>NC_080402.1:58992540-59618810 GCF_030265065.1 Corythoichthys intestinalis
TAACTACTAGATTGTGATACAATACACTATTGGGTGAAGTTTGGTTGACTTCTGCGCAGCGGTTTGGGAGTTAACATCAAAATTACATTTCTCGGCCATATCGCATAGATCTCACTGTGAAAAGGCTTAAATGACTTTTTTAATTAAGTTTGATGATTGCGTTCAAACAAAATGTCCTAGAACAAAATTTTCAAATGTAACTACTAGATTGTGATACAATACACTATTGGGTGAAGTTTGGTTGACTTCTGCGCAGCGGTTTGGGAGTTAACATCAAAATTACATTTCTCGGCCATATCGCATAGATCTCACTGTGAAAAGGCTTAAATGGCTTTTTTGACCTAAGTTTGAGGATTGCGCTCAAATCAAATGTCCTAGAACCAAATTTCCACATGTAACTACTAGATTGTGATACAATACACTAATGGGTGAAGTTTGGTTTACTTCTGCGCAGCGGTTTGGGAGTTAACATCAAAATTACATTTCTCGGCCATATCGCATAGATCTCACTGTGAAAAGGCTTAAATGGCTTTTTTGACCTAAGTTTAATAATTGCGCTCAAACCAAATGTCCTTGAACGAAATTTTAAAATGTAACTACTAGAATGTGATACAATACACTATTGGGTGAAGTTTGGTTGACTTCTGCGCAGCGGTTTGGGAGTTAACATCAAAATTACATTTCTCGGCCATATCGCATAGATCTCACTGTGAAAAGGCTTAAATGGCTTTTTTGACCTAAGTTTGAGGATTGCGCTCAAATCAAATGTCCTAGAACCAAATTTCCACATGTACCTACTAGATTGTGATACAATACACTAATGGGTGAAGTTTGGTTGACTTCTGCGCAGCGGTTTGGGAGTTAACATCAAAATTACATTTCTCGGCCATATCGCATAGATCTCACTGTGAAAAGGCTTAAATGGCTTTTTTGACCTAAGTTTGAGGATTGCGCTCAAATCAAATGTCCTATAACCAAATTTCCACATGTAACTACTAGATTGTGATACAATACACTAATGGGTGAAGTTTGGTTGACTTCTGCGCAGCGGTTTGGGAGTTAACATCAAAATTACATTTCTCGGCCATATCGCATAGATCTCACTGTGAAAAGGCTTAAATGACTTTTTTAATTAAGTTTGATGATTGCGCTCAAATCAAATGTCCTAGAACCAAATTTCCACATGTAACTACTAGATTGTGATACAATACACTATTGGGTGAAGTTTGGTTTACTTCTGCGCAGCGGTTTGGGAGTTAACATCAAAATTACATTTCTCGGCCATATCGCATAGATCTCACTGTGAAAAGGCTTAAATGGCTTTTTTGACCTAAGTTTAATAATTGCGCTCAAACCAAATGTCCTAGAACGAAATTTTAAAATGTAACTACTAGAATGTGATACAATACACTATTGGGTGAAGTTTGGTTGACTTCTGCGCAGCGGTTTGGGAGTTAACATCAAAATTACATTTCTCGGCCATATCGCATAGATCTCACTGTGAAAAGGCTTAAATGGCTTTTTTGACCTAAGTTTGAGGATTGCGCTCAAATCAAATGTCCTATAACCAAATTTCCACATGTAACTACTAGAATGTGATACAATACACTATTGGGTGAAGTTTGGTTGACTTCTGCGCAGCGGTTTGGGAGTTAACATCAAAATTACATTTCTCGGCCATATCGCATAGATCTCACTGTGAAAAGGCTTAAATGACTTTTTTAATTAAGTTTGATGATTGCGCTCAGACAAAATTTCCTAAAACAAAATTTTCAAATGTAACTACTAGATTGTGATACAATACACTATTGGGTGAAGTTTGGTTGACTTCTGCGCAGCGGTTTGGGAGTTAACATCAAAATTACATTTCTCGGCCATATCGCATAGATCTCACTGTGAAAAGGCTTAAATGACTTTTTTAATTAAGTTTGATGATTGCGCTCAGACAAAATTTCCTAAAACAAAATTTTCAAATGTAACTACTAGATTGTGATACAATACACTATTGGGTGAAGTTTGGTTGACTTCTGCGCAGCGGTTTGGGAGTTAACATCAAAATTACATTTCTCGGCCATATCGCATAGATCTCACTGTGAAAAGGCTTAAATGACTTTTTTAATTAAGTTTGATGATTGCGTTCAAACAAAATGTCCTAGAACAAAATTTTCAAATATAACTACTAGATTGTGATACAATACACTATTGGGTGAAGTTTGGTTGACTTCTGCGCAGCGGTTTGGGAGTTAACATCAAAATTACATTTCTCGGCCATATCGCATAGATCTCACTGTGAAAAGGCTTAAATGGCTTTTTTGACCTAAATTTGAGGATTGCGCTCAAATCAAATGTCCTAGAACCAAATTTCCACATGTAATTACTAGATTATGATACAATACACTAATGGGTGAAGTTTGGTTTACTTCTGCGCAGCGGTTTGGGAGTTAACATCAAAATTACATTTCTCGGCCATATCGCATAGATCTCACTGTGAAAAGGCTTAAATGACTTTTTTAATTAAGTTTAATGATTGCGCTCAAACAAAATGTCCTAGAACAAAATTTTCAAATGTAACTACTAGATTGTGATACAATACACTATTGGGTGAAGTTTAGTTGACTTCTGCGCAGCGGTTTGGGAGTTAACATCAAAATTACATTTCTCGGCCATATCGCATAGATCTCACTGTGAAAAGGCTTAAATGGCTTTTTTGACCTAAGTTTGAGGATTGCGCTCAAATCAAATGTCCTAGAACCAAATTTCCACATGTAACTACTAGATTGTGATACAATACACTAATGGGTGAAGTTTGGTTGACTTCTGCGCAGCGGTTTGGGAGTGAACATCAAAATTACATTTCTCGGCCATATCGCATAGATCTCCCTGTGAAAAGGCTTAAATGACTTTTTTAATTAAGTTTGATGATTGCGCTCAAACAAAATTTCCTAAAACAAAATTTTCAAATTTAACTACTAGATTGTGATACAATACACTATTGGGTGAAGTTTGGTTGACTTCTGCGCAGCGGTTTGGGAGTTAACATCAAAATTACATTTCTCGGCCATATCGCATAGATCTCATTGTGAAAAGGCTTAAATGGCTTTTTTGACCTAAGTTTGAGGATTGCGCTCAAACAAAATGTCCTAGAACAAAATTTTCAAATGTAACTACTAGATTGTGATACAATACACTATTGGGTGAAGTTTGGTTGACTTCTGCGCAGCGGTTTGGGAGTTAACATCAAAATTACATTTCTCGGCCATATCGCATAGATCTCACTGTGAAAAGGCTTAAATGGCTTTTTTGACCTAAGTTTAATAATTGCGCTCAAACCAAATGTCCTAGAACGAAATTTTAAAATGTAACTACTAGAATGTGATACAATACACTATTGGGTGAAGTTTGGTTGACTTCTGCGCAGCGGTTTGGGAGTTAACATCAAAATTACATTTCTCGGCCATATCGCATAGATCTCACTGTGAAAAGGCTTAAATGACTTTTTTAATTAAGTTTGATGATTGCGTTCAAACAAAATGTCCTAGAACAAAATTTTCAAATGTAACTACTAGATTGTGATACAATACACTATTGGGTGAAGTTTGGTTGACTTCTGCGCAGCGGTTTGGGAGTTAACATCAAAATTACATTTCTCGGCCATATCGCATAGATCTCACTGTGAAAAGGCTTAAATGGCTTTTTTGACCTAAGTTTGAGGATTGCGCTCAAATCAAATGTCCTAGAACCAAATTTCCACATGTAACTACTAGATTGTGATACAATACACTAATGAGTGAAGTTTGGTTTACTTCTGCGCAGCGGTTTGGGAGTTAACATCAAAATTACATTTCTCGGCCATATCGCATAGATCTCACTGTGAAAAGGCTTAAATGGCTTTTTTGACCTAAGTTTGAGGATTGCGCTCAAATCAAATGTCCTATAACCAAATTTCCACATGTAACTACTAGATTGTGATACAATACACTAATGGGTGAAGTTTGGTTGACTTCTGCGCAGCGGTTTGGGAGTTAACATCAAAATTACATTTCTCGGCCATATCGCATAGATCTCACTGTGAAAAGGCTTAAATGACTTTTTTAATTAAGTTTGATGATTGCGCTCAAATCAAATGTCCTAGAACCAAATTTCCACATGTAACTACTAGATTGTGATACAATACACTAATGGGTGAAGTTTGGTTTACTTCTGCGCAGCGGTTTGGGAGTTAACATCAAAATTACATTTCTCGGCCATATCGCATAGATCTCACTGTGAAAAGGCTTAAATGGCTTTTTTGACCTAAGTTTAATAATTGCGCTCAAACCAAATGTCCTAGAACGAAATTTTAAAATGTAACTACTAGAATGTGATACAATACACTATTGGGTGAAGTTTGGTTGACTTCTGCGCAGCGGTTTGGGAGTTAACATCAAATTTACATTTCTCGGCCATATCGCATAGATCTCACTGTGAAAAGGCTTAAATGGCTTTTTTGACCTAAGTTTGAGGATTGCGCTCAAATCAAATGTCCTAGAACCAAATTTCCACATGTAACTACTAGATTGTGATACAATACACTAATGGGTGAAGTTTGGTTGACTTCTGCGCAGCGGTTTGGGAGTTAACATCAAAATTACATTTCTCGGCCATATCGCATAGATCTCACTGTGAAAAGGCTTAAATGACTTTTTTAATTAAGTTTGATGATTGCGCTCAAACAAAATTTCCTAGAACAAAATTTTCAAATGTAACTACTAGATTGTGATACAATACACTATTGGGTGAAGTTTGGTTGACTTCTGCGCAGCGGTTTGGGAGTTAACATCAAAATTACATTTCTCGGCCATATCGCATAGATCTCACTGTGAAAAGGCTTAAATGACTTTTTTAATTAAGTTTGATGATTGCGTTCAAACAAAATGTCCTAGAACAAAATTTTCAAATGTAACTACTAGATTGTGATACAATACACTATTGGGTGAAGTTTGGTTGACTTCTGCGCAGCGGTTTGGGAGTTAACATCAAAATTACATTTCTCGGCCATATCGCATAGATCTCACTGTGAAAAGGCTTAAATGGCTTTTTTGACCTAAGTTTAAAGATTGCGCTCAAACCAAATGTCCTAGAACGAAATTTTCAAATGTAACTACTAGATTGTGATACAATACACTAATGGGTGAAGTTTGGTTGACTTCTGCGCAGCGGTTTGGGAGTTAACATCAAAATTACATTTCTCGGCCATATCGCATAGATCTCACTGTGAAAAGGCTTAAATGGCTTTTTTGACCTAAGTTTGAGGATTGCGCTCAAATCAAATGTCCTATAACCAAATTTCCACATGTAACTACTAGATTGTGATACAATACACTAATGGGTGAAGTTTGGTTGACTTCTGCGCAGCGGTTTGGGAGTGAACATCAAAATTACATTTCTCGGCCATATCGCATAGATCTCCCTGTGAAAAGGCTTAAATGACTTTTTTAATTAAGTTTGATGATTGCGCTCAAACAAAATTTCCTAAAACAAAATTTTCAAATGTAACTACTAGATTGTGATACAATACACTATTGGGTGAAGTTTGGTTGACTTCTGCGCAGCGGTTTGGGAGTTAACATCAAAATTACATTTCTCGGCCATATCGCATAGATCTCATTGTGAAAAGGCTTAAATGGCTTTTTTGACCTAAGTTTGAGGATTGCGCTCAAACAAAATGTCCTAGAACAAAATTTTCAAATGTAACTACTAGATTGTGATACAATACACTATTGGGTGAAGTTTGGTTGACTTCTGCGCAGCGGTTTGGGAGTTAACATCAAAATTACATTTCTCGGCCATATCGCATAGATCTCACTGTGAAAAGGCTTAAATGACTTTTTTAATTAAGTTTGATGATTGCGTTCAAACAAAATGTCCTAGAACAAAATTTTCAAATGTAACTACTAGATTGTGATACAATACACTATTGGGTGAAGTTTGGTTGACTTCTGCGCAGCGGTTTGGGAGTTAACATCAAAATTACATTTCTCGGCCATATCGCATAGATCTCACTGTGAAAAGGCTTAAATGGCTTTTTTGACCTAAGTTTGAGGATTGCGCTCAAATCAAATGTCCTAGAACCAAATTTCCACATGTAACTACTAGATTGTGATACAATACACTAATGGGTGAAGTTTGGTTTACTTCTGCGCAGCGGTTTGGGAGTTAACATCAAAATTACATTTCTCGGCCATATCGCATAGATCTCACTGTGAAAAGGCTTAAATGGCTTTTTTGACCTAAGTTTAATAATTGCGCTCAAACCAAATGTCCTTGAACGAAATTTTAAAATGTAACTACTAGAATGTGATACAATACACTATTGGGTGAAGTTTGGTTGACTTCTGCGCAGCGGTTTGGGAGTTAACATCAAAATTACATTTCTCGGCCATATCGCATAGATCTCACTGTGAAAAGGCTTAAATGGCTTTTTTGACCTAAGTTTGAGGATTGCGCTCAAATCAAATGTCCTAGAACCAAATTTCCACATGTAACTACTAGATTGTGATACAATACACTAATGGGTGAAGTTTGGTTGACTTCTGCGCAGCGGTTTGGGAGTTAACATCAAAATTACATTTCTCGGCCATATCGCATAGATCTCACTGTGAAAAGGCTTAAATGGCTTTTTTGACCTAAGTTTGAGGATTGCGCTCAAATCAAATGTCCTATAACCAAATTTCCACATGTAACTACTAGATTGTGATACAATACACTAATGGGTGAAGTTTGGTTGACTTCTGCGCAGCGGTTTGGGAGTTAACATCAAAATTACATTTCTCGGCCATATCGCATAGATCTCACTGTGAAAAGGCTTAAATGACTTTTTTAATTAAGTTTGATGATTGCGCTCAAATCAAATGTCCTAGAACCAAATTTCCACATGTAACTACTAGATTGTGATACAATACACTATTGGGTGAAGTTTGGTTTACTTCTGCGCAGCGGTTTGGGAGTTAACATCAAAATTACATTTCTCGGCCATATCGCATAGATCTCACTGTGAAAAGGCTTAAATGGCTTTTTTGACCTAAGTTTAATAATTGCGCTCAAACCAAATGTCCTAGAACGAAATTTTAAAATGTAACTACTAGAATGTGATACAATACACTATTGGGTGAAGTTTGGTTGACTTCTGCGCAGCGGTTTGGGAGTTAACATCAAAATTACATTTCTCGGCCATATCGCATAGATCTCACTGTGAAAAGGCTTAAATGGCTTTTTTGACCTAAGTTTGAGGATTGCGCTCAAATCAAATGTCCTATAACCAAATTTCCACATGTAACTACTAGAATGTGATACAATACACTATTGGGTGAAGTTTGGTTGACTTCTGCGCAGCGGTTTGGGAGTTAACATCAAAATTACATTTCTCGGCCATATCGCATAGATCTCACTGTGAAAAGGCTTAAATGACTTTTTTAATTAAGTTTGATGATTGCGCTCAGACAAAATTTCCTAAAACAAAATTTTCAAATGTAACTACTAGATTGTGATACAATACACTATTGGGTGAAGTTTGGTTGACTTCTGCGCAGCGGTTTGGGAGTTAACATCAAAATTACATTTCTCGGCCATATCGCATAGATCTCACTGTGAAAAGGCTTAAATGACTTTTTTAATTAAGTTTGATGATTGCGCTCAGACAAAATTTCCTAAAACAAAATTTTCAAATGTAACTACTAGATTGTGATACAATACACTATTGGGTGAAGTTTGGTTGACTTCTGCGCAGCGGTTTGGGAGTTAACATCAAAATTACATTTCTCGGCCATATCGCATAGATCTCACTGTGAAAAGGCTTAAATGACTTTTTTAATTAAGTTTGATGATTGCGTTCAAACAAAATGTCCTAGAACAAAATTTTCAAATATAACTACTAGATTGTGATACAATACACTATTGGGTGAAGTTTGGTTGACTTCTGCGCAGCGGTTTGGGAGTTAACATCAAAATTACATTTCTCGGCCATATCGCATAGATCTCACTGTGAAAAGGCTTAAATGGCTTTTTTGACCTAAATTTGAGGATTGCGCTCAAATCAAATGTCCTAGAACCAAATTTCCACATGTAATTACTAGATTATGATACAATACACTAATGGGTGAAGTTTGGTTTACTTCTGCGCAGAGGTTTGGGAGTTAACATCAAAATTACATTTCTCGGCCATATCGCATAGATCTCACTGTGAAAAGGCTTAAATGACTTTTTTAATTAAGTTTAATGATTGCGCTCAAACAAAATGTCCTAGAACAAAATTTTCAAATGTAACTACTAGATTGTGATACAATACACTATTGGGTGAAGTTTAGTTGACTTCTGCGCAGCGGTTTGGGAGTTAACATCAAAATTACATTTCTCGGCCATATCGCATAGATCTCACTGTGAAAAGGCTTAAATGGCTTTTTTGACCTAAGTTTGAGGATTGCGCTCAAATCAAATGTCCTAGAACCAAATTTCCACATGTAACTACTAGATTGTGATACAATACACTAATGGGTGAAGTTTGGTTGACTTCTGCGCAGCGGTTTGGGAGTGAACATCAAAATTACATTTCTCGGCCATATCGCATAGATCTCCCTGTGAAAAGGCTTAAATGACTTTTTTAATTAAGTTTGATGATTGCGCTCAAACAAAATTTCCTAAAACAAAATTTTCAAATGTAACTACTAGATTGTGATACAATACACTATTGGGTGAAGTTTGGTTGACTTCTGCGCAGCGGTTTGGGAGTTAACATCAAAATTACATTTCTCGGCCATATCGCATAGATCTCATTGTGAAAAGGCTTAAATGGCTTTTTTGACCTAAGTTTGAGGATTGCGCTCAAACAAAATGTCCTAGAACAAAATTTTCAAATGTAACTACTAGATTGTGATACAATACACTATTGGGTGAAGTTTGGTTGACTTCTGCGCAGCGGTTTGGGAGTTAACATCAAAATTACATTTCTCGGCCATATCGCATAGATCTCACTGTGAAAAGGCTTAAATGACTTTTTTAATTAAGTTTGATGATTGCGTTCAAACAAAATGTCCTAGAACAAAATTTTCAAATGTAACTACTAGATTGTGATACAATACACTATTGGGTGAAGTTTGGTTGACTTCTGCGCAGCGGTTTGGGAGTTAACATCAAAATTACATTTCTCGGCCATATCGCATAGATCTCACTGTGAAAAGGCTTAAATGGCTTTTTTGACCTAAGTTTGAGGATTGCGCTCAAATCAAATGTCCTAGAACCAAATTTCCACATGTAACTACTAGATTGTGATACAATACACTAATGAGTGAAGTTTGGTTTACTTCTGCGCAGCGGTTTGGGAGTTAACATCAAAATTACATTTCTCGGCCATATCGCATAGATCTCACTGTGAAAAGGCTTAAATGGCTTTTTTGACCTAAGTTTAATAATTGCGCTCAAACCAAATGTCCTTGAACGAAATTTTAAAATGTAACTACTAGAATGGAGTTAACATCAAAATTACATTTCTCGGCCATATCGCATAGATCTCACTGTGAAAAGGCTTAAATGGCTTTTTTGACCTAAGTTTGAGGATTGCGCTCAAATCAAATGTCCTAGAACCAAATTTCCACATGTAACTACTAGATTGTGATACAATACACTAATGGGTGAAGTTTGGTTGACTTCTGCGCAGCGGTTTGGGAGTTAACATCAAAATTACATTTCTCGGCCATATCGCATAGATCTCACTGTGAAAAGGCTTAAATGGCTTTTTTGACCTAAGTTTGAGGATTGCGCTCAAATCAAATGTCCTATAACCAAATTTCCACATGTAACTACTAGATTGTGATACAATACACTAATGGGTGAAGTTTGGTTGACTTCTGCGCAGCGGTTTGGGAGTTAACATCAAAATTACATTTCTCGGCCATATCGCATAGATCTCACTGTGAAAAGGCTTAAATGACTTTTTTAATTAAGTTTGATGATTGCGCTCAAATCAAATGTCCTAGAACCAAATTTCCACATGTAACTACTAGATTGTGATACAATACACTATTGGGTGAAGTTTGGTTTACTTCTGCGCAGCGGTTTGGGAGTTAACATCAAAATTACATTTCTCGGCCATATCGCATAGATCTCACTGTGAAAAGGCTTAAATGGCTTTTTTGACCTAAGTTTAATAATTGCGCTCAAACCAAATGTCCTAGAACGAAATTTTCAAATGTAACTACTAGAATGTGATACAATACACTATTGGGTGAAGTTTGGTTGACTTCTGCGCAGCGGTTTGGGAGTTAACATCAAAATTACATTTCTCGGCCATATCGCATAGATCTCACTGTGAAAAGGCTTAAATGGCTTTTTTGACCTAAGTTTGAGGATTGCGCTCAAATCAAATGTCCTAGAACCAAATTTCCACATGTAACTACTAGATTGTGATACAATACACTAATGGGTGAAGTTTGGTTGACTTCTGCGCAGCGGTTTGGGAGTTAACATCAAAATTACATTTCTCGGGCATATCGCATAGATCTCACTGTGAAAAGGCTTAAATGACTTTTTTAATTAAGTTTGATGATTGCGCTCAAACAAAATTTCCTAGAACAAAATTTTCAAATGTAACTACTAGATTGTGATACAATACACTATTGGGTGAAGTTTGGTTGACTTCTGCGCAGCGGTTTGGGAGTTAACATCAAAATTACATTTCTCGGCCATATCGCATAGATCTCACTGTGAAAAGGCTTAAATGACTTTTTTAATTAAGTTTGATGATTGCGTTCAAACAAAATGTCCTAGAACAAAATTTTCAAATGTAACTACTAGATTGTGATACAATACACTATTGGGTGAAGTTTGGTTGACTTCTGCGCAGCGGTTTGGGAGTTAACATCAAAATTACATTTCTCGGCCATATCGCATAGATCTCACTGTGAAAAGGCTTAAATGGCTTTTTTGACCTAAGTTTAAAGATTGCGCTCAAACCAAATGTCCTAGAACGAAATTTTCAAATGTAACTACTAGATTGTGATACAATACACTAATGGGTGAAGTTTGGTTGACTTCTGCGCAGCGGTTTGGGAGTTAACATCAAAATTACATTTCTCGGCCATATCGCATAGATCTCACTGTGAAAAGGCTTAAATGGCTTTTTTGACCTAAGTTTGAGGATTGCGCTCAAATCAAATGTCCTATAACCAAATTTCCACATGTAACTACTAGATTGTGATACAATACACTAATGGGTGAAGTTTGGTTGACTTCTGCGCAGCGGTTTGGGAGTGAACATCAAAATTACATTTCTCGGCCATATCGCATAGATCTCACTGTGAAAAGGCTTAAATGACTTTTTTAATTAAGTTTGATGATTGCGCTCAAACAAAATTTCCTAAAACAAAATTTTCAAATGTAACTACTAGATTGTGATACAATACACTATTGGGTGAAGTTTGGTTGACTTCTGCGCAGCGGTTTGGGAGTTAACATCAAAATTACATTTCTCGGCCATATCGCATAGATCTCACTGTGAAAAGGCTTAAATGACTTTTTTAATTAAGTTTGATGATTGCGTTCAAACAAAATGTCCTAGAACAAAATTTTCAAATATAACTACTAGATTGTGATACAATACACTATTGGGTGAAGTTTGGTTGACTTCTGCGCAGCGGTTTGGGAGTTAACATCAAAATTACATTTCTCGGCCATATCGCATAGATCTCACTGTGAAAAGGCTTAAATGGCTTTTTTGACCTAAATTTGAGGATTGCGCTCAAATCAAATGTCCTAGAACCAAATTTCCACATGTAACTACTAGATTGTGATACAATACACTAATGGTTGAAGTTTGGTTGACTTCTGCGCAGCGGTTTGGGAGTGAACATCAAAATTACATTTCTCGGCCATATCGCATAGATCTCACTGTGAAAAGGCTTAAATGGCTTTTTTGACCTAAGTTTAAAGATTGCGCTCAAACCAAATGTCCTAGAACGAAATTTTCAAATGTAACTACTAGATTGTGATACAATACACTAATGGGTGAAGTTTGGTTGACTTCTGCGCAGCGGTTTGGGAGTTAACATCAAAATTACATTTCTCGGCCATATCGCATAGATCTCACTGTGAAAAGGCTTAAATGGCTTTTTTGACCTAAGTTTGAGGATTGCGCTCAAATCAAATGTCCTATAACCAAATTTCCACATGTAACTACTAGATTGTGATACAATACACTAATGGGTGAAGTTTGGTTGACTTCTGCGCAGCGGTTTGGGAGTGAACATCAAAATTACATTTCTCGGCCATATCGCATAGATCTCACTGTGAAAAGGCTTAAATGACTTTTTTAATTAAGTTTGATGATTGCGCTCAAACAAAATTTCCTAAAACAAAATTTTCAAATGTAACTACTAGATTGTGATACAATACACTATTGGGTGAAGTTTGGTTGACTTCTGCGCAGCGGTTTGGGAGTTAACATCAAAATTACATTTCTCGGCCATATCGCATAGATCTCACTGTGAAAAGGCTTAAATGACTTTTTTAATTAAGTTTGATGATTGCGTTCAAACAAAATGTCCTAGAACAAAATTTTCAAATATAACTACTAGATTGTGATACAATACACTATTGGGTGAAGTTTGGTTGACTTCTGCGCAGCGGTTTGGGAGTTAACATCAAAATTACATTTCTCGGCCATATCGCATAGATCTCACTGTGAAAAGGCTTAAATGGCTTTTTTGACCTAAATTTGAGGATTGCGCTCAAATCAAATGTCCTAGAACCAAATTTCCACATGTAATTACTAGATTATGATACAATACACTAATGGGTGAAGTTTGGTTGACTTCTGCGCAGCGGTTTGGGAGTTAACATCAAAATTACATTTCTCGGCCATATCGCATAGATCTCACTGTGAAAAGGCTTAAATGACTTTTTTAATTAAGTTTAATGATTGCGCTCAAACAAAATGTCCTAGAACAAAATTTTCAAATGTAACTACTAGATTGTGATACAATACACTATTGGGTGAAGTTTAGTTGACTTCTGCGCAGCGGTTTGGGAGTTAACATCAAAATTACATTTCTCGGCCATATCGCATAGATCTCACTGTGAAAAGGCTTAAATGGCTTTTTTGACCTAAGTTTGAGGATTGCGCTCAAATCAAATGTCCTAGAACCAAATTTCCACATGTAACTACTAGATTGTGATGCAATACACTAATGGTTGAAGTTTGGTTGACTTCTGCGCAGCGGTTTGGGAGTGAACATCAAAATTACATTTCTCGGCCATATCGCATAGATCTCACTGTGAAAAGGCTTAAATGACTTTTTTTAATTAAGTTTGAAGATTGCGCTCAAATCAAATGTCCTAGAACTAAATTTCCAAATGTAACTACTAGATTGTGATAAAATACACTATTGGGTGAAGTTTGGTTGACTTCTGCGCAGCGGTTTGGGAGTTAACATCAAAATTACATTTCTCGGCCATATCGCATAGATCTCACTGTGAAAAGGCTTAAATGGCTTTTTTGACCTAATTTTGAGGATTGCGCTCAAATCAAATGTCCTATAACCAAATTTCCACATGTAACTACTAGATTGTGATACAATACACTAATGGGTGAAGTTTGGTTGACTTCTGCGCAGCGTTTTGGGAGTTAACATCAAAATTACATTTCTCGGCCATATCGCATAGATCTCACTGTGAAAAGGCTTAAATGACTTTTTTAATTAAGTTTGATGATTGCGTTCAAACAAAATGTCCTAGAACAAAATTTTCAAATGTAACTACTAGATTGTGATACAATACACTATTGGGTGAAGTTTGGTTGACTTCTGCGCAGCGGTTTGGGAGTTAACATCAAAATTACATTTCTCGGCCATATCGCATAGATCTCACTGTGAAAAGGCTTAAATGGCTTTTTTGACCTAAGTTTGAGGATTGCGCTCAAATCAAATGTCCTAGAACCAAATTTCCACATGTAACTACTAGATTGTGATACAATACACTAATGGGTGAAGTTTGGTTTACTTCTGCGCAGCGGTTTGGGAGTTAACATCAAAATTACATTTCTCGGCCATATCGCATAGATCTCACTGTGAAAAGGCTTAAATGGCTTTTTTGACCTAAGTTTAATGATTGCGCTCAAACCAAATGTCCTAGAACGAAATTTTCAAATGTAACTACTAGAATGTGATACAATACACTATTGGGTGAAGTTTGGTTGACTTCTGCGCAGCGGTTTGGGAGTTAACATCAAAATTACATTTCTCGGCCATATCGCATAGATCTCATTGTGAAAAGGCTTAAATGGCTTTTTTGACCTAAGTTTGAGGATTGCGCTCAAACAAAATGTCCTAGAACAAAATTTTCAAATGTAACTACTAGATTGTGATACAATACACTATTGGGTGAAGTTTGGTTGACTTCTGCGCAGCGGTTTGGGAGTTAACATCAAAATTACATTTCTCGGCCATATCGCATAGATCTCACTGTGAAAAGGCTTAAATGACTTTTTTAATTAAGTTTGATGATTGCGTTCAAACAAAATGTCCTAGAACAAAATTTTCAAATGTAACTACTAGATTGTGATACAATACACTATTGGGTGAAGTTTGGTTGACTTCTGCGCAGCGGTTTGGGAGTTAACATCAAAATTACATTTCTCGGCCATATCGCATAGATCTCACTGTGAAAAGGCTTAAATGGCTTTTTTGACCTGAGTTTGAGGATTGCGCTCAAATCAAATGTCCTAGAACCAAATTTCCACATGTAAGTACTAGATTGTGATACAATACACTAATGGGTGAAGTTTGGTTTACTTCTGCGCAGCGGTTTGGGAGTTAACATCAAAATTACATTTCTCGGCCATATCGCATAGATCTCACTGTGAAAAGGCTTAAATGGCTTTTTTGACCCAAGTTTAATAATTGCGCTCAAACCAAATGTCCTTGAACGAAATTTTAAAATGTAACTACTAGAATGTGATACAATACACTATTGGGTGAAGTTTGGTTGACTTCTGCGCAGCGGTTTGGGAGTTAACATCAAAATTACATTTCTCGGCCATATCGCATAGATCTCACTGTGAAAAGGCTTAAATGGCTTTTTTGACCTAAGTTTGAGGATTGCGCTCAAATCAAATGTCCTAGAACCAAATTTCCACATGTAACTACTAGATTGTGATACAATACACTAATGGGTGAAGTTTGGTTGACTTCTGCGCAGCGGTTTGGGAGTTAACATCAAAATTACATTTCTCGGCCATATCGCATAGATCTCACTGTGAAAAGGCTTAAATGACTTTTTTAATTAAGTTTGATGATTGCGCTCAAACAAAATTTCCTAGAACAAAATTTTCAAATGTAACTACTAGATTGTGATACAATACACTATTGGGTGAAGTTTGGTTGACTTCTGCGCAGCGGTTTGGGAGTTAACATCAAAATTACATTTCTCGGCCATATCGCATAGATCTCACTGTGAAAAGGCTTAAATGGCTTTTTTGACCTAAGTTTGAGGATTGCGCTCAAATCAAATGTCCTATAACCAAATTTCCACATGTAACTACTAGATTGTGATACAATACACTAATGGGTGAAGTTTGGTTGACTTCTGCGCAGCGGTTTGGGAGTTAACATCAAAATTACATTTCTCGGCCATATCGCATAGATCTCACTGTGAAAAGGCTTAAATGACTTTTTTAATTAAGTTTGATGATTGCGTTCAAACAAAATGTCCTAGAACAAAATTTTTAAATGTAACTACTAGATTGTGATACAATACACTATTGGGTGAAGTTTGGTTGACTTCTGCGCAGCGGTTTGGGAGTTAACATCAAAATTACATTTCTCGGCCATATCGCATAGATCTCACTGTGAAAAGGCTTAAATGGCTTTTTTGACCTAAGTTTGAGGATTGCGCTCAAATCAAATGTCCTAGAACCAAATTTCCACATGTAACTACTAGATTGTGATAAAATACACTAATGGGTGAAGTTTGGTTGACTTCTGCGCAGCGGTTTGGGAGTTAACATCAAAATTACATTTCTCGGCCATATCGCATAGATCTCACTGTGAAAAGGCTTAAATGACTTTTTTAATTAAGTTTGATGATTGCGCTCAAACAAAATTTCCTAGAACAAAATTTTCAAATGTAACTACTAGATTGTGATACAATACACTATTGGGTGAAGTTTGGTTGACTTCTGCGCAGCGGTTTGGGAGTTAACATCAAAATTACATTTCTCGGCCATATCGCATAGATCTCACTGTGAAAAGGCTTAAATGACTTTTTTAATTAAGTTTGATTATTGCGTTCAAACAAAATGTCCTAGAACAAAATTTTCAAATGTAACTACTAGATTGTGATACAATACACTATTGGGTGAAGTTTGGTTGACTTCTGCGCAGCGGTTTGGGAGTTAACATCAAAATTACATTTCTCGGCCATATCGCATAGATCTCACTGTGAAAAGGCTTAAATGGCATTTTTTGACCTAAGTTTAAAGATTGCGCTCAAACCAAATGTCCTAGAACGAAATTTTCAAATGTAACTACTAGATTGTGATACAATACACTAATGGGTGAAGTTTGGTTGACTTCTGCGCAGCGGTTTGGGAGTTAACATCAAAATTACATTTCTCGGCCATATCGCATAGATCTCACTGTGAAAAGGCTTAAATGGCTTTTTTGACCTAAGTTTGAGGATTGCGCTCAAATCAAATGTCCTAGAACCAAATTTCCACATGTAACTACTAGATTGTGATACAATACACTAATGGGTGAAGTTTGGTTGACTTCTGCGCAGCGGTTTGGGAGTTAACATCAAAATTACATTTCTCGGCCATATCGCATAGATCTCACTGTGAAAAGGCTTAAATGGCTTTTTTGACCTAAGTTTGAGGATTGCGCTCAAATCAAATGTCCTAGAACCAAATTTCCACATGTAACTACTAGATTGTGATACAATACACTAATGGGTGAAGTTTGGTTTACTTCTGCGCAGCGGTTTGGGAGTTAACATCAAAATTACATTTCTCGGCCATATCGCATAGATCTCACTGTGAAAAGGCTTAAATGGCTTTTTTGACCTAAGTTTAATGATTGCGCTCAAACCAAATGTCCTAGAACGAAATTTTCAAATGTAACTACTAGAATGTGATACAATACACTATTGGGTGAAGTTTGGTTGACTTCTGCGCAGCGGTTTGGGAGTTAACATCAAAATTACATTTCTCGGCCATATCGCATAGATCTCATTGTGAAAAGGCTTAAATGGCTTTTTTGACCTAAGTTTGAGGATTGCGCTCAAACAAAATGTCCTAGAACAAAATTTTCAAATGTAACTACTAGATTGTGATACAATACACTATTGGGTGAAGTTTGGTTGACTTCTGCGCAGCGGTTTGGGAGTTAACATCAAAATTACATTTCTCGGCCATATCGCATAGATCTCACTGTGAAAAGGCTTAAATGACTTTTTTAATTAAGTTTGATGATTGCGTTCAAACAAAATGTCCTAGAACAAAATTTTCAAATGTAACTACTAGATTGTGATACAATACACTATTGGGTGAAGTTTGGTTGACTTCTGCGCAGCGGTTTGGGAGTTAACATCAAAATTACATTTCTCGGCCATATCGCATAGATCTCACTGTGAAAAGGCTTAAATGGCTTTTTTGACCTGAGTTTGAGGATTGCGCTCAAATCAAATGTCCTAGAACCAAATTTCCACATGTAAGTACTAGATTGTGATACAATACACTAATGGGTGAAGTTTGGTTTACTTCTGCGCAGCGGTTTGGGAGTTAACATCAAAATTACATTTCTCGGCCATATCGCATAGATCTCACTGTGAAAAGGCTTAATGGCTTTTTTGACCCAAGTTTAATAATTGCGCTCAAACCAAATGTCCTTGAACGAAATTTTAAAATGTAACTACTAGAATGTGATACAATACACTATTGGGTGAAGTTTGGTTGACTTCTGCGCAGCGGTTTGGGAGTTAACATCAAAATTACATTTCTCGGCCATATCGCATAGATCTCACTGTGAAAAGGCTTAAATGGCTTTTTTGACCTAAGTTTGAGGATTGCGCTCAAATCAAATGTCCTAGAACCAAATTTCCACATGTAACTACTAGATTGTGATACAATACACTAATGGGTGAAGTTTGGTTGACTTCTGCGCAGCGGTTTGGGAGTTAACATCAAAATTACATTTCTCGGCCATATCGCATAGATCTCACTGTGAAAAGGCTTAAATGACTTTTTTAATTAAGTTTGATGATTGCGCTCAAACAAAATTTCCTAGAACAAAATTTTCAAATGTAACTACTAGATTGTGATACAATACACTATTGGGTGAAGTTTGGTTGACTTCTGCGCAGCGGTTTGGGAGTTAACATCAAAATTACATTTCTCGGCCATATCGCATAGATCTCACTGTGAAAAGGCTTAAATGGCTTTTTTGACCTAAGTTTGAGGATTGCGCTCAAATCAAATGTCCTATAACCAAATTTCCACATGTAACTACTAGATTGTGATACAATACACTAATGGGTGAAGTTTGGTTGACTTCTGCGCAGCGGTTTGGGAGTTAACATCAAAATTACATTTCTCGGCCATATCGCATAGATCTCACTGTGAAAAGGCTTAAATGACTTTTTTAATTAAGTTTGATGATTGCGTTCAAACAAAATGTCCTAGAACAAAATTTTTAAATGTAACTACTAGATTGTGATACAATACACTATTGGGTGAAGTTTGGTTGACTTCTGCGCAGCGGTTTGGGAGTTAACATCAAAATTACATTTCTCGGCCATATCGCATAGATCTCACTGTGAAAAGGCTTAAATGGCTTTTTTGACCTAAGTTTGAGGATTGCGCTCAAATCAAATGTCCTAGAACCAAATTTCCACACGTAACTACTAGATTGTGATAAAATACACTAATGGGTGAAGTTTGGTTGACTTCTGCGCAGCGGTTTGGGACTTAACATCAAAATTACATTTCTCGGCCATATCGCATAGATCTCACTGTGAAAAGGCTTAAATGACTTTTTTAATTAAGTTTGATGATTGCGCTCAAACAAAATTTCCTAGAACAAAATTTTCAAATGTAACTACTAGATTGTGATACAATACACTATTGGGTGAAGTTTGGTTGACTTCTGCGCAGCGGTTTGGGAGTTAACATCAAAATTACATTTCTCGGCCATATCGCATAGATCTCACTGTGAAAAGGCTTAAATGACTTTTTTAATTAAGTTTGATTATTGCGTTCAAACAAAATGTCCTAGAACAAAATTTTCAAATGTAACTACTAGATTGTGATACAATACACTATTGGGTGAAGTTTGGTTGACTTCTGCGCAGCGGTTTGGGAGTTAACATCAAAATTACATTTCTCGGCCATATCGCATAGATCTCACTGTGAAAAGGCTTAAATGGCATTTTTTGACCTAAGTTTAAAGATTGCGCTCAAACCAAATGTCCTAGAACGAAATTTTCAAATGTAACTACTAGATTGTGATACAATACACTAATGGGTGAAGTTTGGTTGACTTCTGCGCAGCGGTTTGGGAGTTAACATCAAAATTACATTTCTCGGCCATATCGCATAGATCTCACTGTGAAAAGGCTTAAATGGCTTTTTTGACCTAAGTTTGAGGATTGCGCTCAAATCAAATGTCCTAGAACCAAATTTCCACATGTAACTACTAGATTGTGATACAATACACTAATGGGTGAAGTTTGGTTGACTTCTGCGCAGCGGTTTGGGAGTTAACATCAAAATTACATTTCTCGGCCATATCGCATAGATCTCACTGTGAAAAGGCTTAAATGGCTTTTTTGACCTAAGTTTGAGGATTGCGCTCAAATCAAATGTCCTAGAACCAAATTTCCACATGTAACTACTAGATTGTGATACAATACACTAATGGGTGAAGTTTGGTTTACTTCTGCGCAGCGGTTTGGGAGTTAACATCAAAATTACATTTCTCGGCCATATCGCATAGATCTCACTGTGAAAAGGCTTAAATGGCTTTTTTGACCTAAGTTTAATGATTGCGCTCAAACCAAATGTCCTAGAACGAAATTTTCAAATGTAACTACTAGAATGTGATACAATACACTATTGGGTGAAGTTTGGTTGACTTCTGCGCAGCGGTTTGGGAGTTAACATCAAAATTACATTTCTCGGCCATATCGCATAGATCTCATTGTGAAAAGGCTTAAATGGCTTTTTTGACCTAAGTTTGAGGATTGCGCTCAAACAAAATGTCCTAGAACAAAATTTTCAAATGTAACTACTAGATTGTGATACAATACACTATTGGGTGAAGTTTGGTTGACTTCTGCGCAGCGGTTTGGGAGTTAACATCAAAATTACATTTCTCGGCCATATCGCATAGATCTCACTGTGAAAAGGCTTAAATGACTTTTTTAATTAAGTTTGATGATTGCGTTCAAACAAAATGTCCTAGAACAAAATTTTCAAATGTAACTACTAGATTGTGATACAATACACTATTGGGTGAAGTTTGGTTGACTTCTGCGCAGCGGTTTGGGAGTTAACATCAAAATTACATTTCTCGGCCATATCGCATAGATCTCACTGTGAAAAGGCTTAAATGGCTTTTTTGACCTGAGTTTGAGGATTGCGCTCAAATCAAATGTCCTAGAACCAAATTTCCACATGTAACTACTAGATTGTGATACAATACACTAATGGGTGAAGTTTGGTTTACTTCTGCGCAGCGGTTTTGGAGTTAACATCAAAATTACATTTCTCGGCCATATCGCATAGATCTCACTGTGAAAAGGCTTAAATGGCTTTTTTGACCCAAGTTTAATAATTGCGCTCAAACCAAATGTCCTTGAACGAAATTTTAAAATGTAACTACTAGAATGTGATACAATACACTATTGGGTGAAGTTTGGTTGACTTCTGCGCAGCGGTTTGGGAGTTAACATCAAAATTACATTTCTCGGCCATATCGCATAGATCTCACTGTGAAAAGGCTTAAATGGCTTTTTTGACCTAAGTTTGAGGATTGCGCTCAAATCAAATGTCCTAGAACCAAATTTCCACATGTAACTACTAGATTGTGATACAATACACTAATGGGTGAAGTTTGGTTGACTTCTGCGCAGCGGTTTGGGAGTTAACATCAAAATTACATTTCTCGGCCATATCGCATAGATCTCACTGTGAAAAGGCTTAAATGACTTTTTTAATTAAGTTTGATGATTGCGCTCAAACAAAATTTCCTAGAACAAAATTTTCAAATGTAACTACTAGATTGTGATACAATACACTATTGGGTGAAGTTTGGTTGACTTCTGCGCAGCGGTTTGGGAGTTAACATCAAAATTACATTTCTCGGCCATATCGCATAGATCTCACTGTGAAAAGGCTTAAATGGCTTTTTTGACCTAAGTTTGAGGATTGCGCTCAAACCAAATGTCCTAGAACGAAATTTTAAAATGTAACTACTAGAATGTGATACAATACACTAATGGGTGAAGTTTGGTTGACTTCTGCGCAGCGGTTTGGGAGTTAACATCAAAATTACATTTCTCGGCCATATCGCATAGATCTCACTGTGAAAAGGCTTAAATGACTTTTTTAATTAAGTTTGATGATTGCGCTCAAACAAAATTTCCTAGAACAAAATTTTCAAATGTAACTACTAGATTGTGATACAATACACTATTGGGTGAAGTTTGGTTGACTTCTGCGCAGCGGTTTGGGAGTTAACATCAAAATTACATTTCTCGGCCATATCGCATAGATCTCACTGTGAAAAGGCTTAAATGGCTTTTTTGACCTAAGTTTGAGGATTGCGCTCAAATCAAATGTCCTAGAACCAAATTTCCACACGTAACTACTAGATTGTGATAAAATACACTAATGGGTGAAGTTTGGTTGACTTCTGCGCAGCGGTTTGGGACTTAACATCAAAATTACATTTCTCGGCCATATCGCATAGATCTCACTGTGAAAAGGCTTAAATGACTTTTTTAATTAAGTTTGATGATTGCGCTCAAACAAAATTTCCTAGAACAAAATTTTCAAATGTAACTACTAGATTGTGATACAATACACTATTGGGTGAAGTTTGGTTGACTTCTGCGCAGCGGTTTGGGAGTTAACATCAAAATTACATTTCTCGGCCATATCGCATAGATCTCACTGTGAAAAGGCTTAAATGACTTTTTTAATTAAGTTTGATTATTGCGTTCAAACAAAATGTCCTAGAACAAAATTTTCAAATGTAACTACTAGATTGTGATACAATACACTATTGGGTGAAGTTTGGTTGACTTCTGCGCAGCGGTTTGGGAGTTAACATCAAAATTACATTTCTCGGCCATATCGCATAGATCTCACTGTGAAAAGGCTTAAATGGCATTTTTTGACCTAAGTTTAAAGATTGCGCTCAAACCAAATGTCCTAGAACGAAATTTTCAAATGTAACTACTAGATTGTGATACAATACACTAATGGGTGAAGTTTGGTTGACTTCTGCGCAGCGGTTTGGGAGTTAACATCAAAATTACATTTCTCGGCCATATCGCATAGATCTCACTGTGAAAAGGCTTAAATGGCTTTTTTGACCTAAGTTTGAGGATTGCGCTCAAATCAAATGTCCTAGAACCAAATTTCCACATGTAACTACTAGATTGTGATACAATACACTAATGGGTGAAGTTTGGTTGACTTCTGCGCAGCGGTTTGGGAGTTAACATCAAAATTACATTTCTCGGCCATATCGCATAGATCTCACTGTGAAAAGGCTTAAATGGCTTTTTTGACCTAAGTTTGAGGATTGCGCTCAAATCAAATGTCCTAGAACCAAATTTCCACATGTAACTACTAGATTGTGATACAATACACTAATGGGTGAAGTTTGGTTTACTTCTGCGCAGCGGTTTGGGAGTTAACATCAAAATTACATTTCTCGGCCATATCGCATAGATCTCACTGTGAAAAGGCTTAAATGGCTTTTTTGACCTAAGTTTAATGATTGCGCTCAAACCAAATGTCCTAGAACGAAATTTTCAAATGTAACTACTAGAATGTGATACAATACACTATTGGGTGAAGTTTGGTTGACTTCTGCGCAGCGGTTTGGGAGTTAACATCAAAATTACATTTCTCGGCCATATCGCATAGATCTCATTGTGAAAAGGCTTAAATGGCTTTTTTGACCTAAGTTTGAGGATTGCGCTCAAACAAAATGTCCTAGAACAAAATTTTCAAATGTAACTACTAGATTGTGATACAATACACTATTGGGTGAAGTTTGGTTGACTTCTGCGCAGCGGTTTGGGAGTTAACATCAAAATTACATTTCTCGGCCATATCGCATAGATCTCACTGTGAAAAGGCTTAAATGACTTTTTTAATTAAGTTTGATGATTGCGTTCAAACAAAATGTCCTAGAACAAAATTTTCAAATGTAACTACTAGATTGTGATACAATACACTATTGGGTGAAGTTTGGTTGACTTCTGCGCAGCGGTTTGGGAGTTAACATCAAAATTACATTTCTCGGCCATATCGCATAGATCTCACTGTGAAAAGGCTTAAATGGCTTTTTTGACCTGAGTTTGAGGATTGCGCTCAAATCAAATGTCCTAGAACCAGATTTCCACATGTAACTACTAGATTGTGATACAATACACTAATGGGTGAAGTTTGGTTTACTTCTGCGCAGCGGTTTTGGAGTTAACATCAAAATTACATTTCTCGGCCATATCGCATAGATCTCACTGTGAAAAGGCTTAAATGGCTTTTTTGACCCAAGTTTAATAATTGCGCTCAAACCAAATGTCCTTGAACGAAATTTTAAAATGTAACTACTAGAATGTGATACAATACACTATTGGGTGAAGTTTGGTTGACTTCTGCGCAGCGGTTTGGGAGTTAACATCAAAATTACATTTCTCGGCCATATCGCATAGATCTCACTGTGAAAAGGCTTAAATGGCTTTTTTGACCTAAGTTTGAGGATTGCGCTCAAATCAAATGTCCTAGAACCAAATTTCCACATGTAACTACTAGATTGTGATACAATACACTAATGGGTGAAGTTTGGTTGACTTCTGCGCAGCGGTTTGGGAGTTAACATCAAAATTACATTTCTCGGCCATATCGCATAGATCTCACTGTGAAAAGGCTTAAATGACTTTTTTAATTAAGTTTGATGATTGCGCTCAAACAAAATTTCCTAGAACAAAATTTTCAAATGTAACTACTAGATTGTGATACAATACACTATTGGGTGAAGTTTGGTTGACTTCTGCGCAGCGGTTTGGGAGTTAACATCAAAATTACATTTCTCGGCCATATCGCATAGATCTCACTGTGAAAAGGCTTAAATGGCTTTTTTGACCTAAGTTTGAGGATTGCGCTCAAACCAAATGTCCTAGAACGAAATTTTAAAATGTAACTACTAGAATGTGATACAATACACTAATGGGTGAAGTTTGGTTGACTTCTGCGCAGCGGTTTGGGAGTTAACATCAAAATTACATTTCTCGGCCATATCGCATAGATCTCACTGTGAAAAGGCTTAAATGACTTTTTTAATTAAGTTTGATGATTGCGCTCAAACAAAATTTCCTAGAACAAAATTTTCAAATGTAACTACTAGATTGTGATACAATACACTATTGGGTGAAGTTTGGTTGACTTCTGCGCAGCGGTTTGGGAGTTAACATCAAAATTACATTTCTCGGCCATATCGCATAGATCTCACTGTGAAAAGGCTTAAATGACTTTTTTAATTAAGTTTGATTATTGCGTTCAAACAAAATGTCCTAGAACAAAATTTTCAAATGTAACTACTAGATTGTGATACAATACACTATTGGGTGAAGTTTGGTTGACTTCTGCGCAGCGGTTTGGGAGTTAACATCAAAATTACATTTCTCGGCCATATCGCATAGATCTCACTGTGAAAAGGCTTAAATGGCATTTTTTGACCTAAGTTTAAAGATTGCGCTCAAACCAAATGTCCTAGAACGAAATTTTCAAATGTAACTACTAGATTGTGATACAATACACTAATGGGTGAAGTTTGGTTGACTTCTGCGCAGCGGTTTGGGAGTTAACATCAAAATTACATTTCTCGGCCATATCGCATAGATCTCACTGTGAAAAGGCTTAAATGGCTTTTTTGACCTAAGTTTGAGGATTGCGCTCAAATCAAATGTCCTATAACCAAATTTCCACATGTAACTACTAGATTGTGATACAATACACTAATGGGTGAAGTTTGGTTGACTTCTGCGCAGCGGTTTGGGAGTGAACATCAAAATTACATTTCTCGGCCATATCGCATAGATCTCACTGTGAAAAGACTTAAATGGCTTTTTTGACCTAAGTTTGAGGATTGCGCTCAAATCAAATGTCCTAGAACCAAATTTCCACATGTAACTACTAGATTGTGATAAAATACACTAATGGGTGAAGTTTGGTTGACTTCTGCGCAGCGGTTTGGGAGTTAACATCAAAATTACATTTCTCGGCCATATCGCATAGATCTCACTGTGAAAAGGCTTAAATGACTTTTTTAATTAAGTTTGATGATTGCGCTCAAACAAAATTTCCTAGAACAAAATTTTCAAATGTAACTACTAGAATGTGATACAATACACTATTGGGTGAAGTTTGGTTGACTTCTGCGCAGCGGTTTGGGAGTTAACATCAAAATTACATTTCTCGGCCATATCGCATAGATCTCACTGTGAAAAGGCTTAAATGGCTTTTTTGACCTAAGTTTGAGGATTGCGCTCAAATCAAATGTCCTATAACCAAATTTCCACATGTAACTACTAGATTGTGATACAATACACTAATGGGTGAAGTTTGGTTGACTTCTGCGCAACGGTTTGGGAGTGAACATCAAAATTACATTTCTCGGCCATATCGCATAGATCT
Source organism: Corythoichthys intestinalis (assembly GCF_030265065.1). Lineage (NCBI taxonomy): Eukaryota > Metazoa > Chordata > Actinopteri > Syngnathiformes > Syngnathidae > Corythoichthys > Corythoichthys intestinalis. The sequence continues at coordinate 59,018,492 of NC_080402.1, forward strand.
CACTGTGAAAAGGCTTAAATGGCTTTTTTGACCTAAGTTTGAGGATTGCGCTCAAATCAAATGTCCTAGAACCAAATTTCCACATGTAACTACTAGATTGTGATAAAATACACTAATGGGTGAAGTTTGGTTGACTTCTGCGCAGCGGTTTGGGAGTTAACATCAAAATTACATTTCTCGGCCATATCGCATAGATCTCACTGTGAAAAGGCTTAAATGACTTTTTTAATTAAGTTTGATGATTGCGCTCAAACAAAATTTCCTAGAACAAAATTTTCAAATGTAACTACTAGATTGTGATACAATACACTATTGGGTGAAGTTTGGTTGACTTCTGCGCAGCGGTTTGGGAGTTAACATCAAAATTACATTTCTCGGCCATATCGCATAGATCTCACTGTGAAAAGGCTTAAATGGCTTTTTTGACCTAAGTTTGAGGATTGCGCTCAAATCAAATGTCCTATAACCAAATTTCCACATGTAACTACTAGATTGTGATACAATACACTAATGGGTGAAGTTTGGTTGACTTCTGCGCAGCGGTTTGGGAGTTAACATCAAAATTACATTTCTCGGCCATATCGCATAGATCTCACTGTGAAAAGGCTTAAATGACTTTTTTAATTAAGTTTGATGATTGCGTTCAAACAAAATGTCCTAGAACTAAATTTCCAAATGTAACTACTAGATTGTGATACAATACACTATTGGGTGAAGTTTGGTTGACTTCTGCGCAGCGGTTTGGGAGTTAACATCAAAATTACATTTCTCGGCCATATCGCATAGATCTCACTGTGAAAAGGCTTAAATGGCTTTTTTGACCTAAGTTTGAGGATTGCGCTCAAATCAAATGTCCTAGAACCAAATTTCCACATGTAACTACTAGATTGTGATACAATACACTAATGGGTGAAGTTTGGTTTACTTCTGCGCAGCGGTTTGGGAGTTAACATCAAAATTACATTTCTCGGCCATATCGCATAGATCTCACTGTGAAAAGGCTTAAATGGCTTTTTTGACCTAAGTTTAATGATTGCGCTCAAACCAAATGTCCTAGAACGAAATTTTCAAATGTAACTACTAGAATGTGATACAATACACTATTGGGTGAAGTTTGGTTGACTTCTGCGCAGCGGTTTGGGAGTTAACATCAAAATTACATTTCTCGGCCATATCGCATAGATCTCATTGTGAAAAGGCTTAAATGGCTTTTTTGACCTAAGTTTGAGGATTGCGCTCAAACAAAATGTCCTAGAACAAAATTTTCAAATGTAACTACTAGATTATGATACAATACACTATTGGGTGAAGTTTGGTTGACTTCTGCGCAGCGGTTTGGGAGTTAACATCAAAATTACATTTCTCGGCCATATCGCATAGATCTCACTGTGAAAAGGCTTAAATGACTTTTTTAATTAAGTTTGATGATTGCGTTCAAACAAAATGTCCTAGAACAAAATTTTCAAATGTAACTACTAGATTGTGATACAATACACTATTGGGTGAAGTTTGGTTGACTTCTGCGCAGCGGTTTGGGAGTTAACATCAAAATTACATTTCTCGGCCATATCGCATAGATCTCACTGTGAAAAGGCTTAAATGGCTTTTTTGACCTGAGTTTGAGGATTGCGCTCAAATCAAATGTCCTAGAACCAAATTTCCACATGTAACTACTAGATTGTGATACAATACACTAATGGGTGAAGTTTGGTTTACTTCTGCGCAGCGGTTTGGGAGTTAACATCAAAATTACATTTCTCGGCCATATCGCATAGATCTCACTGTGAAAAGGCTTAAATGGCTTTTTTGACCCAAGTTTAATAATTGCGCTCAAACCAAATGTCCTTGAACGAAATTTTAAAATGTAACTACTAGAATGTGATACAATACACTATTGGGTGAAGTTTGGTTGACTTCTGCGCAGCGGTTTGGGAGTTAACATCAAAATTACATTTCTCGGCCATATCGCATAGATCTCACTGTGAAAAGGCTTAAATGGCTTTTTTGACCTAAGTTTGAGGATTGCGCTCAAATCAAATGTCCTAGAACCAAATTTCCACATGTAACTACTAGATTGTGATACAATACACTAATGGGTGAAGTTTGGTTGACTTCTGCGCAGCGGTTTGGGAGTTAACATCAAAATTACATTTCTCGGCCATATCGCATAGATCTCACTGTGAAAAGGCTTAAATGACTTTTTTAATTAAGTTTGATGATTGCGCTCAAACAAAATTTCCTAGAACAAAATTTTCAAATGTAACTACTAGATTGTGATACAATACACTATTGGGTGAAGTTTGGTTGACTTCTGCGCAGCGGTTTGGGAGTTAACATCAAAATTACATTTCTCGGCCATATCGCATAGATCTCACTGTGAAAAGGCTTAAATGGCTTTTTTGACCTAAGTTTGAGGATTGCGCTCAAATCAAATGTCCTATAACCAAATTTCCACATGTAACTACTAGATTGTGATACAATACACTAATGGGTGAAGTTTGGTTGACTTCTGCGCAGCGGTTTGGGAGTTAACATCAAAATTACATTTCTCGGCCATATCGCATAGATCTCACTGTGAAAAGGCTTAAATGACTTTTTTAATTAAGTTTGATGATTGCGTTCAAACAAAATGTCCTAGAACAAAATTTTTAAATGTAACTACTAGATTGTGATACAATACACTATTGGGTGAAGTTTGGTTGACTTCTGCGCAGCGGTTTGGGAGTTAACATCAAAATTACATTTCTCGGCCATATCGCATAGATCTCACTGTGAAAAGGCTTAAATGGCTTTTTTGACCTAAGTTTGAGGATTGCGCTCAAATCAAATGTCCTAGAACCAAATTTCCACATGTAACTACTAGATTGTGATAAAATACACTAATGGGTGAAGTTTGGTTGACTTCTGCGCAGCGGTTTGGGAGTTAACATCAAAATTACATTTCTCGGCCATATCGCATAGATCTCACTGTGAAAAGGCTTAAATGACTTTTTTAATTAAGTTTGATTATTGCGTTCAAACAAAATGTCCTAGAACAAAATTTTCAAATGTAACTACTAGATTGTGATACAATACACTATTGGGTGAAGTTTGGTTGACTTCTGCGCAGCGGTTTGGGAGTGAACATCAAAATTACATTTCTCGGCCATATCGCATAGATCTCACTGTGAAAAGGCTTAAATGGCTTTTTTGACCTAAGTTTGAGGATTGCGCTCAAATCAAATGTCCTAGAACCAAATTTCCACATGTAACTACTAGATTGTGATAAAATACACTAATGGGTGAAGTTTGGTTGACTTCTGCGCAGCGGTTTGGGAGTTAACATCAAAATTACATTTCTCGGCCATATCGCATAGATCTCACTGTGAAAAGGTTTAAATGACTTTTTTAATTAAGTTTGATGATTGCGCTCAAACAAAATTTCCTAGAACAAAATTTTCAAATGTAACTACTAGATTGTGATACAATACACTATTGGGTGAAGTTTGGTTGACTTCTGCGCAGCGGTTTGGGAGTTAACATCAAAATTACATTTCTCGGCCATATCGCATAGATCTCACTGTGAAAAGGCTTAAATGGCTTTTTTGACCTAAGTTTAATAATTGCGCTCAAACCAAATGTCCTAGAACGAAATTTTAAAATGTAACTACTAGAATGTGATACAATACACTATTGGGTGAAGTTTGGTTGACTTCTGCGCAGCGGTTTGGGAGTTAACATCAAAATTACATTTCTCGGCCATATCGCATAGATCTCACTGTGAAAAGGCTTAAATGGCTTTTTTGACCTAAGTTTGAGGATTGCGCTCAAATCAAATGTCCTAGAACCAAATTTCCACATGTAACTACTAGATTGTGATACAATACACTATTGGGTGAAGTTTGGTTGACTTCTGCGCAGCGGTTTGGGAGTTAACATCAAAATTACATTTCTCGGCCATATCGCATAGATCTCACTGTGAAAAGGCTTAAATGGCTTTTTTGACCTAAGTTTAAAGATTGCGCTCAAACCAAATGTCCTAGAACGAAATTTTCAAATGTAACTACTAGATTGTGATACAATACACTAATGGGTGAAGTTTGGTTGACTTCTGCGCAGCGGTTTGGGAGTTAACATCAAAATTACATTTCTCGGCCATATCGCATAGATCTCACTGTGAAAAGGCTTAAATGGCTTTTTTGACCTAAGTTTGAGGATTGCGCTCAAATCAAATGTCCTATAACCAAATTTCCACATGTAACTACTAGATTGTGATACAATACACTAATGGGTGAAGTTTGGTTGACTTCTGCGCAGCGGTTTGGGAGTGAACATCAAAATTACATTTCTCGGCCATATCGCATAGATCTCACTGTGAAAAGGCTTAAATGGCTTTTTTGACCTAAGTTTGAGGATTGCGCTCAAATCAAATGTCCTAGAACCAAATTTCCACATGTAACTACTAGATTGTGATAAAATACACTAATGGGTGAAGTTTGGTTGACTTCTGCGCAGCGGTTTGGGAGTTAACATCAAAATTACATTTCTCGGCCATATCGCATAGATCTCACTGTGAAAAGGCTTAAATGACTTTTTTAATTAAGTTTGATGATTGCGCTCAAACAAAATTTCCTAGAACAAAATTTTCAAATGTAACTACTAGATTGTGATACAATACACTATTGGGTGAAGTTTGGTTGACTTCTGCGCAGCGGTTTGGGAGTTAACATCAAAATTACATTTCTCGGCCATATCGCATAGATCTCACTGTGAAAAGGCTTAAATGACTTTTTTAATTAAGTTTGATGATTGCGTTCAAACAAAATGTCCTAGAACAAAATTTTCAAATGTAACTACTAGATTGTGATACAATACACTATTGGGTGAAGTTTGGTTGACTTCTGCGCAGCGGTTTGGGAGTTAACATCAAAATTACATTTCTCGGCCATATCGCATAGATCTCACTGTGAAAAGGCTTAAATGGCATTTTTTGACCTAAGTTTAAAGATTGCGCTCAAACCAAATGTCCTAGAACGAAATTTTCAAATGTAACTACTAGATTGTGATACAATACACTAATGGGTGAAGTTTGGTTGACTTCTGCGCAGCGGTTTGGGAGTTAACATCAAAATTACATTTCTCGGCCATATCGCATAGATCTCACTGTGAAAAGGCTTAAATGGCTTTTTTGACCTAAGTTTGAGGATTGCGCTCAAATCAAATGTCCTATAACCAAATTTCCACATGTAACTACTAGATTGTGATACAATACACTAATGGGTGAAGTTTGGTTGACTTCTGCGCAGCGGTTTGGGAGTGAACATCAAAATTACATTTCTCGGCCATATCGCATATATCTCACTGTGAAAAGGCTTAAATGGCTTTTTTGACCTAAGTTTGAGGATTGCGCTCAAATCAAATGTCCTAGAACCAAATTTCCACATGTAACTACTAGATTGTGATAAAATACACTAATGGGTGAAGTTTGGTTGACTTCTGCGCAGCGGTTTGGGAGTTAACATCAAAATTACATTTCTCGGCCATATCGCATAGATCTCACTGTGAAAAGGCTTAAATGACTTTTTTAATTAAGTTTGATGATTGCGCTCAAACAAAATTTCCTAGAACAAAATTTTCAAATGTAACTACTAGAATGTGATACAATACACTATTGGGTGAAGTTTGGTTGACTTCTGCGCAGCGGTTTGGGAGTTAACATCAAAATTACATTTCTCGGCCATATCGCATAGATCTCACTGTGAAAAGGCTTAAATGGCTTTTTTGACCTAAGTTTGAGGATTGCGCTCAAATCAAATGTCCTATAACCAAATTTCCACATGTAAATACTAGATTGTGATACAATACACTAATGGGTGAAGTTTGGTTGACTTCTGCGCAGCGGTTTGGGAGTGAACATCAAAATTACATTTCTCGGCCATATCGCATAGATCTCACTGTGAAAAGGCTTAAATGGCTTTTTTGACCTAAGTTTGAGGATTGCGCTCAAATCAAATGTCCTAGAACCAAATTTCCACATGTAACTACTAGATTGTGATAAAATACACTAATGGGTGAAGTTTGGTTGACTTCTGCGCAGCGGTTTGGGAGTTAACATCAAAATTACATTTCTCGGCCATATCGCATAGATCTCACTGTGAAAAGGCTTAAATGACTTTTTTAATTAAGTTTGATGATTGCGCTCAAACAAAATTTCCTAGAACAAAATTTTCAAATGTAACTACTAGATTGTGATACAATACACTATTGGGTGAAGTTTGGTTGACTTCTGCGCAGCGGTTTGGGAGTTAACATCAAAATTACATTTCTCGGCCATATCGCATAGATCTCACTGTGAAAAGGCTTAAATGGCTTTTTTGACCTAAGTTTGAGGATTGCGCTCAAATCAAATGTCCTATAACCAAATTTCCACATGTAACTACTAGATTGTGATACAATACACTAATGGGTGAAGTTTGGTTGACTTCTGCGCAGCGGTTTGGGAGTTAACATCAAAATTACATTTCTCGGCCATATCGCATAGATCTCACTGTGAAAAGGCTTAAATGACTTTTTTAATTAAGTTTGATGATTGCGTTCAAACAAAATGTCCTAGAACTAAATTTCCAAATGTAACTACTAGATTGTGATACAATACACTATTGGGTGAAGTTTGGTTGACTTCTGCGCAGCGGTTTGGGAGTTAACATCAAAATTACATTTCTCGGCCATATCGCATAGATCTCACTGTGAAAAGGCTTAAATGGCTTTTTTTACCTAAGTTTGAGGATTGCGCTCAAATCAAATGTCCTAGAACCAAATTTCCACATGTAACTACTAGATTGTGATACAATACACTAATGGGTGAAGTTTGGTTTACTTCTGCGCAGCGGTTTGGGAGTTAACATCAAAATTACATTTCTCGGCCATATCGCATAGATCTCACTGTGAAAAGGCTTAAATGGCTTTTTTGACCTAAGTTTAATGATTGCGCTCAAACCAAATGTCCTAGAACGAAATTTTCAAATGTAACTACTAGAATGTGATACAATACACTATTGGGTGAAGTTTGGTTGACTTCTGCGCAGCGGTTTGGGAGTTAACATCAAAATTACATTTCTCGGCCATATCGCATAGATCTCATTGTGAAAAGGCTTAAATGGCTTTTTTGACCCAAGTTTGAGGATTGCGCTCAAACAAAATGTCCTAGAACAAAATTTTCAAATGTAACTACTAGATTATGATACAATACACTATTGGGTGAAGTTTGGTTGACTTCTGCGCAGCGGTTTGGGAGTTAACATCAAAATTACATTTCTCGGCCATATCGCATAGATCTCACTGTGAAAAGGCTTAAATGACTTTTTTAATTAAGTTTGATGATTGCGTTCAAACAAAATGTCCTAGAACAAAATTTTCAAATGTAACTACTAGATTGTGATACAATACACTATTGGGTGAAGTTTGGTTGACTTCTGCGCAGCGGTTTGGGAGTTAACATCAAAATTACATTTCTCGGCCATATCGCATAGATCTCACTGTGAAAAGGCTTAAATGACTTTTTTAATTAAGTTTGATTATTGCGTTCAAACAAAATGTCCTAGAACAAAATTTTCAAATGTAACTACTAGATTGTGATACAATACACTATTGGGTGAAGTTTGGTTGACTTCTGCGCAGCGGTTTGGGAGTTAACATCAAAATTACATTTCTCGGCCATATCGCATAGATCTCACTGTGAAAAGGCTTAAATGGCATTTTTTGACCTAAGTTTAAAGATTGCGCTCAAACCAAATGTCCTAGAACGAAATTTTCAAATGTAACTACTAGATTGTGATACAATACACTAATGGGTGAAGTTTGGTTGACTTCTGCGCAGCGGTTTGGGAGTTAACATCAAAATTACATTTCTCGGCCATATCGCATAGATCTCACTGTGAAAAGGCTTAAATGGCTTTTTTGACCTAAGTTTGAGGATTGCGCTCAAATCAAATGTCCTATAACCAAATTTCCACATGTAACTACTAGATTGTGATACAATACACTAATGGGTGAAGTTTGGTTGACTTCTGATCAGCGGTTTGGGAGTGAACATCAAAATTACATTTCTCGGCCATATCGCATAGATCTCACTGTGAAAAGGCTTAAATGGCTTTTTTGACCTAAGTTTGAGGATTGCGCTCAAATCAAATGTCCTAGAACCAAATTTCCACATGTAACTACTAGATTGTGATAAAATACACTAATGGGTGAAGTTTGGTTGACTTCTGCGCAGCGGTTTGGGAGTTAACATCAAAATTACATTTCTCGGCCATATCGCATAGATCTCACTGTGAAAAGGCTTAAATGACTTTTTTAATTAAGTTTGATGATTGCGCTCAAACAAAATTTCCTAGAACAAAATTTTCAAATGTAACTACTAGAATGTGATACAATACACTATTGGGTGAAGTTTGGTTGACTTCTGCGCAGCGGTTTGGGAGTTAACATCAAAATTACATTTCTCGGCCATATCGCATAGATCTCACTGTGAAAAGGCTTAAATGGCTTTTTTGACCTAAGTTTGAGGATTGCGCTCAAATCAAATGTCCTATAACCAAATTTCCACATGTAACTACTAGATTGTGATACAATACACTAATGGGTGAAGTTTGGTTGACTTCTGCGCAGCGGTTTGGGAGTGAACATCAAAATTACATTTCTCGGCCATATCGCATAGATCTCACTGTGAAAAGGCTTAAATGGCTTTTTTGACCTAAGTTTGAGGATTGCGCTCAAATCAAATGTCCTAGAACCAAATTTCCACATGTAACTACTAGATTGTGATAAAATACACTAATGGGTGAAGTTTGGTTGACTTCTGCGCAGCGGTTTGGGAGTTAACATCAAAATTACATTTCTCGGCCATATCGCATAGATCTCACTGTGAAAAGGCTTAAATGACTTTTTTAATTAAGTTTGATGATTGCGCTCAAACAAAATTTCCTAGAACAAAATTTTCAAATGTAACTACTAGATTGTGATACAATACACTATTGGGTGAAGTTTGGTTGACTTCTGCGCAGCGGTTTGGGAGTTAACATCAAAATTACATTTCTCTGCCATATCGCATAGATCTCACTGTGAAAAGGCTTAAATGGCTTTTTTGACCTAAGTTTGAGGATTGCGCTCAAATCAAATGTCCTATAACCAAATTTCCACATGTAACTACTAGATTGTGATACAATACACTAATGGGTGAAGTTTGGTTGACTTCTGCGCAGCGGTTTGGGAGTTAACATCAAAATTACATTTCTCGGCCATATCGCATAGATCTCACTGTGAAAAGGCTTAAATGACTTTTTTAATTAAGTTTGATGATTGCGTTCAAACAAAATGTCCTAGAACTAAATTTCCAAATGTAACTACTAGATTGTGATACAATACACTATTGGGTGAAGTTTGGTTGACTTCTGCGCAGCGGTTTGGGAGTTAACATCAAAATTACATTTCTCGGCCATATCGCATAGATCTCACTGTGAAAAGGCTTAAATGGCTTTTTTGACCTAAGTTTGAGGATTGCGCTCAAATCAAATGTCCTAGAACCAAATTTCCACATGTAACTACTAGATTGTGATACAATACACTAATGGGTGAAGTTTGGTTTACTTCTGCGCAGCGGTTTGGGAGTTAACATCAAAATTACATTTCTCGGCCATATCGCATAGATCTCACTGTGAAAAGGCTTAAATGGCTTTTTTGACCTAAGTTTAATGATTGCGCTCAAACCAAATGTCCTAGAACGAAATTTTCAAATGTAACTACTAGAATGTGATACAATACACTATTGGGTGAAGTTTGGTTGACTTCTGCGCAGCGGTTTGGGAGTTAACATCAAAATTACATTTCTCGGCCATATCGCATAGATCTCATTGTGAAAAGGCTTAAATGGCTTTTTTGACCTAAGTTTGAGGATTGCGCTCAAACAAAATGTCCTAGAACAAAATTTTCAAATGTAACTACTAGATTATGATACAATACACTATTGGGTGAAGTTTGGTTGACTTCTGCGCAGCGGTTTGGGAGTTAACATCAAAATTACATTTCTCGGCCATATCGCATAGATCTCACTGTGAAAAGGCTTAAATGACTTTTTTAATTAAGTTTGATGATTGCGTTCAAACAAAATGTCCTAGAACAAAATTTTCAAATGTAACTACTAGATTGTGATACAATACACTATTGGGTGAAGTTTGGTTGACTTCTGCGCAGCGGTTTGGGAGTTAACATCAAAATTACATTTCTCGGCCATATCGCATAGATCTCACTGTGAAAAGGCTTAAATGGCTTTTTTGACCTGAGTTTGAGGATTGCGCTCAAATCAAATGTCCTAGAACCAAATTTCCACATATAACTACTAGATTGTGATACAATACACTAATGGGTGAAGTTTGGTTTACTTCTGCGCAGCGGTTTGGGAGTTAACATCAAAATTACATTTCTCGGCCATATCGCATAGATCTCACTGTGAAAAGGCTTAAATGGCTTTTTTGACCCAAGTTTAATAATTGCGCTCAAACCAAATGTCCTTGAACGAAATTTTAAAATGTAACTACTAGAATGTGATACAATACACTATTGGGTGAAGTTTGGTTGACTTCTGCGCAGCGGTTTGGGAGTTAACATCAAAATTACATTTCTCGGCCATATCGCATAGATCTCACTGTGAAAAGGCTTAAATGGCTTTTTTGACCTAAGTTTGAGGATTGCGCTCAAATCAAATGTCCTAGAACCAAATTTCCACATGTAACTACTAGATTGTGATACAATACACTAATGGGTGAAGTTTGGTTGACTTCTGCGCAGCGGTTTGGGAGTTAACATCAAAATTACATTTCTCGGCCATATCGCATAGATCTCACTGTGAAAAGGCTTAAATGACTTTTTTAATTAAGTTTGATGATTGCGCTCAAACAAAATTTCCTAGAACAAAATTTTCAAATGTAACTACTAGATTGTGATACAATACACTATTGGGTGAAGTTTGGTTGACTTCTGCGCAGCGGTTTGGGAGTTAACATCAAAATTACATTTCTCGGCCATATCGCATAGATCTCACTGTGAAAAGGCTTAAATGGCTTTTTTGACCTAAGTTTGAGGATTGCGCTCAAATCAAATGTCCTATAACCAAATTTCCACATGTAACTACTAGATTGTGATACAATACACTAATGGGTGAAGTTTGGTTGACTTCTGCGCAGCGGTTTGGGAGTTAACATCAAAATTACATTTCTCGGCCATATCGCATAGATCTCACTGTGAAAAGGCTTAAATGACTTTTTTAATTAAGTTTGATGATTGCGTTCAAACAAAATGTCCTAGAACAAAATTTTTAAATGTAACTACTAGATTGTGATACAATACACTATTGGGTGAAGTTTGGTTGACTTCTGCGCAGCGGTTTGGGAGTTAACATCAAAATTACATTTCTCGGCCATATCGCATAGATCTCACTGTGAAAAGGCTTAAATGGCTTTTTTGACCTAAGTTTGAGGATTGCGCTCAAATCAAATGTCCTAGAACCAAATTTCCACATGTAACTACTAGATTGTGATAAAATACACTAATGGGTGAAGTTTGGTTGACTTCTGCGCAGCGGTTTGGGAGTTAACATCAAAATTACATTTCTCGGCCATATCGCATAGATCTCACTGTGAAAAGGCTTAAATGACTTTTTTAATTAAGTTTGATGATTGCGCTCAAACAAAATTTCCTAGAACAAAATTTTCAAATGTAACTACTAGATTGTGATACAATACACTATTGGGTGAAGTTTGGTTGACTTCTGCGCAGCGGTTTGGGAGTTAACATCAAAATTACATTTCTCGGCCATATCGCATAGATCTCACTGTGAAAAGGCTTAAATGACTTTTTTAATTAAGTTTGATTATTGCGTTCAAACAAAATGTCCTAGAACAAAATTTTCAAATGTAACTACTAGATTGTGATACAATACACTATTGGGTGAAGTTTGGTTGACTTCTGCGCAGCGGTTTGGGAGTTAACATCAAAATTACATTTCTCGGCCATATCGCATAGATCTCACTGTGAAAAGGCTTAAATGGCATTTTTTGACCTAAGTTTAAAGATTGCGCTCAAACCAAATGTCCTAGAACGAAATTTTCAAATGTAACTACTAGATTGTGATACAATACACTAATGGGTGAAGTTTGGTTGACTTCTGCGCAGCGGTTTGGGAGTTAACATCAAAATTACATTTCTCGGCCATATCGCATAGATCTCACTGTGAAAAGGCTTAAATGGCTTTTTTGACCTAAGTTTGAGGATTGCGCTCAAATCAAATGTCCTATAACCAAATTTCCACATGTAACTACTAGATTGTGATACAATACACTAATGGGTGAAGTTTGGTTGACTTCTGCGCAGCGGTTTGGGAGTGAACATCAAAATTACATTTCTCGGCCATATCGCATAGATCTCACTGTGAAAAGGCTTAAATGACTTTTTTAATTAAGTTTGATGATTGCGCTCAAACAAAATTTCCTAGAACAAAATTTTCAAATGTAACTACTAGATTGTGATACAATACACTATTGGGTGAAGTTTGGTTGACTTCTGCGCAGCGGTTTGGGAGTTAACATCAAAATTACATTTCTCGGCCATATCGCATAGATCTCACTGTGAAAAGGCTTAAATGGCTTTTTTGACCTAAGTTTAATAATTGCGCTCAAACCAAATGTCCTAGAACGAAATTTTAAAATGTAACTACTAGAATGTGATACAATACACTATTGGATGAAGTTTGGTTGACTTCTGCGCAGCGGTTTGGGAGTTAACATCAAAATTACATTTCTCGGCCATATCGCATAGATCTCACTGTGAAAAGGCTTAAATGGCTTTTTTGACCTAAGTTTGAGGATTGCGCTCAAATCAAATGTCCTAGAACCAAATTTCCACATGTAACTACTAGATTGTGATACAATACACTATTGGGTGAAGTTTGGTTGACTTCTGCGCAGCGGTTTGGGAGTTAACATCAAAATTACATTTCTCGGCCATATCGCATAGATCTCACTGTGAAAAGGCTTAAATGGCTTTTTTGACCTAAGTTTAAAGATTGCGCTCAAACCAAATGTCCTAGAACGAAATTTTCAAATGTAACTACTAGATTGTGATACAATACACTAATGGGTGAAGTTTGGTTGACTTCTGCGCAGCGGTTTGGGAGTTAACATCAAAATTACATTTCTCGGCCATATCGCATAGATCTCACTGTGAAAAGGCTTAAATGGCTTTTTTGACCTAAGTTTGAGGATTGCGCTCAAATCAAATGTCCTATAACCAAATTTCCACATGTAACTACTAGATTGTGATACAATACACTAATGGGTGAAGTTTGGTTGACTTCTGCGCAGCGGTTTGGGAGTGAACATCAAAATTACATTTCTCGGCCATATCGCATAGATCTCACTGTGAAAAGGCTTAAATGGCTTTTTTGACCTAAGTTTGAGGATTGCGCTCAAATCAAATGTCCTAGAACCAAATTTCCACATGTAACTACTAGATTGTGATAAAATACACTAATGGGTGAAGTTTGGTTGACTTCTGCGCAGCGGTTTGGGAGTTAACATCAAAATTACATTTCTCGGCCATATCGCATAGATCTCACTGTGAAAAGGCTTAAATGACTTTTTTAATTAAGTTTGATGATTGCGCTCAAACAAAATTTCCTAGAACAAAATTTTCAAATGTAACTACTAGATTGTGATACAATACACTATTGGGTGAAGTTTGGTTGACTTCTGCGCAGCGGTTTGGGAGTTAACATCAAAATTACATTTCTCGGCCATATCGCATAGATCTCACTGAGAAAAGGCTTAAATGGCTTTTTTGACCTAAGTTTGAGGATTGCGCTCAAATCAAATGTCCTATAACCAAATTTCGACATGTAACTACTAGATTGTGATACAATACACTAATGGGTGAAGTTTGGTTGACTTCTGCGCAGCGGTTTGGGAGTTAACATCAAAATTACATTTCTCGGCCATATCGCATAGATCTCACTGTGAAAAGGCTTAAATGGCTTTTTTGACCTAAGTTTGAGGATTGCGCTCAAATCAAATGTCCTAGAACCAAATTACCACATGTAACTACTAGATTGTGATAAAATACACTAATGGGTGAAGTTTAGTTGACTTCTGCGCAGCGGTTTGGGAGTTAACATCAAAATTACATTTCTCGGCCATATCGCATAGATCTCACTGTGAAAAGGCTTAAATGACTTTTTTAATTAAGTTTGATGATTGCGCTCAAACAAAATTTCCTAGAACAAAATTTTCAAATGTAACTACTAGATTGTGATACAATACACTATTGGGTGAAGTTTGGTTGACTTCTGCGCAGCGGTTTGGGAGTTAAAATCAAAATTACATTTCTCGGCCATATCGCATAGATCTCACTGTGAAAAGGCTTAAATGACTTTTTTAATTAAGTTTGATGATTGCGTTCAAACAAAATGTCCTAGAACAAAATTTTCAAACGTAACTACTAGATTGTGATACAATACACTATTGGGTGAAGTTTGGTTGACTTCTGCGCAGCGGTTTGGGAGTTAACATCAAAATTACATTTCTCGGCCATATCGCATAGATCTCACTGTGAAAAGGCTTAAATGGCTTTTTTGACCTAAGTTTAAAGATTGCGCTCAAACCAAATGTCCTAGAACGAAATTTTCAAATGTAACTACTAGATTGTGATACAATACACTAATGGGTGAAGTTTGGTTGACTTCTGCGCAGCGGTTTGGGAGTTAACATCAAAATTACATTTCTCGGCCATATCGCATAGATCTCACTGTGAAAAGGCTTAAATGGCTTTTTTGACCTAAGTTGGAGGATTGCGCTCAAATCAAATGTCCTATAACCAAATTTCCACATGTAACTACTAGATTGTGATACAATACACTAATGGGTGAAGTTTGGTTGACTTCTGCGCAGCGGTTTGGGAGTGAACATCAAAATTACATTTCTCGGCCATATCGCATAGATCTCACTGTGAAAAGGCTTAAATGACTTTTTTTAATTAAGTTTGAAGATTGCGCTCAAATCAAATGTCCTAGAACTAAATTTCCAAATGTAACTACTAGATTGTGATAAAATACACTATTGGGTGAAGTTTATGTGACTTCTGCGCAGCGGTTTGGGAGTTAACATCAAAATTACATTTCTCGGCCATATCGCATAGATCTCACTGTGAAAAGGCTTAAATGGCTTTTTTGACCTAAGTTTGAGGATTGCGCTCAAATCAAATGTCCTATAACCAAATTTCCACATGTAACTACTAGATTGTGATACAATACACTAATGGGTGAAGTTTGGTTGACTTCTGCGCAGCGGTTTGGGAGTTAACATCAAAATTACATTTCTCGGCCATATCGCATAGATCTCACTGTGAAAAGGCTTAAATGACTTTTTTAATTAAGTTTGATGATTGCATTCAAACAAAATGTCCTAGAACAAAATTTTCAAATGTAACTACTAGATTGTGATACAATACACTATTGGGTGAAGTTTGGTTGACTTCTGCGCAGCGGTTTGGGAGTTAACATCAAAATTACATTTCTCGGCCATATCGCATAGATCTCACTGTGAAAAGGCTTAAATGGCTTTTTTGACCTAAGTTTGAGGATTGCGCTCAAATCAAATGTCCTAGAACCAAATTTCCACATGTAACTACTAGATTGTGATACAATACACTAATGGGTGAAGTTTGGTTTACTTCTGCGCAGCGGTTTGGGAGTTAACATCAAAATTACATTTCTCGGCCATATCGCATAGATCTCACTGTGAAAAGGCTTAAATGGCTTTTTTGACCTAAGTTTAATAATTGCGCTCAAACCAAATGTCCTAGAACGAAATTTTAAAATGTAACTACTAGATTGTGATAAAATACACTAATGGGTGAAGTTTGGTTGACTTCTGCGCAGCGGTTTGGGAGTTAACATCAAAATTACATTTCTCGGCCATATCGCATAGATCTCACTGTGAAAAGGCTTAAATGGCTTTTTTGACCTAAGTTTGAGGATTGCGCTCAAATCAAATGTCCTAGAACCAAATTTCCACATGTAACTACTAGATTGTGATACAATACACTAATGGGTGAAGTTTGGTTTACTTCTGCGCAGCGGTTTGGGAGTTAACATCAAAATTACATTTCTCGGCCATATCGCATAGATCTCACTGTGAAAAGGCTTAAATGGCTTTTTTGACCTAAGTTTAATAATTGCGCTCAAACCAAATGTCCTAGAACGAAATTTTAAAATGTAACTACTAGAATGTGATACAATACACTATTGGGTGAAGTTTGGTTGACTTCTGCGCAGCGGTTTGGGAGTTAACATCAAAATTACATTTCTCGGCCATATCGCATAGATCTCACTGTGAAAAGGCTTAAATGGCTTTTTTGACCTAAGTTTGAGGATTGCGCTCAAATCAAATGTCCTAGAACCAAATTTCCACATGTAACTACTAGATTGTGATACAATACACTAATGGGTGAAGTTTGGTTGACTTCTGCGCAGCGGTTTGGGAGTTAACATCAAAATTACATTTCTCGGCCATATCGCATAGATCTCACTGTGAAAAGGCTTAAATGACTTTTTTAATTAAGTTTGATGATTGCGCTCAAACAAAATGTCCTAGAACAAAATTTTCAAATGTAACTACTAGATTGTGATACAATACACTATTGGGTGAAGTTTGGTTGACTTCTGCGCAGCGGTTTGGGAGTTAACATCAAAATTACATTTCTCGGCCATATCGCATAGATCTCACTGTGAAAAGGCTTAAATGGCTTTTTTGACCTAAGTTTGAGGATTGCGCTCAAATCAAATGTCCTAGAACCAAATTTCCACATGTAACTACTAGATTGTGATACAATACACTAATGGGTGAAGTTTGGTTGACTTCTGCGCAGCGGTTTGGGAGTTAACATCAAAATTACATTTCTCGGCCATATCGCATAGATCTCACTGTGAAAAGGCTTAAATGGCTTTTTTGACCTAAGTTTAATAATTGCGCTCAAACCAAATGTCCTAGAACGAAATTTTCAAATGTAACTACTAGAATGTGATACAATACACTATTGGGTGAAGTTTGGTTGACTTCTGCGCAGCGGTTTGGGAGTTAACATCAAAATTACATTTCTCGGCCATATCGCATAGATCTCACTGTGAAAAGGCTTAAATGGCTTTTTTGACCTAAGTTTGAGGATTGCGCTCAAACAAAATGTCCTAGAACAAAATTTTCAAATGTAACTACTAGATTGTGATACAATACACTATTGGGTGAAGTTTGGTTGACTTCTGCGCAGCGGTTTGGGAGTTAACATCAAAATTACATTTCTCGGCCATATCGCATAGATCTCACTGTGAAAAGGCTTAAATGACTTTTTTAATTAAGTTTGATGATTGCGTTCAAACAAAATGTCCTAGAACAAAATTTTCAAATGTAACTACTAGATTGTGATACAATACACTATTGGGTGAAGTTTGGTTGACTTCTGCGCAGCGGTTTGGGAGTTAACATCAAAATTACATTTCTCGGCCATATCGCATAGATCTCACTGTGAAAAGGCTTAAATGGCTTTTTTGACCTAAGTTTGAGGATTGCGCTCAAACCAAATGTCCTAGAACGAAATTTTCAAATGTAACTACTAGAATGTGATACAATACACTATTGGGTGAAGTTTGGTTGACTTCTGGCAGCGGTTTGGGAGTTAACATCAAAATTACATTTCTCGGCCATATCGCATAGATCTCACTGTGAAAAGGCTTAAATGGCTTTTTTGACCTAAGTTTGAGGATTGCGCTCAAATCAAATGTCCTAGAACTAAATTTCCACATGTAACTACTAGATTGTGATAAAATACACTAATGGGTGAAGTTTGGTTGACTTCTGCGCAGCGGTTTGGGAGTTAACATCAAAATTACATTTCTCGGCCATATCGCATAGATCTCACTGTGAAAAGGCTTAAATGACTTTTTTAATTAAGTTTGATGATTGCGCTCAAACAAAATTTCCTAGAACAAAATTTTCAAATGTAACTACTAGATTGTGATACAATACACTATTGGGTGAAGTTTGGTTGACTTCTGCGCAGCGGTTTGGGAGTTAACATCAAAATTACATTTCTCGGCCATATCGCATAGATCTCACTGTGAAAAGGCTTAAATGGCTTTTTTGACCTAAGTTTGAGGATTGCGCTCAAATCAAATGTCCTATAACCAAATTTCCACATGTAACTACTAGATTGTGATACAATACACTAATGGGTGAAGTTTGGTTGACTTCTGCGCAGCGGTTTGGGAGTTAACATCAAAATTACATTTCTCGGCCATATCGCATAGATCTCACTGTGAAAAGGCTTAAATGACTTTTTTAATTAAGTTTGATGATTGCGTTCAAACAAAATGTCCTAGAACAAAATTTTCAAATGTAACTACTAGATTGTGATACAATACACTATTGGGTGAAGTTTGGTTGACTTCTGCGCAGCGGTTTGGGAGTTAACATCAAAATTACATTTCTCGGCCATATCGCATAGATCTCACTGTGAAAAGGCTTAAATGGCTTTTTTGACCTAAGTTTGAGGATTGCGCTCAAATCAAATGTCCTAGAACCAAATTTCCACATGTAACTACTAGATTGTGATACAATACACTAATGGGTGAAGTTTGGTTGACTTCTGCGCAGCGGTTTGGGAGTTAACATCAAAATTACATTTCTCGGCCATATCGCATAGATCTCACTGTGAAAAGGCTTAAATGGCTTTTTTGACCTAAGTTTGAGGATTGCGCTCAAACCAAATGTCCTATAACCAAATTTCCACATGTAACTACTAGATTGTGATACAATACACTAATGGGTGAAGTTTGGTTGACTTCTGCGCAGCGGTTTGGGAGTTAACATCAAAATTACATTTCTCGGCCATATCGCATAGATCTCACTGTGAAAAGGCTTAAATGGCTTTTTTGACCTAAGTTTGAGGATTGCGCTCAAATCAAATGTCCTAGAACCAAATTTCCACATGTAACTACTAGATTGTGATACAATACACTAATGGGTGAAGTTTGGTTGACTTCTGCGCAGCGGTTTGGGAGTTAACATCAAAATTACATTTCTCGGCCATATCGCATAGATCTCACTGTGAAAAGGCTTAAATGACTTTTTTAATTAAGTTTGATGATTGCGTTCAAACAAAATGTCCTAGAACAAAATTTTTAAATGTAACTACTAGATTGTGATACAATACACTATTGGGTGAAGTTTGGTTGACTTCTGCGCAGCGGTTTGGGAGTTAACATCAAAATTACATTTCTCGGCCATATCGCATAGATCTCACTGTGAAAAGGCTTAAATGGCTTTTTTGACCTAAGTTTGAGGATTGCGCTCAAATCAAATGTCCTAGAACCAAATTTCCACATGTAACTACTAGATTGTGATAAAATACACTAATGGGTGAAGTTTGGTTGACTTCTGCGCAGCGGTTTGGGAGTTAACATCAAAATTACATTTCTCGGCCATATCGCATAGATCTCACTGTGAAAAGGCTTAAATGACTTTTTTAATTAAGTTTGATGATTGCGCTCAAACAAAATTTCCTAGAACAAAATTTTCAAATGTAACTACTAGATTGTGATACAATACACTATTGGGTGAAGTTTGGTTGACTTCTGCGCAGCGGTTTGGGAGTTAACATCAAAATTACATTTCTCGGCCATATCGCAGAGATCTCACTGTGAAAAGGCTTAAATGACTTTTTTAATTAAGTTTGATGATTGCGTTCAAACAAAATGTCCTAGAACAAAATTTTCAAATGTAACTACTAGATTGTGATACAATACACTATTGGGTGAAGTTTGGTTGACTTCTGCGCAGCGGTTTGGGAGTTAACATCAAAATTACATTTCTCGGCCATATCGCATAGATCTCACTGTGAAAAGACTTAAATGGCTTTTTTGACCTAAGTTTGAGGATTGCGCTCAAATCAAATGTCCTAGAACCAAATTTCCACATGTAACTACTAGATTGTGATAAAATACACTAATGGGTGAAGTTTGGTTGACTTCTGCGCAGCGGTTTGGGAGTTAACATAAAAATTACATTTCTCGGCCATATCGCATAGATCTCACTGTGAAAAGGCTTAAATGACTTTTTTAATTAAGTTTGATGATTGCGCTCAAACAAAATTTCCTAGAACAAAATTTTCAAATGTAACTACTAGATTGTGATACAATACACTACTGGGTGAAGTTTGGTTGACTTCTGCGCAGCGGTTTGGGAGTTAACATCAAAATTACATTTCTCGGCCATATCGCATAGATCTCACTGTGAAAAGGCTTAAATGGCTTTTTTGACCTAAGTTTGAGGATTGCGCACAAATCAAATGTCCTATAACCAAATTTCCACACGTAACTACTAGATTGTGATACAATACACTAATGGGTGAAGTTTGGTTGACTTCTGCGCAGCGGTTTGGGAGTTAACATCAAAATTACATTTCTCGGCCATATCGCATAGATCTCACTGTGAAAAGGCTTAAATGACTTTTTTAATTAAGTTTGATGATTGCGTTCAAACAAAATGTCCTAGAACAAAATTTTTAAATGTAACTACTAGATTGTGATACAATACACTATTGGGTGAAGTTTGGTTGACTTCTGCGCAGCGGTTTGGGAGTTAACATCAAAATTACATTTCTCGGCCATATCGCATAGATCTCACTGTGAAAAGGCTTAAATGGCTTTTTTGACCTAAGTTTGAGGATTGCGCTCAAATCAAATGTCCTAGAACCAAATTTCCACATGTAACTACTAGATTGTGATAAAATACACTAATGGGTGAAGTTTGGTTGACTTCTGCGCAGCGGTTTGGGAGTTAACATCAAAATTACATTTCTCGGCCATATCGCATAGATCTCACTGTGAAAAGGCTTAAATGACTTTTTTAATTAAGTTTGATGATTGCGCTCAAACAAAATTTCCTAGAACAAAATTTTCAAATGTAACTACTAGATTGTGATACAATACACTATTGGGTGAAGTTTGGTTGACTTCTGCGCAGCGGTTTGGGAGTTAACATCAAAATTACATTTCTCGGCCATATCGCATAGATCTCACTGTGAAAAGGCTTAAATGACTTTTTTAATTAAGTTTGATGATTGCGTTCATACAAAATGTCCTAGAACAAAATTTTCAAATGTAACTACTAGAATGTGATACAATACACTATTGGGTGAAGTTTGGTTGACTTCTGCGCAGCGGTTTGGGAGTTAACATCAAAATTACATTTCTCGGCCATATCGCATAGATCTCACTGTGAAAAGGCTTAAATGGCTTTTTTGACCTAAGTTTGAGGATTGCGCTCAAATCAAATGTCCTAGAACCAAATTTCCACATGTAACTACTAGATTGTGATAAAATACACTAATGGGTGAAGTTTGGTTGACTTCTGCGCAGCGGTTTGGGAGTTAACATCAAAATTACATTTCTCGGCCATATCGCATAGATCTCACTGTGAAAAGGCTTAAATGACTTTTTTAATTAAGTTTGATGATTGCGCTCAAACAAAATTTCCTAGAACAAAATTTTCAAATGTAACTACTAGATTGTGATACAATACACTATTGGGTGAAGTTTGGTTGACTTCTGCGCAGCGGTTTGGGAGTTAACATCAAAATTACATTTCTCGGCCATATCGCATAGATCTCACTGTGAAAAGGCTTAAATGGCTTTTTTGACCTAAGTTTGAGGATTGCGCTCAAATCAAATGTCCTAGAACCAAATTTCCACATGTAACTACTAGATTGTGATACAATACACTAATGGGTGAAGTTTGGTTGACTTCTGCGCAGCGGTTTGGGAGTTAACATCAAAATTACATTTCTCGGCCATATCGCATAGATCTCACTGTGAAAAGGCTTAAATGACTTTTTTAATTAAGTTTGATGATTGCGTTCAAACAAAATGTCCTAGAACAAAATTTTTAAATGTAACTACTAGATTGTGATACAATACACTATTGGGTGAAGTTTGGTTGACTTCTGCGCAGCGGTTTGGGAGTTAACATTAAATTACATTTCTCGGCCATATCGCATAGATCTCACTGTGAAAAGGCTTAAATGGCTTTTTTGACCTAAGTTTGAGGATTGCGCTCAAATCAAATGTCCTAGAACCAAATTTCCACATGTAACTACTAGATTGTGATAAAATACACTAATGGGTGAAGTTTGGTTGACTTCTGCGCAGCGGTTTGGGAGTTAACATCAAAATTACATTTCTCGGCCATATCGCATAGATCTCACTGTGAAAAGGCTTAAATGACTTTTTTAATTAAGTTTGATGATTGCGCTCAAACAAAATTTCCTAGAACAAAATTTTCAAATGTAACTACTAGATTGTGATACAATACACTATTGGGTGAAGTTTGGTTGACTTCTGCGCAGCGGTTTGGGAGTTAACATCAAAATTACATTTCTCGGCCATATCGCATAGATCTCACTGTGAAAAGGCTTAAATGACTTTTTTAATTAAGTTTGATGATTGCGTTCAAACAAAATGTCCTAGAACAAAATTTTCAAATGTAACTACTAGATTGTGATACAATACACTATTGGGTGAAGTTTGGTTGACTTCTGCGCAGCGGTTTGGGAGTTAACATCAAAATTACATTTCTCGGCCATATCGCATAGATCTCACTGTGAAAAGGCTTAAATGGCTTTTTTGACCTAAGTTTGAGGATTGCGCTCAAACAAAATGTCCTAGAACAAAATTTTCAAATGTAACTACTAGATTGTGATACAATACACTATTGGGTGAAGTTTGGTTGACTTCTGCGCAGCGGTTTGGGAGTTAACATCAAAATTACATTTCTCGGCCATATCGCATAGATCTCACTGTGAAAAGGCTTAAATGGCTTTTTTGACCTAAGTTTGAGGATTGCGCTCAAATCAAATGTCCTAGAACCAAATTTCCACATGTAACTACTAGATTGTGATACAATACACTAATGGGTGAAGTTTGGTTTACTTCTGCGCAGCGGTTTGGGAGTTAACATCAAAATTACATTTCTCGGCCATATCGCATAGATCTCACTGTGAAAAGGCTTAAATGGCTTTTTTGACCTAAGTTTAATAATTGCGCTCAAACCAAATGTCCTAGAACGAAATTTTAAAATGTAACTACTAGAATGTGATACAATACACTATTGGGTGAAGTTTGGTTGACTTCTGCGCAGCGGTTTGGGAGTTAACATCAAAATTACATTTCTCGGCCATATCGCATAGATCTCACTGTGAAAAGGCTTAAATGGCTTTTTTGACCTAAGTTTGAGGATTGCGCTCAAATCAAATGTCCTAGAACCAAATTTCCACATGTAACTACTAGATTGTGATACAATACACTATTGGGTGAAGTTTGGTTGACTTCTGCGCAGCGGTTTGGGAGTTAACATCAAAATTACATTTCTCGGCCATATCGCATAGATCTCACTGTGAAAAGGCTTAAATGGCTTTTTTGACCTAAGTTTAAAGATTGCGCTCAAACCAAATGTCCTAGAACGAAATTTTCAAATGTAACTACTAGATTGTGATACAATACACTAATGGGTGAAGTTTGGTTGACTTCTGCGCAGCGGTTTGGGAGTTAACATCAAAATTACATTTCTCGGCCATATCGCATAGATCTCACTGTGAAAAGGCTTAAATGGCTTTTTTGACCTAAGTTTGAGGATTGCGCTCAAATCAAATGTCCTAGAACCAAATTTCCACATGTAACTACTAGATTGTGATACAATACACTAATGGGTGAAGTTTGGTTGACTTCTGCGCAGCGGTTTGGGAGTGAACATCAAAATTACATTTCTCGGCCATATCGCATAGATCTCACTGTGAAAAGGCTTAAATGGCTTTTTTGACCTAAGTTTGAGGATTGCGCTCAAATCAAATGTCCTAGAACCAAATTTCCACATGTAACTACTAGATTGTGATACAATACACTAATGGGTGAAGTTTGGTTGACTTCTGCGCAGCGGTTTGGGAGTTAACATCAAAATTACATTTCTCGGCCATATCGCATAGATCTCACTGTGAAAAGGCTTAAATGACTTTTTTAATTAAGTTTGATGATTGCGCTCAAATCAAATGTCCTAGAACCAAATTTCCACATGTAACTACTAGATTGTGATACAATACACTAATGGGTGAAGTTTGGTTGACTTCTGCGCAGCGGTTTGGGAGTGAACATCAAAATTACATTTCTCGGCCATATCGCATAGATCTCACTGTGAAAAGGCTTAAATGGCTTTTTTGACCTAAGTTTGAGGATTGCGCTCAAATCAAATGTCCTATAACCAAATTTCCACATGTAACTACTAGATTGTGATACAATACACTAATGGGTGAAGTTTGGTTGACTTCTGCGCAGCGGTTTGGGAGTTAACATCAAAATTACATTTCTCGGCCATATCGCATAGATCTCACTGTGAAAAGGCTTAAATGACTTTTTTAATTAAGTTTGATGATTGCGTTCAAACAAAATGTCCTAGAACAAAATTTTCAAATGTAACTACTAGATTGTGATACAATACACTAATGGGTGAAGTTTGGTTGACTTCTGCGCAGCGGTTTGGGAGTTAACATCAAAATTACATTTCTCGGCCATATCGCATAGATCTCACTGTGAAAAGGCTTAAATGGCTTTTTTGACCTAAGTTTGAGGATTGCGCTCAAATCAAATGTCCTAGAACCAAATTTCCACATGTAACTACTAGATTGTGATACAATACACTAATGGGTGAAGTTTGGTTGACTTCTGCGCAGCGGTTTGGGAGTGAACATCAAAATTACATTTCTCGGCCATATCGCATAGATCTCACTGTGAAAAGGCTTAAATGACTTTTTTAATTAAGTTTGATGATTGCATTCAAACAAAATGTCCTAGAACAAAATTTTCAAATGTAACTACTAGATTGTGATACAATACACTATTGGGTGAAGTTTGGTTGACTTCTGCGCAGCGGTTTGGGAGTTAACATCAAAATTACATTTCTCGGCCATATCGCATAGATCTCACTGTGAAAAGGCTTAAATGGCTTTTTTGACCTAAGTTTGAGGATTGCGCTCAAATCAAATGTCCTAGAACCAAATTTCCACATGTAACTACTAGATTGTGATACAATACACTAATGGGTGAAGTTTGGTTTACTTCTGCGCAGCGGTTTGGGAGTTAACATCAAAATTACATTTCTCGGCCATATCGCATAGATCTCACTGTGAAAAGGCTTAAATGGCTTTTTTGACCTAAGTTTAATAATTGCGCTCAAACCAAATGTCCTAGAACGAAATTTTAAAATGTAACTACTAGAATGTGATACAATACACTATTGGGTGAAGTTTGGTTGACTTCTGCGCAGCGGTTTGGGAGTTAACATCAACATTACATTTCTCGGCCATATCGCATAGATCTCACTGTGAAAAGGCTTAAATGGCTTTTTTGACCTAAGTTTGAGGATTGCGCTCAAATCAAATGTCCTAGAACCAAATTTCCACATGTAACTACTAGATTGTGATACAATACACTAATGGGTGAAGTTTGGTTTACTTCTGCGCAGCGGTTTGGGAGTTAACATCAAAATTACATTTCTCGGCCATATCGCATAGATCTCACTGTGAAAAGGCTTAAATGGCTTTTTTGACCTAAGTTTGAGGATTGCGCTCAAATCAAATGTCCTATAACCAAATTTCCACACGTAACTACTAGATTGTGATACAATACACTAATGGGTGAAGTTTGGTTGACTTCTGCGCAGCGGTTTGGGAGTTAACATCAAAATTACATTTCTCGGCCATATCGCATAGATCTCACTGTGAAAAGGCTTAAATGACTTTTTTAGTTAAGTTTGATGATTGCGTTCAAACAAAATGTCCTAGAACAAAATTTTTAAATGTAACTACTAGATTGTGATACAATACACTATTGGGTGAAGTTTGGTTGACTTCTGCGCAGCGGTTTGGGAGTTAACATCAAAATTACATTTCTCGGCCATATCGCATAGATCTCACTGTGAAAAGGCTTAAATGGCTTTTTTGACCTAAGTTTGAGGATTGCGCTCAAATCAAATGTCCTAGAACCAAATTTCCACATGTAACTACTAGATTGTGATAAAATACACTAATGGGTGAAGTTTGGTTGACTTCTGCGCAGCGGTTTGGGAGTTAACATCAAAATTACATTTCTCGGCCATATCGCATAGATCTCACTGTGAAAAGGCTTAAATGACTTTTTTAATTAAGTTTGATGATTGCGCTCAAATCAAATGTCCTAGAACCAAATTTCCACATGTAACTACTAGATTGTGATACAATACACTAATGGGTGAAGTTTGGTTGACTTCTGCGCAGCGGTTTGGGAGTGAACATCAAAATTACATTTCTCGGCCATATCGCATAGATCTCA
Organism: Corythoichthys intestinalis; assembly: GCF_030265065.1. NCBI lineage: Eukaryota > Metazoa > Chordata > Actinopteri > Syngnathiformes > Syngnathidae > Corythoichthys > Corythoichthys intestinalis. The sequence continues at coordinate 59,044,980 of NC_080402.1, forward strand.
CTGTGAAAAGGCTTAAATGGCTTTTTTGACCTAAGTTTGAGGATTGCGCTCAAATCAAATGTCCTAGAACCAAATTTCCACATGTAACTACTAGATTGTGATAAAATACACTAATGGGTGAAGTTTGGTTGACTTCTGCGCAGCGGTTTGGGAGTTAACATCAAAATTACATTTCTCGGCCATATCGCATAGATCTCACTGTGAAAAGGCTTAAATGACTTTTTTAATTAAGTTTGATGATTGCGCTCAAACAAAATTTCCTAGAACAAAATTTTCAAATGTAACTACTAGATTGTGATACAATACACTATTGGGTGAAGTTTGGTTGACTTCTGCGCAGCGGTTTGGGAGTTAACATCAAAATTACATTTCTCGGCCATATCGCATAGATCTCACTGTGAAAAGGCTTAAATGGCTTTTTTGACCTAAGTTTGAGGATTGCGCTCAAATCAAATGTCCTATAACCAAATTTCCACATGTAACTACTAGATTGTGATACAATACACTAATGGGTGAAGTTTGGTTGACTTCTGCGCAGCGGTTTGGGAGTTAACATCAAAATTACATTTCTCGGCCATATCGCATAGATCTCACTGTGAAAAGGCTTAAATGACTTTTTTAATTAAGTTTGATGATTGCGTTCAAACAAAATGTCCTAGAACAAAATTTTCAAATGTAACTACTAGATTGTGATACAATACACTAATGGGTGAAGTTTGGTTGACTTCTGCGCAGCGGTTTGGGAGTTAACATCAAAATTACATTTCTCGGCCATATCGCATAGATCTCACTGTGAAAAGGCTTAAATGACTTTTTTAATTAAGTTTGATGATTGCGTTCAAACAAAATGTCCTAGAACAAAATTTTCAAATGTAACTACTAGATTGTGATACAATACACTATTGGGTGAAGTTTGGTTGACTTCTGCGCAGCGGTTTGGGAGTTAACATCAAAATTACATTTCTCGGCCATATCGCATAGATCTCACTGTGAAAAGGCTTAAATGGCTTTTTTGACCTAAGTTTGAGGATTGCGCTCAAATCAAATTTCCTAGAACCAAATTTCCACATGTAACTACTAGATTGTGATACAATACACTAATGGGTGAAGTTTGGTTTACTTCTGCGCAGCGGTTTGGGAGTTAACATCAAAATTACATTTCTCGGCCATATCGCATAGATCTCACTGTGAAAAGGCTTAAATGGCTTTTTTGACCTAAGTTTAATAATTGCGCTCAAACCAAATGTCCTAGAACGAAATTTTAAAATGTAACTACTAGAATGTGATACAATACACTATTGGGTGAAGTTTGGTTGACTTCTGCGCAGCGGTTTGGGAGTTAACATCAAAATTACATTTCTCGGCCATATCGCATAGATCTCACTGTGAAAAGGCTTAAATGGCTTTTTTGACCTAAGTTTGAGGATTGCGCTCAAATCAAATGTCCTAGAACCAAATTTCCACATGTAACTACTAGATTGTGATACAATACACTAATGGGTGAAGTTTGGTTTACTTCTGCGCAGCGGTTTGGGAGTTAACATCAAAATTACATTTCTCGGCCATATCGCATAGATCTCACTGTGAAAAGGCTTAAATGGCTTTTTTGACCTAAGTTTGAGGATTGCGCTCAAATCAAATGTCCTATAACCAAATTTCCACACGTAACTACTAGATTGTGATACAATACACTAATGGGTGAAGTTTGGTTGACTTCTGCGCAGCGGTTTGGGAGTTAACATCAAAATTACATTTCTCGGCCATATCGCATAGATCTCACTGTGAAAAGGCTTAAATGACTTTTTTAATTAAGTTTGATGATTGCGTTCAAACAAAATGTCCTAGAACAAAATTTTTAAATGTAACTACTAGATTGTGATACAATACACTATTGGGTGAAGTTTGGTTGACTTCTGCGCAGCGGTTTGGGAGTTAACATCAAAATTACATTTCTCGGCCATATCGCATAGATCTCACTGTGAAAAGGCTTAAATGGCTTTTTTGACCTAAGTTTGAGGATTGCGCTCAAATCAAATGTCCTAGAACCAAATTTCCACATGTAACTACTAGATTGTGATAAAATACACTAATGGGTGAAGTTTGGTTGACTTCTGCGCAGCGGTTTGGGAGTTAACATCAAAATTACATTTCTCGGCCATATCGCATAGATCTCACTGTGAAAAGGCTTAAATGACTTTTTTAATTAAGTTTGATGATTGCGCTCAAACAAAATTTCCTAGAACAAAATTTTCAAATGTAACTACTAGATTGTGATACAATACACTATTGGGTGAAGTTTGGTTGACTTCTGCGCAGCGGTTTGGGAGTTAACATCAAAATTACATTTCTCGGCCATATCGCATAGATCTCACTGTGAAAAGGCTTAAATGACTTTTTTAATTAAGTTTGATGATTGCGTTCAAACAAAATGTCCTAGAACAAAATTTTCAAATGTAACTACTAGAATGTGATACAATACACTATTGGGTGAAGTTTGGTTGACTTCTGCGCAGCGGTTTGGGAGTTAACATCAAAATTACATTTCTCGGCCATATCGCATAGATCTCACTGTGAAAAGGCTTAAATGGCTTTTTTGACCTAAGTTTGAGGATTGCGCTCAAATCAAATGTCCTAGAACCAAATTTCCACATGTAACTACTAGATTGTGATACAATACACTAATGGGTGAAGTTTGGTTGACTTCTGCGCAGCGGTTTGGGAGTTAACATCAAAATTACATTTCTCGGCCATATCGCATAGATCTCACTGTGAAAAGGCTTAAATGGCTTTTTTGACCTAAGTTTGAGGATTGCGCTCAAATCAAATGTCCTAGAACCAAATTTCCACATGTAACTACTAGATTGTGATACAATACACTAATGGGTGAAGTTTGGTTGACTTCTGCGCAGCGGTTTGGGAGTGAACATCAAAATTACATTTCTCGGCCATATCGCATAGATCTCACTGTGAAAAGGCTTAAATGACTTTTTTAATTAAGTTTGATGATTGCGCTCAAACAAAATTTCCTAGAACAAAATTTTCAAATGTAACTACTAGATTGTGATACAATACACTATTGGGTGAAGTTTGGTTGACTTCTGCGCAGCGGTTTGGGAGTTAACATCAAAATTACATTTCTCGGCCATATCGCATAGATCTCACTGTGAAAAGGCTTAAATGGCTTTTTTGACCTAAGTTTGAGGATTGCGCTCAAATCAAATGTCCTATAACCAAATTTCGACATGTAACTACTAGATTGTGATACAATACACTAATGGGTGAAGTTTGGTTGACTTCTGCGCAGCGGTTTGGGAGTTAACATCAAAATTACATTTCTCGGCCATATCGCATAGATCTCACTGTGAAAAGGCTTAAATGACTTTTTTAATTAAGTTTGATGATTGCGTTCAAACAAAATGTCCTAGAACAAAATTTTTAAATGTAACTACTAGATTGTGATACAATACACTATTGGGTGAAGTTTGGTTGACTTCTGCGCAGCGGTTTGGGAGTTAACATCAAAATTACATTTCTCGGCCATATCGCATAGATCTCACTGTGAAAAGGCTTAAATGGCTTTTTTGACCTAAGTTTGAGGATTGCGCTCAAATCAAATGTCCTAGAACCAAATTTCCACATGTAACTACTAGATTGTAATAAAATACACTAATGGGTGAAGTTTGGTTGACTTCTGCGCAGCGGTTTGGGAGTTAACATCAAAATTACATTTCTCGGCCATATCGCATAGATCTCACTGTGAAAAGGCTTAAATGACTTTTTTAATTAAGTTTGATGATTGCGCTCAAACAAAATTTCCTAGAACAAAATTTTCAAATGTAACTACTAGATTGTGATACAATACACTATTGGGTGAAGTTTGGTTGACTTCTGCGCAGCGGTTTGGGAGTTAACATCAAAATTACATTTCTCGGCCATATCGCATAGATCTCACTGTGAAAAGGCTTAAATGACTTTTTTAATTAAGTTTGATGATTGCGTTCAAACAAAATGTCCTAGAACAAAATTTTCAAATGTAACTACTAGATTGTGATACAATACACTATTGGGTGAAGTTTGGTTGACTTCTGCGCAGCGGTTTGGGAGTTAACATCAAAATTACATTTCTCGGCCATATCGCATAGATCTCACTGTGAAAAGGCTTAAATGACTTTTTTAATTAAGTTTGATGATTGCGCTCAAACAAAATTTCCTAGAACAAAATTTTCAAATGTAACTACTAGATTGTGATACAATACACTATTGGGTGAAGTTTGGTTGACTTCTGCGCAGCGGTTTGGGAGTTAACATCAAAATTACATTTCTCGGCCATATCGCATAGATCTCACTGTGAAAAGGCTTAAATGACTTTTTTAATTAAGTTTGATGATTGCGTTCAAACAAAATGTCCTAGAACAAAATTTTCAAATGTAACTACTAGAATGTGATACAATACACTATTGGGTGAAGTTTGGTTGACTTCTGCGCAGCGGTTTGGGAGTTAACATCAAAATTACATTTCTCGGCCATATCGCATAGATCTCACTGTGAAAAGGCTTAAATGGCTTTTTTGACCTAAGTTTGAGGATTGCGCTCAAATCAAATGTCCTAGAACCAAATTTTCACATGTAACTACTAGATTGTGATAAAATACACTAATGGGTGAAGTTTGGTTGACTTCTGCGCAGCGGTTTGGGAGTTAACATCAAAATTACATTTCTCGGCCATATCGCATAGATCTCACTGTGAAAAGGCTTAAATGACTTTTTTAATTAAGTTTGATGATTGCGCTCAAACAAAATTTCCTAGAACAAAATTTTCAAATGTAACTACTAGATTGTGATACAATACACTATTGGGTGAAGTTTGGTTGACTTCTGCGCAGCGGTTTGGGAGTTAACATCAAAATTACATTTCTCGGCCATATCGCATAGATCTCACTGTGAAAAGGCTTAAATGGCTTTTTTGACCTAAGTTTGAGGATTGCGCTCAAATCAAATGTCCTATAACCAAATTTCCACATGTAACTACTAGATTGTGATACAATACACTAATGGGTGAAGTTTGGTTGACTTCTGCGCAGCGGTTTGGGAGTTAACATCAAAATTACATTTCTCGGCCATATCGCATAGATCTCACTGTGAAAAGGCTTAAATGACTTTTTTAATTAAGTTTGATGATTGCGTTCAAACAAAATGTCCTAGAACAAAATTTTTAAATGTAACTACTAGATTGTGATACAATACACTATTGGGTGAAGTTTGGTTGACTTCTGCGCAGCGGTTTGGGAGTTAACATCAAAATTACATTTCTCGGCCATATCGCATAGATCTCACTGTGAAAAGGCTTAAATGGCTTTTTTGACCTAAGTTTGAGGATTGCGCTCAAATCAAATGTCCTAGAACCAAATTTCCACATGTAACTACTAGATTGTGATAAAATACACTAATGGGTGAAGTTTGGTTGACTTCTGCGCAGCGGTTTGGGAGTTAACATCAAAATTACATTTCTCGGCCATATCGCATAGATCTCACTGTGAAAAGGCTTAAATGACTTTTTTAATTAAGTTTGATGATTGCGCTCAAACAAAATTTCCTAGAACAAAATTTTCAAATGTAACTACTAGATTGTGATACAATACACTATTGGGTGAAGTTTGGTTGACTTCTGCGCAGCGGTTTGGGAGTTAACATCAAAATTACATTTCTCGGCCATATCGCATAGATCTCACTGTGAAAAGGCTTAAATGACTTTTTTAATTAAGTTTGATGATTGCGTTCAAACAAAATGTCCTAGAACAAAATTTTCAAATGTAACTACTAGATTGTGATACAATACACTATTGGGTGAAGTTTGGTTGACTTCTGCGCAGCGGTTTGGGAGTTAACATCAAAATTACATTTCTCGGCCATATCGCATAGATCTCACTGTGAAAAGGCTTAAATGGCTTTTTTGACCTAAGTTTGAGGATTGCGCTCAAATCAAATGTCCTAGAACCAAATTTCCACATGTAACTACTAGATTGTGATAAAATACACTAATGGGTGAAGTTTGGTTGACTTTTGCGCAGCGGTTTGGGAGTTAACATAAAAATTACATTTCTCGGCCATATCGCATAGATCTCACTGTGAAAAGGCTTAAATGGCTTTTTTGACCTAAGTTTGAGGATTGCGCTCAAATCAAATGTCCTAGAACAAAATTTCCACATGTAACTACTAGATTGTGATACAATACACTAATGGGTGAAGTTTGGTTTACTTCTGCGCAGCGGTTTGGGAGTTAACATCAAAATTACATTTCTCGGCCATATCGCATAGATCTCACTGTGAAAAGGCTTAAATGACTTTTTTAATTAAGTTTGATGATTGCGTTCAAACAAAATGTCCTAGAACAAAATTTTCAAATGTAACTACTAGAATGTGATACAATACACTATTGGGTGAAGTTTGGTTGACTTCTGCGCAGCGGTTTGGGAGTGAACATCAAAATTACATTTCTCGGCCATATCGCATAGATCTCACTGTGAAAAGGCTTAAATGGCTTTTTTGACCTAAGTTTAATAATTGCGCTCAAACCAAATGTCCTAGAACGAAATTTTAAAATGTAACTACTAGATTGTGATACAATACACTAATGGGTGAAGTTTGGTTGACTTCTGCGCAGCGGTTTGGGAGTTAACATCAAAATTACATTTCTCGGCCATATCGCATAGATCTCACTGTGAAAAGGCTTAAATGGCTTTTTTGACCTAAGTTTGAGGATTGCGCTCAAATCAAATGTCCTAGAACCAAATTTCCACATGTAACTACTAGATTGTGATACAATACACTAATGGGTGAAGTTTGGTTGACTTCTGCGCAGCGGTTTGGGAGTGAACATCAAAATTACATTTCTCGGCCATATCGCATAGATCTCACTGTGAAAAGGCTTAAATGGCTTTTTTGACCTAAGTTTGAGGATTGCGCTCAAATCAAATGTCCTAGAACTAAATTTCCACATGTAACTACTAGATTGTGATAAAATACACTAATGGGTGAAGTTTGGTTGACTTCTGCGCAGCGGTTTGGGAGTTAACATCAAAATTACATTTCTCGGCCATATCGCATAGATCTCACTGTGAAAAGGCTTAAATGACTTTTTTAATTAAGTTTGATGATTGCGCTCAAACAAAATTTCCTAGAACAAAATTTTCAAATGTAACTACTAGATTGTGATACAATACACTATTGGGTGAAGTTTGGTTGACTTCTGCGCAGCGGTTTGGGAGTTAACATCAAAATTACATTTCTCGGCCATATCGCATAGATCTCACTGTGAAAAGGCTTAAATGACTTTTTTAATTAAGTTTGATGATTGCGTTCAATCAAAATGTCCTAGAACAAAATTTTCAAATGTAACTACTAGATTGTGATACAATACACTAATGGGTGAAGTTTGGTTGACTTCTGCGCAGCGGTTTGGGAGTTAACATCAAAATTACATTTCTCGGCCATATCGCATAGATCTCACTGTGAAAAGGCTTAAATTACTTTTTTAATTAAGTTTGATGATTGCATTCAAACAAAATGTCCTAGAACAAAATTTTCAAATGTAACTACTAGATTGTGATACAATACACTATTGGGTGAAGTTTGGTTGACTTCTGCGCAGCGGTTTGGGAGTTAACATCAAAATTACATTTCTCGGCCATATCGCATAGATCTCACTGTGAAAAGGCTTAAATGGCTTTTTTGACCTAAGTTTGAGGATTGCGCTCAAATCAAATGTCCTAGAACCAAATTTCCACATGTAACTACTAGATTGTGATACAATACACTAATGGGTGAAGTTTGGTTTACTTCTGCGCAGCGGTTTGGGAGTTAACATCAAAATTACATTTCTCGGCCATATCGCATAGATCTCACTGTGAAAAGGCTTAAATGGCTTTTTTGACCTAAGTTTAATAATTGCGCTCAAACCAAATGTCCTAGAACGAAATTTTAAAATGTAACTACTAGAATGTGATACAATACACTATTGGGTGAAGTTTGGTTGACTTCTGCGCAGCGGTTTGGGAGTTAACATCAAAATTACATTTCTCGGCCATATCGCATAGATCTCACTGTGAAAAGGCTTAAATGGCTTTTTTGACCTAAGTTTGAAGATTGCGCTCAAATCAAATGTCCTAGAACCAAATTTCCACATGTAACTACTAGATTGTGATACAATACACTAATGGGTGAAGTTTGGTTTACTTCTGCGCAGCGGTTTGGGAGTTAACATCAAAATTACATTTCTCGGCCATATCGCATAGATCTCACTGTGAAAAGGCTTAAATGGCTTTTTTGACCTAAGTTTGAGGATTGCGCTCAAATCAAATGTCCTATAACCAAATTTCCACACGTAACTACTAGATTGTGATACAATACACTAATGGGTGAAGTTTGGTTGACTTCTGCGCAGCGGTTTGGGAGTTAACATCAAAATTACATTTCTCGGCCATATCGCATAGATCTCACTGTGAAAAGGCTTAAATGGCTTTTTTGACCTAAGTTTGAGGATTGCGCTCAAATCAAATGTCCTATAACCAAATTTCCACACGTAACTACTAGATTGTGATACAATACACTAATGGGTGAAGTTTGGTTGACTTCTGCGCAGCGGTTTGGGAGTTAACATCAAAATTACATTTCTCGGCCATATCGCATAGATCTCACTGTGAAAAGGCTTAAATGACTTTTTTAATTAAGTTTGATGATTGCGTTCAAACAAAATGTCCTAGAACAAAATTTTTAAATGTAACTACTAGATTGTGATACAATACACTATTGGGTGAAGTTTGGTTGACTTCTGCGCAGCGGTTTGGGAGTTAACATCAAAATTACATTTCTCGGCCATATCGCATAGATCTCACTGTGAAAAGGCTTAAATGGCTTTTTTGACCTAAGTTTGAGGATTGCGCTCAAATCAAATGTCCTAGAACCAAATTTCCACATGTAACTACTAGATTGTGATAAAATACACTAATGGGTGAAGTTTGGTTGACTTCTGCGCAGCGGTTTGGGAGTTAACATCAAAATTACATTTCTCGGCCATATCGCATAGATCTCACTGTGAAAAGGCTTAAATGACTTTTTTAATTAAGTTTGATGATTGCGCTCAAACAAAATTTCCTAGAACAAAATTTTCAAATGTAACTACTAGATTGTGATACAATACACTATTGGGTGAAGTTTGGTTGACTTCTGCGCAGCGGTTTGGGAGTTAACATCAAAATTACATTTCTCGGCCATATCGCATAGATCTCACTGTGAAAAGGCTTAAATGGCTTTTTTGACCTAAGTTTAATAATTGCGCTCAAACCAAATGTCCTAGAACGAAATTTTAAAATGTAACTACTAGAATGTGATACAATACACTATTGGGTGAAGTTTGGTTGACTTCTGCGCAGCGGTTTGGGAGTTAACATCAAAATTACATTTCTCGGCCATATCGCATAGATCTCACTGTGAAAAGGCTTAAATGGCTTTTTTGACCTAAGTTTGAGGATTGCGCTCAAATCAAATGTCCTAGAACCAAATTTCCACATGTAACTACTAGATTGTGATACAATACACTAATGGGTGAAGTTTGGTTGACTTCTGCGCAGCGGTTTGGGAGTTAACATCAAAATTACATTTCTCGGCCATATCGCATAGATCTCACTGTGAAAAGGCTTAAATGGCTTTTTTGACCTAAGTTTGAGGATTGCGCTCAAATCAAATGTCCTATAACCAAATTTCCACATGTAACTACTAGATTGTGATACAATACACTAATGGGTGAAGTTTGGTTGACTTCTGCGCAGCGGTTTGGGAGTTAACATCAAAATTACATTTCTCGGCCATATCGCATAGATCTCACTGTGAAAAGGCTTAAATGACTTTTTTAATTAAGTTTGATGATTGCATTCAAACAAAATGTCCTAGAACAAAATTTTCAAATGTAACTACTAGATTGTGATACAATACACTATTGGGTGAAGTTTGGTTGACTTCTGCGCAGCGGTTTGGGAGTTAACATCAAAATTACATTTCTCGGCCATATCGCATAGATCTCACTGTGAAAAGGCTTAAATGGCTTTTTTGACCTAAGTTTAAAGATTGCGCTCAAACCAAATGTCCTAGAACGAAATTTTCAAATGTAACTACTAGATTGTGATACAATACACTAATGGGTGAAGTTTGGTTGACTTCTGCGCAGCGGTTTGGGAGTTAACATCAAAATTACATTTCTCGGCCATATCGCATAGATCTCACTGTGAAAAGGCTTAAATGGCTTTTTTGACCTAAGTTTGAGGATTGCGCTCAAATCAAATGTCCTAGAACCAAATTTCCACATGTAACTACTAGATTGTGATACAATACACTAATGGGTGAAGTTTGGTTGACTTCTGCGCAGCGGTTTGGGAGTTAACATCAAAATTACATTTCTCGGCCATATCGCATAGATCTCACTGTGAAAAGGCTTAAATGGCTTTTTTGACCTAAGTTTAATAATTGCGCTCAAACCAAATGTCCTAGAACGAAATTTTCAAATGTAACTACTAGAATGTGATACAATACACTATTGGGTGAAGTTTGGTTGACTTCTGCGCAGCGGTTTGGGAGTTAACATCAAAATTACATTTCTCGGCCATATCGCATAGATCTCACTGTGAAAAGGCTTAAATGGCTTTTTTGACCTAAGTTTGAGGATTGCGCTCAAACAAAATGTCCTAGAACAAAATTTTCAAATGTAACTACTAGATTGTGATACAATACACTATTGGGTGAAGTTTGGTTGACTTCTGCGCAGCGGTTTGGGAGTTAACATCAAAATTACATTTCTCGGCCATATCGCATAGATCTCACTGTGAAAAGGCTTAAATGACTTTTTTAATTAAGTTTGATGATTGCGTTCAAACAAAATGTCCTAGAACAAAATTTTCAAATGTAACTACTAGATTGTGATACAATACACTATTGGGTGAAGTTTGGTTGACTTCTGCGCAGCGGTTTGGGAGTTAACATCAAAATTACATTTCTCGGCCATATCGCATAGATCTCACTGTGAAAAGGCTTAAATGGCTTTTTTGACCTAAGTTTGAGGATTGCGCTCAAACCAAATGTCCTAGAACGAAATTTTCAAATGTAACTACTAGAATGTGATACAATACACTATTGGGTGAAGTTTGGTTGACTTCTGGCAGCGGTTTGGGAGTTAACATCAAAATTACATTTCTCGGCCATATCGCATAGATCTCACTGTGAAAAGGCTTAAATGGCTTTTTTGACCTAAGTTTGAGGATTGCGCTCAAATCAAATGTCCTAGAACTAAATTTCCACATGTAACTACTAGATTGTGATAAAATACACTAATGGGTGAAGTTTGGTTGACTTCTGCGCAGCGGTTTGGGAGTTAACATCAAAATTACATTTCTCGGCCATATCGCATAGATCTCACTGTGAAAAGGCTTAAATGACTTTTTTAATTAAGTTTGATGATTGCGCTCAAACAAAATTTCCTAGAACAAAATTTTCAAATGTAACTACTAGATTGTGATACAATACACTATTGGGTGAAGTTTGGTTGACTTCTGCGCAGCGGTTTGGGAGTTAACATCAAAATTACATTTCTCGGCCATATCGCATAGATCTCACTGTGAAAAGGCTTAAATGGCTTTTTTGACCTAAGTTTGAGGATTGCGCTCAAATCAAATGTCCTATAACCAAATTTCCACATGTAACTACTAGATTGTGATACAATACACTAATGGGTGAAGTTTGGTTGACTTCTGCGCAGCGGTTTGGGAGTTAACATCAAAATTACATTTCTCGGCCATATCGCATAGATCTCACTGTGAAAAGGCTTAAATGACTTTTTTAATTAAGTTTGATGATTGCGTTCAAACAAAATGTCCTAGAACAAAATTTTCAAATGTAACTACTAGATTGTGATACAATACACTATTGGGTGAAGTTTGGTTGACTTCTGCGCAGCGGTTTGGGAGTTAACATCAAAATTACATTTCTCGGCCATATCGCATAGATCTCACTGTGAAAAGGCTTAAATGGCTTTTTTGACCTAAGTTTGAGGATTGCGCTCAAATCAAATGTCCTAGAACCAAATTTCCACATGTAACTACTAGATTGTGATACAATACACTAATGGGTGAAGTTTGGTTGACTTCTGCGCAGCGGTTTGGGAGTTAACATCAAAATTACATTTCTCGGCCATATCGCATAGATCTCACTGTGAAAAGGCTTAAATGGCTTTTTTGACCTAAGTTTGAGGATTGCGCTCAAACCAAATGTCCTATAACCAAATTTCCACATGTAACTACTAGATTGTGATACAATACTCTAATGGGTGAAGTTTGGTTGACTTCTGCGCAGCGGTTTGGGAGTTAACATCAAAATTACATTTCTCGGCCATATCGCATAGATCTCACTGTGAAAAGGCTTAAATGGCTTTTTTGACCTAAGTTTGAGGATTGCGCTCAAATCAAATGTCCTAGAACCAAATTTCCACATGTAACTACTAGATTGTGATACAATACACTAATGGGTGAAGTTTGGTTGACTTCTGCGCAGCGGTTTGGGAGTTAACATCAAAATTACATTTCTCGGCCATATCGCATAGATCTCACTGTGAAAAGGCTTAAATGACTTTTTTAATTAAGTTTGATGATTGCGTTCAAACAAAATGTCCTAGAACAAAATTTTTAAATGTAACTACTAGATTGTGATACAATACACTATTGGGTGAAGTTTGGTTGACTTCTGCGCAGCGGTTTGGGAGTTAACATCAAAATTACATTTCTCGGCCATATCGCATAGATCTCACTGTGAAAAGGCTTAAATGGCTTTTTTGACCTAAGTTTGAGGATTGCGCTCAAATCAAATGTCCTAGAACCAAATTTCCACATGTAACTACTAGATTGTGATAAAATACACTAATGGGTGAAGTTTGGTTGACTTCTGCGCAGCGGTTTGGGAGTTAACATCAAAATTACATTTCTCGGCCATATCGCATAGATCTCACTGTGAAAAGGCTTAAATGACTTTTTTAATTAAGTTTGATGATTGCGCTCAAACAAAATTTCCTAGAACAAAATTTTCAAATGTAACTACTAGATTGTGATACAATACACTATTGGGTGAAGTTTGGTTGACTTCTGCGCAGCGGTTTGGGAGTTAACATCAAAATTACATTTCTCGGCCATATCGCAGAGATCTCACTGTGAAAAGGCTTAAATGACTTTTTTAATTAAGTTTGATGATTGCGTTCAAACAAAATGTCCTAGAACAAAATTTTCAAATGTAACTACTAGATTGTGATACAATACACTATTGGGTGAAGTTTGGTTGACTTCTGCGCAGCGGTTTGGGAGTTAACATCAAAATTACATTTCTCGGCCATATCGCATAGATCTCACTGTGAAAAGACTTAAATGGCTTTTTTGACCTAAGTTTGAGGATTGCGCTCAAATCAAATGTCCTAGAACCAAATTTCCACATGTAACTACTAGATTGTGATAAAATACACTAATGGGTGAAGTTTGGTTGACTTCTGCGCAGCGGTTTGGGAGTTAACATAAAAATTACATTTCTCGGCCATATCGCATAGATCTCACTGTGAAAAGGCTTAAATGACTTTTTTAATTAAGTTTGATGATTGCGCTCAAACAAAATTTCCTAGAACAAAATTTTCAAATGTAACTACTAGATTGTGATACAATACACTATTGGGTGAAGTTTGGTTGACTTCTGCGCAGCGGTTTGGGAGTTAACATCAAAATTACATTTCTCGGCCATATCGCATAGATCTCACTGTGAAAAGGCTTAAATGGCTTTTTTGACCTAAGTTTGAGGATTGCGCACAAATCAAATGTCCTATAACCAAATTTCCACACGTAACTACTAGATTGTGATACAATACACTAATGGGTGAAGTTTGGTTGACTTCTGCGCAGCGGTTTGGGAGTTAACATCAAAATTACATTTCTCGGCCATATCGCATAGATCTCACTGTGAAAAGGCTTAAATGACTTTTTTAATTAAGTTTGATGATTGCGTTCAAACAAAATGTCCTAGAACAAAATTTTTAAATGTAACTACTAGATTGTGATACAATACACTATTGGGTGAAGTTTGGTTGACTTCTGCGCAGCGGTTTGGGAGTTAACATCAAAATTACATTTCTCGGCCATATCGCATAGATCTCACTGTGAAAAGGCTTAAATGGCTTTTTTGACCTAAGTTTGAGGATTGCGCTCAAATCAAATGTCCTAGAACCAAATTTCCACATGTAACTACTAGATTGTGATAAAATACACTAATGGGTGAAGTTTGGTTGACTTCTGCGCAGCGGTTTGGGAGTTAACATCAAAATTACATTTCTCGGCCATATCGCATAGATCTCACTGTGAAAAGGCTTAAATGACTTTTTTAATTAAGTTTGATGATTGCGCTCAAACAAAATTTCCTAGAACAAAATTTTCAAATGTAACTACTAGATTGTGATACAATACACTATTGGGTGAAGTTTGGTTGACTTCTGCGCAGCGGTTTGGGAGTTAACATCAAAATTACATTTCTCGGCCATATCGCATAGATCTCACTGTGAAAAGGCTTAAATGACTTTTTTAATTAAGTTTGATGATTGCGTTCATACAAAATGTCCTAGAACAAAATTTTCAAATGTAACTACTAGAATGTGATACAATACACTATTGGGTGAAGTTTGGTTGACTTCTGCGCAGCGGTTTGGGAGTTAACATCAAAATTACATTTCTCGGCCATATCGCATAGATCTCACTGTGAAAAGGCTTAAATGGCTTTTTTGACCTAAGTTTGAGGATTGCGCTCAAATCAAATGTCCTAGAACCAAATTTCCACATGTAACTACTAGATTGTGATAAAATACACTAATGGGTGAAGTTTGGTTGACTTCTGCGCAGCGGTTTGGGAGTTAACATCAAAATTACATTTCTCGGCCATATCGCATAGATCTCACTGTGAAAAGGCTTGAATGACTTTTTTAATTAAGTTTGATGATTGCGCTCAAACAAAATTTCCTAGAACAAAATTTTCAAATGTAACTACTAGATTGTGATACAATACACTATTGGGTGAAGTTTGGTTGACTTCTGCGCAGCGGTTTGGGAGTTAACATCAAAATTACATTTCTCGGCCATATCGCATAGATCTCACTGTGAAAAGGCTTAAATGGCTTTTTTGACCTAAGTTTGAGGATTGCGCTCAAATCAAATGTCCTAGAACCAAATTTCCACATGTAACTACTAGATTGTGATACAATACACTAATGGGTGAAGTTTGGTTGACTTCTGCGCAGCGGTTTGGGAGTTAACATCAAAATTACATTTCTCGGCCATATCGCATAGATCTCACTGTGAAAAGGCTTAAATGACTTTTTTAATTAAGTTTGATGATTGCGTTCAAACAAAATGTCCTAGAACAAAATTTTTAAATGTAACTACTAGATTGTGATACAATACACTATTGGGTGAAGTTTGGTTGACTTCTGCGCAGCGGTTTGGGAGTTAACATTAAATTACATTTCTCGGCCATATCGCATAGATCTCACTGTGAAAAGGCTTAAATGGCTTTTTTGACCTAAGTTTGAGGATTGCGCTCAAATCAAATGTCCTAGAACCAAATTTCCACATGTAACTACTAGATTGTGATAAAATACACTAATGGGTGAAGTTTGGTTGACTTCTGCGCAGCGGTTTGGGAGTTAACATCAAAATTACATTTCTCGGCCATATCGCATAGATCTCACTGTGAAAAGGCTTAAATGACTTTTTTAATTAAGTTTGATGATTGCGCTCAAACAAAATTTCCTAGAACAAAATTTTCAAATGTAACTACTAGATTGTGATACAATACACTATTGGGTGAAGTTTGGTTGACTTCTGCGCAGCGGTTTGGGAGTTAACATCAAAATTACATTTCTCGGCCATATCGCATAGATCTCACTGTGAAAAGGCTTAAATGACTTTTTTAATTAAGTTTGATGATTGCGTTCAAACAAAATGTCCTAGAACAAAATTTTCAAATGTAACTACTAGATTGTGATACAATACACTATTGGGTGAAGTTTGGTTGACTTCTGCGCAGCGGTTTGGGAGTTAACATCAAAATTACATTTCTCGGCCATATCGCATAGATCTCACTGTGAAAAGGCTTAAATGGCTTTTTTGACCTAAGTTTGAGGATTGCGCTCAAACAAAATGTCCTAGAACAAAATTTTCAAATGTAACTACTAGATTGTGATACAATACACTATTGGGTGAAGTTTGGTTGACTTCTGCGCAGCGGTTTGGGAGTTAACATCAAAATTACATTTCTCGGCCATATCGCATAGATCTCACTGTGAAAAGGCTTAAATGACTTTTTTAATTAAGTTTGATGATTGCGCTCAAACAAAATTTCCTAGAACAAAATTTTCAAATGTAACTACTAGATTGTGATACAATACACTATTGGGTGAAGTTTGGTTGACTTCTGCGCAGCGGTTTGGGAGTTAACATCAAAATTACATTTCTCGGCCATATCGCATAGATCTCACTGTGAAAAGGCTTAAATGGCTTTTTTGACCTAAGTTTGAGGATTGCGCTCAAATCAAATGTCCTATAACCAAATTTCCACATGTAACTACTAGATTGTGATACAATACACTAATGGGTGAAGTTTGGTTGACTTCTGCGCAGCGGTTTGGGAGTTAACATCAAAATTACATTTCTCGGCCATATCGCATAGATCTCACTGTGAAAAGGCTTAAATGACTTTTTTAATTAAGTTTGATGATTGCGTTCAAACAAAATGTCCTAGAACAAAATTTTTAAATGTAACTACTAGATTGTGATACAATACACTATTGGGTGAAGTTTGGTTGACTTCTGCGCAGCGGTTTGGGAGTTAACATCAAAATTACATTTCTCGGCCATATCGCATAGATCTCACTGTGAAAAGGCTTAAATGGCTTTTTTGACCTAAGTTTGAGGATTGCGCTCAAATCAAATGTCCTAGAACCAAATTTCCACATGTAACTACTAGATTGTGATAAAATACACTAATGGGTGAAGTTTGGTTGACTTCTGCGCAGCGGTTTGGGAGTTAACATCAAAATTACATTTCTCGGCCATATCGCATAGATCTCACTGTGAAAAGGCTTAAATGACTTTTTTAATTAAGTTTGATGATTGCGCTCAAACAAAATTTCCTAGAACAAAATTTTCAAATGTAACTACTAGATTGTGATACAATACACTATTGGGTGAAGTTTGGTTGACTTCTGCGCAGCGGTTTGGGAGTTAACATCAAAATTACATTTCTCGGCCATATCGCATAGATCTCACTGTGAAAAGGCTTAAATGACTTTTTTAATTAAGTTTGATGATTGCGTTCAAACAAAATGTCCTAGAACAAAATTTTCAAATGTAACTACTAGATTGTGATACAATACACTATTGGGTGAAGTTTGGTTGACTTCTGCGCAGCGGTTTGGGAGTTAACATCAAAATTACATTTCTCGGCCATATCGCATAGATCTCACTGTGAAAAGGCTTAAATGGCTTTTTTGACCTAAGTTTGAGGATTGCGCTCAAATCAAATGTCCTAGAACCAAATTTCCACATGTAACTACTAGATTGTGATAAAATACACTAATGGGTGAAGTTTGGTTGACTTTTGCGCAGCGGTTTGGGAGTTAACATAAAAATTACATTTCTCGGCCATATCGCATAGATCTCACTGTGAAAAGGCTTAAATGGCTTTTTTGACCTAAGTTTGAGGATTGCGCTCAAATCAAATGTCCTAGAACAAAATTTCCACATGTAACTACTAGATTGTGATACAATACACTAATGGGTGAAGTTTGGTTTACTTCTGCGCAGCGGTTTGGGAGTTAACATCAAAATTACATTTCTCGGCCATATCGCATAGATCTCACTGTGAAAAGGCTTAAATGACTTTTTTAATTAAGTTTGATGATTGCGTTCAAACAAAATGTCCTAGAACAAAATTTTCAAATGTAACTACTAGAATGTGATACAATACACTATTGGGTGAAGTTTGGTTGACTTCTGCGCAGCGGTTTGGGAGTGAACATCAAAATTACATTTCTCGGCCATATCGCATAGATCTCACTGTGAAAAGGCTTAAATGGCTTTTTTGACCTAAGTTTAATAATTGCGCTCAAACCAAATGTCCTAGAACGAAATTTTAAAATGTAACTACTAGATTGTGATACAATACACTAATGGGTGAAGTTTGGTTGACTTCTGCGCAGCGGTTTGGGAGTTAACATCAAAATTACATTTCTCGGCCATATCGCATAGATCTCACTGTGAAAAGGCTTAAATGGCTTTTTTGACCTAAGTTTGAGGATTGCGCTCAAATCAAATGTCCTAGAACCAAATTTCCACATGTAACTACTAGATTGTGATACAATACACTAATGGGTGAAGTTTGGTTGACTTCTGCGCAGCGGTTTGGGAGTGAACATCAAAATTACATTTCTCGGCCATATCGCATAGATCTCACTGTGAAAAGGCTTAAATGGCTTTTTTGACCTAAGTTTGAGGATTGCGCTCAAATCAAATGTCCTAGAACTAAATTTCCACATGTAACTACTAGATTGTGATAAAATACACTAATGGGTGAAGTTTGGTTGACTTCTGCGCAGCGGTTTGGGAGTTAACATCAAAATTACATTTCTCGGCCATATCGCATAGATCTCACTGTGAAAAGGCTTAAATGACTTTTTTAATTAAGTTTGATGATTGCGCTCAAACAAAATTTCCTAGAACAAAATTTTCAAATGTAACTACTAGATTGTGATACAATACACTATTGGGTGAAGTTTGGTTGACTTCTGCGCAGCGGTTTGGGAGTTAACATCAAAATTACATTTCTCGGCCATATCGCATAGATCTCACTGTGAAAAGGCTTAAATGACTTTTTTAATTAAGTTTGATGATTGCGTTCAATCAAAATGTCCTAGAACAAAATTTTCAAATGTAACTACTAGATTGTGATACAATACACTAATGGGTGAAGTTTGGTTGACTTCTGCGCAGCGGTTTGGGAGTTAACATCAAAATTACATTTCTCGGCCATATCGCATAGATCTCACTGTGAAAAGGCTTAAATTACTTTTTTAATTAAGTTTGATGATTGCATTCAAACAAAATGTCCTAGAACAAAATTTTCAAATGTAACTACTAGATTGTGATACAATACACTATTGGGTGAAGTTTGGTTGACTTCTGCGCAGCGGTTTGGGAGTTAACATCAAAATTACATTTCTCGGCCATATCGCATAGATCTCACTGTGAAAAGGCTTAAATGGCTTTTTTGACCTAAGTTTGAGGATTGCGCTCAAATCAAATGTCCTAGAACCAAATTTCCACATGTAACTACTAGATTGTGATACAATACACTAATGGGTGAAGTTTGGTTTACTTCTGCGCAGCGGTTTGGGAGTTAACATCAAAATTACATTTCTCGGCCATATCGCATAGATCTCACTGTGAAAAGGCTTAAATGGCTTTTTTGACCTAAGTTTAATAATTGCGCTCAAACCAAATGTCCTAGAACGAAATTTTAAAATGTAACTACTAGAATGTGATACAATACACTATTGGGTGAAGTTTGGTTGACTTCTGCGCAGCGGTTTGGGAGTTAACATCAAAATTACATTTCTCGGCCATATCGCATAGATCTCACTGTGAAAAGGCTTAAATGGCTTTTTTGACCTAAGTTTGAAGATTGCGCTCAAATCAAATGTCCTAGAACCAAATTTCCACATGTAACTACTAGATTGTGATACAATACACTAATGGGTGAAGTTTGGTTTACTTCTGCGCAGCGGTTTGGGAGTTAACATCAAAATTACATTTCTCGGCCATATCGCATAGATCTCACTGTGAAAAGGCTTAAATGGCTTTTTTGACCTAAGTTTGAGGATTGCGCTCAAATCAAATGTCCTATAACCAAATTTCCACACGTAACTACTAGATTGTGATACAATACACTAATGGGTGAAGTTTGGTTGACTTCTGCGCAGCGGTTTGGGAGTTAACATCAAAATTACATTTCTCGGCCATATCGCATAGATCTCACTGTGAAAAGGCTTAAATGGCTTTTTTGACCTAAGTTTGAGGATTGCGCTCAAATCAAATGTCCTATAACCAAATTTCCACACGTAACTACTAGATTGTGATACAATACACTAATGGGTGAAGTTTGGTTGACTTCTGCGCAGCGGTTTGGGAGTTAACATCAAAATTACATTTCTCGGCCATATCGCATAGATCTCACTGTGAAAAGGCTTAAATGACTTTTTTAATTAAGTTTGATGATTGCGTTCAAACAAAATGTCCTAGAACAAAATTTTTAAATGTAACTACTAGATTGTGATACAATACACTATTGGGTGAAGTTTGGTTGACTTCTGCGCAGCGGTTTGGGAGTTAACATCAAAATTACATTTCTCGGCCATATCGCATAGATCTCACTGTGAAAAGGCTTAAATGGCTTTTTTGACCTAAGTTTGAGGATTGCGCTCAAATCAAATGTCCTAGAACCAAATTTCCACATGTAACTACTAGATTGTGATAAAATACACTAATGGGTGAAGTTTGGTTGACTTCTGCGCAGCGGTTTGGGAGTTAACATCAAAATTACATTTCTCGGCCATATCGCATAGATCTCACTGTGAAAAGGCTTAAATGACTTTTTTAATTAAGTTTGATGATTGCGCTCAAACAAAATTTCCTAGAACAAAATTTTCAAATGTAACTACTAGATTGTGATACAATACACTATTGGGTGAAGTTTGGTTGACTTCTGCGCAGCGGTTTGGGAGTTAACATCAAAATTACATTTCTCGGCCATATCGCATAGATCTCACTGTGAAAAGGCTTAAATGACTTTTTTAATTAAGTTTGATGATTGCGTTCAAACAAAATGTCCTAGAACAAAATTTTCAAATGTAACTACTAGAATGTGATACAATACACTATTGGGTGAAGTTTGGTTGACTTCTGCGCAGCGGTTTGGGAGTTAACATCAAAATTACATTTCTCGGCCATATCGCATAGATCTCACTGTGAAAAGGCTTAAATGGCTTTTTTGACCTAAGTTTGAGGATTGCGCTCAAATCAAATGTCCTAGAACCAAATTTCCACATGTAACTACTAGATTGTGATAAAATACACTAATGGGTGAAGTTTGGTTGACTTCTGCGCAGCGGTTTGGGAGTTAACATCAAAATTACATTTCTCGGCCATATCGCATAGATCTCACTGTGAAAAGGCTTAAATGACTTTTTTAATTAAGTTTGATGATTGCGCTCAAACAAAATTTCCTAGAACAAAATTTTCAAATGTAACTACTAGATTGTGATACAATACACTATTGGGTGAAGTTTGGTTGACTTCTGCGCAGCGGTTTGGGAGTTAACATCAAAATTACATTTCTCGGCCATATCGCATAGATCTCA
The DNA here is from genome assembly GCF_030265065.1 of Corythoichthys intestinalis. NCBI lineage: Eukaryota > Metazoa > Chordata > Actinopteri > Syngnathiformes > Syngnathidae > Corythoichthys > Corythoichthys intestinalis. The sequence goes on from NC_080402.1 coordinate 59,066,511, forward strand.
CTGTGAAAAGGCTTAAATGGCTTTTTTGACCTAAGTTTGAGGATTGCGCTCAAATCAAATGTCCTATAACCAAATTTCGACATGTAACTACTAGATTGTGATACAATACACTAATGGGTGAAGTTTGGTTGACTTCTGCGCAGCGGTTTGGGAGTTAACATCAAAATTACATTTCTCGGCCATATCGCATAGATCTCACTGTGAAAAGGCTTAAATGACTTTTTTAATTAAGTTTGATGATTGCGTTCAAACAAAATGTCCTAGAACAAAATTTTTAAATGTAACTACTAGATTGTGATACAATACACTATTGGGTGAAGTTTGGTTGACTTCTGCGCAGCGGTTTGGGAGTTAACATCAAAATTACATTTCTCGGCCATATCGCATAGATCTCACTGTGAAAAGGCTTAAATGGCTTTTTTGACCTAAGTTTGAGGATTGCGCTCAAATCAAATGTCCTAGAACCAAATTTCCACATGTAACTACTAGATTGTGATAAAATACACTAATGGGTGAAGTTTGGTTGACTTCTGCGCAGCGGTTTGGGAGTTAACATCAAAATTACATTTCTCGGCCATATCGCATAGATCTCACTGTGAAAAGGCTTAAATGACTTTTTTAATTAAGTTTGATGATTGCGCTCAAACAAAATTTCCTAGAACAAAATTTTCAAATGTAACTACTAGATTGTGATACAATACACTATTGGGTGAAGTTTGGTTGACTTCTGCGCAGCGGTTTGGGAGTTAACATCAAAATTACATTTCTCGGCCATATCGCATAGATCTCACTGTGAAAAGGCTTAAATGACTTTTTTAATTAAGTTTGATGATTGCGTTCAAACAAAATGTCCTAGAACAAAATTTTCAAATGTAACTACTAGATTGTGATACAATACACTATTGGGTGAAGTTTGGTTGACTTCTGCGCAGCGGTTTGGGAGTTAACATCAAAATTACATTTCTCGGCCATATCGCATAGATCTCACTGTGAAAAGGCTTAAATGACTTTTTTAATTAAGTTTGATGATTGCGCTCAAACAAAATTTCCTAGAACAAAATTTTCAAATGTAACTACTAGATTGTGATACAATACACTATTGGGTGAAGTTTGGTTGACTTCTGCGCAGCGGTTTGGGAGTTAACATCAAAATTACATTTCTCGGCCATATCGCATAGATCTCACTGTGAAAAGGCTTAAATGACTTTTTTAATTAAGTTTGATGATTGCGTTCAAACAAAATGTCCTAGAACAAAATTTTCAAATGTAACTACTAGAATGTGATACAATACACTATTGGGTGAAGTTTGGTTGACTTCTGCGCAGCGGTTTGGGAGTTAACATCAAAATTACATTTCTCGGCCATATCGCATAGATCTCACTGTGAAAAGGCTTAAATGGCTTTTTTGACCTAAGTTTGAGGATTGCGCTCAAATCAAATGTCCTAGAACCAAATTTTCACATGTAACTACTAGATTGTGATAAAATACACTAATGGGTGAAGTTTGGTTGACTTCTGCGCAGCGGTTTGGGAGTTAACATCAAAATTACATTTCTCGGCCATATCGCATAGATCTCACTGTGAAAAGGCTTAAATGACTTTTTTAATTAAGTTTGATGATTGCGCTCAAACAAAATTTCCTAGAACAAAATTTTCAAATGTAACTACTAGATTGTGATACAATACACTATTGGGTGAAGTTTGGTTGACTTCTGCGCAGCGGTTTGGGAGTTAACATCAAAATTACATTTCTCGGCCATATCGCATAGATCTCACTGTGAAAAGGCTTAAATGGCTTTTTTGACCTAAGTTTGAGGATTGCGCTCAAATCAAATGTCCTATAACCAAATTTCCACATGTAACTACTAGATTGTGATACAATACACTAATGGGTGAAGTTTGGTTGACTTCTGCGCAGCGGTTTGGGAGTTAACATCAAAATTACATTTCTCGGCCATATCGCATAGATCTCACTGTGAAAAGGCTTAAATGACTTTTTTAATTAAGTTTGATGATTGCGTTCAAACAAAATGTCCTAGAACAAAATTTTTAAATGTAACTACTAGATTGTGATACAATACACTATTGGGTGAAGTTTGGTTGACTTCTGCGCAGCGGTTTGGGAGTTAACATCAAAATTACATTTCTCGGCCATATCGCATAGATCTCACTGTGAAAAGGCTTAAATGGCTTTTTTGACCTAAGTTTGAGGATTGCGCTCAAATCAAATGTCCTAGAACCAAATTTCCACATGTAACTACTAGATTGTGATAAAATACACTAATGGGTGAAGTTTGGTTGACTTCTGCGCAGCGGTTTGGGAGTTAACATCAAAATTACATTTCTCGGCCATATCGCATAGATCTCACTGTGAAAAGGCTTAAATGACTTTTTTAATTAAGTTTGATGATTGCGCTCAAACAAAATTTCCTAGAACAAAATTTTCAAATGTAACTACTAGATTGTGATACAATACACTATTGGGTGAAGTTTGGTTGACTTCTGCGCAGCGGTTTGGGAGTTAACATCAAAATTACATTTCTCGGCCATATCGCATAGATCTCACTGTGAAAAGGCTTAAATGACTTTTTTAATTAAGTTTGATGATTGCGTTCAAACAAAATGTCCTAGAACAAAATTTTCAAATGTAACTACTAGATTGTGATACAATACACTATTGGGTGAAGTTTGGTTGACTTCTGCGCAGCGGTTTGGGAGTTAACATCAAAATTACATTTCTCGGCCATATCGCATAGATCTCACTGTGAAAAGGCTTAAATGGCTTTTTTGACCTAAGTTTGAGGATTGCGCTCAAATCAAATGTCCTAGAACCAAATTTCCACATGTAACTACTAGATTGTGATAAAATACACTAATGGGTGAAGTTTGGTTGACTTTTGCGCAGCGGTTTGGGAGTTAACATAAAAATTACATTTCTCGGCCATATCGCATAGATCTCACTGTGAAAAGGCTTAAATGGCTTTTTTGACCTAAGTTTGAGGATTGCGCTCAAATCAAATGTCCTAGAACCAAATTTCCACATGTAACTACTAGATTGTGATACAATACACTAATGGGTGAAGTTTGGTTTACTTCTGCGCAGCGGTTTGGGAGTTAACATCAAAATTACATTTCTCGGCCATATCGCATAGATCTCACTGTGAAAAGGCTTAAATGGCTTTTTTGACCTAAGTTTAATAATTGCGCTCAAACCAAATGTCCTAGAACGAAATTTTAAAATGTAACTACTAGAATGTGATACAATACACTATTGGGTGAAGTTTGGTTGACTTCTGCGCAGCGGTTTGGGAGTTAACATCAAAATTACATTTCTCGGCCATATCGCATAGATCTCACTGTGAAAAGGCTTAAATGGCTTTTTTGACCTAAGTTTGAGGATTGCGCTCAAATCAAATGTCCTAGAACCAAATTTCCACATGTAACTACTAGATTGTGATACAATACACTAATGGGTGAAGTTTGGTTTACTTCTGCGCAGCGGTTTGGGAGTTAACATCAAAATTACATTTCTCGGCCATATCGCATAGATCTCACTGTGAAAAGGCTTAAATGGCTTTTTTGACCTAAGTTTGAGGATTGCGCTCAAATCAAATGTCCTATAACCAAATTTCCACACGTAACTACTAGATTGTGATACAATACACTAATGGGTGAAGTTTGGTTGACTTCTGCGCAGCGGTTTGGGAGTTAACATCAAAATTACATTTCTCGGCCATATCGCATAGATCTCACTGTGAAAAGGCTTAAATGACTTTTTTAATTAAGTTTGATGATTGCGTTCAAACAAAATGTCCTAGAACAAAATTTTTAAATGTAACTACTAGATTGTGATACAATACCCTATTGGGTGAAGTTTGGTTGACTTCTGCGCAGCGGTTTGGGAGTTAACATCAAAATTACATTTCTCGGCCATATCGCATAGATCTCACTGTGAAAAGGCTTAAATGGCTTTTTTGACCTAAGTTTGAGGATTGCGCTCAAATCAAATGTCCTAGAACCAAATTTCCACATGTAACTACTAGATTGTGATAAAATACACTAATGGGTGAAGTTTGGTTGACTTCTGCGCAGCGGTTTGGGAGTTAACATCAAAATTACATTTCTCGGCCATATCGCATAGATCTCACTGTGAAAAGGCTTAAATGACTTTTTTAATTAAGTTTGATGATTGCGCTCAAACAAAATTTCCTAGAACAAAATTTTCAAATGTAACTACTAGATTGTGATACAATACACTATTGGGTGAAGTTTGGTTGACTTCTGCGCAGCGGTTTGGGAGTTAACATCAAAATTACATTTCTCGGCCATATCGCATAGATCTCACTGTGAAAAGGCTTAAATGACTTTTTTAATTAAGTTTGATGATTGCGTTCAAACAAAATGTCCTAGAACAAAATTTTCAAATGTAACTACTAGAATGTGATACAATACACTATTGGGTGAAGTTTGGTTGACTTCTGCGCAGCGGTTTGGGAGTTAACATCAAAATTACATTTCTCGGCCATATCGCATAGATCTCACTGTGAAAAGGCTTAAATGGCTTTTTTGACCTAAGTTTGAGGATTGCGCTCAAATCAAATGTCCTAGAACCAAATTTCCACATGTAACTACTAGATTGTGATAAAATACACTAATGGGTGAAGTTTGGTTGACTTCTGCGCAGCGGTTTGGGAGTTAACATCAAAATTACATTTCTCGGCCATATCGCATAGATCTCACTGTGAAAAGGCTTAAATGACTTTTTTAATTAAGTTTGATGATTGCGCTCAAACAAAATTTCCTAGAACAAAATTTTCAAATGTAACTACTAGATTGTGATACAATACACTATTGGGTGAAGTTTGGTTGACTTCTGCGCAGCGGTTTGGGAGTTAACATCAAAATTACATTTCTCGGCCATATCGCATAGATCTCACTGTGAAAAGGCTTAAATGGCTTTTTTGACCTAAGTTTGAGGATTGCGCTCAAATCAAATGTCCTATAACCAAATTTCCACATGTAACTACTAGATTGTGATACAATACACTAATGGGTGAAGTTTGGTTGACTTCTGCGCAGCGGTTTGGGAGTTAACATCAAAATTACATTTCTCGGCCATATCGCATAGATCTCACTGTGAAAAGGCTTAAATGACTTTTTTAATTAAGTTTGATGATTGCGTTCAAACAAAATGTCCTAAAACAAATTTTTTAAATGTAACTACTAGATTGTGATACAATACACTATTGGGTGAAGTTTGGTTGACTTCTGCGCAGCGGTTTGGGAGTTAACATCAAAATTACATTTCTCGGCCATATCGCATAGATCTCACTGTGAAAAGGCTTAAATGGCTTTTTTGACCTAAGTTTGAGGATTGCGCTCAAATCAAATGTCCTAGAACCAAATTTCCACATGTAACTACTAGATTGTGATAAAATACACTAATGGGTGAAGTTTGGTTGACTTCTGCGCAGCGGTTTGGGAGTTAACATCAAAATTACATTTCTCGGCCATATCGCATAGATCTCACTGTGAAAAGGCTTAAATGACTTTTTTAATTAAGTTTGATGATTGCGCTCAAACAAAATTTCCTAGAACAAAATTTTCAAATGTAACTACTAGATTGTGATACAATACACTATTGGGTGAAGTTTGGTTGACTTCTGCGCAGCGGTTTGGGAGTTAACATCAAAATTACATTTCTCGGCCATATCGCATAGATCTCACTGTGAAAAGGCTTAAATGACTTTTTTAATTAAGTTTGATGATTGCGTTCAAACAAAATGTCCTAGAACAAAATTTTCAAATGTAACTACTAGATTGTGATACAATACACTATTGGGTGAAGTTTGGTTGACTTCTGCGCAGCGGTTTGGGAGTTAACATCAAAATTACATTTCTCGGCCATATCGCATAGATCTCACTGTGAAAAGGCTTAAATGGCTTTTTTGACCTAAGTTTGAGGATTGCGCTCAAATCAAATGTCCTAGAACCAAATTTCCACATGTAACTACTAGATTGTGATAAAATACACTAATGGGTGAAGTTTGGTTGACTTTTGCGCAGCGGTTTGGGAGTTAACATAAAAATTACATTTCTCGGCCATATCGCATAGATCTCACTGTGAAAAGGCTTAAATGGCTTTTTTGACCTAAGTTTGAGGATTGCGCTCAAATCAAATGTCCTAGAACCAAATTTCCACATGTAACTACTAGATTGTGATACAATACACTAATGGGTGAAGTTTGGTTTACTTCTGCGCAGCGGTTTGGGAGTTAACATCAAAATTACATTTCTCGGCCATATCGCATAGATCTCACTGTGAAAAGGCTTAAATGGCTTTTTTGACCTAAGTTTAATAATTGCGCTCAAACCAAATGTCCTAGAACGAAATTTTAAAATGTAACTACTAGAATGTGATACAATACACTATTGGGTGAAGTTTGGTTGACTTCTGCGCAGCGGTTTGGGAGTTAACATCAAAATTACATTTCTCGGCCATATCGCATAGATCTCACTGTGAAAAGGCTTAAATGGCTTTTTTGACCTAAGTTTGAGGATTGCGCTCAAATCAAATGTCCTAGAACCAAATTTCCACATGTAACTACTAGATTGTGATACAATACACTAATGGGTGAAGTTTGGTTTACTTCTGCGCAGCGGTTTGGGAGTTAACATCAAAATTACATTTCTCGGCCATATCGCATAGATCTCACTGTGAAAAGGCTTAAATGGCTTTTTTGACCTAAGTTTGAGGATTGCGCTCAAATCAAATGTCCTATAACCAAATTTCCACACGTAACTACTAGATTGTGATACAATACACTAATGGGTGAAGTTTGGTTGACTTCTGCGCAGCGGTTTGGGAGTTAACATCAAAATTACATTTCTCGGCCATATCGCATAGATCTCACTGTGAAAAGGCTTAAATGACTTTTTTAATTAAGTTTGATGATTGCGTTCAAACAAAATGTCCTAGAACAAAATTTTTAAATGTAACTACTAGATTGTGATACAATACACTATTGGGTGAAGTTTGGTTGACTTCTGCGCAGCGGTTTGGGAGTTAACATCAAAATTACATTTCTCGGCCATATCGCATAGATCTCACTGTGAAAAGGCTTAAATGGCTTTTTTGACCTAAGTTTGAGGATTGCGCTCAAATCAAATGTCCTAGAACCAAATTTCCACATGTAACTACTAGATTGTGATAAAATACACTAATGGGTGAATTTTGGTTGACTTCTGCGCAGCGGTTTGGGAGTTAACATCAAAATTACATTTCTCGGCCATATCGCATAGATCTCACTGTGAAAAGGCTTAAATGACTTTTTTAATTAAGTTTGATGATTGCGCTCAAACAAAATTTCCTAGAACAAAATTTTCAAATGTAACTACTAGATTGTGATACAATACACTATTGGGTGAAGTTTGTTTGACTTCTGCGCAGCGGTTTGGGAGTTAACATCAAAATTACATTTCTCGGCCATATCGCATAGATCTCACTGTGAAAAGGCTTAAATGACTTTTTTAATTAAGTTTGATGATTGCGTTCAAACAAAATGTCCTAGAACAAAATTTTCAAATGTAACTACTAGAATGTGATACAATACACTATTGGGTGAAGTTTGGTTGACTTCTGCGCAGCGGTTTGGGAGTTAACATCAAAATTACATTTCTCGGCCATATCGCATAGATCTCACTGTGAAAAGGCTTAAATGGCTTTTTTGACCTAAGTTTGAGGATTGCGCTCAAATCAAATGTCCTAGAACCAAATTTCCACATGTAACTACTAGATTGTGATAAAATACACTAATGGGTGAAGTTTGGTTGACTTCTGCGCAGCGGTTTGGGAGTTAACATCAAAATTACATTTCTCGGCCATATCGCATAGATCTCACTGTGAAAAGGCTTAAATGACTTTTTTAATTAAGTTTGATGATTGCGCTCAAACAAAATTTCCTAGAACAAAATTTTCAAATGTAACTACTAGATTGTGATACAATACACTATTGGGTGAAGTTTGGTTGACTTCTGCGCAGCGGTTTGGGAGTTAACATCAAAATTACATTTCTCGGCCATATCGCATAGATCTCACTGTGAAAAGGCTTAAATGGCTTTTTTGACCTAAGTTTGAGGATTGCGCTCAAATCAAATGTCCTATAACCAAATTTCCACATGTAACTACTAGATTGTGATACAATACACTAATGGGTGAAGTTTGGTTGACTTCTGCGCAGCGGTTTGGGAGTTAACATCAAAATTACATTTCTCGGCCATATCGCATAGATCTCACTGTGAAAAGGCTTAAATGACTTTTTTAATTAAGTTTGATGATTGCGTTCAAACAAAATGTCCTAGAACAAATTTTTTAAATGTAACTACTAGATTGTGATACAATACACTATTGGGTGAAGTTTGGTTGACTTCTGCGCAGCGGTTTGGGAGTTAACATCAAAATTACATTTCTCGGCCATATCGCATAGATCTCACTGTGAAAAGGCTTAAATGGCTTTTTTGACCTAAGTTTGAGGATTGCGCTCAAATCAAATGTCCTAGAACCAAATTTCCACATGTAACTACTAGATTGTGATAAAATACACTAATGGGTGAAGTTTGGTTGACTTCTGCGCAGCGGTTTGGGAGTTAACATAAAAATTACATTTCTCGGCCATATCGCATAGATCTCACTGTGAAAAGGCTTAAATGACTTTTTTAATTAAGTTTGATGATTGCGCTCAAACAAAATTTCCTAGAACAAAATTTTCAAATGTAACTACTAGATTGTGATACAATACACTATTGGGTGAAGTTTGGTTGACTTCTGCGCAGCGGTTTGGGAGTTAACATCAAAATTACATTTCTCGGCCATATCGCATAGATCTCACTGTGAAAAGGCTTAAATGACTTTTTTAATTAAGTTTGATGATTGCGTTCAAACAAAATGTCCTAGAACAAAATTTTCAAATGTAACTACTAGATTGTGATACAATACACTATTGGGTGAAGTTTGGTTGACTTCTGCGCAGCGGTTTGGGAGTTAACATCAAAATTACATTTCTCGGCCATATCGCATAGATCTCACTGTGAAAAGGCTTAAATGGCTTTTTTGACCTAAGTTTGAGGATTGCGCTCAAATCAAATGTCCTAGAACCAAATTTCCACATGTAACTACTAGATTGTGATAAAATACACTAATGGGTGAAGTTTGGTTGACTTCTGCGCAGCGGTTTGGGAGTTAACATAAAAATTACATTTCTCGGCCATATCGCATAGATCTCACTGTGAAAAGGCTTAAATGACTTTTTTAATTAAGTTTGATGATTGCGTTCAAACAAAATGTCCTAGAACAAAATTTTTAAATGTAACTACTAGATTGTGATACAATACACTATTGGGTGAAGTTTGGTTGACTTCTGCGCAGCGGTTTGGGAGTTAACATCAAAATTACATTTCTCGGCCATATCGCATAGATCTCACTGTGAAAAGGCTTAAATGGCTTTTTTGACCTAAGTTTGAGGATTGCGCTCAAATCAAATGTCCTAGAACCAAATTTCCACATGTAACTACTAGATTGTGATAAAATACACTAATGGGTGAAGTTTGGTTGACTTCTGCGCAGCGGTTTGGGAGTTAACATCAAAATTACATTTCTCGGCCATATCGCATAGATCTCACTGTGAAAAGGCTTAAATGACTTTTTTAATTAAGTTTGATGATTGCGCTCAAACAAAATTTCCTAGAACAAAATTTTCAAATGTAACTACTAGATTGTGATACAATACACTATTGGGTGAAGTTTGGTTGACTTCTGCGCAGCGGTTTGGGAGTTAACATCAAAATTACATTTCTCGGCCATATCGCATAGATCTCACTGTGAAAAGGCTTAAATGGCTTTTTTGACCTAAGTTTGAGGATTGCGCTCAAATCAAATGTCCTAGAACCAAATTTCCACATGTAACTACTAGATTGTGATACAATACACTAATGGGTGAAGTTTGGTTTACTTCTGCGCAGCGGTTTGGGAGTTAACATCAAAATTACATTTCTCGGCCATATCGCATAGATCTCACTGTGAAAAGGCTTAAATGGCTTTTTTGACCTAAGTTTAATAATTGCGCTCAAACCAAATGTCCTAGAACGAAATTTTAAAATGTAACTACTAGAATGTGATACAATACACTATTGGGTGAAGTTTGGTTGACTTCTGCGCAGCGGTTTGGGAGTTAACATCAAAATTACATTTCTCGGCCATATCGCATAGATCTCACTGTGAAAAGGCTTAAATGGCTTTTTTGACCTAAGTTTGAGGATTGCGCTCAAATCAAATGTCCTAGAACCAAATTTCCACATGTAACTACTAGATTGTGATACAATACACTATTGGGTGAAGTTTGGTTGACTTCTGCGCAGCGGTTTGGGAGTTAACATCAAAATTACATTTCTCGGCCATATCGCATAGATCTCACTGTGAAAAGGCTTAAATGGCTTTTTTGACCTAAGTTTAAAGATTGCGCTCAAACCAAATGTCCTAGAACGAAATTTTCAAATGTAACTACTAGATTGTGATACAATACACTAATGGGTGAAGTTTGGTTGACTTCTGCGCAGCGGTTTGGGAGTTAACATCAAAATTACATTTCTCGGCCATATCGCATAGATCTCACTGTGAAAAGGCTTAAATGGCTTTTTTGACCTAAGTTTGAGGATTGCGCTCAAATCAAATGTCCTAGAACCAAATTTCCACATGTAACTACTAGACTGTGATACAATACACTAATGGGTGAAGTTTGGTTGACTTCTGCGCAGCGGTTTGGGAGTGAACATCAAAATTACATTTCTCGGCCATATCGCATAGATCTCACTGTGAAAAGGCTTAAATGGCTTTTTTGACCTAAGTTTGAGGATTGCGCTCAAATCAAATGTCCTAGAACCAAATTTCCACATGTAACTACTAGATTGTGATAAAATACACTAATGGGTGAAGTTTGGTTGACTTCTGCGCAGCGGTTTGGGAGTTAACATCAAAATTACATTTCTCGGCCATATCGCATAGATCTCACTGTGAAAAGGCTTAAATGACTTTTTTAATTAAGTTTGATGATTGCGCTCAAACAAAATTTCCTAGAACAAAATTTTCAAATGTAACTACTAGATTGTGATACAATACACTATTGGGTGAAGTTTGGTTGACTTCTGCGCAGCGGTTTGGGAGTTAACATCAAAATTACATTTCTCGGCCATATCGCATAGATCTCACTGTGAAAAGGCTTAAATGGCTTTTTTGACCTAAGTTTGAGGATTGCGCTCAAATCAAATGTCCTATAACCAAATTTCCACATGTAACTACTAGATTGTGATACAATACACTAATGGGTGAAGTTTGGTTGACTTCTGCGCAGCGGTTTGGGAGTTAACATCAAAATTACATTTCTCGGCCATATCGCATAGATCTCACTGTGAAAAGGCTTAAATGACTTTTTTAATTAAGTTTGATGATTGCGTTCAAACAAAATGTCCTAGAACAAAATTTTCAAATGTAACTACTAGATTGTGATACAATACACTAATGGGTGAAGTTTGGTTGACTTCTGCGCAGCGGTTTGGGAGTTAACATCAAAATTACATTTCTCGGCCATATCGCATAGATCTCACTGTGAAAAGGCTTAAATGACTTTTTTAATTAAGTTTGATGATTGCGCTCAAACAAAATTTCCTAGAACAAAATTTTCAAATGTAACTACTAGATTGTGATACAATACACTATTGGGTGAAGTTTGGTTGACTTCTGCGCAGCGGTTTGGGAGTTAACATCAAAATTACATTTCTCGGCCATATCGCATAGATCTCACTGTGAAAAGGCTTAAATGACTTTTTTAATTAAGTTTGATGATTGCGTTCAAACAAAATGTCCTAGAACAAAATTTTCAAATGTAACTACTAGAATGTGATACAATACACTATTGGGTGAAGTTTGGTTGACTTCTGCGCAGCGGTTTGGGAGTTAACATCAAAATTACATTTCTCGGCCATATCGCATAGATCTCACTGTGAAAAGGCTTAAATGGCTTTTTTGACCTAAGTTTGAGGATTGCGCTCAAATCAAATGTCCTAGAACCAAATTTCCACATGTAACTACTAGATTGTGATAAAATACACTAATGGGTGAAGTTTGGTTGACTTCTGCGCAGCGGTTTGGGAGTTAACATCAAAATTACATTTCTCGGCCATATCGCATAGATCTCACTGTGAAAAGGCTTAAATGACTTTTTTAATTAAGTTTGATGATTGCGCTCAAACAAAATTTCCTAGAACAAAATTTTCAAATGTAACTACTAGATTGTGATACAATACACTATTGGGTGAAGTTTGGTTGACTTCTGCGCAGCGGTTTGGGAGTTAACATCAAAATTACATTTCTCGGCCATATCGCATAGATCTCACTGTGAAAAGGCTTAAATGGCTTTTTTGACCTAAGTTTGAGGATTGCGCTCAAATCAAATGTCCTAGAACCAAATTTCCACATGTAACTACTAGATTGTGATAAAATACACTAATGGGTGAAGTTTGGTTGACTTCTGCGCAGCGGTTTGGGAGTTAACATCAAAATTACATTTCTCGGCCATATCGCATAGATCTCACTGTGAAAAGGCTTAAATGACTTTTTTAATTAAGTTTGATGATTGCGCTCAAACAAAATTTCCTAGAACAAAATTTTCAAATGTAACTACTAGATTGTGATACAATACACTATTGGGTGAAGTTTGGTTGACTTCTGCGCAGCGGTTTGGGAGTTAACATCAAAATTACATTTCTCGGCCATATCGCATAGATCTCACTGTGAAAAGGCTTAAATGGCTTTTTTGACCTAAGTTTGAGGATTGCGCTCAAATCAAATGTCCTAGAACCAAATTTCCACATGTAACTACTAGATTGTGATAAAATACACTAATGGGTGAAGTTTGGTTGACTTCTGCGCAGCGGTTTGGGAGTTAACATCAAAATTACATTTCTCGGCCATATCGCATAGATCTCACTGTGAAAAGGCTTAAATGACTTTTTTAATTAAGTTTGATGATTGCGCTCAAACAAAATTTCCTAGAACAAAATTTTCAAATGTAACTACTAGATTGTGATACAATACACTATTGGGTGAAGTTTGGTTGACTTCTGCGCAGCGGTTTGGGAGTTAACATCAAAATTACATTTCTCGGCCATATCGCATAGATCTCACTGTGAAAAGGCTTAAATGACTTTTTTAATTAAGTTTGATGATTGCGTTCAAACAAAATGTCCTAGAACAAAATTTTCAAATGTAACTACTAGAATGTGATACAATACACTATTGGGTGAAGTTTGGTTGACTTCTGCGCAGCGGTTTGGGAGTTAACATCAAAATTACATTTCTCGGCCATATCGCATAGATCTCACTGTGAAAAGGCTTAAATGGCTTTTTTGACCTAAGTTTGAGGATTGCGCTCAAATCAAATGTCCTAGAACCAAATTTCCACATGTAACTACTAGATTGTGATAAAATACACTAATGGGTGAAGTTTGGTTGACTTCTGCGCAGCGGTTTGGGAGTTAACATCAAAATTACATTTCTCGGCCATATCGCATAGATCTCACTGTGAAAAGGCTTAAATGACTTTTTTAATTAAGTTTGATGATTGCGCTCAAACAAAATTTCCTAGAACAAAATTTTCAAATGTAACTACTAGATTGTGATACAATACACTATTGGGTGAAGTTTGGTTGACTTCTGCGCAGCGGTTTGGGAGTTAACATCAAAATTACATTTCTCGGCCATATCGCATAGATCTCACTGTGAAAAGGCTTAAATGGCTTTTTTGACCTAAGTTTGAGGATTGCGCTCAAATCAAATGTCCTATAACCAAATTTCCACATGTAACTACTAGATTGTGATACAATACACTAATGGGTGAAGTTTGGTTGACTTCTGCGCAGCGGTTTGGGAGTTAACATCAAAATTACATTTCTCGGCCATATCGCATAGATCTCACTGTGAAAAGGCTTAAATGACTTTTTTAATTAAGTTTGATGATTGCGTTCAAACAAAATGTCCTAGAACAAATTTTTTAAATGTAACTACTAGATTGTGATACAATACACTATTGGGTGAAGTTTGGTTGACTTCTGCGCAGCGGTTTGGGAGTTAACATCAAAATTACATTTCTCGGCCATATCGCATAGATCTCACTGTGAAAAGGCTTAAATGGCTTTTTTGACCTAAGTTTGAGGATTGCGCTCAAATCAAATGTCCTAGAACCAAATTTCCACATGTAACTACTAGATTGTGATAAAATACACTAATGGGTGAAGTTTGGTTGACTTCTGCGCAGCGGTTTGGGAGTTAACATAAAAATTACATTTCTCGGCCATATCGCATAGATCTCACTGTGAAAAGGCTTAAATGACTTTTTTAATTAAGTTTGATGATTGCGCTCAAACAAAATTTCCTAGAACAAAATTTTCAAATGTAACTACTAGATTGTGATACAATACACTATTGGGTGAAGTTTGGTTGACTTCTGCGCAGCGGTTTGGGAGTTAACATCAAAATTACATTTCTCGGCCATATCGCATAGATCTCACTGTGAAAAGGCTTAAATGACTTTTTTAATTAAGTTTGATGATTGCGTTCAAACAAAATGTCCTAGAACAAAATTTTCAAATGTAACTACTAGATTGTGATACAATACACTATTGGGTGAAGTTTGGTTGACTTCTGCGCAGCGGTTTGGGAGTTAACATCAAAATTACATTTCTCGGCCATATCGCATAGATCTCACTGTGAAAAGGCTTAAATGGCTTTTTTGACCTAAGTTTGAGGATTGCGCTCAAATCAAATGTCCTAGAACCAAATTTCCACATGTAACTACTAGATTGTGATAAAATACACTAATGGGTGAAGTTTGGTTGACTTCTGCGCAGCGGTTTGGGAGTTAACATAAAAATTACATTTCTCGGCCATATCGCATAGATCTCACTGTGAAAAGGCTTAAATGACTTTTTTAATTAAGTTTGATGATTGCGTTCAAACAAAATGTCCTAGAACAAAATTTTTAAATGTAACTACTAGATTGTGATACAATACACTATTGGGTGAAGTTTGGTTGACTTCTGCGCAGCGGTTTGGGAGTTAACATCAAAATTACATTTCTCGGCCATATCGCATAGATCTCACTGTGAAAAGGCTTAAATGGCTTTTTTGACCTAAGTTTGAGGATTGCGCTCAAATCAAATGTCCTAGAACCAAATTTCCACATGTAACTACTAGATTGTGATAAAATACACTAATGGGTGAAGTTTGGTTGACTTCTGCGCAGCGGTTTGGGAGTTAACATCAAAATTACATTTCTCGGCCATATCGCATAGATCTCACTGTGAAAAGGCTTAAATGACTTTTTTAATTAAGTTTGATGATTGCGCTCAAACAAAATTTCCTAGAACAAAATTTTCAAATGTAACTACTAGATTGTGATACAATACACTATTGGGTGAAGTTTGGTTGACTTCTGCGCAGCGGTTTGGGAGTTAACATCAAAATTACATTTCTCGGCCATATCGCATAGATCTCACTGTGAAAAGGCTTAAATGGCTTTTTTGACCTAAGTTTGAGGATTGCGCTCAAATCAAATGTCCTAGAACCAAATTTCCACATGTAACTACTAGATTGTGATACAATACACTAATGGGTGAAGTTTGGTTTACTTCTGCGCAGCGGTTTGGGAGTTAACATCAAAATTACATTTCTCGGCCATATCGCATAGATCTCACTGTGAAAAGGCTTAAATGGCTTTTTTGACCTAAGTTTAATAATTGCGCTCAAACCAAATGTCCTAGAACGAAATTTTAAAATGTAACTACTAGAATGTGATACAATACACTATTGGGTGAAGTTTGGTTGACTTCTGCGCAGCGGTTTGGGAGTTAACATCAAAATTACATTTCTCGGCCATATCGCATAGATCTCACTGTGAAAAGGCTTAAATGGCTTTTTTGACCTAAGTTTGAGGATTGCGCTCAAATCAAATGTCCTAGAACCAAATTTCCACATGTAACTACTAGATTGTGATACAATACACTATTGGGTGAAGTTTGGTTGACTTCTGCGCAGCGGTTTGGGAGTTAACATCAAAATTACATTTCTCGGCCATATCGCATAGATCTCACTGTGAAAAGGCTTAAATGGCTTTTTTGACCTAAGTTTAAAGATTGCGCTCAAACCAAATGTCCTAGAACGAAATTTTCAAATGTAACTACTAGATTGTGATACAATACACTAATGGGTGAAGTTTGGTTGACTTCTGCGCAGCGGTTTGGGAGTTAACATCAAAATTACATTTCTCGGCCATATCGCATAGATCTCACTGTGAAAAGGCTTAAATGGCTTTTTTGACCTAAGTTTGAGGATTGCGCTCAAATCAAATGTCCTAGAACCAAATTTCCACATGTAACTACTAGACTGTGATACAATACACTAATGGGTGAAGTTTGGTTGACTTCTGCGCAGCGGTTTGGGAGTGAACATCAAAATTACATTTCTCGGCCATATCGCATAGATCTCACTGTGAAAAGGCTTAAATGGCTTTTTTGACCTAAGTTTGAGGATTGCGCTCAAATCAAATGTCCTAGAACCAAATTTCCACATGTAACTACTAGATTGTGATAAAATACACTAATGGGTGAAGTTTGGTTGACTTCTGCGCAGCGGTTTGGGAGTTAACATCAAAATTACATTTCTCGGCCATATCGCATAGATCTCACTGTGAAAAGGCTTAAATGACTTTTTTAATTAAGTTTGATGATTGCGCTCAAACAAAATTTCCTAGAACAAAATTTTCAAATGTAACTACTAGATTGTGATACAATACACTATTGGGTGAAGTTTGGTTGACTTCTGCGCAGCGGTTTGGGAGTTAACATCAAAATTACATTTCTCGGCCATATCGCATAGATCTCACTGTGAAAAGGCTTAAATGGCTTTTTTGACCTAAGTTTGAGGATTGCGCTCAAATCAAATGTCCTATAACCAAATTTCCACATGTAACTACTAGATTGTGATACAATACACTAATGGGTGAAGTTTGGTTGACTTCTGCGCAGCGGTTTGGGAGTTAACATCAAAATTACATTTCTCGGCCATATCGCATAGATCTCACTGTGAAAAGGCTTAAATGACTTTTTTAATTAAGTTTGATGATTGCGTTCAAACAAAATGTCCTAGAACAAAATTTTCAAATGTAACTACTAGATTGTGATACAATACACTAATGGGTGAAGTTTGGTTGACTTCTGCGCAGCGGTTTGGGAGTTAACATCAAAATTACATTTCTCGGCCATATCGCATAGATCTCACTGTGAAAAGGCTTAAATGACTTTTTTAATTAAGTTTGATGATTGCGCTCAAACAAAATTTCCTAGAACAAAATTTTCAAATGTAACTACTAGATTGTGATACAATACACTATTGGGTGAAGTTTGGTTGACTTCTGCGCAGCGGTTTGGGAGTTAACATCAAAATTACATTTCTCGGCCATATCGCATAGATCTCACTGTGAAAAGGCTTAAATGACTTTTTTAATTAAGTTTGATGATTGCGTTCAAACAAAATGTCCTAGAACAAAATTTTCAAATGTAACTACTAGAATGTGATACAATACACTATTGGGTGAAGTTTGGTTGACTTCTGCGCAGCGGTTTGGGAGTTAACATCAAAATTACATTTCTCGGCCATATCGCATAGATCTCACTGTGAAAAGGCTTAAATGGCTTTTTTGACCTAAGTTTGAGGATTGCGCTCAAATCAAATGTCCTAGAACCAAATTTCCACATGTAACTACTAGATTGTGATAAAATACACTAATGGGTGAAGTTTGGTTGACTTCTGCGCAGCGGTTTGGGAGTTAACATCAAAATTACATTTCTCGGCCATATCGCATAGATCTCACTGTGAAAAGGCTTAAATGACTTTTTTAATTAAGTTTGATGATTGCGCTCAAACAAAATTTCCTAGAACAAAATTTTCAAATGTAACTACTAGATTGTGATACAATACACTATTGGGTGAAGTTTGGTTGACTTCTGCGCAGCGGTTTGGGAGTTAACATCAAAATTACATTTCTCGGCCATATCGCATAGATCTCACTGTGAAAAGGCTTAAATGGCTTTTTTGACCTAAGTTTGAGGATTGCGCTCAAATCAAATGTCCTAGAACCAAATTTCCACATGTAACTACTAGATTGTGATAAAATACACTAATGGGTGAAGTTTGGTTGACTTCTGCGCAGCGGTTTGGGAGTTAACATCAAAATTACATTTCTCGGCCATATCGCATAGATCTCACTGTGAAAAGGCTTAAATGACTTTTTTAATTAAGTTTGATGATTGCGCTCAAACAAAATTTCCTAGAACAAAATTTTCAAATGTAACTACTAGATTGTGATACAATACACTATTGGGTGAAGTTTGGTTGACTTCTGCGCAGCGGTTTGGGAGTTAACATCAAAATTACATTTCTCGGCCATATCGCATAGATCTCACTGTGAAAAGGCTTAAATGGCTTTTTTGACCTAAGTTTGAGGATTGCGCTCAAATCAAATGTCCTAGAACCAAATTTCCACATGTAACTACTAGATTGTGATAAAATACACTAATGGGTGAAGTTTGGTTGACTTCTGCGCAGCGGTTTGGGAGTTAACATCAAAATTACATTTCTCGGCCATATCGCATAGATCTCACTGTGAAAAGGCTTAAATGACTTTTTTAATTAAGTTTGATGATTGCGCTCAAACAAAATTTCCTAGAACAAAATTTTCAAATGTAACTACTAGATTGTGATACAATACACTATTGGGTGAAGTTTGGTTGACTTCTGCGCAGCGGTTTGGGAGTTAACATCAAAATTACATTTCTCGGCCATATCGCATAGATCTCACTGTGAAAAGGCTTAAATGACTTTTTTAATTAAGTTTGATGATTGCGTTCAAACAAAATGTCCTAGAACAAAATTTTCAAATGTAACTACTAGAATGTGATACAATACACTATTGGGTGAAGTTTGGTTGACTTCTGCGCAGCGGTTTGGGAGTTAACATCAAAATTACATTTCTCGGCCATATCGCATAGATCTCACTGTGAAAAGGCTTAAATGGCTTTTTTGACCTAAGTTTGAGGATTGCGCTCAAATCAAATGTCCTAGAACCAAATTTCCACATGTAACTACTAGATTGTGATAAAATACACTAATGGGTGAAGTTTGGTTGACTTCTGCGCAGCGGTTTGGGAGTTAACATCAAAATTACATTTCTCGGCCATATCGCATAGATCTCACTGTGAAAAGGCTTAAATGACTTTTTTAATTAAGTTTGATGATTGCGCTCAAACAAAATTTCCTAGAACAAAATTTTCAAATGTAACTACTAGATTGTGATACAATACACTATTGGGTGAAGTTTGGTTGACTTCTGCGCAGCGGTTTGGGAGTTAACATCAAAATTACATTTCTCGGCCATATCGCATAGATCTCACTGTGAAAAGGCTTAAATGGCTTTTTTGACCTAAGTTTGAGGATTGCGCTCAAATCAAATGTCCTATAACCAAATTTCCACATGTAACTACTAGATTGTGATACAATACACTAATGGGTGAAGTTTGGTTGACTTCTGCGCAGCGGTTTGGGAGTTAACATCAAAATTACATTTCTCGGCCATATCGCATAGATCTCACTGTGAAAAGGCTTAAATGACTTTTTTAATTAAGTTTGATGATTGCGTTCAAACAAAATGTCCTAGAACAAATTTTTTAAATGTAACTACTAGATTGTGATACAATACACTATTGGGTGAAGTTTGGTTGACTTCTGCGCAGCGGTTTGGGAGTTAACATCAAAATTACATTTCTCGGCCATATCGCAAAGATCTCACTGTGAAAAGGCTTAAATGGCTTTTTTGACCTAAGTTTGAGGATTGCGCTCAAATCAAATGTCCTAGAACCAAATTTCCACATGTAACTACTAGATTGTGATAAAATACACTAATGGGTGAAGTTTGGTTGACTTCTGCGCAGCGGTTTGGGAGTTAACATCAAAATTACATTTCTCGGCCATATCGCATAGATCTCACTGTGAAAAGGCTTAAATGACTTTTTTAATTAAGTTTGATGATTGCGCTCAAACAAAATTTCCTAGAACAAAATTTTCAAATGTAACTACTAGATTGTGATACAATACACTATTGGGTGAAGTTTGGTTGACTTCTGCGCAGCGGTTTGGGAGTTAACATCAAAATTACATTTCTCGGCCATATCGCATAGATCTCACTGTGAAAAGGCTTAAATGACTTTTTTAATTAAGTTTGATGATTGCGTTCAAACAAAATGTCCTAGAACAAAATTTTCAAATGTAACTACTAGATTGTGATACAATACACTATTGGGTGAAGTTTGGTTGACTTCTGCGCAGCGGTTTGGGAGTTAACATCAAAATTACATTTCTCGGCCATATCGCATAGATCTCACTGTGAAAAGGCTTAAATGGCTTTTTTGACCTAAGTTTGAGGATTGCGCTCAAATCAAATGTCCTAGAACCAAATTTCCACATGTAACTACTAGATTGTGATAAAATACACTAATGGGTGAAGTTTGGTTGACTTCTGCGCAGCGGTTTGGGAGTTAACATAAAAATTACATTTCTCGGCCATATCGCATAGATCTCACTGTGAAAAGGCTTAAATGACTTTTTTAATTAAGTTTGATGATTGCGCTCAAACAAAATTTCCTAGAACAAAATTTTCAAATGTAACTACTAGATTGTGATACAATACACTATTGGGTGAAGTTTGGTTGACTTCTGCGCAGCGGTTTGGGAGTTAACATCAAAATTACATTTCTCGGCCATATCGCATAGATCTCACTGTGAAAAGGCTTAAATGGCTTTTTTGACCTAAGTTTGAGGATTGCGCTCAAATCAAATGTCCTATAACCAAATTTCCACACGTAACTACTAGATTGTGATACAATACACTAATGGGTGAAGTTTGGTTGACTTCTGCGCAGCGGTTTGGGAGTTAACATCAAAATTACATTTCTCGGCCATATCGCATAGATCTCACTGTGAAAAGGCTTAAATGACTTTTTTAATTAAGTTTGATGATTGCGTTCAAACAAAATGTCCTAGAACAAAATTTTTAAATGTAACTACTAGATTGTGATACAATACACTATTGGGTGAAGTTTGGTTGACTTCTGCGCAGCGGTTTGGGAGTTAACATCAAAATTACATTTCTCGGCCATATCGCATAGATCTCACTGTGAAAAGGCTTAAATGACTTTTTTAATTAAGTTTGATGATTGCGCTCAAACAAAATTTCCTAGAACAAAATTTTCAAATGTAACTACTAGATTGTGATACAATACACTATTGGGTGAAGTTTGGTTGACTTCTGCGCAGCGGTTTGGGAGTTAACATCAAAATTACATTTCTCGGCCATATCGCATAGATCTCACTGTGAAAAGGCTTAAATGGCTTTTTTGACCTAAGTTTGAGGATTGCGCTCAAATCAAATGTCCTATAACCAAATTTCCACATGTAACTACTAGATTGTGATACAATACACTAAGGGTTGAAGTTTGGTTGACTTCTGCGCAGCGGTTTGGGAGTTAACATCAAAATTACATTTCTCGGCCATATCGCATAGATCTCACTGTGAAAAGGCTTAAATGACTTTTTTAATTAAGTTTGATGATTGCGTTCAAACAAAATGTCCTAGAACAAAATTTTTAAATGTAACTACTAGATTGTGATACAATACACTATTGGGTGAAGTTTGGTTGACTTCTGCGCAGCGGTTTGGGAGTTAACATCAAAATTACATTTCTCGGCCATATCGCATAGATCTCACTGTGAAAAGGCTTAAATGGCTTTTTTGACCTAAGTTTGAGGATTGCGCTCAAATCAAATGTCCTAGAACCAAATTTCCACATGTAACTACTAGATTGTGATAAAATACACTAATGGGTGAAGTTTGGTTGACTTCTGCGCAGCGGTTTGGGAGTTAACATCAAAATTACATTTCTCGGCCATATCGCATAGATCTCACTGTGAAAAGGCTTAAATGACTTTTTTAATTAAGTTTGATGATTGCGCTCAAACAAAATTTCCTAGAACAAAATTTTCAAATGTAACTACTAGATTGTGATACAATACACTATTGGGTGAAGTTTGGTTGACTTCTGCGCAGCGGTTTGGGAGTTAACATCAAAATTACATTTCTCGGCCATATCGCATAGATCTCACTGTGAAAAGGCTTAAATGACTTTTTTAATTAAGTTTGATGATTGCGTTCAAACAAAATGTCCTAGAACAAAATTTTCAAATGTAACTACTAGATTGTGATACAATACACTATTGGGTGAAGTTTGGTTGACTTCTGCGCAGCGGTTTGGGAGTTAACATCAAAATTACATTTCTCGGCCATATCGCATAGATCTCACTGTGAAAAGGCTTAAATGGCTTTTTTGACCTAAGTTTGAGGATTGCGCTCAAATCAAATGTCCTAGAACCAAATTTCCACATGTAACTACTAGATTGTGATAAAATACACTAATGGGTGAAGTTTGGTTGACTTCTGCGCAGCGGTTTGGGAGTTAACATCAAAATTACATTTCTCGGCCATATCGCATAGATCTCACTGTGAAAAGGCTTAAATGACTTTTTTAATTAAGTTTGATGATTGCATTCAAACAAAATGTCCTAGAACAAAATTTTCAAATGTAACTACTAGATTGTGATACAATACACTATTGGGTGAAGTTTGGTTGACTTCTGCGCAGCGGTTTGGGAGTTAACATCAAAATTACATTTCTCGGCCATATCGCATAGATCTCACTGTGAAAAGGCTTAAATGGCTTTTTTGACCTAAGTTTGAGGATTGCGCTCAAATCAAATGTCCTAGAACCAAATTTCCACATGTAACTACTAGATTGTGATACAATACACTAATGGGTGAAGTTTGGTTTACTTCTGCGCAGCGGTTTGGGAGTTAACATCAAAATTACATTTCTCGGCCATATCGCATAGATCTCACTGTGAAAAGGCTTAAATGGCTTTTTTGACCTAAGTTTAATAATTGCGCTCAAACCAAATGTCCTAGAACGAAATTTTAAAATGTAACTACTAGAATGTGATACAATACACTATTGGGTGAAGTTTGGTTGACTTCTGCGCAGCGGTTTGGGAGTTAACATCAAAATTACATTTCTCGGCCATATCGCATAGATCTCACTGTGAAAAGGCTTAAATGGCTTTTTTGACCTAAGTTTGAGGATTGCGCTCAAATCAAATGTCCTAGAACCAAATTTCCACATGTAACTACTAGATTGTGATACAATACACTATTGGGTGAAGTTTGGTTGACTTCTGCGCAGCGGTTTGGGAGTTAACATCAAAATTACATTTCTCGGCCATATCGCATAGATCTCACTGTGAAAAGGCTTAAATGGCTTTTTTGACCTAAGTTTAATGATTGCGCTCAAACCAAATGTCCTAGAACGAAATTTTCAAATGTAACTACTAGATTGTGATACAATACACTAATGGGTGAAGTTTGGTTGACTTCTGCGCAGCGGTTTGGGAGTTAACATCAAAATTACATTTCTCGGCCATATCGCATAGATCTCACTGTGAAAAGGCTTAAATGGCTTTTTTGACCTAAGTTTGAGGATTGCGCTCAAATCAAATGTCCTAGAACCAAATTTCCACATGTAACTACTAGACTGTGATACAATACACTAATGGGTGAAGTTTGGTTGACTTCTGCGCAGCGGTTTGGGAGTGAACATCAAAATTACATTTCTCGGCCATATCGCATAGATCTCACTGTGAAAAGGCTTAAATGGCTTTTTTGACCTAAGTTTGAGGATTGCGCTCAAATCAAATGTCCTAGAACCAAATTTCCACATGTAACTACTAGATTGTGATAAAATACACTAATGGGTGAAGTTTGGTTGACTTCTGCGCAGCGGTTTGGGAGTTAACATCAAAATTACATTTCTCGGCCATATCGCATAGATCTCACTGTGAAAAGGCTTAAATGACTTTTTTAATTAAGTTTGATGATTGCGCTCAAACAAAATTTCCTAGAACAAAATTTTCAAATGTAACTACTAGATTGTGATACAATACACTAATGGGTGAAGTTTGGTTGACTTCTGCGCAGCGGTTTGGGAGTTAACATCAAAATTACATTTCTCGGCCATATCGCATAGATCTCACTGTGAAAAGGCTTAAATGACTTTTTTAATTAAGTTTGATGATTGCGTTCAAACAAAATGTCCTAGAACAAAATTTTCAAATGTAACTACTAGAATGTGATACAATACACTATTGGGTGAAGTTTGGTTGACTTCTGCGCAGCGGTTTGGGAGTTAACATCAAAATTACATTTCTCGGCCATATCGCATAGATCTCACTGTGAAAAGGCTTAAATGGCTTTTTTGACCTAAGTTTGAGGATTGCGCTCAAATCAAATGTCCTAGAACCAAATTTCCACATGTAACTACTAGATTGTGATAAAATACACTAATGGGTGAAGTTTGGTTGACTTCTGCGCAGCGGTTTGGGAGTTAACATCAAAATTACATTTCTCGGCCATATCGCATAGATCTCACTGTGAAAAGGCTTAAATGACTTTTTTAATTAAGTTTGATGATTGCGCTCAAACAAAATTTCCTAGAACAAAATTTTCAAATGTAACTACTAGATTGTGATACAATACACTATTGGGTGAAGTTTGGTTGACTTCTGCGCAGCGGTTTGGGAGTTAACATCAAAATTACATTTCTCGGCCATATCGCATAGATCTCACTGTGAAAAGGCTTAAATGACTTTTTTAATTAAGTTTGATGATTGCGTTCAAACAAAATGTCCTAGAACAAAATTTTTAAATGTAACTACTAGATTGTGATACAATACACTATTGGGTGAAGTTTGGTTGACTTCTGCGCAGCGGTTTGGGAGTTAACATCAAAATTACATTTCTCGGCCATATCGCATAGATCTCACTGTGAAAAGGCTTAAATGGCTTTTTTGACCTAAGTTTGAGGATTGCGCTCAAATCAAATGTCCTAGAACCAAATTTCCACATGTAACTACTAGATTGTGATAAAATACACTAATGGGTGAAGTTTGGTTGACTTCTGCGCAGCGGTTTGGGAGTTAACATCAAAATTACATTTCTCGGCCATATCGCATAGATCTCACTGTGAAAAGGCTTAAATGACTTTTTTAATTAAGTTTGATGATTGCGCTCAAACAAAATTTCCTAGAACAAAATTTTCAAATGTAACTACTAGGTTGTGATACAATACACTATTGGGTGAAGTTTGGTTGACTTCTGCGCAGCGGTTTGGGAGTTAACATCAAAATTACATTTCTCGGCCATATCGCATAGATCTCACTGTGAAAAGGCTTAAATGACTTTTTTAATTAAGTTTGATGATTGCGTTCAAACAAAATGTCCTAGAACAAAATTTTCAAATGTAACTACTAGATTGTGATACAATACACTATTGGGTGAAGTTTGGTTGACTTCTGCGCAGCGGTTTGGGAGTTAACATCAAAATTACATTTCTCGGCCATATCGCATAGATCTCACTGTGAAAAGGCTTAAATGGCTTTTTTGACCTAAGTTTGAGGATTGCGCTCAAATCAAATGTCCTAGAACCAAATTTCCACATGTAACTACTAGATTGTGATAAAATACACTAATGGGTGAAGTTTGGTTGACTTCTGCGCAGCGGTTTGGGAGTTAACATAAAAATTACATTTCTCGGCCATATCGCATAGATCTCACTGTGAAAAGGCTTAAATGACTTTTTTAATTAAGTTTGATGATTGCGCTCAAACAAAATTTCCTAGAACAAAATTTTCAAATGTAACTACTAGATTGTGATACAATACACTATTGGGTGAAGTTTGGTTGACTTCTGCGCAGCGGTTTGGGAGTTAACATCAAAATTACATTTCTCGGCCATATCGCATAGATCTCACTGTGAAAAGGCTTAAATGGCTTTTTTGACCTAGGTTTGAGGATTGCGCTCAAATCAAATGTCCTATAACCAAATTTCCACACGTAACTACTAGATTGTGATACAATACACTAATGGGTGAAGTTTGGTTGACTTCTGCGCAGCGGTTTGGGAGTTAACATAAAAATTACATTTCTCGGCCATATCGCATAGATCTCACTGTGAAAAGGCTTAAATGACTTTTTTAATTAAGTTTGATGATTGCGCTCAAACAAAATTTCCTAGAACAAAATTTTCAAATGTAACTACTAGATTGTGATACAATACACTATTGGGTGAAGTTTGGTTGACTTCTGCGCAGCGGTTTGGGAGTTAACATCAAAATTACATTTCTCGGCCATATCGCATAGATCTCACTGTGAAAAGGCTTAAATGGCTTTTTTGACCTAAGTTTGAGGATTGCGCTCAAATCAAATGTCCTATAACCAAATTTCCACATGTAACTACTAGATTGTGATACAATACACTAATGGGTGAAGTTTGGTTGACTTCTGCGCAGCGGTTTGGGAGTTAACATCAAAATTACATTTCTCGGCCATATCGCATGGATCTCACTGTGAAAAGGCTTAAATGACTTTTTTAATTAAGTTTGATGATTGCGTTCAAACAAAATGTCCTAGAACAAAATTTTTAAATGTAACTACTAGATTGTGATACAATACACTATTGGGTGAAGTTTGGTTGACTTCTGCGCAGCGGTTTGGGAGTTAACATCAAAATTACATTTCTCGGCCATATCGCATAGATCTCACTGTGAAAAGGCTTAAATGGCTTTTTTGACCTAAGTTTGAGGATTGCGCTCAAATCAAATGTCCTAGAACCAAATTTCCACATGTAACTACTAGATTGTGATACAATACACTAATGGGTGAAGTTTGGTTTACTTCTGCGCAGCGGTTTGGGAGTTAACATCAAAATTACATTTCTCGGCCATATCGCATAGATCTCACTGTGAAAAGGCTTAAATGGCTTTTTTGACCTAAGTTTAATAATTGCGCTCAAACCAAATGTCCTAGAACGAAATTTTAAAATGTAACTACTAGAATGTGATACAATACACTATTGGGTGAAGTTTGGTTGACTTCTGCGCAGCGGTTTGGGAGTTAACATCAAAATTACATTTCTCGGCCATATCGCATAGATCTCACTGTGAAAAGGCTTAAATGGCTTTTTTGACCTAAGTTTGAGGATTGCGCTCAAATCAAATGTCCTAGAACCAAATTTCCACATGTAACTACTAGATTGTGATACAATACACTAATGGGTGAAGTTTGGTTTACTTCTGCGCAGCGGTTTGGGAGTTAACATCAAAATTACATTTCTCGGCCATATCGCATAGATCTCACTGTGAAAAGGCTTAAATGGCTTTTTTGACCTAAGTTTAATAATTGCGCTCAAACCAAATGTCCTTGAACGAAATTTTAAAATGTAACTACTAGAATGTGATACAATACACTATTGGGTGAAGTTTGGTTGACTTCTGCGCAGCGGTTTGGGAGTTAACATCAAAATTACATTTCTCGGCCATATCGCATAGATCTCACTGTGAAAAGGCTTAAATGTCTTTTTTGACCTAAGTTTGAGGATTGCGCTCAAATCAAATGTCCTATAACCAAATTTCCACATGTAACTACTAGATTGTGATACAATACACTAATGGGTGAAGTTTGGTTGACTTCTGCGCAGCGGTTTGGGAGTTAACATCAAAATTACATTTCTCGGCCATATCGCATAGATCTCACTGTGAAAAGGCTTAAATGGCTTTTTTGACCTAAGTTTGAGGATTGCGCTCAAACAAAATGTCCTAGAACAAAATTTTCAAATGTAACTACTAGATTGTGATACAATACACTATTGGGTGAAGTTTGGTTGACTTCTGCGCAGCGGTTTGGGAGTTAACATCAAAATTACATTTCTCGGCCATATCGCATAGATCTCACTGTGAAAAGGCTTAAATGACTTTTTTAATTAAGTTTGATGATTGCGTTCAAACAAAATGTCCTAGAACAAAATTTTCAAATGTAACTACTAGATTGTGATACAATACACTATTGGGTGAAGTTTGGTTGACTTCTGCGCAGCGGTTTGGGAGTTAACATCAAAATTACATTTCTCGGCCATATCGCATAGATCTCACTGTGAAAAGGCTTAAATGGCTTTTTTGACCTAAGTTTGAGGATTGCGCTCAAAACAAATGTTCTAGAACGAAATTTTCAAATGTAACTACTAGAATGTGATACAATACACTATTGGGTGAAGTTTGGTTGACTTCTGCGCAGCGGTTTGGGAGTTAACATCAAAATTACATTTCTCGGCCATATCTTATAGATCTCACTGTGAAAAGGCTTAAATGGCTTTTTTGACCTAAGTTTGAGGATTGCGCTCAAATCAAATGTCCTAGAACCAAATTTCCACATGTAACTACTAGATTGTGATACAATACACTAATGGGTGAAGTTTGGTTGACTTCTGCGTAGCGGTTTGGGAGTGAACATCAAAATTACATTTCTCGGCCATATCGCATAGATCTCACTGTGAAAAGGCTTAAATGGCTTTTTTGACCTAAGTTTGAGGATTGCGCTCAAATCAAATGTCCTAGAACCAAATTTCCACATGTAACTACTAGATTGTGATAAAATACAATAATGGGTGAAGTTTGGTTGACTTCTGCGCAGCGGTTTGGGAGTTAACATCAAAATTACATTTCTCGGCCATATCGCATAGATCTCACTGTGAAAAGGCTTAAATGACTTTTTTAATTAAGTTTGATGATTGCGCTCAAACAAAATTTCCTAGAACAAAATTTTTAAATGTAACTACTAGATTGTGATACAATACACTATTGGGTGAAGTTTGGTTGACTTCTGCGCAGCGGTTTGGGAGTTAACATCAAAATTACATTTCTCGGCCATATCGCATAGATCTCACTGTGAAAAGGCTTAAATGGCTTTTTTGACCTAAGTTTGAGGATTGCGCTCAAATCAAATGTCCTATAACCAAATTTCCACATGTAACTACTAGATTGTGATACAATACACTAATGGGTGAAGTTTGGTTGACTTCTGCGCAGCGGTTTGGGAGTTAACATCAAAATTACATTTCTCGGCCATATCGCATAGATCTCACTGTGAAAAGGCTTAAATGACTTTTTTAATTAAGTTTGATGATTGCGTTCAAACAAAATGTCCTAGAACAAAATTTTCAAATGTACTACTAGATTGTGATACAATACACTAATGGGTGAAGTTTGGTTGACTTCTGCGCAGCGGTTTGGGAGTTAACATCAAAATTACATTTCTCGGCCATATCGCATAGATCTCACTGTGAAAAGGCTTAAATGACTTTTTTAATTAAGTTTGATGATTGCATTCAAACAAAATGTCCTAGAACAAAATTTTCAAATGTAACTACTAGATTGTGATACAATACACTATTGGGTGAAGTTTGGTTGACTTCTGCGCAGCGGTTTGGGAGTTAACATCAAAATTACATTTCTCGGCCATATCGCATAGATCTCACTGTGAAAAGGCTTAAATGGCTTTTTTGACCTAAGTTTGAGGATTGCGCTCAAATCAAATGTCCTAGAACCAAATTTCCACATGTAACTACTAGATTGTGATACAATACACTAATGGGTGAAGTTTGGTTTACTTCTGCGCAGCGGTTTGGGAGTTAACATCAAAATTACATTTCTCGGCCATATCGCATAGATCTCACTGTGAAAAGGCTTAAATGGCTTTTTTGACCTAAGTTTAATAATTGCGCTCAAACCAAATGTCCTAGAACGAAATTTTAAAATGTAACTACTAGAATGTGATACAATACACTATTGGGTGAAGTTTGGTTGACTTCTGCGCAGCGGTTTGGGAGTTAACATCAAAATTACATTTCTCGGCCATATCGCATAGATCTCACTGTGAAAAGGCTTACATGGCTTTTTTGACCTAAGTTTGAGGATTGCGCTCAAATCAAATGTCCTAGAACCAAATTTCCACATGTAACTACTAGATTGTGATACAATACACTAATGGGTGAAGTTTGGTTTACTTCTGCGCAGCGGTTTGGGAGTTAACATCAAAATTACATTTCTCGGCCATATCGCATAGATCTCACTGTGAAAAGGCTTAAATGGCTTTTTTGACCTAAGTTTAATAATTGCGCTCAAACCAAATGTCCTAGAACGAAATTTTAAAATGTAACTACTAGAATGTGATACAATACACTATTGGGTGAAGTTTGGTTGACTTCTGCGCAGCGGTTTGGGAGTTAACATCAAAATTACATTTCTCGGCCATATCGCATAGATCTCACTGTGAAAAGGCTTAAATGGCTTTTTTGACCTAAGTTTGAGGATTGCGCTCAAATCAAATGTCCTAGAACCAAATTTCCACATGTAACTACTAGATTGTGATACAATACACTATTGGGTGAAGTTTGGTTGACTTCTGCGCAGCGGTTTGGGAGTTAACATCAAAATTACATTTCTCGGCCATATCGCATAGATCTCACTGTGAAAAGGCTTAAATGGCTTTTTTGACCTAAGTTTAAAGATTGCGCTCAAACCAAATGTCCTAGAACAAAATTTTCAAATGTAACTACTAGATTGTGATACAGTACACTAATGGGTGAAGTTTGGTTGACTTCTGCGCAGCGGTTTGGGAGTTAACATCAAAATTACATTTCTCGGCCATATCGCATAGATCTCACTGTGAAAAGGCTTAAATGGCTTTTTTGACCTAAGTTTGAGGATTGCGCTCAAATCAAATGTCCTATAACCAAATTTCCACATGTAACTACTAGATTGTGATACAATACACTAATGGGTGAAGTTTGGTTGACTTCTGCGCAGCGGTTTGGGAGTGAACATCAAAATTACATTTCTCGGCCATATCGCATAGATCTCACTGTGAAAAGGCTTAAATGGCTTTTTTGACCTAAGTTTGAGGATTGCGCTCAAATCAAATGTCCTAGAACCAAATTTCCACATGTAACTACTAGATTGTGATACAATACACTAATGGGTGAAGTTTGGTTGACTTCTGCGTAGAGGTTTGGGAGTGAACATCAAAATTACATTTCTCGGCCATATCGCATAGATCTCACTGTGAAAAGGCTTAAATGGCTTTTTTGACCTAAGTTTGAGGATTGCGCTCAAATCAAATGTCCTAGAACCAAATTTCCACATGTAACTACTAGATTGTGATAAAATACATTAATGGGTGAAGTTTGGTTGACTTCTGCGCAGCGGTTTGGGAGTTAACATCAAAATTACATTTCTCGGCCATATCGCATAGATCTCACTGTGAAAAGGCTTAAATGACTTTTTTAATTAAGTTTGATGATTGCGCTCAAACAAAATTTCCTAGAACAAAATTTTCAAATGTAACTACTAGATTGTGATACAATACACTATTGGGTGAAGTTTGGTTGACTTCTGCGCAGCGGTTTGGGAGTTAACATCAAAATTACATTTCTCGGCCATATCGCATAGATCTCACTGTGAAAAGGCTTAAATGGCTTTTTTGACCTAAGTTTGAGGATTGCGCTCAAATCAAATGTCCTATAACCAAATTTCCACATGTAACTACTAGATTGTGATACAATACACTAATGGGTGAAGTTTGGTTGACTTCTGCGCAGCGGTTTGGGAGTTAACATCAAAATTACATTTCTCGGCCATATCGCATAGATCTCACTGTGAAAAGGCTTAAATGACTTTTTTAATTAAGTTTGATGATTGCGTTCAAACAAAATGTCCTAGAACAAAATTTTCAAATGTAACTACTAGATTGTGATACAATACACTAATGGGTGAAGTTTGGTTGACTTCTGCGCAGCGGTTTGGGAGTTAACATCAAAATTACATTTCTCGGCCATATCGCATAGATCTCACTGTGAAAAGGCTTAAATGGCTTTTTTGACCTAAGTTTGAGGATTGCGCTCAAATCAAATGTCCTAGAACCAAATTTCCACATGTAACTACTAGATTGTGATACAATACACTAATAGGTGAAGTTTGGTTGACTTCTGCGCAGCGGTTTGGGAGTTAACATCAAAATTACATTTCTCGGCCATATCGCATAGATCTCACTGTGAAAAGGCTTAAATGGCTTTTTTGACCTAAGTTTGAGGATTGCGCTCAAATCAAATGTCCTAGAACCAAATTTCCACATGTAACTACTAGATTGTGATACAATACACTAATGGGTGAAGTTTGGTTTACTTCTGCGCAGCGGTTTGGGAGTTAACATCAAAATTACATTTCTCGGCCATATCGCATAGATCTCACTGTGAAAAGGCTTAAATGGCTTTTTTGACCTAAGTTTAATAATTGCGCTCAAACCAAATGTCCTTGAACGAAATTTTAAAATGTAACTACTAGAATGTGATACAATACACTATTGGGTGAAGTTTGGTTGACTTCTGCGCAGCGGTTTGGGAGTTAACATCAAAATTACATTTCTCGGCCATATCGCATAGATCTCACTGTGAAAAGGCTTAAATGGCTTTTTTGACCTAAGTTTGAGGATTGCGCTCAAATCAAATGTCCTATAACCAAATTTCCACATGTAACTACTAGATTGTGATACAATACACTAATGGGTGAAGTTTGGTTTACTTCTGCGCAGCGGTTTGGGAGTTAACATCAAAATTACATTTCTCGGCCATATCGCATAGATCTCACTGTGAAAAGGCTTAAATGGCTTTTTTGACCTAAGTTTGAGGATTGCGCTCAAACAAAATGTCCTAGAACAAAATTTTCAAATGTAACTACTAGATTGTGATACAATACACTATTGGGTGAAGTTTGGTTGACTTCTGCGCAGCGGTTTGGGAGTTAACATCAAAATTACATTTCTCGGCCATATCGCATAGATCTCACTGTGAAAAGGCTTAAATGACTTTTTTAATTAAGTTTGATGATTGCGTTCAAACAAAATGTCCTAGAACAAAATTTTCAAATGTAACTACTAGATTGTGATACAATACACTATTGGGTGAAGTTTGGTTGACTTCTGCGCAGCGGTTTGGGAGTTAACATCAAAATTACATTTCTCGGCCATATCGCATAGATCTCACTGTGAAAAGGCTTAAATGGCTTTTTTGACCTAAGTTTGAGGATTGCGCTCAAAACAAATGTTCTAGAACGAAATTTTCAAATGTAACTACTAGAATGTGATACAATACACTATTGGGTGAAGTTTGGTTGACTTCTGCGCAGCGGTTTGGGAGTTAACATCAAAATTACATTTCTCGGCCATATCTTATAGATCTCACTGTGAAAAGGCTTAAATGGCTTTTTTGACCTAAGTTTGAGGATTGCGCTCAAATCAAATGTCCTAGAACCAAATTTCCACATGTAACTACTAGATTGTGATACAATACACTAATGGGTGAAGTTTGGTTGACTTCTGCGTAGCGGTTTGGGAGTGAACATCAAAATTACATTTCTCGGCCATATCGCATAGATCTCACTGTGAAAAGGCTTAAATGGCTTTTTTGACCTAAGTTTGAGGATTGCGCTCAAATCAAATGTCCTAGAACCAAATTTCCACATGTAACTACTAGATTGTGATAAAATACAATAATGGGTGAAGTTTGGTTGACTTCTGCGCAGCGGTTTGGGAGTTAACATCAAAATTACATTTCTCGGCCATATCGCATAGATCTCACTGTGAAAAGGCTTAAATGACTTTTTTAATTAAGTTTGATGATTGCGCTCAAACAAAATTTCCTAGAACAAAATTTTTAAATGTAACTACTAGATTGTGATACAATACACTATTGGGTGAAGTTTGGTTGACTTCTGCGCAGCGGTTTGGGAGTTAACATCAAAATTACATTTCTCGGCCATATCGCATAGATCTCACTGTGAAAAGGCTTAAATGGCTTTTTTGACCTAAGTTTGAGGATTGCGCTCAAATCAAATGTCCTATAACCAAATTTCCACATGTAACTACTAGATTGTGATACAATACACTAATGGGTGAAGTTTGGTTGACTTCTGCGCAGCGGTTTGGGAGTTAACATCAAAATTACATTTCTCGGCCATATCGCATAGATCTCACTGTGAAAAGGCTTAAATGACTTTTTTAATTAAGTTTGATGATTGCGTTCAAACAAAATGTCCTAGAACAAAATTTTCAAATGTAACTACTAGATTGTGATACAATACACTAATGGGTGAAGTTTGGTTGACTTCTGCGCAGCGGTTTGGGAGTTAACATCAAAATTACATTTCTCGGCCATATCGCATAGATCTCACTGTGAAAAGGCTTAAATGACTTTTTTAATTAAGTTTGATGATTGCATTCAAACAAAATGTCCTAGAACAAAATTTTCCAATGTAACTACTAGATTGTGATACAATACACTATTGGGTGAAGTTTGGTTGACTTCTGCGCAGCGGTTTGGGAGTTAACATCAAAATTACATTTCTCGGCCATATCGCATAGATCTCACTGTGAAAAGGCTTAAATGGCTTTTTTGACCTAAGTTTGAGGATTGCGCTCAAATCAAATGTCCTAGAACCAAATTTCCACATGTAACTACTAGATTGTGATACAATACACTAATGGGTGAAGTTTGGTTTACTTCTGCGCAGCGGTTTGGGAGTTAACATCAAAATTACATTTCTCGGCCATATCGCATAGATCTCACTGTGAAAAGGCTTAAATGGCTTTTTTGACCTAAGTTTAATAATTGCGCTCAAACCAAATGTCCTAGAACGAAATTTTAAAATGTAACTACTAGAATGTGATACAATACACTATTGGGTGAAGTTTGGTTGACTTCTGCGCAGCGGTTTGGGAGTTAACATCAAAATTACATTTCTCGGCCATATCGCATAGATCTCACTGTGAAAAGGCTTACATGGCTTTTTTGACCTAAGTTTGAGGATTGCGCTCAAATCAAATGTCCTAGAACCAAATTTCCACATGTAACTACTAGATTGTGATACAATACACTAATGGGTGAAGTTTGGTTTACTTCTGCGCAGCGGTTTGGGAGTTAACATCAAAATTACATTTCTCGGCCATATCGCATAGATCTCACTGTGAAAAGGCTTAAATGGCTTTTTTGACCTAAGTTTAATAATTGCGCTCAAACCAAATGTCCTAGAACGAAATTTTAAAATGTAACTACTAGAATGTGATACAATACACTATTGGGTGAAGTTTGGTTGACTTCTGCGCAGCGGTTTGGGAGTTAACATCAAAATTACATTTCTCGGCCATATCGCATAGATCTCACTGTGAAAAGGCTTAAATGGCTTTTTTGACCTAAGTTTGAGGATTGCGCTCAAATCAAATGTCCTAGAACCAAATTTCCACATGTAACTACTAGATTGTGATACAATACACTATTGGGTGAAGTTTGGTTGACTTCTGCGCAGCGGTTTGGGAGTTAACATCAAAATTACATTTCTCGGCCATATCGCATAGATCTCACTGTGAAAAGGCTTAAATGGCTTTTTTGACCTAAGTTTAAAGATTGCGCTCAAACCAAATGTCCTAGAACAAAATTTTCAAATGTAACTACTAGATTGTGATACAGTACACTAATGGGTGAAGTTTGGTTGACTTCTGCGCAGCGGTTTGGGAGTTAACATCAAAATTACATTTCTCGGCCATATCGCATAGATCTCACTGTGAAAAGGCTTAAATGGCTTTTTTGACCTAAGTTTGAGGATTGCGCTCAAATCAAATGTCCTATAACCAAATTTCCACATGTAACTACTAGATTGTGATACAATACACTAATGGGTGAAGTTTGGTTGACTTCTGCGCAGCGGTTTGGGAGTGAACATCAAAATTACATTTCTCGGCCATATCGCATAGATCTCACTGTGAAAAGGCTTAAATGGCTTTTTTGACCTAAGTTTGAGGATTGCGCTCAAATCAAATGTCCTAGAACCAAATTTCCACATGTAACTACTAGATTGTGATACAATACACTAATGGGTGAAGTTTGGTTGACTTCTGCGTAGCGGTTTGGGAGTGAACATCAAAATTACATTTCTCGGCCATATCGCATAGATCTCACTGTGAAAAGGCTTAAATGGCTTTTTTGACCTAAGTTTGAGGATTGCGCTCAAATCAAATGTCCTAGAACCAAATTTCCACATGTAACTACTAGATTGTGATAAAATACATTAATGGGTGAAGTTTGGTTGACTTCTGCGCAGCGGTTTGGGAGTTAACATCAAAATTACATTTCTCGGCCATATCGCATAGATCTCACTGTGAAAAGGCTTAAATGACTTTTTTAATTAAGTTTGATGATTGCGCTCAAACAAAATTTCCTAGAACAAAATTTTCAAATGTAACTACTAGATTGTGATACAATACACTATTGGGTGAAGTTTGGTTGACTTCTGCGCAGCGGTTTGGGAGTTAACATCAAAATTACATTTCTCGGCCATATCGCATAGATCTCACTGTGAAAAGGCTTAAATGACTTTTTTAATTAAGTTTGATGATTGCGTTCAAACAAAATGTCCTAGAACAAAATTTTCAAATGTAACTACTAGATTGTGATACAATACACTATTGGGTGAAGTTTGGTTGACTTCTGCGCAGCGGTTTGGGAGTTAACATCAAAATTACATTTCTCGGCCATATCGCATAGATCTCACTGTGAAAAGGCTTAAATGGCTTTTTTGACCTAAGTTTGAGGATTGCGCTCAAAACAAATGTTCTAGAACGAAATTTTCAAATGTAACTACTAGAATGTGATACAATACACTATTGGGTGAAGTTTGGTTGACTTCTGCGCAGCGGTTTGGGAGTTAACATCAAAATTACATTTCTCGGCCATATCGCATAGATCTCACTGTGAAAAGGCTTAAATGGCTTTTTTGACCTAAGTTTGAGGATTGCGCTCAAATCAAATGTCCTAGAACCAAATTTCCACATGTAACTACTAGATTGTGATACAATACACTAATGGGTGAAGTTTGGTTGACTTCTGCGTAGCGGTTTGGGAGTGAACATCAAAATTACATTTCTCGGCCATATCGCATAGATCTCACTGTGAAAAGGCTTAAATGGCTTTTTTGACCTAAGTTTGAGGATTGCGCTCAAATCAAATGTCCTAGAACCAAATTTCCACATGTAACTACTAGATTGTGATAAAATACAATAATGGGTGAAGTTTGGTTGACTTCTGCGCAGCGGTTTGGGAGTTAACATCAAAATTACATTTCTCGGCCATATCGCATAGATCTCACTGTGAAAAGGCTTAAATGACTTTTTTAATTAAGTTTGATGATTGCGCTCAAACAAAATTTCCTAGAACAAAATTTTTAAATGTAACTACTAGATTGTGATACAATACACTATTGGGTGAAGTTTGGTTGACTTCTGCGCAGCGGTTTGGGAGTTAACATCAAAATTACATTTCTCGGCCATATCGCATAGATCTCACTGTGAAAAGGCTTAAATGGCTTTTTTGACCTAAGTTTGAGGATTGCGCTCAAATCAAATGTCCTATAACCAAATTTCCACATGTAACTACTAGATTGTGATACAATACACTAATGGGTGAAGTTTGGTTGACTTCTGCGCAGCGGTTTGGGAGTTAACATCAAAATTACATTTCTCGGCCATATCGCATAGATCTCACTGTGAAAAGGCTTAAATGACTTTTTTAATTAAGTTTGATGATTGCGTTCAAACAAAATGTCCTAGAACAAAATTTTCAAATGTAACTACTAGATTGTGATACAATACACTAATGGGTGAAGTTTGGTTGACTTCTGCGCAGCGGTTTGGGAGTTAACATCAAAATTACATTTCTCGGCCATATCGCATAGATCTCACTGTGAAAAGGCTTAAATGACTTTTTTAATTAAGTTTGATGATTGCATTCAAACAAAATGTCCTAGAACAAAATTTTCAAATGTAACTACTAGATTGTGATACAATACACTATTGGGTGAAGTTTGGTTGACTTCTGCGCAGCGGTTTGGGAGTTAACATCAAAATTACATTTCTCGGCCATATCGCATAGATCTCACTGTGAAAAGGCTTAAATGGCTTTTTTGACCTAAGTTTGAGGATTGCGCTCAAATCAAATGTCCTAGAACCAAATTTCCACATGTAACTACTAGATTGTGATACAATACACTAATGGGTGAAGTTTGGTTTACTTCTGCGCAGCGGTTTGGGAGTTAACATCAAAATTACATTTCTCGGCCATATCGCATAGATCTCACTGTGAAAAGGCTTAAATGGCTTTTTTGACCTAAGTTTAATAATTGCGCTCAAACCAAATGTCCTAGAACGAAATTTTAAAATGTAACTACTAGAATGTGATACAATACACTATTGGGTGAAGTTTGGTTGACTTCTGCGCAGCGGTTTGGGAGTTAACATCAAAATTACATTTCTCGGCCATATCGCATAGATCTCACTGTGAAAAGGCTTACATGGCTTTTTTGACCTAAGTTTGAGGATTGCGCTCAAATCAAATGTCCTAGAACCAAATTTCCACATGTAACTACTAGATTGTGATACAATACACTAATGGGTGAAGTTTGGTTTACTTCTGCGCAGCGGTTTGGGAGTTAACATCAAAATTACATTTCTCGGCCATATCGCATAGATCTCACTGTGAAAAGGCTTAAATGGCTTTTTTGACCTAAGTTTAATAATTGCGCTCAAACCAAATGTCCTAGAACGAAATTTTAAAATGTAACTACTAGAATGTGATACAATACACTATTGGGTGAAGTTTGGTTGACTTCTGCGCAGCGGTTTGGGAGTTAACATCAAAATTACATTTCTCGGCCATATCGCATAGATCTCACTGTGAAAAGGCTTAAATGGCTTTTTTGACCTAAGTTTGAGGATTGCGCTCAAATCAAATGTCCTAGAACCAAATTTCCACATGTAACTACTAGATTGTGATACAATACACTATTGGGTGAAGTTTGGTTGACTTCTGCGCAGCGGTTTGGGAGTTAACATCAAAATTACATTTCTCGGCCATATCGCATAGATCTCACTGTGAAAAGGCTTAAATGGCTTTTTTGACCTAAGTTTAAAGATTGCGCTCAAACCAAATGTCCTAGAACAAAATTTTCAAATGTAACTACTAGATTGTGATACAGTACACTAATGGGTGAAGTTTGGTTGACTTCTGCGCAGCGGTTTGGGAGTTAACATCAAAATTACATTTCTCGGCCATATCGCATAGATCTCACTGTGAAAAGGCTTAAATGGCTTTTTTGACCTAAGTTTGAGGATTGCGCTCAAATCAAATGTCCTATAACCAAATTTCCACATGTAACTACTAGATTGTGATACAATACACTAATGGGTGAAGTTTGGTTGACTTCTGCGCAGCGGTTTGGGAGTGAACATCAAAATTACATTTCTCGGCCATATCGCATAGATCTCACTGTGAAAAGGCTTAAATGGCTTTTTTGACCTAAGTTTGAGGATTGCGCTCAAATCAAATGTCCTAGAACCAAATTTCCACATGTAACTACTAGATTGTGATACAATACACTAATGGGTGAAGTTTGGTTGACTTCTGCGTAGCGGTTTGGGAGTGAACATCAAAATTACATTTCTCGGCCATATCGCATAGATCTCACTGTGAAAAGGCTTAAATGGCTTTTTTGACCTAAGTTTGAGGATTGCGCTCAAATCAAATGTCCTAGAACCAAATTTCCACATGTAACTACTAGATTGTGATAAAATACATTAATGGGTGAAGTTTGGTTGACTTCTGCGCAGCGGTTTGGGAGTTAACATCAAAATTACATTTCTCGGCCATATCGCATAGATCTCACTGTGAAAAGGCTTAAATGACTTTTTTAATTAAGTTTGATGATTGCGCTCAAACAAAATTTCCTAGAACAAAATTTTCAAATGTAACTACTAGATTGTGATACAATACACTATTGGGTGAAGTTTGGTTGACTTCTGCGCAGCGGTTTGGGAGTTAACATCAAAATTACATTTCTCGGCCATATCGCATAGATCTCACTGTGAAAAGGCTTAAATGGCTTTTTTGACCTAAGTTTGAGGATTGCGCTCAAATCAAATGTCCTATAACCAAATTTCCACATGTAACTACTAGATTGTGATACAATACACTAATGGGTGAAGTTTGGTTGACTTCTGCGCAGCGGTTTGGGAGTTAACATCAAAATTACATTTCTCGGCCATATCGCATAGATCTCACTGTGAAAAGGCTTAAATGACTTTTTTAATTAAGTTTGATGATTGCGTTCAAACAAAATGTCCTAGAACAAAATTTTCAAATGTAACTACTAGATTGTGATACAATACACTAATGGGTGAAGTTTGGTTGACTTCTGCGCAGCGGTTTGGGAGTTAACATCAAAATTACATTTCTCGGCCATATCGCATAGATCTCACTGTGAAAAGGCTTAAATGACTTTTTTAATTAAGTTTGATGATTGCATTCAAACAAAATGTCCTAGAACAAAATTTTCAAATGTAACTACTAGATTGTGATACAATACACTATTGGGTGAAGTTTGGTTGACTTCTGCGCAGCGGTTTGGGAGTTAACATCAAAATTACATTTCTCGGCCATATCGCATAGATCTCACTGTGAAAAGGCTTAAATGGCTTTTTTGACCTAAGTTTGAGGATTGCGCTCAAATCAAATGTCCTAGAACCAAATTTCCACATGTAACTACTAGATTGTGATACAATACACTAATGGGTGAAGTTTGGTTTACTTCTGCGCAGCGGTTTGGGAGTTAACATCAAAATTACATTTCTCGGCCATATCGCATAGATCTCACTGTGAAAAGGCTTAAATGGCTTTTTTGACCTAAGTTTAATAATTGCGCTCAAACCAAATGTCCTAGAACGAAATTTTAAAATGTAACTACTAGAATGTGATACAATACACTATTGGGTGAAGTTTGGTTGACTTCTGCGCAGCGGTTTGGGAGTTAACATCAAAATTACATTTCTCGGCCATATCGCATAGATCTCACTGTGAAAAGGCTTAAATGGCTTTTTTGACCTAAGTTTGAGGATTGCGCTCAAATCAAATGTCCTAGAACCAAATTTCCACATGTAACTACTAGATTGTGATACAATACACTAATGGGTGAAGTTTGGTTTACTTCTGCGCAGCGGTTTGGGAGTTAACATCAAAATTACATTTCTCGGCCATATCGCATAGATCTCACTGTGAAAAGGCTTAAATGGCTTTTTTGACCTAAGTTTAATAATTGCGCTCAAACCAAATGTCCTTGAACGAAATTTTAAAATGTAACTACTAGAATGTGATACAATACACTATTGGGTGAAGTTTGGTTGACTTCTGCGCAGCGGTTTGGGAGTTAACATCAAAATTACATTTCTCGGCCATATCGCATAGATCTCACTGTGAAAAGGCTTAAATGGCTTTTTTGACCTAAGTTTGAGGATTGCGCTCAAATCAAATGTCCTATAACCAAATTTCCACATGTAACTACTAGATTGTGATACAATACACTAATGGGTGAAGTTTGGTTGACTTCTGCGCAGCGGTTTGGGAGTTAACATCAAAATTACATTTCTCGGCCATATCGCATAGATCTCACTGTGAAAAGGCTTAAATGGCTTTTTTGACCTAAGTTTGAGGATTGCGCTCAAACAAAATGTCCTAGAACAAAATTTTCAAATGTAACTACTAGATTGTGATACAATACACTATTGGGTGAAGTTTGGTTGACTTCTGCGCAGCGGTTTGGGAGTTAACATCAAAATTACATTTCTCGGCCATATCGCATAGATCTCACTGTGAAAAGGCTTAAATGACTTTTTTAATTAAGTTTGATGATTGCGTTCAAACAAAATGTCCTAGAACAAAATTTTCAAATGTAACTACTAGATTGTGATACAATACACTATTGGGTGAAGTTTGGTTGACTTCTGCGCAGCGGTTTGGGAGTTAACATCAAAATTACATTTCTCGGCCATATCGCATAGATCTCACTGTGAAAAGGCTTAAATGGCTTTTTTGACCTAAGTTTGAGGATTGCGCTCAAAACAAATGTTCTAGAACGAAATTTTCAAATGTAACTACTAGAATGTGATACAATACACTATTGGGTGAAGTTTGGTTGACTTCTGCGCAGCGGTTTGGGAGTTAACATCAAAATTACATTTCTCGGCCATATCTTATAGATCTCACTGTGAAAAGGCTTAAATGGCTTTTTTGACCTAAGTTTGAGGATTGCGCTCAAATCAAATGTCCTAGAACCAAATTTCCACATGTAACTACTAGATTGTGATACAATACACTAATGGGTGAAGTTTGGTTGACTTCTGCGTAGCGGTTTGGGAGTGAACATCAAAATTACATTTCTCGGCCATATCGCATAGATCTCACTGTGAAAAGGCTTAAATGGCTTTTTTGACCTAAGTTTGAGGATTGCGCTCAAATCAAATGTCCTAGAACCAAATTTCCACATGTAACTACTAGATTGTGATAAAATACACTAATGGGTGAAGTTTGGTTGACTTCTGCGCAGCGGTTTGGGAGTTAACATCAAAATTACATTTCTCGGCCATATCGCATAGATCTCACTGTGAAAAGGCTTAAATGACTTTTTTAATTAAGTTTGATGATTGCGCTCAAACAAAATTTCCTAGAACAAAATTTTTAAATGTAACTACTAGATTGTGATACAATACACTATTGGGTGAAGTTTGGTTGACTTCTGCGCAGCGGTTTGGGAGTTAACATCAAAATTACATTTCTCGGCCATATCGCATAGATCTCACTGTGAAAAGGCTTAAATGGCTTTTTTGACCTAAGTTTGAGGATTGCGCTCAAATCAAATGTCCTATAACCAAATTTCCACATGTAACTACTAGATTGTGATACAATACACTAATGGGTGAAGTTTGGTTGACTTCTGCGCAGCGGTTTGGGAGTTAACATCAAAATTACATTTCTCGGCAATATCGCATAGATCTCATTGTGAAAAGGCTTAAATGGCTTTTTTGACCTAAGTTTGAGGATTGCGCTCAAACAAAATGTCCTAGAACAAAATTTTCAAATGTAACTACTAGATTGTGATACAATACACTATTGGGTGAAGTTTGGTTGACTTCTGCGCAGCGGTTTGGGAGTTAACATCAAAATTACATTTCTCGGCCATATCGCATAGATCTCACTGTGAAAAGGCTTAAATGACTTTTTTAATTAAGTTTGATGATTGCGTTCAAACAAAATGTCCTAGAACAAAATTTTCAAATGTAACTACTAGATTGTGATACAATACACTATTGGGTGAAGTTTGGTTGACTTCTGCGCAGCGGTTTGGGAGTTAACATCAAAATTACATTTCTCGGCCATATCGCATAGATCTCACTGTGAAAAGGCTTAAATGGCTTTTTTGACCTGAGTTTGAGGATTGCGCTCAAATCAAATGTCCTAGAACCAAATTTCCACATGTAAGTACTAGATTGTGATACAATACACTAATGGGTGAAGTTTGGTTTACTTCTGCGCAGCGGTTTGGGAGTTAACATCAAAATTACATTTCTCGGCCATATCGCATAGATCTCACTGTGAAAAGGCTTAATGGCTTTTTTGACCCAAGTTTAATAATTGCGCTCAAACCAAATGTCCTTGAACGAAATTTTAAAATGTAACTACTAGAATGTGATACAATACACTATTGGGTGAAGTTTGGTTGACTTCTGCGCAGCGGTTTGGGAGTTAACATCAAAATTACATTTCTCGGCCATATCGCATAGATCTCACTGTGAAAAGGCTTAAATGGCTTTTTTGACCTAAGTTTGAGGATTGCGCTCAAATCAAATGTCCTAGAACCAAATTTCCACATGTAACTACTAGATTGTGATACAATACACTAATGGGTGAAGTTTGGTTGACTTCTGCGCAGCGGTTTGGGAGTTAACATCAAAATTACATTTCTCGGCCATATCGCATAGATCTCACTGTGAAAAGGCTTAAATGACTTTTTTAATTAAGTTTGATGATTGCGCTCAAACAAAATTTCCTAGAACAAAATTTTCAAATGTAACTACTAGATTGTGATACAATACACTATTGGGTGAAGTTTGGTTGACTTCTGCGCAGCGGTTTGGGAGTTAACATCAAAATTACATTTCTCGGCCATATCGCATAGATCTCACTGTGAAAAGGCTTAAATGGCTTTTTTGACCTAAGTTTGAGGATTGCGCTCAAATCAAATGTCCTATAACCAAATTTCCACATGTAACTACTAGATTGTGATACAATACACTAATGGGTGAAGTTTGGTTGACTTCTGCGCAGCGGTTTGGGAGTTAACATCAAAATTACATTTCTCGGCCATATCGCATAGATCTCACTGTGAAAAGGCTTAAATGACTTTTTTAATTAAGTTTGATGATTGCGTTCAAACAAAATGTCCTAGAACAAAATTTTTAAATGTAACTACTAGATTGTGATACAATACACTATTGGGTGAAGTTTGGTTGACTTCTGCGCAGCGGTTTGGGAGTTAACATCAAAATTACATTTCTCGGCCATATCGCATAGATCTCACTGTGAAAAGGCTTAAATGGCTTTTTTGACCTAAGTTTGAGGATTGCGCTCAAATCAAATGTCCTAGAACCAAATTTCCACACGT
Organism: Corythoichthys intestinalis; assembly: GCF_030265065.1. Lineage (NCBI taxonomy): Eukaryota > Metazoa > Chordata > Actinopteri > Syngnathiformes > Syngnathidae > Corythoichthys > Corythoichthys intestinalis. Next base: position 59,111,252 of record NC_080402.1, read on the forward strand.
AACTACTAGATTGTGATAAAATACACTAATGGGTGAAGTTTGGTTGACTTCTGCGCAGCGGTTTGGGACTTAACATCAAAATTACATTTCTCGGCCATATCGCATAGATCTCACTGTGAAAAGGCTTAAATGACTTTTTTAATTAAGTTTGATGATTGCGCTCAAACAAAATGTCCTAGAACAAAATTTTCAAATGTAACTACTAGATTGTGATACAATACACTATTGGGTGAAGTTTGGTTGACTTCTGCGCAGCGGTTTGGGAGTTAACATTAAATTACATTTCTCGGCCATATCGCATAGATCTCACTGTGAAAAGGCTTAAATGGCATTTTTTGACCTAAGTTTAAAGATTGCGCTCAAACCAAATGTCCTAGAACGAAATTTTCAAATGTAACTACTAGATTGTGATACAATACACTAATGGGTGAAGTTTGGTTGACTTCTGCGCAGCGGTTTGGGAGTTAACATCAAAATTACATTTCTCGGCCATATCGCATAGATCTCACTGTGAAAAGGCTTAAATGGCTTTTTTGACCTAAGTTTAATAATTGCGCTCAAACCAAATGTCCTAGAACGAAATTTTAAAATGTAACTACTAGAATGTGATACAATACACTATTGGGTGAAGTTTGGTTGACTTCTGCGCAGCGGTTTGGGAGTTAACATCAAAATTACATTTCTCGGCCATATCGCATAGATCTCACTGTGAAAAGGCTTAAATGGCTTTTTTGACCTAAGTTTGAGGATTGCGCTCAAATCAAATGTCCTAGAACCAAATTTCCACATGTAACTACTAGATTGTGATACAATACACTATTGGGTGAAGTTTGGTTGACTTCTGCGCAGCGGTTTGGGAGTTAACATCAAAATTACATTTCTCGGCCATATCGCATAGATCTCACTGTGAAAAGGCTTAAATGGCTTTTTTGACCTAAGTTTAAAGATTGCGCTCAAACCAAATGTCCTAGAACAAAATTTTCAAATGTAACTACTAGATTGTGATACAGTACACTAATGGGTGAAGTTTGGTTGACTTCTGCGCAGCGGTTTGGGAGTTAACATCAAAATTACATTTCTCGGCCATATCGCATAGATCTCACTGTGAAAAGGCTTAAATGGCTTTTTTGACCTAAGTTTGAGGATTGCGCTCAAATCAAATGTCCTATAACCAAATTTCCACATGTAACTACTAGATTGTGATACAATACACTAATGGGTGAAGTTTGGTTGACTTCTGCGCAGCGGTTTGGGAGTGAACATCAAAATTACATTTCTCGGCCATATCGCATAGATCTCACTGTGAAAAGGCTTAAATGGTTTTTTGACCTAAGTTTGAGGATTGCGCTCAAATCAAATGTCCTAGAACCAAATTTCCACATGTAACTACTAGATTGTGATACAATACACTAATGGGTGAAGTTTGGTTGACTTCTGCGTAGCGGTTTGGGAGTGAACATCAAAATTACATTTCTCGGCCATATCGCATAGATCTCACTGTGAAAAGGCTTAAATGGCTTTTTTGACCTAAGTTTGAGGATTGCGCTCAAATCAAATGTCCTAGAACCAAATTTCCACATGTAACTACTAGATTGTGATAAAATACATTAATGGGTGAAGTTTGGTTGACTTCTGCGCAGCGGTTTGGGAGTTAACATCAAAATTACATTTCTCGGCCATATCGCATAGATCTCACTGTGAAAAGGCTTAAATGACTTTTTTAATTAAGTTTGATGATTGCGCTCAAACAAAATTTCCTAGAACAAAATTTTCAAATGTAACTACTAGATTGTGATACAATACACTATTGGGTGAAGTTTGGTTGACTTCTGCGCAGCGGTTTGGGAGTTAACATCAAAATTACATTTCTCGGCCATATCGCATAGATCTCACTGTGAAAAGGCTTAAATGGCTTTTTTGACCTAAGTTTGAGGATTGCGCTCAAATCAAATGTCCTATAACCAAATTTCCACATGTAACTACTAGATTGTGATACAATACACTAATGGGTGAAGTTTGGTTGACTTCTGCGCAGCGGTTTGGGAGTTAACATCAAAATTACATTTCTCGGCCATATCGCATAGATCTCACTGTGAAAAGGCTTAAATGACTTTTTTAATTAAGTTTGATGATTGCGTTCAAACAAAATGTCCTAGAACAAAATTTTCAAATGTAACTACTAGATTGTGATACAATACACTAATGGGTGAAGTTTGGTTGACTTCTGCGCAGCGGTTTGGGAGTTAACATCAAAATTACATTTCTCGGCCATATCGCATAGATCTCACTGTGAAAAGGCTTAAATGACTTTTTTAATTAAGTTTGATGATTGCATTCAAACAAAATGTCCTAGAACAAAATTTTCAAATGTAACTACTAGATTGTGATACAATACACTATTGGGTGAAGTTTGGTTGACTTCTGCGCAGCGGTTTGGGAGTTAACATCAAAATTACATTTCTCGGCCATATCGCATAGATCTCACTGTGAAAAGGCTTAAATGGCTTTTTTGACCTAAGTTTGAGGATTGCGCTCAAATCAAATGTCCTAGAACCAAATTTCCACATGTAACTACTAGATTGTGATACAATACACTAATGGGTGAAGTTTGGTTTACTTCTGCGCAGCGGTTTGGGAGTTAACATCAAAATTACATTTCTCGGCCATATCGCATAGATCTCACTGTGAAAAGGCTTAAATGGCTTTTTTGACCTAAGTTTAATAATTGCGCTCAAACCAAATGTCCTAGAACGAAATTTTAAAATGTAACTACTAGAATGTGATACAATACACTATTGGGTGAAGTTTGGTTGACTTCTGCGCAGCGGTTTGGGAGTTAACATCAAAATTACATTTCTCGGCCATATCGCATAGATCTCACTGTGAAAAGGCTTAAATGGCTTTTTTGACCTAAGTTTGAGGATTGCGCTCAAATCAAATGTCCTAGAACCAAATTTCCACATGTAACTACTAGATTGTGATACAATACACTAATGGGTGAAGTTTGGTTTACTTCTGCGCAGCGGTTTGGGAGTTAACATCAAAATTACATTTCTCGGCCATATCGCATAGATCTCACTGTGAAAAGGCTTAAATGGCTTTTTTGACCTAAGTTTAATAATTGCGCTCAAACCAAATGTCCTTGAACGAAATTTTAAAATGTAACTACTAGAATGTGATACAATACACTATTGGGTGAAGTTTGGTTGACTTCTGCGCAGCGGTTTGGGAGTTAACATCAAAATTACATTTCTCGGCCATATCGCATAGATCTCACTGTGAAAAGGCTTAAATGGCTTTTTTGACCTAAGTTTGAGGATTGCGCTCAAATCAAATGTCCTATAACCAAATTTCCACATGTAACTACTAGATTGTGATACAATACACTAATGGGTGAAGTTTGGTTGACTTCTGCGCAGCGGTTTGGGAGTTAACATCAAAATTACATTTCTCGGCCATATCGCATAGATCTCACTGTGAAAAGGCTTAAATGGCTTTTTTGACCTAAGTTTGAGGATTGCGCTCAAACAAAATGTCCTAGAACAAAATTTTCAAATGTAACTACTAGATTGTGATACAATACACTATTGGGTGAAGTTTGGTTGACTTCTGCGCAGCGGTTTGGGAGTTAACATCAAAATTACATTTCTCGGCCATATCGCATAGATCTCACTGTGAAAAGGCTTAAATGACTTTTTTAATTAAGTTTGATGATTGCGTTCAAACAAAATGTCCTAGAACAAAATTTTCAAATGTAACTACTAGATTGTGATACAATACACTATTGGGTGAAGTTTGGTTGACTTCTGCGCAGCGGTTTGGGAGTTAACATCAAAATTACATTTCTCGGCCATATCGCATAGATCTCACTGTGAAAAGGCTTAAATGGCTTTTTTGACCTAAGTTTGAGGATTGCGCTCAAAACAAATGTTCTAGAACGAAATTTTCAAATGTAACTACTAGAATGTGATACAATACACTATTGGGTGAAGTTTGGTTGACTTCTGCGCAGCGGTTTGGGAGTTAACATCAAAATTACATTTCTCGGCCATATCTTATAGATCTCACTGTGAAAAGGCTTAAATGGCTTTTTTGACCTAAGTTTGAGGATTGCGCTCAAATCAAATGTCCTAGAACCAAATTTCCACATGTAACTACTAGATTGTGATACAATACACTAATGGGTGAAGTTTGGTTGACTTCTGCGTAGCGGTTTGGGAGTGAACATCAAAATTACATTTCTCGGCCATATCGCATAGATCTCACTGTGAAAAGGCTTAAATGGCTTTTTTGACCTAAGTTTGAGGATTGCGCTCAAATCAAATGTCCTAGAACCAAATTTCCACATGTAACTACTAGATTGTGATAAAATACACTAATGGGTGAAGTTTGGTTGACTTCTGCGCAGCGGTTTGGGAGTTAACATCAAAATTACATTTCTCGGCCATATCGCATAGATCTCACTGTGAAAAGGCTTAAATGACTTTTTTAATTAAGTTTGATGATTGCGCTCAAACAAAATTTCCTAGAACAAAATTTTTAAATGTAACTACTAGATTGTGATACAATACACTATTGGGTGAAGTTTGGTTGACTTCTGCGCAGCGGTTTGGGAGTTAACATCAAAATTACATTTCTCGGCCATATCGCATAGATCTCACTGTGAAAAGGCTTAAATGGCTTTTTTGACCTAAGTTTGAGGATTGCGCTCAAATCAAATGTCCTATAACCAAATTTCCACATGTAACTACTAGATTGTGATACAATACACTAATGGGTGAAGTTTGGTTGACTTCTGCGCAGCGGTTTGGGAGTTAACATCAAAATTACATTTCTCGGCCATATCGCATAGATCTCACTGTGAAAAGGCTTAAATGACTTTTTTAATTAAGTTTGATGATTGCGTTCAAACAAAATGTCCTAGAACAAAATTTTCAAATGTAACTACTAGATTGTGATACAATACACTAATGGGTGAAGTTTGGTTGACTTCTGCGCAGCGGTTTGGGAGTTAACATCAAAATTACATTTCTCGGCCATATCGCATAGATCTCACTGTGAAAAGGCTTAAATGACTTTTTTAATTAAGTTTGATGATTGCATTCAAACAAAATGTCCTAGAACAAAATTTTCAAATGTAACTACTAGATTGTGATACAATACACTATTGGGTGAAGTTTGGTTGACTTCTGCGCAGCGGTTTGGGAGTTAACATCAAAATTACATTTCTCGGCCATATCGCATAGATCTCACTGTGAAAAGGCTTAAATGGCTTTTTTGACCTAAGTTTGAGGATTGCGCTCAAATCAAATGTCCTAGAACCAAATTTCCACATGTAACTACTAGATTGTGATACAATACACTAATGGGTGAAGTTTGGTTTACTTCTGCGCAGCGGTTTGGGAGTTAACATCAAAATTACATTTCTCGGCCATATCGCATAGATCTCACTGTGAAAAGGCTTAAATGGCTTTTTTGACCTAAGTTTAATAATTGCGCTCAAACCAAATGTCCTAGAACGAAATTTTAAAATGTAACTACTAGAATGTGATACAATACACTATTGGGTGAAGTTTGGTTGACTTCTGCGCAGCGGTTTGGGAGTTAACATCAAAATTACATTTCTCGGCCATATCGCATAGATCTCACTGTGAAAAGGCTTACATGGCTTTTTTGACCTAAGTTTGAGGATTGCGCTCAAATCAAATGTCCTAGAACCAAATTTCCACATGTAACTACTAGATTGTGATACAATACACTAATGGGTGAAGTTTGGTTTACTTCTGCGCAGCGGTTTGGGAGTTAACATCAAAATTACATTTCTCGGCCATATCGCATAGATCTCACTGTGAAAAGGCTTAAATGACTTTTTTAATTAAGTTTGATGATTGCGCTCAAACAAAATTTCCTAGAACAAAATTTTCAAATGTAACTACTAGATTGTGATACAATACACTATTGGGTGAAGTTTGGTTGACTTCTGCGCAGCGGTTTGGGAGTTAACATCAAAATTACATTTCTCGGCCATATCGCATAGATCTCACTGTGAAAAGGCTTAAATGACTTTTTTAATTAAGTTTGATGATTGCGTTCAAACAAAATGTCCTAGAACAAAATTTTCAAATGTAACTACTAGATTGTGATACAATACACTATTGGGTGAAGTTTGGTTGACTTCTGCGCAGCGGTTTGGGAGTTAACATCAAAATTACATTTCTCGGCCATATCGCATAGATCTCACTGTGAAAAGGCTTAAATGGCTTTTTTGACCTAAGTTTGAGGATTGCGCTCAAATCAAATGTCCTATAACCAAATTTCCACATGTAACTACTAGATTGTGATACAATACACTATTGGGTGAAGTTTGGTTGACTTCTGCGCAGCGGTTTGGGAGTTAACATCAAAATTACATTTCTCGGCCATATCGCTTAGATCTCACTGTGAAAAGGCTTAAATGGCTTTTTTGACCTAAGTTTGAGGATTGCGCTCAAACCAAATGTTCTAGAACGAAATTTTCAAATGTAACTACTAGAATGTGATACAATACACTATTGGGTGAAGTTTGGTTGACTTCTGCGCAGCGGTTTGGGAGTTAACATCAAAATTACATTTCTCGGCCATATCGCATAGATCTCACTGTGAAAAGGCTTAAATGGCTTTTTTGACCTAAGTTTGAGGATTGCGCTCAAATCAAATGTCCTAGAACCAAATTTCCACATGTAACTACTAGATTGTGATAAAATACACTAATGGGTGAAGTTTGGTTGACTTCTGCGCAGCGGTTTGGGAGTTAACATCAAAATTACATTTCTCGGCCATATCGCATAGATCTCACTGTGAAAAGGCTTAAATGGCTTTTTTGACCTAAGTTTGAGGATTGCGCTCAAATCAAATGTCCTATAACCAAATTTCCACATGTAACTACTAGATTGTGATACAATACACTAATGGGTGAAGTTTGGTTGACTTCTGCGCAGCGGTTTGGGAGTTAACATCAAAATTACATTTCTCGGCCATATCGCATAGATCTCACTGTGAAAAGGCTTAAATGGCTTTTTTGACCTAAGTTTGAGGATTGCGCTCAAATCAAATGTCCTATAACCAAATTTCCACATGTAACTACTAGATTGTGATAAAATACACTAATGGGTGAAGTTTGGTTGACTTCTGCGCAGCGGTTTGGGAGTTAACATCAAAATTACATTTCTCGGCCATATCGCATAGATCTCACTGTGAAAAGGCTTAAATGACTTTTTTAATTAAGTTTGATGATTGCGCTCAAACAAAATTTCCTAGAACAAAATTTTCAAATGTAACTACTAGATTGTGGTACAATACACTATTGGGTGAAGTTTGGTTGACTTCTGCGCAGCGGTTTGGGAGTTAACATCAAAATTACATTTCTCGGCCATATCGCATAGATCTCACTGTGAAAAGGCTTAAATGACTTTTTTAATTAAGTTTGATGATTGCGTTCAAACAAAATGTCCTAGAACAAAATTTTCAAATGTAACTACTAGATTGTGATACAATACACTATTGGGTGAAGTTTGGTTGACTTCTGCGCAGCGGTTTGGGAGTTAACATCAAAATTACATTTCTCGGCCATATCGCATAGATCTCACTGTGAAAAGGCTTAAATGGCTTTTTTGACCTAAGTTTGAGGATTGCGCTCAAACAAAATGTCCTAGAACAAAATTTTCAAATGTAACTACTAGATTGTGATACAATACACTATTGGGTGAAGTTTGGTTGACTTCTGCGCAGCGGTTTGGGAGTTAACATCAAAATTACATTTCTCGGCCATATCGCATAGATCTCACTGTGAAAAGGCTTAAATGACTTTTTTAATTAAGTTTGATGGTTGCGTTCAAACAAAATGTCCTAGAACAAAATTTTCAAATGTAACTACTAGATTGTGATACAATACACTATTGGGTGAAGTTTGGTTGACTTCTGCGCAGCGGTTTGGGAGTTAACATCAAAATTACATTTCTCGGCCATATCGCATAGATCTCACTGTGAAAAGGCTTAAATGGCTTTTTTGACCTAAGTTTGAGGATTGCGCTCAAACCAAATGTCCTAGAACGAAATTTTCAAATGTAACTACTAGAATGTGATACAATACACTATTGGGTGAAGTTTGGTTGACTTCTGCGCAGCGGTTTGGGAGTTAACATCAAAATTACATTTCTCGGCCATATCGCATAGATCTCACTGTGAAAAGGCTTAAATGGCTTTTTTGACCTAAGTTTGAGGATTGCGCTCAAATCAAATGTCCTAGAACCAAATTTCCACATGTAACTACTAGATTGTGATAAAATACACTAATGGGTGAAGTTTGGTTGACTTCTGCGCAGCGGTTTGGGAGTTAACATCAAAATTACATTTCTCGGCCATATCGCATAGATCTCACTGTGAAAAGGCTTAAATGACTTTTTTAATTAAGTTTGATGATTGCGCTCAAACAAAATTTCCTAGAACAAAATTTTCAAATGTAACTACTAGATTGTGATACAATACACTATTGGGTGAAGTTTGGTTGACTTCTGCGCAGCGGTTTGGGAGTTAACATCAAAATTACATTTCTCGGCCATATCGCATAGATCTCACTGTGAAAAGGCTTAAATGACTTTTTTAATTAAGTTTGATGATTGCGTTCAAACAAAATGTCCTAGAACAAAATTTTCAAATGTAACTACTAGAATGTGATACAATACACTATTGGGTGAAGTTTGGTTGACTTCTGCGCAGCGGTTTGGGAGTTAACATCAAAATTACATTTCTCGGCCATATCGCATAGATCTCACTGTGAAAAGGCTTAAATGGCTTTTTTGACCTAAGTTTGAGGATTGCGCTCAAATCAAATGTCCTAGAACCAAATTTCTACATGTAACTACTAGATTGTGATAAAATACACTAATGGGTGAAGTTTGGTTGACTTCTGCGCAGCGGTTTGGGAGTTAACATAAAAATTACATTTCTCGGCCATATCGCATAGATCTCACTGTGAAAAGGCTTAAATGACTTTTTTAATTAAGTTTGATGATTGCGCTCAAACAAAATTTCCTAGAACAAAATTTTCAAATGTAACTACTAGATTGTGATACAATACACTATTGGGTGAAGTTTGGTTGACTTCTGCGCAGCGGTTTGGGAGTTAACATCAAAATTACATTTCTCGGCCATATCGCATAGATCTCACTGTGAAAAGGCTTAAATGGCTTTTTTGACCTAAGTTTGAGGATTGCGCTCAAATCAAATGTCCTATAACCAAATTTCCACATGTAACTACTAGATTGTGATACAATACACTAATGGGTGAAGTTTGGTTGACTTCTGCGCAGCGGTTTGGGAGTTAACATCAAAATTACATTTCTCGGCCATATCGCATAGATCTCACTGTGAAAAGGCTTAAATGACTTTTTTAATTAAGTTTGATGATTGCGTTCAAACAAAATGTCCTAGAACAAAATTTTTAAATGTAACTACTAGATTGTGATACAATACACTATTGGGTGAAGTTTGGTTGACTTCTGCGCAGCGGTTTGGGAGTTAACATCAAAATTACATTTCTCGGCCATATCGCATAGATCTCACTGTGAAAAGGCTTAAATGGCTTTTTTGACCTAAGTTTGAGGATTGCGCTCAAATCAAATGTCCTAGAACCAAATTTCCACATGTAACTACTAGATTGTGATAAAATACACTAATGGGTGAAGTTTGGTTGACTTCTGCGCAGCGGTTTGGGAGTTAACATCAAAATTACATTTCTCGGCCATATCGCATAGATCTCACTGTGAAAAGGCTTAAATGACTTTTTTAATTAAGTTTGATGATTGCGCTCAAACAAAATTTCCTAGAACAAAATTTTCAAATGTAACTACTAGATTGTGATACAATACACTATTGGGTGAAGTTTGGTTGACTTCTGCGCAGCGGTTTGGGAGTTAACATCAAAATTACATTTCTCGGCCATATCGCATAGATCTCACTGTGAAAAGGCTTAAATGACTTTTTTAATTAAGTTTGATGATTGCGTTCAAACAAAATGTCCTAGAACAAAATTTTCAAATGTAACTACTAGATTGTGATACAATACACTATTGGGTGAAGTTTGGTTGACTTCTGCGCAGCGGTTTGGGAGTTAACATCAAAATTACATTTCTCGGCCATATCGCATAGATCTCACTGTGAAAAGGCTTAAATGGCTTTTTTGACCTAAGTTTGAGGATTGCGCTCAAATCAAATGTCCTAGAACCAAATTTCCACATGTAACTACTAGATTGTGATAAAATACACTAATGGGTGAAGTTTGGTTGACTTCTGCGCAGCGGTTTGGGAGTTAACATCAAAATTACATTTCTCGGCCATATCGCATAGATCTCACTGTGAAAAGGCTTAAATGACTTTTTTAATTAAGTTTGATGATTGCATTCAAACAAAATGTCCTAGAACAAAATTTTCAAATGTAACTACTAGATTGTGATACAATACACTATTGGGTGAAGTTTGGTTGACTTCTGCGCAGCGGTTTGGGAGTTAACATCAAAATTACATTTCTCGGCCATATCGCATAGATCTCACTGTGAAAAGGCTTAAATGGCTTTTTTGACCTAAGTTTGAGGATTGCGCTCAAATCAAATGTCCTAGAACCAAATTTCCACATGTAACTACTAGATTGTGATACAATACACTAATGGGTGAAGTTTGGTTTACTTCTGCGCAGCGGTTTGGGAGTTAACATCAAAATTACATTTCTCGGCCATATCGCATAGATCTCACTGTGAAAAGGCTTAAATGGCTTTTTTGACCTAAGTTTAATAATTGCGCTCAAACCAAATGTCCTAGAACGAAATTTTAAAATGTAACTACTAGAATGTGATACAATACACTATTGGGTGAAGTTTGGTTGACTTCTGCGCAGCGGTTTGGGAGTTAACATCAAAATTACATTTCTCGGCCATATCGCATAGATCTCACTGTGAAAAGGCTTAAATGGCTTTTTTGACCTAAGTTTGAGGATTGCGCTCAAATCAAATGTCCTAGAACCAAATTTCCACATGTAACTACTAGATTGTGATACAATACACTATTGGGTGAAGTTTGGTTGACTTCTGCGCAGCGGTTTGGGAGTTAACATCAAAATTACATTTCTCGGCCATATCGCATAGATCTCACTGTGAAAAGGCTTAAATGGCTTTTTTGACCTAAGTTTAAAGATTGCGCTCAAACCAAATGTCCTAGAACGAAATTTTCAAATGTAACTACTAGATTGTGATACAATACACTAATGGGTGAAGTTTGGTTGACTTCTGCGCAGCGGTTTGGGAGTTAACATCAAAATTACATTTCTCGGCCATATCGCATAGATCTCACTGTGAAAAGGCTTAAATGGCTTTTTTGACCTAAGTTTGAGGATTGCGCTCAAATCAAATGTCCTATAACCAAATTTCCACATGTAACTACTAGATTGTTATACAATACACTAATGGGTGAAGTTTGGTTGACTTCTGCGCAGCGGTTTGGGAGTGAACATCAAAATTACATTTCTCGGCCATATCGCATAGATCTCACTGTGAAAAGGCTTAAATGGCTTTTTTGACCTAAGTTTGAGGATTGCGCTCAAATCAAATGTCCTAGAACCAAATTTCCACATGTAACTACTAGATTGTGATACAATACACTAATGGGTGAAGTTTGGTTGACTTCTGCGTAGCGGTTTGGGAGTGAACATCAAAATTACATTTCTCGGCCATATCGCATAGATCTCACTGTGAAAAGGCTTAAATGGCTTTTTTGACCTAAGTTTGAGGATTGCGCTCAAATCAAATGTCCTAGAACCAAATTTCCACATGTAACTACTAGATTGTGATAAAATACACTAATGGGTGAAGTTTGGTTGACTTCTGCGCAGCGGTTTGGGAGTTAACATCAAAATTACATTTCTCGGCCATATCGCATAGATCTCACTGTGAAAAGGCTTAAATGACTTTTTTAATTAAGTTTGATGATTGCGCTCAAACAAAATTTCCTAGAACAAAATTTTCAAATGTAACTACTAGATTGTGATACAATACACTATTGGGTGAAGTTTGGTTGACTTCTGCGCAGCGGTTTGGGAGTTAACATCAAAATTACATTTCTCGGCCATATCGCATAGATCTCACTGTGAAAAGGCTTAAATGGCTTTTTTGACCTAAGTTTGAGGATTGCGCTCAAATCAAATGTCCTATAACCAAATTTCCACATGTAACTACTAGATTGTGATACAATACACTAATGGGTGAAGTTTGGTTGACTTCTGCGCAGCGGTTTGGGAGTTAACATCAAAATTACATTTCTCGGCCATATCGCATAGATCTCACTGTGAAAAGGCTTAAATGACTTTTTTAATTAAGTTTGATGATTGCGTTCAAACAAAATGTCCTAGAACAAAATTTTCAAATGTAACTACTAGATTGTGATACAATACACTAATGGGTGAAGTTTGGTTGACTTCTGCGCAGCGGTTTGGGAGTTAACATCAAAATTACATTTCTCGGCCATATCGCATAGATCTCACTGTGAAAAGGCTTAAATGACTTTTTTAATTAAGTTTGATGATTGCATTCAAACCAAATGTCCTAGAACAAAATTTTCAAATGTAACTACTAGATTGTGATACAATACACTATTGGGTGAAGTTTGGTTGACTTCTGCGCAGCGGTTTGGGAGTTAACATCAAAATTACATTTCTCGGCCATATCGCATAGATCTCACTGTGAAAAGGCTTAAATGGCTTTTTTGACCTAAGTTTGAGGATTGCGCTCAAATCAAATGTCCTAGAACCAAATTTCCACATGTAACTACTAGATTGTGATACAATACACTAATGGGTGAAGTTTGGTTTACTTCTGCGCAGCGGTTTGGGAGTTAACATCAAAATTACATTTCTCGGCCATATCGCATAGATCTCACTGTGAAAAGGCTTAAATGGCTTTTTTGACCTAAGTTTAATAATTGCGCTCAAACCAAATGTCCTAGAACGAAATTTTAAAATGTAACTACTAGAATGTGATACAATACACTATTGGGTGAAGTTTGGTTGACTTCTGCGCAGCGGTTTGGGAGTTAACATCAAAATTACATTTCTCGGCCATATCGCATAGATCTCACTTTGAAAAGGCTTAAATGACTTTTTTAATTAAGTTTGATGATTGCATTCAAACAAAATGTCCTAGAACAAAATTTTCAAATGTAACTACTAGAATGTGATACAATACACTATTGGGTGAAGTTTGGTTGACTTCTGCGCAGCGGTTTGGGAGTTAACATCAAAATTACATTTCTCGGCCATATCGCATAGATCTCACTGTGAAAAGGCTTAAATGGCTTTTTTTTTACCTAAGTTTGAGGATTGCGCTCAAATCAAATGTCCTAGAACCAAATTTCCACATGTAACTACTAGATTGTGATACAATACACTAATGGGTGAAGTTTGGTTGACTTTTGCGCAGCGGTTTGGGAGTTAACATCAAAATTACATTTCTCGGCCATATCGCATCGATCTCACTGTGAAAAAGGCTTAAATGACTTTTTTAATTAAGTTTGATGATTGCGCTCAAACAAAATTTCCTAAAACAAAATTTTCAAATGTAACTACTAGATTGTGATACAATACACTATTGGGTGAAGTTTGGTTGACTTCTGCGCAGCGGTTTGGGAGTTAACATCAAAATTACATTTCTCGGCCATATCGCATAGATCTCACTGTGAAAAGGCTTAAATGGCTTTTTTGACCTAAGTTTGAGGATTGCGCTCAAATCAAATGTCCTAGAACCAAATTTCCACATGTAACTACTAGATTGTGATAAAATACACTAATGGGTGAAGGTTGGTTTACTTCTGCGCAGCGGTTTGGGAGTTAACATCAAAATTACATTTCTCGGCCATATCGCATAGATCTCACTGTGAAAAGGCTTAAATGGCTTTTTTGACCTAAGTTTAATAATTGCGCTCAAACCAAATGTCCTAGAACGAAATTTTCAAATGTAACTACTAGAATGTGATACAATACACTATTGGGTGAAGTTTGGTTGACTTCTGCGCAGCGGTTTGGGAGTTAACATCAAAATTACATTTCTCGGCCATATCGCATAGATCTCACTGTGAAAAGGCTTAAATGGCTTTTTTGACCTAAGTTTGAGGATTGCGCTCAAATCAAATGTCCTAGAACCAAATTTCCACATGTAACTACTAGATTGTGATACAATACACTATTGGGTGAAGTTTGGTTTACTTCTGCGCAGCGGTTTGGGAGTTAACATCAAAATTACATTTCTCGGCCATATCGCATAGATCTCACTGTGAAAAGGCTTAAATGGCTTTTTTGACCTAAGTTTAATAATTGCGCTCAAACCAAATGTCCTTGAACGAAATTTTAAAATGTAACTACTAGAATGTGATACAATACACTATTGGGTGAAGTTTGGTTGACTTCTGCGCAGCGGTTTGGGAGTTAACATCAAAATTACATTTTCTCGGCCATATCGCATAGATCTCACTGTGAAAAGGCTTAAATGGCTTTTTTGACCTAAGTTTGAGGATTGCGCTCAAATCAAATGTCCTATAACCAAATTTCCACATGTAACTACTAGATTGTGATACAATACACTAATGGGTGAAGTTTGGTTGACTTCTGCGCAGCGGTTTGGGAGTTAACATCAAAATTACATTTCTCGGCCATATCGCATAGATCTCACTGTGAAAAGGCTTAAATGGCTTTTTTGACCTAAGTTTGAGGATTGCGCTCAAACAAAATGTCCTAGAACAAAATTTTCAAATGTAACTACTAGATTGTGATACAATACACTATTGGGTGAAGTTTGGTTGACTTCTGCGCAGCGGTTTGGGAGTTAACATCAAAATTACATTTCTCGGCCATATCGCATAGATCTCACTGTGAAAAGGCTTAAATGACTTTTTTAATTAAGTTTGATGATTGCGTTCAAACAAAATGTCCTAGAACAAAATTTTCAAATGTAACTACTAGATTGTGATACAATACACTATTGTGTGAAGTTTGGTTGACTTCTGCGCAGCGGTTTGGGAGTTAACATCAAAATTACATTTCTCGGCCATATCGCATAGATCTCACTGTGAAAAGGCTTAAATGGCTTTTTTGACCTAAGTTTGAGGATTGCGCTCAAACCAAATGTCCTAGAACGAAATTTTCAAATGTAACTACTAGAATGTGATACAATACACTATTGGGTGAAGTTTGGTTGACTTCTGCGCAGCGGTTTGGGAGTTAACATCAAAATTACATTTCTCGGCCATATCGCATAGATCTCACTGTGAAAAGGCTTAAATGGCTTTTTTTACCTAAGTTTGAGGATTGCGCTCAAATCAAATGTCCTAGAACCAAATTTTCAAATGTAACTACTAGATTGTGATACAATACACTATTGGGTGAAGTTTGGTTGACTTCTGCGCAGCGGTTTGGGAGTGAACATCAAAATTACATTTCTCGGCCATATCGCATAGATCTCACTGTGAAAAGGCTTAAATGGCTTTTTTGACCTAAGTTTGAGGATTTCGCTCAAATCAAATGTCCTAGAACCAAATTTCCACATGTAACTACTAGATTGTGATAAAATACACTAATGGGTGAAGTTTGGTTTACTTCTGCGCAGCGGTTTGGGAGTTAACATCAAAATTACATTTCTCGGCCATATCGCATAGATCTCACTGTGAAAAGGCTTAAATGACTTTTTTAATTGTTTGATGATTGCGCTCAAACAAAATTTCCTAGAAAAAAATTTTCAAATGTAACTACTAGATTGTGATACAATACACTATTGGGTGAAGTTTGGTTGACTTCTGCGCAGCGGTTTGGGAGTTAACATCAATATTACATTTCTCGGCCATATCGCATAGATCTCACTGTGAAAAGGCTTAAATGGCTTTTTTGACCTAAGTTTGAGAATTGCGCTCAAATCAAATGTCCTATAACCAAATTTCCACATGTAACTACTAGATTGTGATACAATACACTAATGGGTGAAGTTTGGTTGACTTCTGCGCAGCGGTTTGGGAGTTAACATCAAAATTACATTTCTCGGCCATATCGCATAGATCTCACTGTGAAAAGGCTTAAATGACTTTTTTAATTAAGTTTGATGATTGCGTTCAAACAAAATGTCCTAGAACAAAATTTTCAAATGTAACTACTAGATTGTGATACAATACACTATTGGGTGAAGTTTGGTTGACTTCTGCGCAGCGGTTTGGGAGTTAACATCAAAATTACATTTCTCGGCCATATCGCATAGATCTCACTGTGAAAAGGCTTAAATGACTTTTTTAATTAAGTTTGATGATTGCGTTCAAACAAAATGTCCTAGAACAAAATTTTCAAATGTAACTACTAGATTGTGATACAATACACTATTGGGTGAAGTTTGGTTGACTTCTGCGCAGCGGTTTGGGAGTTAACATCAAAATTACATTTCTCGGCCATATCGCATAGATCTCACTGTGAAAAGGCTTAAATGGCTTTTTTGACCTAAGTTTGAGGATTGCGCTCAAACAAAATGTCCTAGAACAAAATTTTCAAATGTAACTACTAGATTGTGATACAATACACTATTGGGTGAAGTTTGGTTGACTTCTGCGCAGCGGTTTGGGAGTTAACATCAAAATTACATTTCTCGGCCATATCGCATAGATCTCACTGTGAAAAGGCTTAAATGACTTTTTTAATTAAGTTTGATGATTGCGTTCAAACAAAATGTCCTAGAACAAAATTTTCAAATGTAACTACTAGATTGTGATACAATACACTATTGGGTGAAGTTTGGTTGACTTCTGCGCAGCGGTTTGGGAGTTAACATCAAAATTACATTTCTCGGCCATATCGCATAGATCTCACTGTGAAAAGGCTTAAATGGCTTTTTTGAACTAAGTTTGAGGATTGCGCTCAAACCAAATGTCCTAGAACGAAATTTTCAAATGTAACTACTAGAATGTGATACAATACACTATTGGGTGAAGTTTGGTTGACTTCTGCGCAGCGGTTTGGGAGTTAACATCAAAATTACATTTCTCGGCCATATCGCATAGATCTCACTGTGAAAAGGCTTAAATGGCTTTTTTGACCTAAGTTTGAGGATTGCGCTCAAATCAAATGTCCTAGAACCAAATTTCCACATGTAACTACTAGATTGTGATAAAATACACTAATGGGTGAAGTTTGGTTGACTTCTGCGCAGCAGTTTGGGAGTTAACATCAAAATTACATTTCTCGGCCATATCGCATAGATCTCACTGTGAAAAGGCTTAAATGACTTTTTTAATTAAGTTTGATGATTGCGCTCAAACAAAATTTCCTAGAACAAAATTTTCAAATGTAACTACTAGATTGTGATACAATACACTATTGGGTGAAGTTTGGTTGACTTCTGCGCAGCGGTTTGGGAGTTAACATCAAAATTACATTTCTCGGCCATATCGCATAGATCTCACTGTGAAAAGGCTTAAATGGCTTTTTTGACCTAAGTTTGAGGATTGCGCTCAAATCAAATGTCCTATAACCAAATTTCCACATGTAACTACTAGATTGTGATACAATACACTAATGGGTGAAGTTTGGTTGACTTTTGCGCAGCGGTTTGGGAGTTAACATCAAAATTACATTTCTCGGCCATATCGCATAGATCTCACTGTGAAAAAGGCTTAAATGACTTTTTTAATTAAGTTTGATGATTGCGCTCAAACAAAATTTCCTAGAACAAAATTTTCAAATGTAACTACTAGATTGTGATACAATACACTATTGGGTGAAGTTTGGTTGACTTCTGCGCAGCGGTTTGGGAGTTAACATCAAAATTACATTTCTCGGCCATATCGCATAGATCTCACTGTGAAAAGGCTTAAATGGCTTTTTTGACCTAAGTTTAATAATTGCGCTCAAACCAAATGTCCTTGAACGAAATTTTAAAATGTAACTACTAGAATGTGATACAATACACTATTGGGTGAAGTTTGGTTGACTTCTGCGCAGCGGTTTGGGAGTTAACATCAAAATTACATTTTCTCGGCCATATCGCATAGATCTCACTGTGAAAAGGCTTAAATGGCTTTTTTGACCTAAGTTTGAGGATTGCGCTCAAATCAAATGTCCTATAACCAAATTTCCACATGTAACTACTAGATTGTGATACAATACACTAATGGGTGAAGTTTGGTTGACTTCTGCGCAGCGGTTTGGGAGTTAACATCAAAATTACATTTCTCGGCCATATCGCATAGATCTCACTGTGAAAAGGCTTAAATGGCTTTTTTGACCTAAGTTTGAGGATTGCGCTCAAACAAAATGTCCTAGAACAAAATTTTCAAATGTAACTACTAGATTGTGATACAATACACTATTGGGTGAAGTTTGGTTGACTTCTGCGCAGCGGTTTGGGAGTTAACATCAAAATTACATTTCTCGGCCATATCGCATAGATCTCACTGTGAAAAGGCTTAAATGACTTTTTTAATTAAGTTTGATGATTGCGTTCAAACAAAATGTCCTAGAACAAAATTTTCAAATGTAACTACTAGATTGTGATACAATACACTATTGTGTGAAGTTTGGTTGACTTCTGCGCAGCGGTTTGGGAGTTAACATCAAAATTACATTTCTCGGCCATATCGCATAGATCTCACTGTGAAAAGGCTTAAATGGCTTTTTTGACCTAAGTTTGAGGATTGCGCTCAAACCAAATGTCCTAGAACGAAATTTTCAAATGTAACTACTAGAATGTGATACAATACACTATTGGGTGAAGTTTGGTTGACTTCTGCGCAGCGGTTTGGGAGTTAACATCAAAATTACATTTCTCGGCCATATCGCATAGATCTCACTGTGAAAAGGCTTAAATGGCTTTTTTTACCTAAGTTTGAGGATTGCGCTCAAATCAAATGTCCTAGAACCAAATTTCCACATGTAACTACTAGATTGTGATAAAATACACTAATGGGTGAAGTTTGGTTGACTTCTGCGCAGCGGTTTTGGAGTTAACATCAAAATTACATTTCTCGGCCATATCGCATAGATCTCACTGTGAAAAGGCTTAAATGACTTTTTTAATTAAGTTTGATGATTGCGCTCAAACAAAATTTCCTAGAACAAAATTTTCAAATGTAACTACTAGATTGTGATACAATACACTATTGGGTGAAGTTTGGTTGACTTCTGCGCAGCGGTTTGGGAGTGAACATCAAAATTACATTTCTCGGCCATATCGCATAGATCTCACTGTGAAAAGGCTTAAATGGCTTTTTTGACCTAAGTTTGAGGATTTCGCTCAAATCAAATGTCCTAGAACCAAATTTCCACATGTAACTACTAGATTGTGATAAAATACACTAATGGGTGAAGTTTGGTTTACTTCTGCGCAGCGGTTTGGGAGTTAACATCAAAATTACATTTCTCGGCCATATCGCATAGATCTCACTGTGAAAAGGCTTAAATGACTTTTTTAATTGTTTGATGATTGCGCTCAAACAAAATTTCCTAGAAAAAAATTTTCAAATGTAACTACTAGATTGTGATACAATACACTATTGGGTGAAGTTTGGTTGACTTCTGCGCAGCGGTTTGGGAGTTAACATCAATATTACATTTCTCGGCCATATCGCATAGATCTCACTGTGAAAAGGCTTAAATGGCTTTTTTGACCTAAGTTTGAGAATTGCGCTCAAATCAAATGTCCTATAACCAAATTTCCACATGTAACTACTAGATTGTGATACAATACACTAATGGGTGAAGTTTGGTTGACTTCTGCGCAGCGGTTTGGGAGTTAACATCAAAATTACATTTCTCGGCCATATCGCATAGATCTCACTGTGAAAAGGCTTAAATGACTTTTTTAATTAAGTTTGATGATTGCGTTCAAACAAAATGTCCTAGAACAAAATTTTCAAATGTAACTACTAGATTGTGATACAATACACTATTGGGTGAAGTTTGGTTGACTTCTGCGCAGCGGTTTGGGAGTTAACATCAAAATTACATTTCTCGGCCATATCGCATAGATCTCACTGTGAAAAGGCTTAAATGACTTTTTTAATTAAGTTTGATGATTGCGTTCAAACAAAATGTCCTAGAACAAAATTTTCAAATGTAACTACTAGATTGTGATACAATACACTATTGGGTGAAGTTTGGTTGACTTCTGCGCAGCGGTTTGGGAGTTAACATCAAAATTACATTTCTCGGCCATATCGCATAGATCTCACTGTGAAAAGGCTTAAATGGCTTTTTTGACCTAAGTTTGAGGATTGCGCTCAAACAAAATGTCCTAGAACAAAATTTTCAAATGTAACTACTAGATTGTGATACAATACACTATTGGGTGAAGTTTGGTTGACTTCTGCGCAGCGGTTTGGGAGTTAACATCAAAATTACATTTCTCGGCCATATCGCATAGATCTCACTGTGAAAAGGCTTAAATGACTTTTTTAATTAAGTTTGATGATTGCGTTCAAACAAAATGTCCTAGAACAAAATTTTCAAATGTAACTACTAGATTGTGATACAATACACTATTGGGTGAAGTTTGGTTGACTTCTGCGCAGCGGTTTGGGAGTTAACATCAAAATTACATTTCTCGGCCATATCGCATAGATCTCACTGTGAAAAGGCTTAAATGGCTTTTTTGAACTAAGTTTGAGGATTGCGCTCAAACCAAATGTCCTAGAACGAAATTTTCAAATGTAACTACTAGAATGTGATACAATACACTATTGGGTGAAGTTTGGTTGACTTCTGCGCAGCGGTTTGGGAGTTAACATCAAAATTACATTTCTCGGCCATATCGCATAGATCTCACTGTGAAAAGGCTTAAATGGCTTTTTTGACCTAAGTTTGAGGATTGCGCTCAAATCAAATGTCCTAGAACCAAATTTCCACATGTAACTACTAGATTGTGATAAAATACACTAATGGGTGAAGTTTGGTTGACTTCTGCGCAGCAGTTTGGGAGTTAACATCAAAATTACATTTCTCGGCCATATCGCATAGATCTCACTGTGAAAAGGCTTAAATGACTTTTTTAATTAAGTTTGATGATTGCGCTCAAACAAAATTTCCTAGAACAAAATTTTCAAATGTAACTACTAGATTGTGATACAATACACTATTGGGTGAAGTTTGGTTGACTTCTGCGCAGCGGTTTGGGAGTTAACATCAAAATTACATTTCTCGGCCATATCGCATAGATCTCACTGTGAAAAGGCTTAAATGGCTTTTTTGACCTAAGTTTGAGGATTGCGCTCAAATCAAATGTCCTATAACCAAATTTCCACATGTAACTACTAGATTGTGATACAATACACTAATGGGTGAAGTTTGGTTGACTTCTGCGCAGCGGTTTGGGAGTTAACATCAAAATTACATTTCTCGGCCATATCGCATAGATCTCACTGTGAAAAGGCTTAAATGACTTTTTTAATTAAGTTTGATGATTGCGTTCAAACAAAATGTCCTAGAACAAAATTTTTAAATGTAACTACTAGATTGTGATACAATACACTATTGGGTGAAGTTTGTTTGACTTCTGCGCAGCGGTTTGGGAGTTAACATCAAAATTACATTTCTCGGCCATATCGCATAGATCTCACTGTGAAAAGGCTTAAATGGCTTTTTTGACCTAAGTTTGATGATTGCGCTCAAACAAAATTTCCTAGAACAAAATTTTCAAATGTAACTACTAGATTGTGATACAATACACTATTGGGTGAAGTTTGGTTGACTTCTGCGCAGCGGTTTGGGAGTTAACATCAAAATTACATTTCTCGGCCATATCGCATAGATCTCACTGTGAAAAGGCTTAAATGGCTTTTTTGACCTAAGTTTGAGGATTGCGCTCAAACCAAATGTCCTAGAACGAAATTTTCAAATGTAACTACTAGAATGTGATACAATACACTATTGGGTGAAGTTTGGTTGACTTCTGCGCAGCGGTTTGGGAGTTAACATCAAAATTACATTTCTCGGCCATATCGCATAGATCTCACTGTGAAAAGGCTTAAATGGCTTTTTTGACCTAAGTTTGAGGATTGCGCTCAAACCAAATGTCCTAGAACGAAATTTTAAAATGTAACTACTAGAATGTGATACAATACACTATTGGGTGAAGTTTGGTTGACTTCTGCGCAGCGGTTTGGGAGTTAACATCAAAATTACATTTCTCGGCCATATCGCATAGATCTCACTGTGAAAAGGCTTAAATGACTTTTTTAATTAAGTTTGATGATTGCGTTCAAACAAAATGTCCTAGAACAAAATTTTCAAATGTAACTACTAGATTGTGATACAATACACTATTGGGTGAAGTTTGGTTGACTTCTGCGCAGCGGTTTGGGAGTTAACATCAAAATTACATTTCTCGGCCATATCGCATAGATCTCACTGTGAAAAGGCTTAAATGGCTTTTTTGACCTAAGTTTGAGGATTGCGCTCAAACAAAATGTCCTAGAACAAAATTTTCAAATGTAACTACTAGATTGTGATACAATACACTATTGGGTGAAGTTTGGTTGACTTCTGCGCAGCGGTTTGGGAGTTAACATCAAAATTACATTTCTCGGCCATATCGCATAGATCTCACTGTGAAAAGGCTTAAATGACTTTTTTAATTAAGTTTGATGATTGCGTTCAAACAAAATGTCCTAGAACAAAATTTTCAAATGTAACTACTAGATTGTGATACAATACACTATTGGGTGAAGTTTGGTTGACTTCTGCGCAGCGGTTTGGGAGTTAACATCAAAATTACATTTCTCGGCCATATCGCATAGATCTCACTGTGAAAAGGCTTAAATGGCTTTTTTGAACTAAGTTTGAGGATTGCGCTCAAACCAAATGTCCTAGAACGAAATTTTCAAATGTAACTACTAGAATGTGATACAATACACTATTGGGTGAAGTTTGGTTGACTTCTGCGCAGCGGTTTGGGAGTTAACATCAAAATTACATTTCTCGGCCATATCGCATAGATCTCACTGTGAAAAGGCTTAAATGGCTTTTTTGACCTAAGTTTGAGGATTGCGCTCAAATCAAATGTCCTAGAACCAAATTTCCACATGTAACTACTAGATTGTGATAAAATACACTAATGGGTGAAGTTTGGTTGACTTCTGCGCAGCAGTTTGGGAGTTAACATCAAAATTACATTTCTCGGCCATATCGCATAGATCTCACTGTGAAAAGGCTTAAATGACTTTTTTAATTAAGTTTGATGATTGCGCTCAAACAAAATTTCCTAGAACAAAATTTTCAAATGTAACTACTAGATTGTGATACAATACACTATTGGGTGAAGTTTGGTTGACTTCTGCGCAGCGGTTTGGGAGTTAACATCAAAATTACATTTCTCGGCCATATCGCATAGATCTCACTGTGAAAAGGCTTAAATGGCTTTTTTGACCTAAGTTTGAGGATTGCGCTCAAATCAAATGTCCTATAACCAAATTTCCACATGTAACTACTAGATTGTGATACAATACACTAATGGGTGAAGTTTGGTTGACTTCTGCGCAGCGGTTTGGGAGTTAACATCAAAATTACATTTCTCGGCCATATCGCATAGATCTCACTGTGAAAAGGCTTAAATGACTTTTTTAATTAAGTTTGATGATTGCGTTCAAACAAAATGTCCTAGAACAAAATTTTTAAATGTAACTACTAGATTGTGATACAATACACTATTGGGTGAAGTTTGTTTGACTTCTGCGCAGCGGTTTGGGAGTTAACATCAAAATTACATTTCTCGGCCATATCGCATAGATCTCACTGTGAAAAGGCTTAAATGGCTTTTTTGACCTAAGTTTGATGATTGCGCTCAAACAAAATTTCCTAGAACAAAATTTTCAAATGTAACTACTAGATTGTGATACAATACACTATTGGGTGAAGTTTGGTTGACTTCTGCGCAGCGGTTTGGGAGTTAACATCAAAATTACATTTCTCGGCCATATCGCATAGATCTCACTGTGAAAAGGCTTAAATGGCTTTTTTGACCTAAGTTTGAGGATTGCGCTCAAACCAAATGTCCTAGAACGAAATTTTCAAATGTAACTACTAGAATGTGATACAATACACTATTGGGTGAAGTTTGGTTGACTTCTGCGCAGCGGTTTGGGAGTTAACATCAAAATTACATTTCTCGGCCATATCGCATAGATCTCACTGTGAAAAGGCTTAAATGGCTTTTTTGACCTAAGTTTGAGGATTGCGCTCAAATCAAATGTCCTAGAACGAAATTTTAAAATGTAACTACTAGAATGTGATACAATACACTATTGGGTGAAGTTTGGTTGACTTCTGCGCAGCGGTTTGGGAGTTAACATCAAAATTACATTTCTCGGCCATATCGCATAGATCTCACTTTGAAAAGGCTTAAATGACTTTTTTAATTAAGTTTGATGATTGCATTCAAACAAAATGTCCTAGAACAAAATTTTCAAATGTAACTACTAGAATGTGATACAATACACTATTGGGTGAAGTTTGGTTGACTTCTGCGCAGCGGTTTGGGAGTTAACATCAAAATTACATTTCTCGGCCATATCGCATAGATCTCACTGTGAAAAGGCTTAAATGGCTTTTTTGACCTAAGTTTGAGGATTGCGCTCAAATCAAATGTCCTAGAACCAAATTTCCACATGTAACTACTAGATTGTGATACAATACACTAATGGGTGAA
Source organism: Corythoichthys intestinalis (assembly GCF_030265065.1). Classification (NCBI taxonomy): domain Eukaryota; kingdom Metazoa; phylum Chordata; class Actinopteri; order Syngnathiformes; family Syngnathidae; genus Corythoichthys; species Corythoichthys intestinalis. The sequence continues at coordinate 59,135,995 of NC_080402.1, forward strand.
GTTTGGTTGACTTTTGCGCAGCGGTTTGGGAGTTAACATCAAAATTACATTTCTCGGCCATATCGCATAGATCTCACTGTGAAAAAGGCTTAAATGACTTTTTTAATTAAGTTTGATGATTGCGCTCAAACAAAATTTCCTAGAACAAAATTTTCAAATGTAACTACTAGATTGTGATACAATACACTATTGGGTGAAGTTTGGTTGACTTCTGCGCAGCGGTTTGGGAGTTAACATCAAAATTACATTTCTCGGCCATATCGCATAGATCTCACTGTGAAAAGGCTTAAATGGCTTTTTTGACCTAAGTTTGAGGATTGCGCTAAAATCAAATGTCCTAGAACCAAATTTCCACATGTAACTACTAGATTGTGATACAATACACTAATGGGTGAAGGTTGGTTTACTTCTGCGCAGCGGTTTGGGAGTTAACATCAAAATTACATTTCTCGGCCATATCGCATAGATCTCACTGTGAAAAGGGTTAAATGGCTTTTTTGACCTAAGTTTGAGGATTGCGCTCAAATCAAATGTCCTAGAACCAAATTTCCACATGTAACTACTAGATTGTGATACAATACACTATTGGGTGAAGTTTGGTTTACTTCTGCGCAGCGGTTTGGGAGTTAACATCAAAATTACATTTCTCGGACATATCGCATAGATCTCACTGTGAAAAGGCTTAAATGGCTTTTTTGACCTAAGTTTAATAATTGCGCTCAAACCAAATGTCCTTGAACGAAATTTTAAAATGTAACTACTAGAATGTGATACAATACACTATTGGGTGAAGTTTGGTTGACTTCTGCGCAGCGGTTTGGGAGTTAACATCAAAATTACATTTTCTCGGCCATATCGCATAGATCTCACTGTGAAAAGGCTTAAATGGCTTTTTTGACCTAAGTTTGAGGATTGCGCTCAAATCAAATGTCCTATAACCAAATTTCCACATGTAACTACTAGATTGTGATACAATACACTAATGGGTGAAGTTTGGTTGACTTCTGCGCAGCGGTTTGGGAGTTAACATCAAAATTACATTTCTCGGCCATATCGCATAGATCTCACTGTGAAAAGGCTTAAATGGCTTTTTTGACCTAAGTTTAATAATTGCGCTCAAACCAAATGTCCTTGAACGAAATTTTAAAATGTAACTACTAGAATGTGATACAATACACTATTGGGTGAAGTTTGGTTGACTTCTGCGCAGCGGTTTGGGAGTTAACATCAAAATTACATTTCTCGGCCATATCGCATAGATCTCACTGTGAAAAGGCTTAAATGGCTTTTTTAATTAAGTTTGATGATTGCGCTCAAACAAAATTTCCTAGAACAAAATTTTCAAATGTAACTACTAGATTGTGATACAATACACTATTGGGTGAAGTTTGGTTGACTTCTGCGCAGCGGTTTGGGAGTGAACATCAAAATTACATTTCTCGGCCATATCGCATAGATCTCACTGTGAAAAGGCTTAAATGGCTTTTTTGACCTAAGTTTGAGGATTTCGCTCAAATCAAATGTCCTAGAACCAAATTTCCACATGTAACTACTAGATTGTGATAAAATACACTAATGGGTGAAGTTTGGTTTACTTCTGCGCAGCGGTTTGGGAGTTAACATCAAAATTACATTTCTCGGCCATATCGCATAGATCTCACTGTGAAAAGGCTTAAATGACTTTTTTAATTGTTTGATGATTGCGCTCAAACAAAATTTCCTAGAACAAAATTTTCAAATGTAACTACTAGATTGTGATACAATACACTATTGGGTGAAGTTTGGTTGACTTCTGCGCAGCGGTTTGGGAGTTAACATCAATATTACATTTCTCGGCCATATCGCATAGATCTCACTGTGAAAAGGCTTAAATGGCTTTTTTGACCTAAGTTTGAGAATTGCGCTCAAATCAAATGTCCTATAACCAAATTTCCACATGTAACTACTAGATTGTGATACAATACACTAATGGGTGAAGTTTGGTTGACTTCTGCGCAGCGGTTTGGGAGTTAACATCAAAATTACATTTCTCGGCCATATCGCATAGATCTCACTGTGAAAAGGCTTAAATGACTTTTTTAATTAAGTTTGATGATTGCGTTCAAACAAAATGTCCTAGAACAAAATTTTCAAATGTAACTACTAGATTGTGATACAATACACTATTGGGTGAAGTTTGGTTGACTTCTGCGCAGCGGTTTGGGAGTTAACATCAAAATTACATTTCTCGGCCATATCGCATAGATCTCACTGTGAAAAGGCTTAAATGACTTTTTTAATTAAGTTTGATGATTGCGTTCAAACAAAATGTCCTAGAACAAAATTTTCAAATGTAACTACTAGATTGTGATACAATACACTATTGGGTGAAGTTTGGTTGACTTCTGCGCAGCGGTTTGGGAGTTAACATCAAAATTACATTTCTCGGCCATATCGCATAGATCTCACTGTGAAAAGGCTTAAATGGCTTTTTTGACCTAAGTTTGAGGATTGCGCTCAAACAAAATGTCCTAGAACAAAATTTTCAAATGTAACTACTAGATTGTGATACAATACACTATTGGGTGAAGTTTGGTTGACTTCTGCGCAGCGGTTTGGGAGTTAACATCAAAATTACATTTCTCGGCCATATCGCATAGATCTCACTGTGAAAAGGCTTAAATGACTTTTTTAATTAAGTTTGATGATTGCGTTCAAACAAAATGTCCTAGAACAAAATTTTCAAATGTAACTACTAGATTGTGATACAATACACTATTGGGTGAAGTTTGGTTGACTTCTGCGCAGCGGTTTGGGAGTTAACATCAAAATTACATTTCTCGGCCATATCGCATAGATCTCACTGTGAAAAGGCTTAAATGGCTTTTTTGAACTAAGTTTGAGGATTGCGCTCAAACCAAATGTCCTAGAACGAAATTTTCAAATGTAACTACTAGAATGTGATACAATACACTATTGGGTGAAGTTTGGTTGACTTCTGCGCAGCGGTTTGGGAGTTAACATCAAAATTACATTTCTCGGCCATATCGCATAGATCTCACTGTGAAAAGGCTTAAATGGCTTTTTTGACCTAAGTTTGAGGATTGCGCTCAAATCAAATGTCCTAGAACCAAATTTCCACATGTAACTACTAGATTGTGATAAAATACACTAATGGGTGAAGTTTGGTTGACTTCTGCGCAGCAGTTTGGGAGTTAACATCAAAATTACATTTCTCGGCCATATCGCATAGATCTCACTGTGAAAAGGCTTAAATGACTTTTTTAATTAAGTTTGATGATTGCGCTCAAACAAAATTTCCTAGAACAAAATTTTCAAATGTAACTACTAGATTGTGATACAATACACTATTGGGTGAAGTTTGGTTGACTTCTGCGCAGCGGTTTGGGAGTTAACATCAAAATTACATTTCTCGGCCATATCGCATAGATCTCACTGTGAAAAGGCTTAAATGGCTTTTTGACCTAAGTTTGAGGATTGCGCTCAAATCAAATGTCCTATAACCAAATTTCCACATGTAACTACTAGATTGTGATACAATACACTAATGGGTGAAGTTTGGTTGACTTCTGCGCAGCGGTTTGGGAGTTAACATCAAAATTACATTTCTCGGCCATATCGCATAGATCTCACTGTGAAAAGGCTTAAATGACTTTTTTAATTAAGTTTGATGATTGCGTTCAAACAAAATGTCCTAGAACAAAATTTTTAAATGTAACTACTAGATTGTGATACAATACACTATTGGGTGAAGTTTGGTTGACTTCTGCGCAGCGGTTTGGGAGTTAACATCAAAATTACATTTCTCGGCCATATCGCATAGATCTCACTGTGAAAAGGCTTAAATGGCTTTTTTGACCTAAGTTTGATGATTGCGCTCAAACAAAATTTCCTAGAACAAAATTTTCAAATGTAACTACTAGATTGTGATACAATACACTATTGGGTGAAGTTTGGTTGACTTCTGCGCAGCGGTTTGGGAGTTAACATCAAAATTACATTTCTCGGCCATATCGCATAGATCTCACTGTGAAAAGGCTTAAATGGCTTTTTTGACCTAAGTTTGAGGATTGCGCTCAAACCAAATGTCCTAGAACGAAATTTTCAAATGTAACTACTAGAATGTGATACAATACACTATTGGGTGAAGTTTGGTTGACTTCTGCGCAGCGGTTTGGGAGTTAACATCAAAATTACATTTCTCGGCCATATCGCATAGATCTCACTGTGAAAAGGCTTAAATGGCTTTTTTGACCTAAGTTTGAGGATTGCGCTCAAATCAAATGTCCTAGAACGAAATTTTAAAATGTAACTACTAGAATGTGATACAATACACTATTGGGTGAAGTTTGGTTGACTTCTGCGCAGCGGTTTGGGAGTTAACATCAAAATTACATTTCTCGGCCATATCGCATAGATCTCACTTTGAAAAGGCTTAAATGACTTTTTTAATTAAGTTTGATGATTGCATTCAAACAAAATGTCCTAGAACAAAATTTTCAAATGTAACTACTAGAATGTGATACAATACACTATTGGGTGAAGTTTGGTTGACTTCTGCGCAGCGGTTTGGGAGTTAACATCAAAATTACATTTCTCGGCCATATCGCATAGATCTCACTGTGAAAAGGCTTAAATGGCTTTTTTGACCTAAGTTTGAGGATTGCGCTCAAATCAAATGTCCTAGAACCAAATTTCCACATGTAACTACTAGATTGTGATACAATACACTAATGGGTGAAGTTTGGTTGACTTTTGCGCAGCGGTTTGGGAGTTAACATCAAAATTACATTTCTCGGCCATATCGCATAGATCTCACTGTGAAAAGGCTTAAATGACTTTTTTAATTAAGTTTGATGATTGCGTTCAAACAAAATGTCCTAGAACAAAATTTTCAAATGTAACTACTAGATTGTGATACAATACACTATTGTGTGAAGTTTGGTTGACTTCTGCGCAGCGGTTTGGGAGTTAACATCAAAATTACATTTCTCGGCCATATCGCATAGATCTCACTGTGAAAAGGCTTAAATGGCTTTTTTGACCTAAGTTTGAGGATTGCGCTCAAACCAAATGTCCTAGAACGAAATTTTCAAATGTAACTACTAGAATGTGATACAATACACTATTGGGTGAAGTTTGGTTGACTTCTGCGCAGCGGTTTGGGAGTTAACATCAAAATTACATTTCTCGGCCATATCGCATAGATCTCACTGTGAAAAGGCTTAAATGGCTTTTTTTACCTAAGTTTGAGGATTGCGCTCAAATCAAATGTCCTAGAACCAAATTTCCACATGTAACTACTAGATTGTGATAAAATACACTAATGGGTGAAGTTTGGTTGACTTCTGCGCAGCGGTTTTGGAGTTAACATCAAAATTACATTTCTCGGCCATATCGCATAGATCTCACTGTGAAAAGGCTTAAATGACTTTTTTAATTAAGTTTGATGATTGCGCTCAAACAAAATTTCCTAGAACAAAATTTTCAAATGTAACTACTAGATTGTGATACAATACACTATTGGGTGAAGTTTGGTTGACTTCTGCGCAGCGGTTTGGGAGTGAACATCAAAATTACATTTCTCGGCCATATCGCATAGATCTCACTGTGAAAAGGCTTAAATGGCTTTTTTGACCTAAGTTTGAGGATTTCGCTCAAATCAAATGTCCTAGAACCAAATTTCCACATGTAACTACTAGATTGTGATAAAATACACTAATGGGTGAAGTTTGGTTTACTTCTGCGCAGCGGTTTGGGAGTTAACATCAAAATTACATTTCTCGGCCATATCGCATAGATCTCACTGTGAAAAGGCTTAAATGACTTTTTTAATTAAGTTTGATGATTGCGCTCAAACAAAATTTCCTAGAACAAAATTTTCAAATGTAACTACTAGATTGTGATACAATACACTATTGGGTGAAGTTTGGTTGACTTCTGCGCAGCGGTTTGGGAGTTAACATCAATATTACATTTCTCGGCCATATCGCATAGATCTCACTGTGAAAAGGCTTAAATGGCTTTTTTGACCTAAGTTTGAGGATTTCGCTCAAATCAAATGTCCTAGAACCAAATTTCCACATGTAACTACTAGATTGTGATAAAATACACTAATGGGTGAAGTTTGGTTTACTTCTGCGCAGCGGTTTGGGAGTTAACATCAAAATTACATTTCTCGGCCATATCGCATAGATCTCACTGTGAAAAGGCTTAAATGACTTTTTTAATTAAGTTTGATGATTGCGCTCAAACAAAATTTCCTAGAACAAAATTTTCAAATGTAACTACTAGATTGTGATACAATACACTATTGGGTGAAGTTTGGTTGACTTCTGCGCAGCGGTTTGGGAGTTAACATCAATATTACATTTCTCGGCCATATCGCATAGATCTCACTGTGAAAAGGCTTAAATGGCTTTTTTGACCTAAGTTTGAGAATTGCGCTCAAATCAAATGTCCTATAACCAAATTTCCACATGTAACTACTAGATTGTGATACAATACACTAATGGGTGAAGTTTGGTTGACTTCTGCGCAGCGGTTTGGGAGTTAACATCAAAATTACATTTCTCGGCCATATCGCATAGATCTCACTGTGAAAAGGCTTAAATGACTTTTTTAATTAAGTTTGATGATTGCGTTCAAACAAAATGTCCTAGAACAAAATTTTCAAATGTAACTACTAGATTGTGATACAATACACTATTGGGTGAAGTTTGGTTGACTTCTGCGCAGCGGTTTGGGAGTTAACATCAAAATTACATTTCTCGGCCATATCGCATAGATCTCACTGTGAAAAGGCTTAAATGACTTTTTTAATTAAGTTTGATGATTGCGTTCAAACAAAATGTCCTAGAACAAAATTTTCAAATGTAACTACTAGATTGTGATACAATACACTATTGGGTGAAGTTTGGTTGACTTCTGCGCAGCGGTTTGGGAGTTAACATCAAAATTACATTTCTCGGCCATATCGCATAGATCTCACTGTGAAAAGGCTTAAATGGCTTTTTTGACCTAAGTTTGAGGATTGCGCTCAAACAAAATGTCCTAGAACAAAATTTTCAAATGTAACTACTAGATTGCGATACAATACACTATTGGGTGAAGTTTGGTTGACTTCTGCGCAGCGGTTTGGGAGTTAACATCAAAATTACATTTCTCGGCCATATCGCATAGATCTCACTGTGAAAAGGCTTAAATGACTTTTTTAATTAAGTTTGATGATTGCGTTCAAACAAAATGTCCTAGAACAAAATTTTCAAATGTAACTACTAGATTGTGATACAATACACTATTGGGTGAAGTTTGGTTGACTTCTGCGCAGCGGTTTGGGAGTTAACATCAAAATTACATTTCTCGGCCATATCGCATAGATCTCACTGTGAAAAGGCTTAAATGGCTTTTTTGACCTAAGTTTGAGGATTGCGCTCAAACCAAATGTCCTAGAACGAAATTTTAAAATGTAACTACTAGAATGTGATACAATACACTATTGGGTGAAGTTTGGTTGACTTCTGCGCAGCGGTTTGGGAGTTAACATCAAAATTACATTTCTCGGCCATATCGCATAGATCTCACTGTGAAAAGGCTTAAATGGCTTTTTTGACCTAAGTTTGAGGATTGCGCTCAAATCAAATGTCCTAGAACCAAATTTCCACATGTAACTACTAGATTGTGATAAAATACACTAATGGGTGAAGTTTGGTTAACTTCTGCGCAGCGGTTTGGGAGTTAACATCAAAATTACATTTCTCGGCCATATCGCATAGATCTCACTGTGAAAAGGCTTAAATGACTTTTTTAATTAAGTTTGATGATTGCGCTCAAACAAAATTTCCTAGAACAAAATTTTCAAATGTAACTACTAGATTGTGATACAATACACTATTGGGTGAAGTTTGGTTGACTTCTGCGCAGCGGTTTGGGAGTTAACATCAAAATTACATTTCTCGGCCATATCGCATAGATCTCACTGTGAAAAGGCTTAAATGGCTTTTTTGACCTAAGTTTGAGGATTGCGCTCAAATCAAATGTCCTATAACCAAATTTCCACATGTAACTACTAGATTGTGATACAATACACTAATGGGTGAAGTTTGGTTGACTTCTGCGCAGCGGTTTGGGAGTTAACATCAAAATTACATTTCTCGGCCATATCGCATAGATCTCACTGTGAAAAGGCTTAAATGACTTTTTTAATTAAGTTTGATGATTGCGTTCAAACAAAATGTCCTAGAACAAAATTTTTAAATGTAACTACTAGATTGTGATACAATACACTATTGGGTGAAGTTTGGTTGACTTCTGCGCAACGGTTTGGGAGTTAACATCAAAATTACATTTCTCGGCCATATCGCATAGATCTCACTGTGAAAAGGCTTAAATGGCTTTTTTGACCTAAATTTGATGATTGCGCTCAAACAAAATTTCCTAGAACAAAATTTTCAAATGTAACTACTAGATTGTGATACAATACACTATTGGGTGAAGTTTGGTTGACTTCTGCGCAGCGGTTTGGGAGTTAACATCAAAATTACATTTCTCGGCCATATCGCATAGATCTCACTGTGAAAAGGCTTAAATGACTTTTTTAATTAAGTTTGATGATTGCGCTCAAACAAAATTTCCTAGAACAAAATTTTCAAATGTAACTACTAGATTGTGATACAATACACTATTGGGTGAAGTTTGGTTGACTTCTGCGCAGCGGTTTGGGAGTTAACATCAAAATTACATTTCTCGGCCATATCGCATAGATCTCACTGTGAAAAGGCTTAAATGGCTTTTTTGACCTAAGTTTGAGGATTGCGCTCAAATCAAATGTCCTATAACCAAATTTCCACATGTAACTACTAGATTGTGATACAATACACTAATGGGTGAAGTTTGGTTGACTTCTGCGCAGCGGTTTGGGAGTTAACATCAAAATTACATTTCTCGGCCATATCGCATAGATCTCACTGTGAAAAGGCTTAAATGACTTTTTTAATTAAGTTTGATGATTGCGTTCAAACAAAATGTCCTAGAACAAAATTTTTAAATGTAACTACTAGATTGTGATACAATACACTATTGGGTGAAGTTTGGTTGACTTCTGCGCAACGGTTTGGGAGTTAACATCAAAATTACATTTCTCGGCCATATCGCATAGATCTCACTGTGAAAAGGCTTAAATGGCTTTTTTGACCTAAATTTGATGATTGCGCTCAAACAAAATTTCCTAGAACAAAATTTTCAAATGTAACTACTAGATTGTGATACAATACACTATTGGGTGAAGTTTGGTTGACTTCTGCGCAGCGGTTTGGGAGTTAACATCAAAATTACATTTCTCGGCCATATCGCATAGATCTCACTGTGAAAAGGCTTAAATGGCTTTTTTGACCTAAGTTTGAGGATTGCGCTCAAACCAAATGTCCTAGAACGAAATTTTCAAATGTAACTACTAGAATGTGATACAATACACTATTGGGTGAAGTTTGGTTGACTTCTGCGCAGCGGTTTGGGAGTTAACATCAAAATTACATTTCTCGGCCATATCGCATAGATCTCACTGTGAAAAGGCTTAAATGGCTTTTTTGACCTAAGTTTGAGGATTGCGCTCAAATCAAATGTCCTAGAACCAAATTTCCACATGTAACTACTAGATTGTGATAAAATACACTAATGGGTGAAGTTTGGTTAACTTCTGCGCAGCGGTTTGGGAGTTAACATCAAAATTACATTTCTCGGCCATATCGCATAGATCTCACTGTGAAAAGGCTTAAATGACTTTTTTAATTAAGTTTCATGATTGCGCTCAAACAAAATTTCCTAGAACAAAATTTTCAAATGTAACTACTAGATTGTGATACAATACACTATTGGGTGAAGTTTGGTTGACTTCTGCGCAGCGGTTTGGGAGTTAACATCAAAATTACATTTCTCGGCCATATCGCATAGATCTCACTGTGAAAAGGCTTAAATGGCTTTTTTGACCTAAGTTTGAGGATTGCGCTCAAACCAAATGTCCTAGAACGAAATTTTCAAATGTAACTACTAGAATGTGATACAATACACTATTGGGTGAAGTTTGGTTGACTTCTGCGCAGCGGTTTGGGAGTTAACATCAAAATTACATTTCTCGGCCATATCGCATAGATCTCACTGTGAAAAGGCTTAAATGGCTTTTTTGACCTAAGTTTGAGGATTGCGCTCAAATCAAATGTCCTAGAACCAAATTTCCATTGGTAACTACTAGATTGTGATAAAATACACTAATGGGTGAAGTTTGGTTGACTTCTGCGCAGCGGTTTGGGAGTTAACATCAAAATTACATTTCTCGGCCATATCGCATAGATCTCACTGTGAAAAGGCTTAAATGACTTTTTTAATTAAGTTTGATGATTGCGCTCAAACAAAATTTCCTAGAACAAAATTTTCAAATGTAACTACTAGATTGTGATACAATACACTATTGGGTGAAGTTTGGTTGACTTCTGCGCAGCGGTTTGGGAGTGAACATCAAAATTACATTTCTCGGCCATATCGCATAGATCTCACTGTGAAAAGGCTTAAATGGCTTTTTTGACCTAAGTTTGAGGATTGCGCTCAAACCAAATGTCCTAGGACGAAATTTTTAAATGTAACTACTAGAATGTGATACAATACACTATTGGGTGAAGTTTGGTTGACTTCTGCGCAGCGGTTTGGGAGTTAACATCAAAATTACATTTCTCGGCCATATCGCATAGATCTCACTGTGAAAAGGCTTAAATGGCTTTTTTGACCTAAGTTTGAGGATTGCGCTCAAATCAAATGTCCTAGAACGAAATTTCCACATGTAACTACTAGATTGTGATAAAATACACTAATGGGTGAAGTTTGGTTGACTTCTGCGCAGCGGTTTGGGAGTTAACATCAAAATTACATTTCTCGGCCATATCGCATAGATCTCACTGTGAAAAGGCTTAAATGACTTTTTTAATTAAGTTTGATGATTGCGTTCAAACAAAATGTCCTAGAACAAAATTTTTAAATGTAACTACTAGATTGTGATACAATACACTATTGGGTGAAGTTTGGTTGACTTCTGCGCAGCGGTTTGGGAGTTAACATCAAAATTACATTTCTCGGCCATATCGCATAGATCTCACTGTGAAAAGGCTTAAATGGCTTTTTTGACCTAAGTTTGAGGATTGCGCTCAAATCAAATGTCCTAGAACCAAATTTCCACATGTAACTACTAGATTGTGATAAAATACACTAATGGGTGAAGTTTGGTTGACTTCTGCGCAGCGGTTTGGGAGTTAACATCAAAATTACATTTCTCGGCCATATCGCATAGATCTCACTGTGAAAAGGCTTAAATGACTTTTTTAATTAAGTTTGATGATTGCGCTCAAACAAAATTTCCTAGAACAAAATTTTCAAATGTAACTACTAGATTGTGATACAATACACTATTGGGTGAAGTTTGGTTGACTTCTGCGCAGCGGTTTGGGAGTTAACATCAAAATTACATTTCTCGGCCATATCGCATAGATCTCACTGTGAAAAGGCTTAAATGACTTTTTTAATTAAGTTTGATGATTGCGTTCAAACAAAATGTCCTAGAACAAAATTTTCAAATGTAACTACTAGATTGTGATACAATACACTATTGGGTGAAGTTTGGTTGACTTCTGCGCAGCGGTTTGGGAGTTAACATCAAAATTACATTTCTCGGCCATATCGCATAGATCTCACTGTGAAAAGGCTTAAATGGCTTTTTTGACCTAAGTTTGAGGATTGCGTTCAAACAAAATGTCCTAGAACAAAATTTTCAAATGTAACTACTAGATTGTGATACAATACACTATTGGGTGAAGTTTGGTTGACTTCTGCGCAGCGGTTTGGGAGTTAACATCAAAATTACATTTCTCGGCCATATCGCATAGATCTCACTGTGAAAAGGCTTAAATGACTTTTTTAATTAAGTTTGATGATTGCGTTCAAACAAAATGTCCTAGAACAAAATTTTCAAATATAACTACTAGATTGTGATACAATACACTATTGGGTGAAGTTTGGTTGACTTCTGCGCAGCGGTTTGGGAGTTAACATCAAAATTACATTTCTCGGCCATATCGCTTAGATCTCACTGTGAAAAGGCTTAAATGGCTTTTTTGACCTAAGTTTGAGGATTGCGCTCAAACCAAATGTTCTAGAACGAAATTTTCAAATGTAACTACTAGAATGTGATACAATACACTATTGGGTGAAGTTTGGTTGACTTCTGCGCAGCGGTTTGGGAGTTAACATCAAAATTACATTTCTCGGCCATATCGCATAGATCTCACTGTGAAAAGGCTTAAATGGCTTTTTTGACCTAAGTTTGAGGATTGCGCTCAAATCAAATGTCCTAGAACCAAATTTCCACATGTAACTACTAGATTGTGATAAAATACACTAATGGGTGAAGTTTGGTTGACTTCTGCGCAGCGGTTTGGGAGTGAACATCAAAATTACATTTCTCGGCCATATCGCATAGATCTCACTGTGAAAAGGCTTAAATGGCTTTTTTGACCTAAGTTTGAGGATTGCGCTCAAACAAAATTTCCTAGAACCAAATTGCCACATGTAACTACTAGATTGTGATACAATACACTATTGGGTGAAGTTTGGTTGACTTCTGCGCAGCGGTTTGGGAGTTAACATCAAAATTACATTTCTCGGCCATATCGCATAGATCTCACTGTGAAAAGGCTTAAATGGCTTTTTTGACCTAAGTTTGAGGATTGCGCTCAAATCAAATGTCCTAGAACCAAATTGCCACATGTAACTACTAGATTGTGATACAATACACTATTGGGTGAAGTTTGGTTGACTTCTGCGCAGCGGTTTGGGAGTTAACATCAAAATTACATTTCTCGGCCATATCGCATAGATCTCACTGTGAAAAGGCTTAAATGACTTTTTTAATTAAGTTTGATGATTGCGTTCAAACAAAATGTCCTAGAACAAAATTTTTAAATGTAACTACTAGATTGTGATACAATACACTATTGGGTGAAGTTTGGTTGACTTCTGCGCAACGGTTTGGGAGTTAACATCAAAATTACATTTCTCGGCCATATCGCATAGATCTCACTGTGAAAAGGCTTAAATGGCTTTTTTGACCTAAGTTTGATGATTGCGCTCAAACAAAATTTCCTAGAACAAAATTTTCAAATGTAACTACTAGATTGTGATACAATACACTAATGGGTGAAGTTTGGTTGACTTCTGCGCAGCGGTTTGGGAGTTAACATCAAAATTACATTTCTCGGCCATATCGCATAGATCTCACTGTGAAAAGGCTTAAATGGCTTTTTTGACCTAAGTTTGAGGATTGCGCTCAAATCAAATGTCCTAGAACCAAATTTCCACATGTAACTACTAGATTGTGATAAAATACACTAATGGGTGAAGTTTGGTTGACTTCTGCGCAGCGGTTTGGGAGTGAACATCAAAATTACATTTCTCGGCCATATCGCATAGATCTCACTGTGAAAAGGCTTAAATGGCTTTTTTGACCTAAGTTTGAGGATTGCGCTCAAACAAAATTTCCTAGAACCAAATTGCCACATGTAACTACTAGATTGTGATACAATACACTATTGGGTGAAGTTTGGTTGACTTCTGCGCAGCGGTTTGGGAGTTAACATCAAAATTACATTTCTCGGCCATATCGCATAGATCTCACTGTGAAAAGGCTTAAATGGCTTTTTTGACCTAAGTTTGAGGATTGCGCTCAAATCAAATGTCCTAGAACCAAATTGCCACATGTAACTACTAGATTGTGATACAATACACTATTGGGTGAAGTTTGGTTGACTTCTGCGCAGCGGTTTGGGAGTTAACATCAAAATTACATTTCTCGGCCATATCGCATAGATCTCACTGTGAAAAGGCTTAAATGACTTTTTTAATTAAGTTTGATGATTGCGTTCAAACAAAATGTCCTAGAACAAAATTTTTAAATGTAACTACTAGATTGTGATACAATACACTATTGGGTGAAGTTTGGTTGACTTCTGCGCAACGGTTTGGGAGTTAACATCAAAATTACATTTCTCGGCCATATCGCATAGATCTCACTGTGAAAAGGCTTAAATGGCTTTTTTGACCTAAGTTTGATGATTGCGCTCAAACAAAATTTCCTAGAACAAAATTTTCAAATGTAACTACTAGATTGTGATACAATACACTATTGGGTGAAGTTTGGTTGACTTCTGCGCAGCGGTTTGGGAGTTAACATCAAAATTACATTTCTCGGCCATATCGCATAGATCTCACTGTGAAAAGGCTTAAATGACTTTTTTAATTAAGTTTGATGATTGCGTTCAAACAAAATGTCCTAGAACAAAATTTTCAAATATAACTACTAGATTGTGATACAATACACTATTGGGTGAAGTTTGGTTGACTTCTGCGCAGCGGTTTGGGAGTTAACATCAAAATTACATTTCTCGGCCATATCGCTTAGATCTCACTGTGAAAAGGCTTAAATGGCTTTTTTGACCTAAGTTTGAGGATTGCGCTCAAACCAAATGTTCTAGAACGAAATTTTCAAATGTAACTACTAGAATGTGATACAATACACTATTGGGTGAAGTTTGGTTGACTTCTGCGCAGCGGTTTGGGAGTTAACATCAAAATTACATTTCTCGGCCATATCGCATAGATCTCACTGTGAAAAGGCTTAAATGGCTTTTTTGACCTAAGTTTGAGGATTGCGCTCAAATCAAATGTCCTAGAACCAAATTTCCACATGTAACTACTAGATTGTGATAAAATACACTAATGGGTGAAGTTTGGTTGACTTCTGCGCAGCGGTTTGGGAGTGAACATCAAAATTACATTTCTCGGCCATATCGCATAGATCTCACTGTGAAAAGGCTTAAATGGCTTTTTTGACCTAAGTTTGAGGATTGCGCTCAAACAAAATTTCCTAGAACCAAATTGCCACATGTAACTACTAGATTGTGATACAATACACTATTGGGTGAAGTTTGGTTGACTTCTGCGCAGCGGTTTGGGAGTTAACATCAAAATTACATTTCTCGGCCATATCGCATAGATCTCACTGTGAAAAGGCTTAAATGGCTTTTTTGACCTAAGTTTGAGGATTGCGCTCAAATCAAATGTCCTAGAACCAAATTGCCACATGTAACTACTAGATTGTGATACAATACACTATTGGGTGAAGTTTGGTTGACTTCTGCGCAGCGGTTTGGGAGTTAACATCAAAATTACATTTCTCGGCCATATCGCATAGATCTCACTGTGAAAAGGCTTAAATGACTTTTTTAATTAAGTTTGATGATTGCGTTCAAACAAAATGTCCTAGAACAAAATTTTTAAATGTAACTACTAGATTGTGATACAATACACTATTGGGTGAAGTTTGGTTGACTTCTGCGCAACGGTTTGGGAGTTAACATCAAAATTACATTTCTCGGCCATATCGCATAGATCTCACTGTGAAAAGGCTTAAATGGCTTTTTTGACCTAAGTTTGATGATTGCGCTCAAACAAAATTTCCTAGAACAAAATTTTCAAATGTAACTACTAGATTGTGATACAATACACTATTGGGTGAAGTTTGGTTGACTTCTGCGCAGCGGTTTGGGAGTTAACATCAAAATTACATTTCTCGGCCATATCGCATAGATCTCACTGTGAAAAGGCTTAAATGGCTTTTTTGACCTAAGTTTGAGGATTGCGCTCAAACCAAATGTCCTAGAACGAAATTTTCAAATGTAACTACTAGAATGTGATACAATACACTATTGGGTGAAGTTTGGTTGACTTCTGCGCAGCGGTTTGGGAGTTAACATCAAAATTACATTTCTCGGCCATATCGCATAGATCTCACTGTGAAAAGGCTTAAATGGCTTTTTTGACCTAAGTTTGAGGATTGCGCTCAAATCAAATGTCCTAGAACCAAATTTCCACATGTAACTACTAGATTGTGATAAAATACACTAATGGGTGAAGTTTGGTTAACTTCTGCGCAGCGGTTTGGGAGTTAACATCAAAATTACATTTCTCGGCCATATCGCATAGATCTCACTGTGAAAAGGCTTAAATGACTTTTTTAATTAAGTTTCATGATTGCGCTCAAACAAAATTTCCTAGAACAAAATTTTCAAATGTAACTACTAGATTGTGATACAATACACTATTGGGTGAAGTTTGGTTGACTTCTGCGCAGCGGTTTGGGAGTTAACATCAAAATTACATTTCTCGGCCATATCGCATAGATCTCACTGTGAAAAGGCTTAAATGGCTTTTTTGACCTAAGTTTGAGGATTGCGCTCAAACCAAATGTCCTAGAACGAAATTTTCAAATGTAACTACTAGAATGTGATACAATACACTATTGGGTGAAGTTTGGTTGACTTCTGCGCAGCGGTTTGGGAGTTAACATCAAAATTACATTTCTCGGCCATATCGCATAGATCTCACTGTGAAAAGGCTTAAATGGCTTTTTTGACCTAAGTTTGAGGATTGCGCTCAAATCAAATGTCCTAGAACCAAATTTCCATTGGTAACTACTAGATTGTGATAAAATACACTAATGGGTGAAGTTTGGTTGACTTCTGCGCAGCGGTTTGGGAGTTAACATCAAAATTACATTTCTCGGCCATATCGCATAGATCTCACTGTGAAAAGGCTTAAATGACTTTTTTAATTAAGTTTGATGATTGCGCTCAAACAAAATTTCCTAGAACAAAATTTTCAAATGTAACTACTAGATTGTGATACAATACACTATTGGGTGAAGTTTGGTTGACTTCTGCGCAGCGGTTTGGGAGTGAACATCAAAATTACATTTCTCGGCCATATCGCATAGATCTCACTGTGAAAAGGCTTAAATGGCTTTTTTGACCTAAGTTTGAGGATTGCGCTCAAATCAAATGTCCTATAACCAAATTTCCACATGTAACTACTAGATTGTGATACAATACACTAATGGGTGAAGTTTGGTTGACTTCTGCGCAGCGGTTTGGGAGTTAACATCAAAATTACATTTCTCGGCCATATCGCATAGATCTCACTGTGAAAAGGCTTAAATGGCTTTTTTGACCTAAGTTTGAGGATTGCGCTCAAACAAAATGTCCTAGAACAAAATTTTCAAATGTAACTACTAGATTGTGATACAATACACTATTGGGTGAAGTTTGGTTGACTTCTGCGCAGCGGTTTGGGAGTTAACATCAAAATTACATTTCTCGGCCATATCGCATAGATCTCACTGTGAAAAGGCTTAAATGACTTTTTAAATTAAGTTTGATGATTGCGTTCAAACAAAATGTCCTAGAACAAAATTTTCAAATGTAACTACTAGATTGTGATACAATACACTATTGGGTGAAGTTTGGTTGACTTCTGCGCAGCGGTTTGGGAGTTAACATCAAAATTACATTTCTCGGCCATATCGCATAGATCTCACTGTGAAAAGGCTTAAATGGCTTTTTTGACCTAAGTTTGAGGATTGCGCTCAAACCAAATGTCCTAGAACGAAATTTTCAAATGTAACTACTAGAATGTGATACAATACACTATTGGGTGAAGTTTGGTTGACTTCTGCGCAGCGGTTTGGGAGTTAACATCAAAATTACATTTCTCGGCCATATCGCATAGATCTCACTGTGAAAAGGCTTAATTGGCTTTTTTGACCTAAGTTTGAGGATTGCGCTCAAATCAAATGTCCTAGAACGAAATTTCCACATGTAACTACTAGATTGTGATAAAATACACTAATGGGTGAAGTTTGGTTGACTTCTGCGCAGCGCTTTGGGAGTTAACATCAAAATTACATTTCTCGGCCATATCGCATAGATCTCACTGTGAAAAGGCTTAAATGACTTTTTTAATTAAGTTTGATGATTGCGTTCAAACAAAATGTCCTAGAACAAAATTTTTAAATGTAACTACTAGATTGTGATACAATACACTATTGGGTGAAGTTTGGTTGACTTCTGCGCAGCGGTTTGGGAGTTAACATCAAAATTACATTTCTCGGCCATATCGCATAGATCTCACTGTGAAAAGGCTTAAATGGCTTTTTTGACCTAAGTTTGAGGATTGCGCTCAAATCAAATGTCCTATAACCAAATTTCCACATGTAACTACTAGATTGTGATACAATACACTAATGGGTGAAGTTTGGTTGACTTCTGCGCAGCGGTTTGGGAGTTAACATCAAAATTACATTTCTCGGCCATATCGCATAGATCTCACTGTGAAAAGGCTTAAATGACTTTTTTAATTAAGTTTGATGATTGCGTTCAAACAAAATGTCCTAGAACAAAATTTTTAAATGTAACTACTAGATTGTGATACAATACACTATTGGGTGAAGTTTGGTTGACTTCTGCGCAGCGGTTTGGGAGTTAACATCAAAATTACATTTCTCGGCCATATCGCATAGATCTCACTGTGAAAAGGCTTAAATGGCTTTTTTGACCTAAGTTTGATGATTGCGCTCAAACAAAATTTCCTAGAACAAAATTTTCAAATGTAACTACTAGATTGTGATACAATACACTATTGGGTGAAGTTTGGTTGACTTCTGCGCAGCGGTTTGGGAGTTAACATCAAAATTACATTTCTCGGCCATATCGCATAGATCTCACTGTGAAAAGGCTTAAATGGCTTTTTTGACCTAAGTTTGAGGATTGCGCTCAAACCAAATGTCCTAGAACGAAATTTTCAAATGTAACTACTAGAATGTGATACAATACACTATTGGGTGAAGTTTGGTTGACTTCTGCGCAGCGGTTTGGGAGTTAACATCAAAATTACATTTCTCGGCCATATCGCATAGATCTCACTGTGAAAAGGCTTAAATGGCTTTTTTGACCTAAGTTTGAGGATTGCGCTCAAATCAAATGTCCTAGAACGAAATTTTAAAATGTAACTACTAGAATGTGATACAATACACTATTGGGTGAAGTTTGGTTGACTTCTGCGCAGCGGTTTGGGAGTTAACATCAAAATTACATTTCTCGGCCATATCGCATAGATCTCACTTTGAAAAGGCTTAAATGACTTTTTTAATTAAGTTTGATGATTGCATTCAAACAAAATGTCCTAGAACAAAATTTTCAAATGTAACTACTAGAATGTGATACAATACACTATTGGGTGAAGTTTGGTTGACTTCTGCGCAGCGGTTTGGGAGTTAACATCAAAATTACATTTCTCGGCCATATCGCATAGATCTCACTGTGAAAAGGCTTAAATGGCTTTTTTGACCTAAGTTTGAGGATTGCGCTCAAATCAAATGTCCTAGAACCAAATTTCCACATGTAACTACTAGATTGTGATACAATACACTAATGGGTGAAGTTTGGTTGACTTTTGCGCAGCGGTTTGGGAGTTAACATCAAAATTACATTTCTCGGCCATATCGCATAGATCTCACTGTGAAAAAGGCTTAAATGACTTTTTTAATTAAGTTTGATGATTGCGCTCAAACAAAATTTCCTAGAACAAAATTTTCAAATGTAACTACTAGATTGTGATACAATACACTATTGGGTGAAGTTTGGTTGACTTCTGCGCAGCGGTTTGGGAGTTAACATCAAAATTACATTTCTCGGCCATATCGCATAGATCTCACTGTGAAAAGGCTTAAATGGCTTTTTTGACCTAAGTTTGAGGATTGCGCTCAAATCAAATGTCCTAGAACCAAATTTCCACATGTAACTACTAGATTGTGATACAATACACTATTGGGTGAAGTTTGGTTTACTTCTGCGCAGCGGTTTGGGAGTTAACATCAAAATTACATTTCTCGGCCATATCGCATAGATCTCACTGTGAAAAGGCTTAAATGGCTTTTTTGACCTAAGTTTAATAATTGCGCTCAAACCAAATGTCCTTGAACGAAATTTTAAAATGTAACTACTAGAATGTGATACAATACACTATTGGGTGAAGTTTGGTTGACTTCTGCGCAGCGGTTTGGGAGTTAACATCAAAATTACATTTTCTCGGCCATATCGCATAGATCTCACTGTGAAAAGGCTTAAATGGCTTTTTTGACCTAAGTTTGAGGATTGCGCTCAAATCAAATGTCCTAGAACCAAATTTCCACATGTAACTACTAGATTGTGATACAATACACTAATGGGTGAAGTTTGGTTGACTTCTGCGCAGCGGTTTGGGAGTTAACATCAAAATTACATTTCTCGGCCATATCGCATAGATCTCACTGTGAAAAGGCTTAAATGGCTTTTTTGACCTAAGTTTGAGGATTGCGCTCAAACAAAATGTCCTAGAACAAAATTTTCAAATGTAACTACTAGATTGTGATACAATACACTATTGGGTGAAGTTTGGTTGACTTCTGCGCAGCGGTTTGGGAGTTAACATCAAAATTACATTTCTCGGCCATATCGCATAGATCTCACTGTGAAAAGGCTTAAATGACTTTTTTAATTAAGTTTGATGATTGCGTTCAAACAAAATGTCCTAGAACAAAATTTTCAAATGTAACTACTAGATTGTGATACAATACACTATTGTGTGAAGTTTGGTTGACTTCTGCGCAGCGGTTTGGGAGTTAACATCAAAATTACATTTCTCGGCCATATCGCATAGATCTCACTGTGAAAAGGCTTAAATGGCTTTTTTGACCTAAGTTTGAGGATTGCGCTCAAACCAAATGTCCTAGAACGAAATTTTCAAATGTAACTACTAGAATGTGATACAATACACTATTGGGTGAAGTTTGGTTGACTTCTGCGCAGCGGTTTGGGAGTTAACATCAAAATTACATTTCTCGGCCATATCGCATAGATCTCACTGTGAAAAGGCTTAAATGGCTTTTTTTACCTAAGTTTGAGGATTGCGCTCAAATCAAATGTCCTAGAACCAAATTTGCACATGTAACTACTAGATTGTGATAAAATACACTAATGGGTGAAGTTTGGTTGACTTCTGCGCAGCGGTTTTGGAGTTAACATCAAAATTACATTTCTCGGCCATATCGCATAGATCTCACTGTGAAAAGGCTTAAATGACTTTTTTAATTAAGTTTGATGATTGCGCTCAAACAAAATTTCCTAGAACAAAATTTTCAAATGTAACTACTAGATTGTGATACAATACACTATTGGGTGAAGTTTGGTTGACTTCTGCGCAGCGGTTTGGGAGTGAACATCAAAATTACATTTCTCGGCCATATCGCATAGATCTCACTGTGAAAAGGCTTAAATGGCTTTTTTGACCTAAGTTTGAGGATTTCGCTCAAATCAAATGTCCTAGAACCAAATTTCCACATGTAACTACTAGATTGTGATAAAATACACTAATGGGTGAAGTTTGGTTTACTTCTGCGCAGCGGTTTGGGAGTTAACATCAAAATTACATTTCTCGGCCATATCGCATAGATCTCACTGTGAAAAGGCTTAAATGACTTTTTTAATTAAGTTTGATGATTGCGCTCAAACAAAATTTCCTAGAACAAAATTTTCAAATGTAACTACTAGATTGTGATACAATACACTATTGGGTGAAGTTTGTTTGACTTCTGCTCAGCGGTTTGGGAGTTAACATCAATATTACATTTCTCGGCCATATCGCATAGATCTCACTGTGAAAAGGCTTAAATGGCTTTTTTGACCTAAGTTTGAGAATTGCGCTCAAATCAAATGTCCTATAACCAAATTTCCACATGTAACTACTAGATTGTGATACAATACACTAATGGGTGAAGTTTGGTTGACTTCTGCGCAGCGGTTTGGGAGTTAACATCAAAATTACATTTCTCGGCCATATCGCATAGATCTCACTGTGAAAAGGCTTAAATGACTTTTTTAATTAAGTTTGATGATTGCGTTCAAACAAAATGTCCTAGAACAAAATTTTCAAATGTAACTACTAGATTGTGATACAATACACTATTGGGTGAAGTTTGGTTGACTTCTGCGCAGCGGTTTGGGAGTTAACATCAAAATTACATTTCTCGGCCATATCGCATAGATCTCACTGTGAAAAGGCTTAAATGACTTTTTTAATTAAGTTTGATGATTGCGTTCAAACAAAATGTCCTAGAACGAAATTTTCAAATGTAACTACTAGAATGTGATACAATACACTATTGGGTGAAGTTTGGTTGACTTCTGCGCAGCGGTTTGGGAGTTAACATCAAAATTACATTTCTCGGCCATATCGCATAGATCTCACTGTGAAAAGGCTTAAATGGCTTTTTTGACCTAAGTTTGAGGATTGCGCTCAAATCAAATGTCCTAGAACCAAATTTCCACATGTAACTACTAGATTGTGATAAAATACACTAATGGGTGAAGTTTGGTTGACTTCTGCGCAGCGGTTTGGGAGTTAACATCAAAATTACATTTCTCGGCCATATCGCATAGATCTCACTGTGAAAAGGCTTAAATGGCTTTTTTGACCTAAGTTTGAGGATTGCGCTCAAATCAAATGTCCTATAACCAAATTTCCACATGTAACTACTAGATTGTGATACAATACACTAATGGGTGAAGTTTGGTTGACTTCTGCGCAGCGGTTTGGGAGTTAACATCAAAATTACATTTCTCGGCCATATCGCATAGATCTCACTGTGAAAAGGCTTAAATGACTTTTTTAATTAAGTTTGATGATTGCGTTCAAACAAAATGTCCTAGAACAAAATTTTTAAATGTAACTACTAGATTGTGATACAATACACTATTGGGTGAAGTTTGGTTGACTTCTGCGCAGCGGTTTGGGAGTTAACATCAAAATTACATTTCTCGGCCATATCGCATAGATCTCACTGTGAAAAGGCTTAAATGGCTTTTTTGACCTAAGTTTGATGATTGCGCTCAAACAAAATTTCCTAGAACAAAATTTTCAAATGTAACTACTAGATTGTGATACAATACACTATTGGGTGAAGTTTGGTTGACTTCTGCGCAGCGGTTTGGGAGTTAACATCAAAATTACATTTCTCGGCCATATCGCATAGATCTCACTGTGAAAAGGCTTAAATGGCTTTTTTGACCTAAGTTTGAGGATTGCGCTCAAATCAAATGTCCTAGAACGAAATTTTCAAATGTAACTACTAGAATGTGATACAATACACTATTGGGTGAAGTTTGGTTGACTTCTGCGCAGCGGTTTGGGAGTTAACATCAAAATTACATTTCTCGGCCATATCGCATAGATCTCACTGTGAAAAGGCTTAAATGGCTTTTTTGACCTAAGTTTGAGGATTGCGCTCAAATCAAATGTCCTAGAACGAAATTTTAAAATGTAACTACTAGAATGTGATACAATACACTATTGGGTGAAGTTTGGTTGACTTCTGCGCAGCGGTTTGGGAGTTAACATCAAAATTACATTTCTCGGCCATATCGCATAGATCTCACTTTGAAAAGGCTTAAATGACTTTTTTAATTAAGTTTGATGATTGCATTCAAACAAAATGTCCTAGAACAAAATTTTCAAATGTAACTACTAGAATGTGATACAATACACTATTGGGTGAAGTTTGGTTGACTTCTGCGCAGCGGTTTGGGAGTTAACATCAAAATTACATTTCTCGGCCATATCGCATAGATCTCACTGTGAAAAGGCTTAAATGGCTTTTTTGACCTAAGTTTGAGGATTGCGCTCAAATCAAATGTCCTAGAACCAAATTTCCACATGTAACTACTAGATTGTGATACAATACACTAATGGGTGAAGTTTGGTTGACTTTTGCGCAGCGGTTTGGGAGTTAACATCAAAATTACATTTCTCGGCCATATCGCATAGATCTCACTGTGAAAAAGGCTTAAATGACTTTTTTAATTAAGTTTGATGATTGCGCTCAAACAAAATTTCCTAGAACAAAATTTTCAAATGTAACTACTAGATTGTGATACAATACACTATTGGGTGAAGTTTGGTTGACTTCTGCGCAGCGGTTTGGGAGTTAACATCAAAATTACATTTCTCGGCCATATCGCATAGATCTCACTGTGAAAAGGCTTAAATGGCTTTTTTGACCTAAGTTTGAGGATTGCGCTCAAATCAAATGTCCTAGAACCAAATTTCCACATGTAACTACTAGATTGTGATACAATACACTATTGGGTGAAGTTTGGTTTACTTCTGCGCAGCGGTTTGGGAGTTAACATCAAAATTACATTTCTCGGCCATATCGCATAGATCTCACTGTGAAAAGGCTTAAATGGCTTTTTTGACCTAAGTTTAATAATTGCGCTCAAACCAAATGTCCTTGAACGAAATTTTAAAATGTAACTACTAGAATGTGATACAATACACTATTGGGTGAAGTTTGGTTGACTTCTGCGCAGCGGTTTGGGAGTTAACATCAAAATTACATTTTCTCGGCCATATCGCATAGATCTCACTGTGAAAAGGCTTAAATGGCTTTTTTGACCTAAGTTTGAGGATTGCGCTCAAATCAAATGTCCTAGAACCAAATTTCCACATGTAACTACTAGATTGTGATACAATACACTAATGGGTGAAGTTTGGTTGACTTCTGCGCAGCGGTTTGGGAGTTAACATCAAAATTACATTTCTCGGCCATATCGCATAGATCTCACTGTGAAAAGGCTTAAATGGCTTTTTTGACCTAAGTTTGAGGATTGCGCTCAAACAAAATGTCCTAGAACAAAATTTTCAAATGTAACTACTAGATTGTGATACAATACACTATTGGGTGAAGTTTGGTTGACTTCTGCGCAGCGGTTTGGGAGTTAACATCAAAATTACATTTCTCGGCCATATCGCATAGATCTCACTGTGAAAAGGCTTAAATGACTTTTTTAATTAAGTTTGATGATTGCGTTCAAACAAAATGTCCTAGAACAAAATTTTCAAATGTAACTACTAGATTGTGATACAATACACTATTGTGTGAAGTTTGGTTGACTTCTGCGCAGCGGTTTGGGAGTTAACATCAAAATTACATTTCTCGGCCATATCGCATAGATCTCACTGTGAAAAGGCTTAAATGGCTTTTTTGACCTAAGTTTGAGGATTGCGCTCAAACCAAATGTCCTAGAACGAAATTTTCAAATGTAACTACTAGAATGTGATACAATACACTATTGGGTGAAGTTTGGTTGACTTCTGCGCAGCGGTTTGGGAGTTAACATCAAAATTACATTTCTCGGCCATATCGCATAGATCTCACTGTGAAAAGGCTTAAATGGCTTTTTTTACCTAAGTTTGAGGATTTCGCTCAAATCAAATGTCCTAGAACCAAATTTCCACATGTAACTACTAGATTGTGATAAAATACACTAATGGGTGAAGTTTGGTTTACTTCTGCGCAGCGGTTTGGGAGTTAACATCAAAATTACATTTCTCGGCCATATCGCATAGATCTCACTGTGAAAAGGCTTAAATGACTTTTTTAATTAAGTTTGATGATTGCGCTCAAACAAAATTTCCTAGAACAAAATTTTCAAATGTAACTACTAGATTGTGATACAATACACTATTGGGTGAAGTTTGGTTGACTTCTGCGCAGCGGTTTGGGAGTTAACATCAATATTACATTTCTCGGCCATATCGCATAGATCTCACTGTGAAAAGGCTTAAATGGCTTTTTTGACCTAAGTTTGAGAATTGCGCTCAAATCAAATGTCCTATAACCAAATTTCCACATGTAACTACTAGATTGTGATACAATACACTAATGGGTGAAGTTTGGTTGACTTCTGCGCAGCGGTTTGGGAGTTAACATCAAAATTACATTTCTCGGCCATATCGCATAGATCTCACTGTGAAAAGGCTTAAATGACTTTTTTAATTAAGTTTGATGATTGCGTTCAAACAAAATGTCCTAGAACAAAATTTTCAAATGTAACTACTAGATTGTGATACAATACACTATTGGGTGAAGTTTGGTTGACTTCTGCGCAGCGGTTTGGGAGTTAACATCAAAATTACATTTCTCGGCCATATCGCATAGATCTCACTGTGAAAAGGCTTAAATGACTTTTTTAATTAAGTTTGATGATTGCGTTCAAACAAAATGTCCTAGAACGAAATTTTCAAATGTAACTACTAGAATGTGATACAATACACTATTGGGTGAAGTTTGGTTGACTTCTGCGCAGCGGTTTGGGAGTTAACATCAAAATTACATTTCTCGGCCATATCGCATAGATCTCACTGTGAAAAGGCTTAAATGGCTTTTTTGACCTAAGTTTGAGGATTGCGCTCAAATCAAATGTCCTAGAACCAAATTTCCACATGTAACTACTAGATTGTGATAAAATACACTAATGGGTGAAGTTTGGTTGACTTCTGCGCAGCGGTTTGGGAGTTAACATCAAAATTACATTTCTCGGCCATATCGCATAGATCTCACTGTGAAAAGGCTTAAATGGCTTTTTTGACCTAAGTTTGAGGATTGCGCTCAAATCAAATGTCCTATAACCAAATTTCCACATGTAACTACTAGATTGTGATACAATACACTAATGGGTGAAGTTTGGTTGACTTCTGCGCAGCGGTTTGGGAGTTAACATCAAAATTACATTTCTCGGCCATATCGCATAGATCTCACTGTGAAAAGGCTTAAATGACTTTTTTAATTAAGTTTGATGATTGCGTTCAAACAAAATGTCCTAGAACAAAATTTTTAAATGTAACTACTAGATTGTGATACAATACACTATTGGGTGAAGTTTGGTTGACTTCTGCGCAGCGGTTTGGGAGTTAACATCAAAATTACATTTCTCGGCCATATCGCATAGATCTCACTGTGAAAAGGCTTAAATGGCTTTTTTGACCTAAGTTTGATGATTGCGCTCAAACAAAATTTCCTAGAACAAAATTTTCAAATGTAACTACTAGATTGTGATACAATACACTATTGGGTGAAGTTTGGTTGACTTCTGCGCAGCGGTTTGGGAGTTAACATCAAAATTACATTTCTCGGCCATATCGCATAGATCTCACTGTGAAAAGGCTTAAATGGCTTTTTTGACCTAAGTTTGAGGATTGCGCTCAAACCAAATGTCCTAGAACGAAATTTTCAAATGTAACTACTAGAATGTGATACAATACACTATTGGGTGAAGTTTGGTTGACTTCTGCGCAGCGGTTTGGGAGTTAACATCAAAATTACATTTCTCGGCCATATCGCATAGATCTCACTGTGAAAAGGCTTAAATGGCTTTTTTGACCTAAGTTTGAGGATTGCGCTCAAATCAAATGTCCTAGAACGAAATTTTAAAATGTAACTACTAGAATGTGATACAATACACTATTGGGTGAAGTTTGGTTGACTTCTGCGCAGCGGTTTGGGAGTTAACATCAAAATTACATTTCTCGGCCATATCGCATAGATCTCACTTTGAAAAGGCTTAAATGACTTTTTTAATTAAGTTTGATGATTGCATTCAAACAAAATGTCCTAGAACAAAATTTTCAAATGTAACTACTAGAATGTGATACAATACACTATTGGGTGAAGTTTGGTTGACTTCTGCGCAGCGGTTTGGGAGTTAACATCAAAATTACATTTCTCGGCCATATCGCATAGATCTCACTGTGAAAAGGCTTAAATGGCTTTTTTGACCTAAGTTTGAGGATTGCGCTCAAATCAAATGTCCTAGAACCAAATTTCCACATGTAACTACTAGATTGTGATACAATACACTATTGGGTGAAGTTTGGTTTACTTCTGCGCAGCGGTTTGGGAGTTAACATCAAAATTACATTTCTCGGCCATATCGCATAGATCTCACTGTGAAAAGGCTTAAATGGCTTTTTTGACCTAAGTTTAATAATTGCGCTCAAACCAAATGTCCTTGAACGAAATTTTCAAATGTAACTACTAGAATGTGATACAATACACTATTGGGTGAAGTTTGGTTGACTTCTGCGCAGCGGTTTGGGAGTTAACATCAAAATTACATTTTCTCGGCCATATCGCATAGATCTCACTGTGAAAAGGCTTAAATGGCTTTTTTGACCTAAGTTTGAGGATTGCGCTCAAATCAAATGTCCTATAACCAAATTTCCACATGTAACTACTAGATTGTGATACAATACACTAATGGGTGAAGTTTGGTTGACTTCTGCGCAGCGGTTTGGGAGTTAACATCAAAATTACATTTCTCGGCCATATCGCATAGATCTCACTGTGAAAAGGCTTAAATGGCTTTTTTGACCTAAGTTTGAGGATTGCGCTCAAACAAAATGTCCTAGAACAAAATTTTCAAATGTAACTACTAGATTGTGATACAATACACTATTGGGTGAAGTTTGGTTGACTTCTGCGCAGCGGTTTGGGAGTTAACATCAAAATTACATTTCTCGGCCATATCGCATAGATCTCACTGTGAAAAGGCTTAAATGACTTTTTTAATTAAGTTTGATGATTGCGTTCAAACAAAATGTCCTAGAACAAAATTTTCAAATGTAACTACTAGATTGTGATACAATACACTATTGTGTGAAGTTTGGTTGACTTCTGCGCAGCGGTTTGGGAGTTAACATCAAAATTACATTTCTCGGCCATATCGCATAGATCTCACTGTGAAAAGGCTTAAATGGCTTTTTTGACCTAAGTTTGAGGATTGCGCTCAAACCAAATGTCCTAGAACGAAATTTTCAAATGTAACTACTAGAATGTGATACAATACACTATTGGGTGAAGTTTGGTTGACTTCTGCGCAGCGGTTTGGGAGTTAACATCAAAATTACATTTCTCGGCCATATCGCATAGATCTCACTGTGAAAAGGCTTAAATGGCTTTTTTTACCTAAGTTTGAGGATTGCGCTCAAATCAAATGTCCTAGAACCAAATTTGCACATGTAACTACTAGATTGTGATAAAATACACTAATGGGTGAAGTTTGGTTGACTTCTGCGCAGCGGTTTTGGAGTTAACATCAAAATTACATTTCTCGGCCATATCGCATAGATCTCACTGTGAAAAGGCTTAAATGACTTTTTTAATTAAGTTTGATGATTGCGCTCAAACAAAATTTCCTAGAACAAAATTTTCAAATGTAACTACTAGATTGTGATACAATACACTATTGGGTGAAGTTTGGTTGACTTCTGCGCAGCGGTTTGGGAGTGAACATCAAAATTACATTTCTCGGCCATATCGCATAGATCTCACTGTGAAAAGGCTTAAATGGCTTTTTTGACCTAACTTTGAGGATTTCGCTCAAATCAAATGTCCTAGAACCAAATTTCCACATGTAACTACTAGATTGTGATAAAATACACTAATGGGTGAAGTTTGGTTTACTTCTGCGCAGCGGTTTGGGAGTTAACATCAAAATTACATTTCTCGGCCATATCGCATAGATCTCACTGTGAAAAGGCTTAAATGACTTTTTTAATTAAGTTTGATGATTGCGCTCAAACAAAATTTCCTAGAACAAAATTTTCAAATGTAACTACTAGATTGTGATACAATACACTATTGGGTGAAGTTTGGTTGACTTCTGCGCAGCGGTTTGGGAGTTAACATCAAAATTACATTTCTCGGCCATATCGCATAGATCTCACTGTGAAAAGGCTTAAATGGCTTTTTTGACCTAAGTTTGAGGATTGCGCTCAAACCAAATGTCCTAGAACCAAATTTTCAAATGTAACTACTAGAATGTGATACAATACACTATTGGGTGAAGTTTGGTTGACTTCTGCGCAGCGGTTTGGGAGTTAACATCAAAATTACATTTCTCGGCCATATCGCATAGATCTCACTGTGAAAAGGCTTAAATGGCTTTTTTGACCTAAGTTTGAGGATTGCGCTCAAATCAAATGTCCTATAACCAAATTTCCACATGTAACTACTAGATTGTGATACAATACACTAATGGGTGAAGTTTGGTTGACTTCTGCGCAGCGGTTTGGGAGTTAACATCAAAATTACATTTCTCGGCCATATCGCATAGATCTCACTGTGAAAAGGCTTAAATGACTTTTTTAATTAAGTTTGATGATTGCGTTCAAACAAAATGTCCTAGAACAAAATTTTTAAATGTAACTACTAGATTGTGATACAATACACTATTGGGTGAAGTTTGGTTGACTTCTGCGCAGCGGTTTGGGAGTTAACATCAAAATTACATTTCTCGGCCATATCGCATAGATCTCACTGTGAAAAGGCTTAAATGGCTTTTTTGACCTAAGTTTGATGATTGCGCTCAAACAAAATTTCCTAGAACAAAATTTTCAAATGTAACTACTAGATTGTGATACAATACACTATTGGGTGAAGTTTGGTTGACTTCTGCGCAGCGGTTTGGGAGTTAACATCAAAATTACATTTCTCGGCCATATCGCATAGATCTCACTGTGAAAAGGCTTAAATGGCTTTTTTGACCTAAGTTTGAGGATTGCGCTCAAACCAAATGTCCTAGAACGAAATTTTCAAATGTAACTACTAGAATGTGATACAATACACTATTGGGTGAAGTTTGGTTGACTTCTGCGCAGCGGTTTGGGAGTTAACATCAAAATTACATTTCTCGGCCATATCGCATAGATCTCACTGTGAAAAGGCTTAAATGGCTTTTTTGACCTAAGTTTGAGGATTGCGCTCAAATCAAATGTCCTAGAACGAAATTTTAAAATGTAACTACTAGAATGTGATACAATACACTATTGGGTGAAGTTTGGTTGACTTCTGCGCAGCGGTTTGGGAGTTAACATCAAAATTACATTTCTCGGCCATATCGCATAGATCTCACTTTGAAAAGGCTTAAATGACTTTTTTAATTAAGTTTGATGATTGCATTCAAACAAAATGTCCTAGAACAAAATTTTCAAATGTAACTACTAGAATGTGATACAATACACTAATGGGTGAAGTTTGGTTGACTTCTGCGCAGCGGTTTGGGAGTTAACATCAAAATTACATTTCTCGGCCATATCGCATAGATCTCACTGTGAAAAGGCTTAAATGGCTTTTTTGACCTAAGTTTGAGGATTGCGCTCAAATCAAATGTCCTAGAACCAAATTTCCACATGTAACTACTAGATTGTGATACAATACACTAATGGGTGAAGTTTGGTTGACTTTTGCGCAGCGGTTTGGGAGTTAACATCAAAATTACATTTCTCGGCCATATCGCATAGATCTCACTGTGAAAAAGGCTTAAATGACTTTTTTAATTAAGTTTGATGATTGCGCTCAAACAAAATTTCCTAGAACAAAATTTTCAAATGTAACTACTAGATTGTGATACAATACACTATTGGGTGAAGTTTGGTTGACTTCTGCGCAGCGGTTTGGGAGTTAACATCAAAATTACATTTCTCGGCCATATCGCATAGATCTCACTGTGAAAAGGCTTAAATGGCTTTTTTGACCTAAGTTTGAGGATTGCGCTCAAATCAAATGTCCTAGAACCAAATTTCCACATGTAACTACTAGATTGTGATACAATACACTATTGGGTGAAGTTTGGTTTACTTCTGCGCAGCGGTTTGGGAGTTAACATCAAAATTACATTTCTCGGCCATATCGCATAGATCTCACTGTGAAAAGGCTTAAATGGCTTTTTTGACCTAAGTTTAATAATTGCGCTCAAACCAAATGTCCTTGAACGAAATTTTAAAATGTAACTACTAGAATGTGATACAATACACTATTGGGTGAAGTTTGGTTGACTTCTGCGCAGCGGTTTGGGAGTTAACATCAAAATTACATTTTCTCGGCCATATCGCATAGATCTCACTGTGAAAAGGCTTAAATGGCTTTTTTGACCTAAGTTTGAGGATTGCGCTCAAATCAAATGTCCTAGAACCAAATTTCCACATGTAACTACTAGATTGTGATACAATACACTAATGGGTGAAGTTTGGTTGACTTCTGCGCAGCGGTTTGGGAGTTAACATCAAAATTACATTTCTCGGCCATATCGCATAGATCTCACTGTGAAAAGGCTTAAATGGCTTTTTTGACCTAAGTTTGAGGATTGCGCTCAAACAAAATGTCCTAGAACAAAATTTTCAAATGTAACTACTAGATTGTGATACAATACACTATTGGGTGAAGTTTGGTTGACTTCTGCGCAGCGGTTTGGGAGTTAACATCAAAATTACATTTCTCGGCCATATCGCATAGATCTCACTGTGAAAAGGCTTAAATGACTTTTTTAATTAAGTTTGATGATTGCGTTCAAACAAAATGTCCTAGAACAAAATTTTCAAATGTAACTACTAGATTGTGATACAATACACTATTGTGTGAAGTTTGGTTGACTTCTGCGCAGCGGTTTGGGAGTTAACATCAAAATTACATTTCTCGGCCATATCGCATAGATCTCACTGTGAAAAGGCTTAAATGGCTTTTTTGACCTAAGTTTGAGGATTGCGCTCAAACCAAATGTCCTAGAACGAAATTTTCAAATGTAACTACTAGAATGTGATACAATACACTATTGGGTGAAGTTTGGTTGACTTCTGCGCAGCGGTTTGGGAGTTAACATCAAAATTACATTTCTCGGCCATATCGCATAGATCTCACTGTGAAAAGGCTTAAATGGCTTTTTTGACCTAAGTTTGAGGATTGCGCTCAAATCAAATGTCCTAGAACCAAATTTGCACATGTAACTACTAGATTGTGATAAAATACACTAATGGGTGAAGTTTGGTTGACTTCTGCGCAGCGGTTTTGGAGTTAACATCAAAATTACATTTCTCGGCCATATCGCATAGATCTCACTGTGAAAAGGCTTAAATGACTTTTTTAATTAAGTTTGATGATTGCGCTCAAACAAAATTTCCTAGAACAAAATTTTCAAATGTAACTACTAGATTGTGATACAATACACTATTGGGTGAAGTTTGGTTGACTTCTGCGCAGCGGTTTGGGAGTGAACATCAAAATTACATTTCTCGGCCATATCGCATAGATCTCACTGTGAAAAGGCTTAAATGGCTTTTTTGACCTAAGTTTGAGGATTTCGCTCAAATCAAATGTCCTAGAACCAAATTTCCACATGTAACTACTAGATTGTGATAAAATACACTAATGGGTGAAGTTTGGTTTACTTCTGCGCAGCGGTTTGGGAGTTAACATCAAAATTACATTTCTCGGCCATATCGCATAGATCTCACTGTGAAAAGGCTTAAATGACTTTTTTAATTAAGTTTGATGATTGCGCTCAAACAAAATTTCCTAGAACAAAATTTTCAAATGTAACTACTAGATTGTGATACAATACACTATTGGGTGAAGTTTGGTTGACTTCTGCGCAGCGGTTTGGGAGTTAACATCAATATTACATTTCTCGGCCATATCGCATAGATCTCACTGTGAAAAGGCTTAAATGGCTTTTTTGACCTAAGTTTGAGAATTGCGCTCAAATCAAATGTCCTATAACCAAATTTCCACATGTAACTACTAGATTGTGATACAATACACTAATGGGTGAAGTTTGGTTGACTTCTGCGCAGCGGTTTGGGAGTTAACATCAAAATTACATTTCTCGGCCATATCGCATAGATCTCACTGTGAAAAGGCTTAAATGACTTTTTTAATTAAGTTTGATGATTGCGTTCAAACAAAATGTCCTAGAACAAAATTTTCAAATGTAACTACTAGATTGTGATACAATACACTATTGGGTGAAGTTTGGTTGACTTCTGCGCAGCGGTTTGGGAGTTAACATCAAAATTACATTTCTCGGCCATATCGCATAGATCTCACTGTGAAAAGGCTTAAATGACTTTTTTAATTAAGTTTGATGATTGCGTTCAAACAAAATGTCCTAGAACGAAATTTTCAAATGTAACTACTAGAATGTGATACAATACACTATTGGGTGAAGTTTGGTTGACTTCTGCGCAGCGGTTTGGGAGTTAACATCAAAATTACATTTCTCGGCCATATCGCATAGATCTCACTGTGAAAAGGCTTAAATGGCTTTTTTGACCTAAGTTTGAGGATTGCGCTCAAATCAAATGTCCTAGAACCAAATTTCCACATGTAACTACTTGATTGTGATAAAATACACTAATGGGTGAAGTTTGGTTGACTTCTGCGCAGCGGTTTGGGAGTTAACATCAAAATTACATTTCTCGGCCATATCGCATAGATCTCACTGTGAAAAGGCTTAAATGGCTTTTTTGACCTAAGTTTGAGGATTGCGCTCAAATCAAATGTCCTATAACCAAATTTCCACATGTAACTACTAGATTGTGATACAATACACTAATGGGTGAAGTTTGGTTGACTTCTGCGCAGCGGTTTGGGAGTTAACATCAAAATTACATTTCTCGGCCATATCGCATAGATCTCACTGTGAAAAGGCTTAAATGACTTTTTTAATTAAGTTTGATGATTGCGTTCAAACAAAATGTCCTAGAACAAAATTTTTAAATGTAACTACTAGATTGTGATACAATACACTATTGGGTGAAGTTTGGTTGACTTCTGCGCAGCGGTTTGGGAGTTAACATCAAAATTACATTTCTCGGCCATATCGCATAGATCTCACTGTGAAAAGGCTTAAATGGCTTTTTTGACCTAAGTTTGATGATTGCGCTCAAACAAAATTTCCTAGAACAAAATTTTCAAATGTAACTACTAGATTGTGATACAATACACTATTGGGTGAAGTTTGGTTGACTTCTGCGCAGCGGTTTGGGAGTTAACATCAAAATTACATTTCTCGGCCATATCGCATAGATCTCACTGTGAAAAGGCTTAAATGGCTTTTTTGACCTAAGTTTGAGGATTGCGCTCAAACCAAATGTCCTAGAACGAAATTTTCAAATGTAACTACTAGAATGTGATACAATACACTATTGGGTGAAGTTTGGTTGACTTCTGCGCAGCGGTTTGGGAGTTAACATCAAAATTACATTTCTCGGCCATATCGCATAGATCTCACTGTGAAAAGGCTTAAATGGCTTTTTTGACCTAAGTTTGAGGATTGCGCTCAAATCAAATGTCCTAGAACGAAATTTTAAAATGTAACTACTAGAATGTGATACAATACACTATTGGGTGAAGTTTGGTTGACTTCTGCGCAGCGGTTTGGGAGTTAACATCAAAATTACATTTCTCGGCCATATCGCATAGATCTCACTTTGAAAAGGCTTAAATGACTTTTTTAATTAAGTTTGATGATTGCATTCAAACAAAATGTCCTAGAACAAAATTTTCAAATGTAACTACTAGAATGTGATACAATACACTAATGGGTGAAGTTTGGTTGACTTCTGCGCAGCGGTTTGGGAGTTAACATCAAAATTACATTTCTCGGCCATATCGCATAGATCTCACTGTGAAAAGGCTTAAATGGCTTTTTTGACCTAAGTTTGAGGATTGCGCTCAAATCAAATGTCCTAGAACCAAATTTCCACATGTAACTACTAGATTGTGATACAATACACTAATGGGTGAAGTTTGGTTGACTTTTGCGCAGCGGTTTGGGAGTTAACATCAAAATTACATTTCTCGGCCATATCGCATAGATCTCACTGTGAAAAAGGCTTAAATGACTTTTTTAATTAAGTTTGATGATTGCGCTCAAACAAAATTTCCTAGAACAAAATTTTCAAATGTAACTACTAGATTGTGATACAATACACTATTGGGTGAAGTTTGGTTGACTTCTGCGCAGCGGTTTGGGAGTTAACATCAAAATTACATTTCTCGGCCATATCGCATAGATCTCACTGTGAAAAGGCTTAAATGGCTTTTTTGACCTAAGTTTGAGGATGCGCTCAAATCAAATGTCCTAGAACCAAATTTCCACATGTAACTACTAGATTGTGATACAATACACTATTGGGTGAAGTTTGGTTTACTTCTGCGCAGCGGTTTGGGAGTTAACATCAAAATTACATTTCTCGGCCATATCGCATAGATCTCACTGTGAAAAGGCTTAAATGGCTTTTTTGACCTAAGTTTAATAATTGCGCTCAAACCAAATGTCCTTGAACGAAATTTTAAAATGTAACTACTAGAATGTGATACAATACACTATTGGGTGAAGTTTGGTTGACTTCTGCGCAGCGGTTTGGGAGTTAACATCAAAATTACATTTTCTCGGCCATATCGCATAGATCTCACTGTGAAAAGGCTTAAATGGCTTTTTTGACCTAAGTTTGAGGATTGCGCTCAAATCAAATGTCCTAGAACCAAATTTCCACATGTAACTACTAGATTGTGATACAATACACTAATGGGTGAAGTTTGGTTGACTTCTGCGCAGCGGTTTGGGAGTTAACATCAAAATTACATTTCTCGGCCATATCGCATAGATCTCACTGTGAAAAGGCTTAAATGGCTTTTTTGACCTAAGTTTGAGGATTGCGCTCAAACAAAATGTCCTAGAACAAAATTTTCAAATGTAACTACTAGATTGTGATACAATACACTATTGGGTGAAGTTTGGTTGACTTCTGCGCAGCGGTTTGGGAGTTAACATCAAAATTACATTTCTCGGCCATATCGCATAGATCTCACTGTGAAAAGGCTTAAATGACTTTTTTAATTAAGTTTGATGATTGCGTTCAAACAAAATGTCCTAGAACAAAATTTTCAAATGTAACTACTAGATTGTGATACAATACACTATTGTGTGAAGTTTGGTTGACTTCTGCGCAGCGGTTTGGGAGTTAACATCAAAATTACATTTCTCGGCCATATCGCATAGATCTCACTGTGAAAAGGCTTAAATGGCTTTTTTGACCTAAGTTTGAGGATTGCGCTCAAACCAAATGTCCTAGAACGAAATTTTCAAATGTAACTACTAGAATGTGATACAATACACTATTGGGTGAAGTTTGGTTGACTTCTGCGCAGCGGTTTGGGAGTTAACATCAAAATTACATTTCTCGGCCATATCGCATAGATCTCACTTTGAAAAGGCTTAAATGACTTTTTTAATTAAGTTTGATGATTGCATTCAAACAAAATGTCCTAGAACAAAATTTTCAAATGTAACTACTAGAATGTGATACAATACACTAATGGGTGAAGTTTGGTTGACTTCTGCGCAGCGGTTTGGGAGTTAACATCAAAATTACATTTCTCGGCCATATCGCATAGATCTCACTGTGAAAAGGCTTAAATGGCTTTTTTGACCTAAGTTTGAGGATTGCGCTCAAATCAAATGTCCTAGAACCAAATTTCCACATGTAACTACTAGATTGTGATACAATACACTAATGGGTGAAGTTTGGTTGACTTTTGCGCAGCGGTTTGGGAGTTAACATCAAAATTACATTTCTCGGCCATATCGCATAGATCTCACTGTGAAAAAGGCTTAAATGACTTTTTTAATTAAGTTTGATGATTGCGCTCAAACAAAATTTCCTAGAACAAAATTTTCAAATGTAACTACTAGATTGTGATACAATACACTATTGGGTGAAGTTTGGTTGACTTCTGCGCAGCGGTTTGGGAGTTAACATCAAAATTACATTTCTTGGCCATATCGCATAGATCTCACTGTGAAAAGGCTTAAATGGCTTTTTTGACCTAAGTTTGAGGATTGCGCTCAAATCAAATGTCCTAGAACCAAATTTCCACATGTAACTACTAGATTGTGATACAATACACTATTGGGTGAAGTTTGGTTTACTTCTGCGCAGCGGTTTGGGAGTTAACATCAAAATTACATTTCTCGGCCATATCGCATAGATCTCACTGTGAAAAGGCTTAAATGGCTTTTTTGACCTAAGTTTAATAATTGCGCTCAAACCAAATGTCCTTGAACGAAATTTTAAAATGTAACTACTAGAATGTGATACAATACACTATTGGGTGAAGTTTGGTTGACTTCTGCGCAGCGGTTTGGGAGTTAACATCAAAATTACATTTTCTCGGCCATATCGCATAGATCTCACTGTGAAAAGGCTTAAATGGCTTTTTTGACCTAAGTTTGAGGATTGCGCTCAAATCAAATGTCCTAGAACCAAATTTCCACATGTAACTACTAGATTGTGATACAATACACTAATGGGTGAAGTTTGGTTGACTTCTGCGCAGCGGTTTGGGAGTTAACATCAAAATTACATTTCTCGGCCATATCGCATAGATCTCACTGTGAAAAGGCTTAAATGGCTTTTTTGACCTAAGTTTGAGGATTGCGCTCAAACAAAATGTCCTAGAACAAAATTTTCAAATGTAACTACTAGATTGTGATACAATACACTATTGGGTGAAGTTTGGTTGACTTCTGCGCAGCGGTTTGGGAGTTAACATCAAAATTACATTTCTCGGCCATATCGCATAGATCTCACTGTGAAAAGGCTTAAATGACTTTTTTAATTAAGTTTGATGATTGCGTTCAAACAAAATGTCCTAGAACAAAATTTTCAAATGTAACTACTAGATTGTGATACAATACACTATTGTGTGAAGTTTGGTTGACTTCTGCGCAGCGGTTTGGGAGTTAACATCAAAATTACATTTCTCGGCCATATCGCATAGATCTCACTGTGAAAAGGCTTAAATGGCTTTTTTGACCTAAGTTTGAGGATTGCGCTCAAACCAAATGTCCTAGAACGAAATTTTCAAATGTAACTACTAGAATGTGATACAATACACTATTGGGTGAAGTTTGGTTGACTTCTGCGCAGCGGTTTGGGAGTTAACATCAAAATTACATTTCTCGGCCATATCGCATAGATCTCACTGTGAAAAGGCTTAAATGGCTTTTTTTACCTAAGTTTGAGGATTGCGCTCAAATCAAATGTCCTAGAACCAAATTTGCACATGTAACTACTAGATTGTGATAAAATACACTAATGGGTGAAGTTTGGTTGACTTCTGCGCAGCGGTTTTGGAGTTAACATCAAAATTACATTTCTCGGCCATATCGCATAGATCTCACTGTGAAAAGGCTTAAATGACTTTTTTAATTAAGTTTGATGATTGCGCTCAAACAAAATTTCCTAGAACAAAATTTTCAAATGTAACTACTAGATTGTGATACAATACACTATTGGGTGAAGTTTGGTTGACTTCTGCGCAGCGGTTTGGGAGTGAACATCAAAATTACATTTCTCGGCCATATCGCATAGATCTCACTGTGAAAAGGCTTAAATGGCTTTTTTGACCTAACTTTGAGGATTTCGCTCAAATCAAATGTCCTAGAACCAAATTTCCACATGTAACTACTAGATTGTGATAAAATACACTAATGGGTGAAGTTTGGTTTACTTCTGCGCAGCGGTTTGGGAGTTAACATCAAAATTACATTTCTCGGCCATATCGCATAGATCTCACTGTGAAAAGGCTTAAATGACTTTTTTAATTAAGTTTGATGATTGCGCTCAAACAAAATTTCCTAGAACAAAATTTTCAAATGTAACTACTAGATTGTGATACAATACACTATTGGGTGAAGTTTGGTTGACTTCTGCGCAGCGGTTTGGGAGTTAACATCAATATTACATTTCTCGGCCATATCGCATAGATCTCACTGTGAAAAGGCTTAAATGGCTTTTTTGACCTAAGTTTGAGAATTGCGCTCAAATCAAATGTCCTATAACCAAATTTCCACATGTAACTACTAGATTGTGATACAATACACTAATGGGTGAAGTTTGGTTGACTTCTGCGCAGCGGTTTGGGAGTTAACATCAAAATTACATTTCTCGGCCATATCGCATAGATCTCACTGTGAAAAGGCTTAAATGACTTTTTTAATTAAGTTTGATGATTGCGTTCAAACAAAATGTCCTAGAACAAAATTTTCAAATGTAACTACTAGATTGTGATACAATACACTATTGGGTGAAGTTTGGTTGACTTCTGCGCAGCGGTTTGGGAGTTAACATCAAAATTACATTTCTCGGCCATATCGCATAGATCTCACTGTGAAAAGGCTTAAATGACTTTTTTAATTAAGTTTCATGATTGCGCTCAAACAAAATTTCCTAGAACAAAATTTTCAAATGTAACTACTAGATTGTGATACAATACACTATTGGGTGAAGTTTGGTTGACTTCTGCGCAGCGGTTTGGGAGTTAACATCAAAATTACATTTCTCGGCCATATCGCATAGATCTCACTGTGAAAAGGCTTAAATGGCTTTTTTGACCTAAGTTTGAGGATTGCGCTCAAACCAAATGTCCTAGAACGAAATTTTCAAATGTAACTACTAGAATGTGATACAATACACTATTGGGTGAAGTTTGGTTGACTTCTGCGCAGCGGTTTGGGAGTTAACATCAAAATTACATTTCTCGGCCATATCGCATAGATCTCACTGTGAAAAGGCTTAAATGGCTTTTTTGACCTAAGTTTGAGGATTGCGCTCAAATCAAATGTCCTATAACCAAATTTCCACATGTAACTACTAGATTGTGATACAATACACTAATGGGTGAAGTTTGGTTGACTTCTGCGCAGCGGTTTGGGAGTTAACATCAAAATTACATTTCTCGGCCATATCGCATAGATCTCACTGTGAAAAGGCTTAAATGACTTTTTTAATTAAGTTTGATGATTGCGTTCAAACAAAATGTCCTAGAACAAAATTTTTAAATGTAACTACTAGATTGTGATACAATACACTATTGGGTGAAGTTTGGTTGACTTCTGCGCAGCGGTTTGGGAGTTAACATCAAAATTACATTTCTCGGCCATATCGCATAGATCTCACTGTGAAAAGGCTTAAATGGCTTTTTTGACCTAAGTTTGATGATTGCGCTCAAACAAAATTTCCTAGAACAAAATTTTCAAATGTAACTACTAGATTGTGATACAATACACTATTGGGTGAAGTTTGGTTGACTTCTGCGCAGCGGTTTGGGAGTTAACATCAAAATTACATTTCTCGGCCATATCGCATAGATCTCACTGTGAAAAGGCTTAAATGGCTTTTTTGACCTAAGTTTGAGGATTGCGCTCAAACCAAATGTCCTAGAACGAAATTTTCAAATGTAACTACTAGAATGTGATACAATACACTATTGGGTGAAGTTTGGTTGACTTCTGCGCAGCGGTTTGGGAGTTAACATCAAAATTACATTTCTCGGCCATATCGCATAGATCTCACTGTGAAAAGGCTTAAATGGCTTTTTTGACCTAAGTTTGAGGATTGCGCTCAAATCAAATGTCCTAGAACGAAATTTTAAAATGTAACTACTAGAATGTGATACAATACACTATTGGGTGAAGTTTGGTTGACTTCTGCGCAGCGGTTTGGGAGTTAACATCAAAATTACATTTCTCGGCCATATCGCATAGATCTCACTTTGAAAAGGCTTAAATGACTTTTTTAATTAAGTTTGATGATTGCATTCAAACAAAATGTCCTAGAACAAAATTTTCAAATGTAACTACTAGAATGTGATACAATACACTAATGGGTGAAGTTTGGTTGACTTCTGCGCAGCGGTTTGGGAGTTAACATCAAAATTACATTTCTCGGCCATATCGCATAGATCTCACTGTGAAAAGGCTTAAATGGCTTTTTTGACCTAAGTTTGAGGATTGCGCTCAAATCAAATGTCCTAGAACCAAATTTCCACATGTAACTACTAGATTGTGATACAATACACTAATGGGTGAAGTTTGGTTGACTTTTGCGCAGCGGTTTGGGAGTTAACATCAAAATTACATTTCTCGGCCATATCGCATAGATCTCACTGTGAAAAAGGCTTAAATGACTTTTTTAATTAAGTTTGATGATTGCGCTCAAACAAAATTTCCTAGAACAAAATTTTCAAATGTAACTACTAGATTGTGATACAATACACTATTGGGTGAAGTTTGGTTGACTTCTGCGCAGCGGTTTGGGAGTTAACATCAAAATTACATTTCTCGG
Organism: Corythoichthys intestinalis; assembly: GCF_030265065.1. NCBI lineage: Eukaryota > Metazoa > Chordata > Actinopteri > Syngnathiformes > Syngnathidae > Corythoichthys > Corythoichthys intestinalis. The sequence goes on from NC_080402.1 coordinate 59,177,764, forward strand.
CCATATCGCATAGATCTCACTGTGAAAAGGCTTAAATGGCTTTTTTGACCTAAGTTTGAGGATTGCGCTCAAATCAAATGTCCTAGAACCAAATTTCCACATGTAACTACTAGATTGTGATACAATACACTATTGGGTGAAGTTTGGTTTACTTCTGCGCAGCGGTTTGGGAGTTAACATCAAAATTACATTTCTCGGCCATATCGCATAGATCTCACTGTGAAAAGGCTTAAATGGCTTTTTTGACCTAAGTTTAATAATTGCGCTCAAACCAAATGTCCTTGAACGAAATTTTAAAATGTAACTACTAGAATGTGATACAATACACTATTGGGTGAAGTTTGGTTGACTTCTGCGCAGCGGTTTGGGAGTTAACATCAAAATTACATTTTCTCGGCCATATCGCATAGATCTCACTGTGAAAAGGCTTAAATGGCTTTTTTGACCTAAGTTTGAGGATTGCGCTCAAATCAAATGTCCTAGAACCAAATTTCCACATGTAACTACTAGATTGTGATACAATACACTAATGGGTGAAGTTTGGTTGACTTCTGCGCAGCGGTTTGGGAGTTAACATCAAAATTACATTTCTCGGCCATATCGCATAGATCTCACTGTGAAAAGGCTTAAATGGCTTTTTTGACCTAAGTTTGAGGATTGCGCTCAAACAAAATGTCCTAGAACAAAATTTTCAAATGTAACTACTAGATTGTGATACAATACACTATTGGGTGAAGTTTGGTTGACTTCTGCGCAGCGGTTTGGGAGTTAACATCAAAATTACATTTCTCGGCCATATCGCATAGATCTCACTGTGAAAAGGCTTAAATGACTTTTTTAATTAAGTTTGATGATTGCGTTCAAACAAAATGTCCTAGAACAAAATTTTCAAATGTAACTACTAGATTGTGATACAATACACTATTGTGTGAAGTTTGGTTGACTTCTGCGCAGCGGTTTGGGAGTTAACATCAAAATTACATTTCTCGGCCATATCGCATAGATCTCACTGTGAAAAGGCTTAAATGGCTTTTTTGACCTAAGTTTGAGGATTGCGCTCAAACCAAATGTCCTAGAACGAAATTTTCAAATGTAACTACTAGAATGTGATACAATACACTATTGGGTGAAGTTTGGTTGACTTCTGCGCAGCGGTTTGGGAGTTAACATCAAAATTACATTTCTCGGCCATATCGCATAGATCTCACTGTGAAAAGGCTTAAATGGCTTTTTTTACCTAAGTTTGAGGATTGCGCTCAAATCAAATGTCCTAGAACCAAATTTGCACATGTAACTACTAGATTGTGATAAAATACACTAATGGGTGAAGTTTGGTTGACTTCTGCGCAGCGGTTTTGGAGTTAACATCAAAATTACATTTCTCGGCCATATCGCATAGATCTCACTGTGAAAAGGCTTAAATGACTTTTTTAATTAAGTTTGATGATTGCGCTCAAACAAAATTTCCTAGAACAAAATTTTCAAATGTAACTACTAGATTGTGATACAATACACTATTGGGTGAAGTTTGGTTGACTTCTGCGCAGCGGTTTGGGAGTGAACATCAAAATTACATTTCTCGGCCATATCGCATAGATCTCACTGTGAAAAGGCTTAAATGGCTTTTTTGACCTAAGTTTGAGGATTTCGCTCAAATCAAATGTCCTAGAACCAAATTTCCACATGTAACTACTAGATTGTGATAAAATACACTAATGGGTGAAGTTTGGTTTACTTCTGCGCAGCGGTTTGGGAGTTAACATCAAAATTACATTTCTCGGCCATATCGCATAGATCTCACTGTGAAAAGGCTTAAATGACTTTTTTAATTAAGTTTGATGATTGCGCTCAAACAAAATTTCCTAGAACAAAATTTTCAAATGTAACTACTAGATTGTGATACAATACACTATTGGGTGAAGTTTGGTTGACTTCTGCGCAGCGGTTTGGGAGTTAACATCAATATTACATTTCTCGGCCATATCGCATAGATCTCACTGTGAAAAGGCTTAAATGGCTTTTTTGACCTAAGTTTGAGAATTGCGCTCAAATCAAATGTCCTATAACCAAATTTCCACATGTAACTACTAGATTGTGATACAATACACTAATGGGTGAAGTTTGGTTGACTTCTGCGCAGCGGTTTGGGAGTTAACATCAAAATTACATTTCTCGGCCATATCGCATAGATCTCACTGTGAAAAGGCTTAAATGACTTTTTTAATTAAGTTTGATGATTGCGTTCAAACAAAATGTCCTAGAACAAAATTTTCAAATGTAACTACTAGATTGTGATACAATACACTATTGGGTGAAGTTTGGTTGACTTCTGCGCAGCGGTTTGGGAGTTAACATCAAAATTACATTTCTCGGCCATATCGCATAGATCTCACTGAGAAAAGGCTTAAATGACTTTTTTAATTAAGTTTGATGATTGCGTTCAAACAAAATGTCCTAGAACGAAATTTTCAAATGTAACTACTAGAATGTGATACAATACACTATTGGGTGAAGTTTGGTTGACTTCTGCGCAGCGGTTTGGGAGTTAACATCAAAATTACATTTCTCGGCCATATCGCATAGATCTCACTGTGAAAAGGCTTAAATGGCTTTTTTGACCTAAGTTTGAGGATTGCGCTCAAATCAAATGTCCTAGAACCAAATTTCCACATGTAACTACTTGATTGTGATAAAATACACTAATGGGTGAAGTTTGGTTGACTTCTGCGCAGCGGTTTGGGAGTTAACATCAAAATTACATTTCTCGGCCATATCGCATAGATCTCACTGTGAAAAGGCTTAAATGGCTTTTTTGACCTAAGTTTGAGGATTGCGCTCAAATCAAATGTCCTATAACCAAATTTCCACATGTAACTACTAGATTGTGATACAATACACTAATGGGTGAAGTTTGGTTGACTTCTGCGCAGCGGTTTGGGAGTTAACATCAAAATTACATTTCTCGGCCATATCGCATAGATCTCACTGTGAAAAGGCTTAAATGACTTTTTTAATTAAGTTTGATGATTGCGTTCAAACAAAATGTCCTAGAACAAAATTTTTAAATGTAACTACTAGATTGTGATACAATACACTATTGGGTGAAGTTTGGTTGACTTCTGCGCAGCGGTTTGGGAGTTAACATCAAAATTACATTTCTCGGCCATATCGCATAGATCTCACTGTGAAAAGGCTTAAATGGCTTTTTTGACCTAAGTTTGATGATTGCGCTCAAACAAAATTTCCTAGAACAAAATTTTCAAATGTAACTACTAGATTGTGATACAATACACTATTGGGTGAAGTTTGGTTGACTTCTGCGCAGCGGTTTGGGAGTTAACATCAAAATTACATTTCTCGGCCATATCGCATAGATCTCACTGTGAAAAGGCTTAAATGGCTTTTTTGACCTAAGTTTGAGGATTGCGCTCAAACCAAATGTCCTAGAACGAAATTTTCAAATGTAACTACTAGAATGTGATACAATACACTATTGGGTGAAGTTTGGTTGACTTCTGCGCAGCGGTTTGGGAGTTAACATCAAAATTACATTTCTCGGCCATATCGCATAGATCTCACTGTGAAAAGGCTTAAATGGCTTTTTTGACCTAAGTTTGAGGATTGCGCTCAAATCAAATGTCCTAGAACGAAATTTTAAAATGTAACTACTAGAATGTGATACAATACACTATTGGGTGAAGTTTGGTTGACTTCTGCGCAGCGGTTTGGGAGTTAACATCAAAATTACATTTCTCGGCCATATCGCATAGATCTCACTTTGAAAAGGCTTAAATGACTTTTTTAATTAAGTTTGATGATTGCATTCAAACAAAATGTCCTAGAACAAAATTTTCAAATGTAACTACTAGAATGTGATACAATACACTAATGGGTGAAGTTTGGTTGACTTCTGCGCAGCGGTTTGGGAGTTAACATCAAAATTACATTTCTCGGCCATATCGCATAGATCTCACTGTGAAAAGGCTTAAATGGCTTTTTTGACCTAAGTTTGAGGATTGCGCTCAAATCAAATGTCCTAGAACCAAATTTCCACATGTAACTACTAGATTGTGATACAATACACTAATGGGTGAAGTTTGGTTGACTTTTGCGCAGCGGTTTGGGAGTTAACATCAAAATTACATTTCTCGGCCATATCGCATAGATCTCACTGTGAAAAAGGCTTAAATGACTTTTTTAATTAAGTTTGATGATTGCGCTCAAACAAAATTTCCTAGAACAAAATTTTCAAATGTAACTACTAGATTGTGATACAATACACTATTGGGTGAAGTTTGGTTGACTTCTGCGCAGCGGTTTGGGAGTTAACATCAAAATTACATTTCTCGGCCATATCGCATAGATCTCACTGTGAAAAGGCTTAAATGGCTTTTTTGACCTAAGTTTGAGGATTGCGCTCAAATCAAATGTCCTAGAACCAAATTTCCACATGTAACTACTAGATTGTGATACAATACACTATTGGGTGAAGTTTGGTTTACTTCTGCGCAGCGGTTTGGGAGTTAACATCAAAATTACATTTCTCGGCCATATCGCATAGATCTCACTGTGAAAAGGCTTAAATGGCTTTTTTGACCTAAGTTTAATAATTGCGCTCAAACCAAATGTCCTTGAACGAAATTTTAAAATGTAACTACTAGAATGTGATACAATACACTATTGGGTGAAGTTTGGTTGACTTCTGCGCAGCGGTTTGGGAGTTAACATCAAAATTACATTTTCTCGGCCATATCGCATAGATCTCACTGTGAAAAGGCTTAAATGGCTTTTTTGACCTAAGTTTGAGGATTGCGCTCAAATCAAATGTCCTAGAACCAAATTTCCACATGTAACTACTAGATTGTGATACAATACACTAATGGGTGAAGTTTGGTTGACTTCTGCGCAGCGGTTTGGGAGTTAACATCAAAATTACATTTCTCGGCCATATCGCATAGATCTCACTGTGAAAAGGCTTAAATGGCTTTTTTGACCTAAGTTTGAGGATTGCGCTCAAACAAAATGTCCTAGAACAAAATTTTCAAATGTAACTACTAGATTGTGATACAATACACTATTGGGTGAAGTTTGGTTGACTTCTGCGCAGCGGTTTGGGAGTTAACATCAAAATTACATTTCTCGGCCATATCGCATAGATCTCACTGTGAAAAGGCTTAAATGACTTTTTTAATTAAGTTTGATGATTGCGTTCAAACAAAATGTCCTAGAACAAAATTTTCAAATGTAACTACTAGATTGTGATACAATACACTATTGTGTGAAGTTTGGTTGACTTCTGCGCAGCGGTTTGGGAGTTAACATCAAAATTACATTTCTCGGCCATATCGCATAGATCTCACTGTGAAAAGGCTTAAATGGCTTTTTTGACCTAAGTTTGAGGATTGCGCTCAAACCAAATGTCCTAGAACGAAATTTTCAAATGTAACTACTAGAATGTGATACAATACACTATTGGGTGAAGTTTGGTTGACTTCTGCGCAGCGGTTTGGGAGTTAACATCAAAATTACATTTCTCGGCCATATCGCATAGATCTCACTTTGAAAAGGCTTAAATGACTTTTTTAATTAAGTTTGATGATTGCATTCAAACAAAATGTCCTAGAACAAAATTTTCAAATGTAACTACTAGAATGTGATACAATACACTAATGGGTGAAGTTTGGTTGACTTCTGCGCAGCGGTTTGGGAGTTAACATCAAAATTACATTTCTCGGCCATATCGCATAGATCTCACTGTGAAAAGGCTTAAATGGCTTTTTTGACCTAAGTTTGAGGATTGCGCTCAAATCAAATGTCCTAGAACCAAATTTCCACATGTAACTACTAGATTGTGATACAATACACTAATGGGTGAAGTTTGGTTGACTTTTGCGCAGCGGTTTGGGAGTTAACATCAAAATTACATTTCTCGGCCATATCGCATAGATCTCACTGTGAAAAAGGCTTAAATGACTTTTTTAATTAAGTTTGATGATTGCGCTCAAACAAAATTTCCTAGAACAAAATTTTCAAATGTAACTACTAGATTGTGATACAATACACTATTGGGTGAAGTTTGGTTGACTTCTGCGCAGCGGTTTGGGAGTTAACATCAAAATTACATTTCTCGGCCATATCGCATAGATCTCACTGTGAAAAGGCTTAAATGGCTTTTTTGACCTAAGTTTGAGGATTGCGCTCAAATCAAATGTCCTAGAACCAAATTTCCACATGTAACTACTAGATTGTGATACAATACACTATTGGGTGAAGTTTGGTTTACTTCTGCGCAGCGGTTTGGGAGTTAACATCAAAATTACATTTCTCGGCCATATCGCATAGATCTCACTGTGAAAAGGCTTAAATGGCTTTTTTGACCTAAGTTTAATAATTGCGCTCAAACCAAATGTCCTTGAACAAAATTTTAAAATGTAACTACTAGAATGTGATACAATACACTATTGGGTGAAGTTTGGTTGACTTCTGCGCAGCGGTTTGGGAGTTAACATCAAAATTACATTTTCTCGGCCATATCGCATAGATCTCACTGTGAAAAGGCTTAAATGGCTTTTTTGACCTAAGTTTGAGGATTGCGCTCAAATCAAATGTCCTAGAACCAAATTTCCACATGTAACTACTAGATTGTGATACAATACACTAATGGGTGAAGTTTGGTTGACTTCTGCGCAGCGGTTTGGGAGTTAACATCAAAATTACATTTCTCGGCCATATCGCATAGATCTCACTGTGAAAAGGCTTAAATGGCTTTTTTGACCTAAGTTTGAGGATTGCGCTCAAACAAAATGTCCTAGAACAAAATTTTCAAATGTAACTACTAGATTGTGATACAATACACTATTGGGTGAAGTTTGGTTGACTTCTGCGCAGCGGTTTGGGAGTTAACATCAAAATTACATTTCTCGGCCATATCGCATAGATCTCACTGTGAAAAGGCTTAAATGACTTTTTTAATTAAGTTTGATGATTGCGTTCAAACAAAATGTCCTAGAACAAAATTTTCAAATGTAACTACTAGATTGTGATACAATACACTATTGTGTGAAGTTTGGTTGACTTCTGCGCAGCGGTTTGGGAGTTAACATCAAAATTACATTTCTCGGCCATATCGCATAGATCTCACTGTGAAAAGGCTTAAATGGCTTTTTTGACCTAAGTTTGAGGATTGCGCTCAAACCAAATGTCCTAGAACGAAATTTTCAAATGTAACTACTAGAATGTGATACAATACACTATTGGGTGAAGTTTGGTTGACTTCTGCGCAGCGGTTTGGGAGTTAACATCAAAATTACATTTCTCGGCCATATCGCATAGATCTCACTTTGAAAAGGCTTAAATGACTTTTTTAATTAAGTTTGATGATTGCATTCAAACAAAATGTCCTAGAACAAAATTTTCAAATGTAACTACTAGAATGTGATACAATACACTAATGGGTGAAGTTTGGTTGACTTCTGCGCAGCGGTTTGGGAGTTAACATCAAAATTACATTTCTCGGCCATATCGCATAGATCTCACTGTGAAAAGGCTTAAATGGCTTTTTTGACCTAAGTTTGAGGATTGCGCTCAAATCAAATGTCCTAGAACCAAATTTCCACATGTAACTACTAGATTGTGATACAATACACTAATGGGTGAAGTTTGGTTGACTTTTGCGCAGCGGTTTGGGAGTTAACATCAAAATTACATTTCTCGGCCATATCGCATAGATCTCACTGTGAAAAAGGCTTAAATGACTTTTTTAATTAAGTTTGATGATTGCGCTCAAACAAAATTTCCTAGAACAAAATTTTCAAATGTAACTACTAGATTGTGATACAATACACTATTGGGTGAAGTTTGGTTGACTTCTGCGCAGCGGTTTGGGAGTTAACATCAAAATTACATTTCTCGGCCATATCGCATAGATCTCACTGTGAAAAGGCTTAAATGGCTTTTTGACCTAAGTTTGAGGATTGCGCTCAAATCAAATGTCCTAGAACCAAATTTCCACATGTAACTACTAGATTGTGATACAATACACTATTGGGTGAAGTTTGGTTTACTTCTGCGCAGCGGTTTGGGAGTTAACATCAAAATTACATTTCTCGGCCATATCGCATAGATCTCACTGTGAAAAGGCTTAAATGGCTTTTTTGACCTAAGTTTAATAATTGCGCTCAAACCAAATGTCCTTGAACGAAATTTTAAAATGTAACTACTAGAATGTGATACAATACACTATTGGGTGAAGTTTGGTTGACTTCTGCGCAGCGGTTTGGGAGTTAACATCAAAATTACATTTTCTCGGCCATATCGCATAGATCTCACTGTGAAAAGGCTTAAATGGCTTTTTTGACCTAAGTTTGAGGATTGCGCTCAAATCAAATGTCCTAGAACCAAATTTCCACATGTAACTACTAGATTGTGATACAATACACTAATGGGTGAAGTTTGGTTGACTTCTGCGCAGCGGTTTGGGAGTTAACATCAAAATTACATTTCTCGGCCATATCGCATAGATCTCACTGTGAAAAGGCTTAAATGGCTTTTTTGACCTAAGTTTGAGGATTGCGCTCAAACAAAATGTCCTAGAACAAAATTTTCAAATGTAACTACTAGATTGTGATACAATACACTATTGGGTGAAGTTTGGTTGACTTCTGCGCAGCGGTTTGGGAGTTAACATCAAAATTACATTTCTCGGCCATATCGCATAGATCTCACTGTGAAAAGGCTTAAATGACTTTTTTAATTAAGTTTGATGATTGCGTTCAAACAAAATGTCCTAGAACAAAATTTTCAAATGTAACTACTAGATTGTGATACAATACACTATTGTGTGAAGTTTGGTTGACTTCTGCGCAGCGGTTTGGGAGTTAACATCAAAATTACATTTCTCGGCCATATCGCATAGATCTCACTGTGAAAAGGCTTAAATGGCTTTTTTGACCTAAGTTTGAGGATTGCGCTCAAACCAAATGTCCTAGAACGAAATTTTCAAATATAACTACTAGAATGTGATACAATACACTATTGGGTGAAGTTTGGTTGACTTCTGCGCAGCGGTTTGGGAGTTAACATCAAAATTACATTTCTCGGCCATATCGCATAGATCTCACTGTGAAAAGGCTTAAATGGCTTTTTTTACCTAAGTTTGAGGATTGCGCTCAAATCAAATGTCCTAGAACCAAATTTGCACATGTAACTACTAGATTGTGATAAAATACACTAATGGGTGAAGTTTGGTTGACTTCTGCGCAGCGGTTTTGGAGTTAACATCAAAATTACATTTCTCGGCCATATCGCATAGATCTCACTGTGAAAAGGCTTAAATGACTTTTTTAAGTAAGTTTGATGATTGCGCTCAAACAAAATTTCCTAGAACAAAATTTTCAAATGTAACTACTAGATTGTGATACAATACACTATTGGGTGAAGTTTGGTTGACTTCTGCGCAGCGGTTTGGGAGTGAACATCAAAATTACATTTCTCGGCCATATCGCATAGATCTCACTGTGAAAAGGCTTAAATGGCTTTTTTGACCTAAGTTTGAGGATTTCGCTCAAATCAAATGTCCTAGAACCAAATTTCCACATGTAACTACTAGATTGTGATAAAATACACTAATGGGTGAAGTTTGGTTTACTTCTGCGCAGCGGTTTGGGAGTTAACATCAAAATTACATTTCTCGGCCATATCGCATAGATCTCACTGTGAAAAGGCTTAAATGACTTTTTTAATTAAGTTTGATGATTGCGCTCAAACAAAATTTCCTAGAACAAAATTTTCAAATGTAACTACTAGATTGTGATACAATACACTATTGGGTGAAGTTTGGTTGACTTCTGCGCAGCGGTTTGGGAGTTAACATCAATATTACATTTCTCGGCCATATCGCATAGATCTCACTGTGAAAAGGCTTAAATGGCTTTTTTGACCTAAGTTTGAGGATTGCGCTCAAATCAAATGTCCTAGAACCAAATTTCCACATGTAACTACTAGATTGTGATACAATACACTAATGGGTGAAGTTTGGTTGACTTCTGCGCAGCGGTTTGGGAGTTAACATCAAAATTACATTTCTCGGCCATATCGCATAGATCTCACTGTGAAAAGGCTTAAATGGCTTTTTTGACCTAAGTTTGAGGATTGCGCTCAAACAAAATGTCCTAGAACAAAATTTTCAAATGTAACTACTAGATTGTGATACAATACACTATTGGGTGAAGTTTGGTTGACTTCTGCGCAGCGGTTTGGGAGTTAACATCAAAATTACATTTCTCGGCCATATCGCATAGATCTCACTGTGAAAAGGCTTAAATGACTTTTTTAATTAAGTTTGATGATTGCGTTCAAACAAAATGTCCTAGAACAAAATTTTCAAATGTAACTACTAGATTGTGATACAATACACTATTGTGTGAAGTTTAGTTGACTTCTGCGCAGCGGTTTGGGAGTTAACATCAAAATTACATTTCTCGGCCATATCGCATAGATCTCACTGTGAAAAGGCTTAAATGGCTTTTTTGACCTAAGTTTGAGGATTGCGCTCAAACCAAATGTCCTAGAACGAAATTTTCAAATGTAACTACTAGAATGTGATACAATACACTATTGGGTGAAGTTTGGTTGACTTCTGCGCAGCGGTTTGGGAGTTAACATCAAAATTACATTTCTCGGCCATATCGCATAGATCTCACTGTGAAAAGGCTTAAATGGCTTTTTTTACCTAAGTTTGAGGATTGCGCTCAAATCAAATGTCCTATTACCAAATTTGCACATGTAACTACTAGATTGTGATAAAATACACTAATGGGTGAAGTTTGGTTGACTTCTGCGCAGCGGTTTTGGAGTTAACATCAAAATTACATTTCTCGGCCATATCGCATAGATCTCACTGTGAAAAGGCTTAAATGACTTTTTTAATTAAGTTTGATGATTGCGCTCAAACAAAATTTCCTAGAACAAAATTTTCAAATGTAACTACTAGATTGTGATACAATACACTATTGGGTGAAGTTTGGTTGACTTCTGCGCAGCGGTTTGGGAGTGAACATCAAAATTACATTTCTCGGCCATATCGCATAGATCTCACTGTGAAAAGGCTTAAATGGCTTTTTTGACCTAAGTTTGAGGATTTCGCTCAAATCAAATGTCCTAGAACCAAATTTCCACATGTAACTACTAGATTGTGATAAAATACACTAATGGGTGAAGTTTGGTTTACTTCTGCGCAGCGGTTTGGGAGTTAACATCAAAATTACATTTCTCGGCCATATCGCATAGATCTCACTGTGAAAAGGCTTAAATGACTTTTTTAATTAAGTTTGATGATTGCGCTCAAACAAAATTTCCTAGAACAAAATTTTCAAATGTAACTACTAGATTGTGATACAATACACTATTGGGTGAAGTTTGGTTGACTTCTGCGCAGCGGTTTGGGAGTTAACATCAATATTACATTTCTCGGCCATATCGCATAGATCTCACTGTGAAAAGGCTTAAATGGCTTTTTTGACCTAAGTTTGAGAATTGCGCTCAAATCAAATGTCCTATAACCAAATTTCCACATGTAACTACTAGATTGTGATACAATACACTAATGGGTGAAGTTTGGTTGACTTCTGCGCAGCGGTTTGGGAGTTAACATCAAAATTACATTTCTCGGCCATATCGCATAGATCTCACTGTGAAAAGGCTTAAATGACTTTTTTAATTAAGTTTGATGATTGCGTTCAAACAAAATGTCCTAGAACAAAATTTTCAAATGTAACTACTAGATTGTGATACAATACACTATTGGGTGAAGTTTGGTTGACTTCTGCGCAGCGGTTTGGGAGTTAACATCAAAATTACATTTCTCGGCCATATCGCATAGATCTCACTGTGAAAAGGCTTAAATGACTTTTTTAATTAAGTTTGATGATTGCGTTCAAACAAAATGTCCTAGAACGAAATTTTCAAATGTAACTACTAGAATGTGATACAATACACTATTGGGTGAAGTTTGGTTGACTTCTGCGCAGCGGTTTGGGAGTTAACATCAAAATTACATTTCTTGGCCATATCGCATAGATCTCACTGTGAAAAGGCTTAAATGGCTTTTTTGACCTAAGTTTGAGGATTGCGCTCAAATCAAATGTCCTAGAACCAAATTTCCACATGTAACTACTTGATTGTGATAAAATACACTAATGGGTGAAGTTTGGTTGACTTCTGCGCAGCGGTTTGGGAGTTAACATCAAAATTACATTTCTCGGCCATATCGCATAGATCTCACTGTGAAAAGGCTTAAATGGCTTTTTTGACCTAAGTTTGAGGATTGCGCTCAAATCAAATGTCCTATAACCAAATTTCCACATGTAACTACTAGATTGTGATACAATACACTAATGGGTGAAGTTTGGTTGACTTCTGCGCAGCGGTTTGGGAGTTAACATCAAAATTACATTTCTCGGCCATATCGCATAGATCTCACTGTGAAAAGGCTTAAATGACTTTTTTAATTAAGTTTGATGATTGCGTTCAAACAAAATGTCCTAGAACAAAATTTTTAAATGTAACTACTAGATTGTGATACAATACACTATTGGGTGAAGTTTGGTTGACTTCTGCGCAGCGGTTTGGGAGTTAACATCAAAATTACATTTCTCGGCCATATCGCATAGATCTCACTGTGAAAAGGCTTAAATGGCTTTTTTGACCTAAGTTTGATGATTGCGCTCAAACAAAATTTCCTAGAACAAAATTTTCAAATGTAACTACTAGAATGTGATACAATACACTATTGGGTGAAGTTTGGTTGACTTCTGCGCAGCGGTTTGGGAGTTAACATCAAAATTACATTTCTCGGCCATATCGCATAGATCTCACTGTGAAAAGGCTTAAATGGCTTTTTTGACCTAAGTTTGAGGATTGCGCTCAAACCAAATGTCCTAGAACGAAATTTTCAAATGTAACTACTAGAATGTGATACAATACACTATTGGGTGAAGTTTGGTTGACTTCTGCGCAGCGGTTTGGGAGTTAACATCAAAATTACATTTCTCGGCCATATCGCATAGATCTCACTGTGAAAAGGCTTAAATGGCTTTTTTGACCTAAGTTTGAGGATTGCGCTCAAATCAAATGTCCTAGAACGAAATTTTAAAATGTAACTACTAGAATGTGATACAATACACTATTGGGTGAAGTTTGGTTGACTTCTGCGCAGCGGTTTGGGAGTTAACATCAAAATTACATTTCTCGGCCATATCGCATAGATCTCACTTTGAAAAGGCTTAAATGACTTTTTTAATTAAGTTTGATGATTGCATTCAAACAAAATGTCCTAGAACAAAATTTTCAAATGTAACTACTAGAATGTGATACAATACACTAATGGGTGAAGTTTGGTTGACTTCTGCGCAGCGGTTTGGGAGTTAACATCAAAATTACATTTCTCGGCCATATCGCATAGATCTCACTGTGAAAAGGCTTAAATGGCTTTTTTGACCTAAGTTTGAGGATTGCGCTCAAATCAAATGTCCTAGAACCAAATTTCCACATGTAACTACTAGATTGTGATACAATACACTAATGGGTGAAGTTTGGTTGACTTTTGCGCAGCGGTTTGGGAGTTAACATCAAAATTACATTTCTCGGCCATATCGCATAGATCTCACTGTGAAAAAGGCTTAAATGACTTTTTTAATTAAGTTTGATGATTGCGCTCAAACAAAATTTCCTAGAACAAAATTTTCAAATGTAACTACTAGATTGTGATACAATACACTATTGGGTGAAGTTTGGTTGACTTCTGCGCAGCGGTTTGGGAGTTAACATCAAAATTACATTTCTCGGCCATATCGCATAGATCTCACTGTGAAAAGGCTTAAATGGCTTTTTTGACCTAAGTTTGAGGATTGCGCTCAAATCAAATGTCCTAGAACCAAATTTCCACATGTAACTACTAGATTGTGATACAATACACTATTGGGTGAAGTTTGGTTTACTTCTGCGCAGCGGTTTGGGAGTTAACATAAAAATTACATTTCTCGGCCATATCGCATAGATCTCACTGTGAAAAGGCTTAAATGGCTTTTTTGACCTAAGTTTAATAATTGCGCTCAAACCAAATGTCCTTGAACGAAATTTTAAAATGTAACTACTAGAATGTGATACAATACACTATTGGGTGAAGTTTGGTTGACTTCTGCGCAGCGGTTTGGGAGTTAACATCAAAATTACATTTTCTCGGCCATATCGCATAGATCTCACTGTGAAAAGGCTTAAATGGCTTTTTTGACCTAAGTTTGAGGATTGCGCTCAAATCAAATGTCCTAGAACCAAATTTCCACATGTAACTACTAGATTGTGATACAATACACTAATGGGTGAAGTTTGGTTGACTTCTGCGCAGCGGTTTGGGAGTTAACATCAAAATTACATTTCTCGGCCATATCGCATAGATCTCACTGTGAAAAGGCTTAAATGGCTTTTTTGACCTAAGTTTGAGGATTGCGCTCAAACAAAATGTCCTAGAACAAAATTTTCAAATGTAACTACTAGATTGTGATACAATACACTATTGGGTGAAGTTTGGTTGACTTCTGCGCAGCGGTTTGGGAGTTAACATCAAAATTACATTTCTCGGCCATATCGCATAGATCTCACTGTGAAAAGGCTTAAATGACTTTTTTAATTAAGTTTGATGATTGCGTTCAAACAAAATGTCCTAGAACAAAATTTTCAAATGTAACTACTAGATTGTGATACAATACACTATTGTGTGAAGTTTGGTTGACTTCTGCGCAGCGGTTTGGGAGTTAACATCAAAATTACATTTCTCGGCCATATCGCATAGATCTCACTGTGAAAAGGCTTAAATGGCTTTTTTGACCTAAGTTTGAGGATTGCGCTCAAACCAAATGTCCTAGAACGAAATTTTCAAATGTAACTACTAGAATGTGATACAATACACTATTGGGTGAAGTTTGGTTGACTTCTGCGCAGCGGTTTGGGAGTTAACATCAAAATTACATTTCTCGGCCATATCGCATAGATCTCACTGTGAAAAGGCTTAAATGGCTTTTTTTACCTAAGTTTGAGGATTGCGCTCAAATCAAATGTCCTAGAACCAAATTTGCACATGTAACTACTAGATTGTGATAAAATACACTAATGGGTGAAGTTTGGTTGACTTCTGCGCAGCGGTTTTGGAGTTAACATCAAAATTACATTTCTCGGCCATATCGCATAGATCTCACTGTGAAAAGGCTTAAATGACTTTTTTAATTAAGTTTGATGATTGCGCTCAAACAAAATTTCCTAGAACAAAATTTTCAAATGTAACTACTAGATTGTGATACAATACACTATTGGGTGAAGTTTGGTTGACTTCTGCGCAGCGGTTTGGGAGTGAACATCAAAATTACATTTCTCGGCCATATCGCATAGATCTCACTGTGAAAAGGCTTAAATGGCTTTTTTGACCTAAGTTTGAGGATTTCGCTCAAATCAAATGTCCTAGAACCAAATTTCCACATGTAACTACTAGATTGTGATAAAATACACTAATGGGTGAAGTTTGGTTTACTTCTGCGCAGCGGTTTGGGAGTTAACATCAAAATTACATTTCTCGGCCATATCGCATAGATCTCACTGTGAAAAGGCTTAAATGACTTTTTTAATTAAGTTTGATGATTGCGCTCAAACAAAATTTCCTAGAACAAAATTTTCAAATGTAACTACTAGATTGTGATACAATACACTATTGGGTGAAGTTTGGTTGACTTCTGCGCAGCGGTTTGGGAGTTAACATCAATATTACATTTCTCGGCCATATCGCATAGATCTCACTGTGAAAAGGCTTAAATGGCTTTTTTGACCTAAGTTTGAGAATTGCGCTCAAATCAAATGTCCTATAACCAAATTTCCACATGTAACTACTAGATTGTGATACAATACACTAATGGGTGAAGTTTGGTTGACTTCTGCGCAGCGGTTTGGGAGTTAACATCAAAATTACATTTCTCGGCCATATCGCATAGATCTCACTGTGAAAAGGCTTAAATGACTTTTTTAATTAAGTTTGATGATTGCGTTCAAACAAAATGTCCTAGAACAAAATTTTCAAATGTAACTACTAGATTGTGATACAATACACTATTGGGTGAAGTTTGGTTGACTTCTGCGCAGCGGTTTGGGAGTTAACATCAAAATTACATTTCTCGGCCATATCGCATAGATCTCACTGTGAAAAGGCTTAAATGACTTTTTTAATTAAGTTTGATGATTGCGTTCAAACAAAATGTCCTAGAACGAAATTTTCAAATGTAACTACTAGAATGTGATACAATACACTATTGGGTGAAGTTTGGTTGACTTCTGCGCAGCGGTTTGGGAGTTAACATCAAAATTACATTTCTCGGCCATATCGCATAGATCTCACTGTGAAAAGGCTTAAATGGCTTTTTTGACCTAAGTTTGAGGATTGCGCTCAAATCAAATGTCCTAGAACCAAATTTCCACATGTAACTACTAGATTGTGATAAAATACACTAATGGGTGAAGTTTGGTTGACTTCTGCGCAGCGGTTTGGGAGTTAACATCAAAATTACATTTCTCGGCCATATCGCATAGATCTCACTGTGAAAAGGCTTAAATGACTTTTTTAATTAAGTTTGATGATTGCGCTCAAACAAAATTTCCTAGAACAAAATTTTCAAATGTAACTACTAGATTGTGATACAATACACTATTGGGTGAAGTTTGGTTGACTTCTGCGCAGCGGTTTGGGAGTTAACATCAAAATTACATTTCTCGGCCATATCGCATAGATCTCACTGTGAAAAGGCTTAAATGGCTTTTTTGACCTAAGTTTGAGGATTGCGCTCAAATCAAATGTCCTATAACCAAATTTCCACATGTAACTACTAGATTTTGATACAATACACTAATGGGTGAAGTTTGGTTGACTTCTGCGCAGCGGTTTGGGAGTTAACATCAAAATTACATTTCTCGGCCATATCGCATAGATCTCACTGTGAAAAGGCTTAAATGACTTTTTTAATTAAGTTTGATGATTGCGTTCAAACAAAATGTCCTAGAACAAAATTTTCAAATGTAACTACTAGATTGTGATACAATACACTAATGGGTGAAGTTTGGTTGACTTCTGCGCAGCGGTTTGGGAGTTAACATCAAAATTACATTTCTCGGCCATATCGCATAGATCTCACTGTGAAAAGGCTTAAATGACTTTTTTAATTAAGTTTGATGATTGCATTCAAACCAAATGTCCTAGAACAAAATTTTCAAATGTAACTACTAGATTGTGATACAATACACTATTGGGTGAAGTTTGGTTGACTTCTGCGCAGCGGTTTGGGAGTTAACATCAAAATTACATTTCTCGGCCATATCGCATAGATCTCACTGTGAAAAGGCTTAAATGGCTTTTTTGACCTAAGTTTGAGGATTGCGCTCAAATCAAATGTCCTAGAACCAAATTTCCACATGTAACTACTAGATTGTGATACAATACACTAATGGGTGAAGTTTGGTTTACTTCTGCGCAGCGGTTTGGGAGTTAACATCAAAATTACATTTCTCGGCCATATCGCATAGATCTCACTGTGAAAAGGCTTAAATGGCTTTTTTGACCTAAGTTTAATAATTGCGCTCAAACCAAATGTCCTAGAACGAAATTTTAAAATGTAACTACTAGAATGTGATACAATACACTATTGGGTGAAGTTTGGTTGACTTCTGCGCAGCGGTTTGGGAGTTAACATCAAAATTACATTTCTCGGCCATATCGCATAGATCTCACTTTGAAAAGGCTTAAATGACTTTTTTAATTAAGTTTGATGATTGCATTCAAACAAAATGTCCTAGAACAAAATTTTCAAATGTAACTACTAGATTGTGATACAATACACTATTGGGTGAAGTTTGGTTGACTTCTGCGCAGCGGTTTGGGAGTTAACATCAAAATTACATTTCTCGGCCATATCGCATAGATCTCACTGTGAAAAGGCTTAAATGGCTTTTTTGACCTAAGTTTGAGGATTGCGCTCAAATCAAATGTCCTAGAACCAAATTTCCACATGTAACTACTAGATTGTGATACAATACACTAATGGGTGAAGTTTGGTTGACTTTTGCGCAGCGGTTTGGGAGTTAACATCAAAATTACATTTCTCGGCCATATCGCATAGATCTCACTGTGAAAAAGGCTTAAATGACTTTTTTAATTAAGTTTGATGATTGCGCTCAAACAAAATTTCCTAGAACAAAATTTTCAAATGTAACTACTAGATTGTGATACAATACACTATTGGGTGAAGTTTGGTTGACTTCTGCGCAGCGGTTTGGGAGTTAACATCAAAATTACATTTCTCGGCCATATCGCATAGATCTCACTGTGAAAAGGCTTAAATGGCTTTTTTGACCTAAGTTTGAGGATTGCGCTAAAATCAAATGTCCTAGAACCAAATTTCCACATGTAACTACTAGATTGTGATACAATACACTAATGGGTGAAGGTTGGTTTACTTCTGCGCAGCGGTTTGGGAGTTAACATCAAAATTACATTTCTCGGCCATATCGCATAGATCTCACTGTGAAAAGGCTTAAATGGCTTTTTTGACCTAAGTTTAATAATTGCGCTCAAACCAAATGTCCTAGAACGAAATTTTCAAATGTAACTACTAGAATGTGATACAATACACTATTGGGTGAAGTTTGGTTGACTTCTGCGCAGCGGTTTGGGAGTTAACATCAAAATTACATTTCTCGGCCATATCGCATAGATCTCACTGTGAAAAGGCTTAAATGGCTTTTTTGACCTAAGTTTGAGGATTGCGCTCAAATCAAATGTCCTAGAACCAAATTTCCACATGTAACTACTAGATTGTGATACAATACACTATTGGGTGAAGTTTGGTTTACTTCTGCGCAGCGGTTTGGGAGTTAACATCCAAATTACATTTCTCGGCCATATCGCATAGATCTCACTGTGAAAAGGCTTAAATGGCTTTTTTGACCTAAGTTTAATAATTGCGCTCAAACCAAATGTCCTTGAACGAAATTTTAAAATGTAACTACTAGAATGTGATACAATACACTATTGGGTGAAGTTTGGTTGACTTCTGCGCAGCGGTTTGGGAGTTAACATCAAAATTACATTTTCTCGGCCATATCGCATAGATCTCACTGTGAAAAGGCTTAAATGGCTTTTTGGACCTAAGTTTGAGGATTGCGCTCAAACAAAATGTCCTAGAACAAAATTTTCAAATGTAACTACTAGATTGTGATACAATACACTATTGGGTGAAGTTTGGTTGACTTCTGCGCAGCGGTTTGGGAGTTAACATCA
Source organism: Corythoichthys intestinalis (assembly GCF_030265065.1). Lineage (NCBI taxonomy): Eukaryota > Metazoa > Chordata > Actinopteri > Syngnathiformes > Syngnathidae > Corythoichthys > Corythoichthys intestinalis. The sequence goes on from NC_080402.1 coordinate 59,197,127, forward strand.
AAATTACATTTCTCGGCCATATCGCATAGATCTCACTGTGAAAAGGCTTAAATGACTTTTTTAATTAAGTTTGATGATTGCGCTCAAACAAAATTTCCTAGAACAAAATTTTCAAATGTAACTACTAGATTGTGATACAATACACTATTGGGTGAAGTTTGGTTGACTTCTGCGCAGCGGTTTGGGAGTTAACATCAAAATTACATTTCTCGGCCATATCGCATAGATCTCACTGTGAAAAGGCTTAAATGACTTTTTTAATTAAGTTTGATGATTGCGTTCAAACAAAATGTCCTAGAACAAAATTTTCAAATGTAACTACTAGATTGTGATACAATACACTATTGGGTGAAGTTTGGTTGACTTCTGCGCAGCGGTTTGGGAGTTAACATCAAAATTACATTTCTCGGCCATATCGCATAGATCTCACTGTGAAAAGGCTTAAATGGCTTTTTTGACCTAAGTTTGAGGATTGCGCTCAAATCAAATGTCCTAGAACCAAATTTCCACATGTAACTACTAGATTGTGATAAAATACACTAATGGGTGAAGTTTGGTTGACTTCTGCGCAGCGGTTTGGGAGTTAACATAAAAATTACATTTCTCGGCCATATCGCATAGATCTCACTGTGAAAAGGCTTAAATGACTTTTTTAATTAAGTTTGATGATTGCGCTCAAACAAAATTTCCTAGAACAAAATTTTCAAATGTAACTACTAGATTGTGATACAATACACTATTGGGTGAAGTTTGGTTGACTTCTGCGCAGCGGTTTGGGAGTTAACATCAAAATTACATTTCTCGGCCATATCGCATAGATCTCACTGTGAAAAGGCTTAAATGGCTTTTTTGACCTAAGTTTGAGGATTGCGCTCAAATCAAATGTCCTATAACCAAATTTCCAAATGTAACTACTAGATTGTGATACAATACACTAATGGGTGAAGTTTGGTTGACTTCTGCGCAGCGGTTGGGAGTTAACATCAAAATTACATTTCTCGGCCATATCGCATAGATCTCACTGTGAAAAGGCTTAAATGACTTTTTTAATTAAGTTTGATGATTGCGTTCAAACAAAATGTCCTAGAACAAAATTTTTAAATGTAACTACTAGATTGTGATACAATACACTATTGGGTGAAGTTTGGTTGACTTCTGCGCAGCGGTTTGGGAGTTAACATCAAAATTACATTTCTCGGCCATATCGCATAGATCTCACTGTGAAAAGGCTTAAATGGCTTTTTTGACCTAAGTTTGAGGATTGCGCTCAAATCAAATGTCCTAGAACCAAATTTCCACATGTAACTACTAGATTGTGATAAAATACACTAATGGGTGAAGTTTGGTTGACTTCTGCGCAGCGGTTTGGGAGTTAACATCAAAATTACATTTCTCGGCCATATCGCATAGATCTCACTGTGAAAAGGCTTAAATGACTTTTTTAATTAAGTTTGATGATTGCGCTCAAACAAAATTTCCTAGAACAAAATTTTCAAATGTAACTACTAGATTGTGATACAATACACTATTGGGTGAAGTTTGGTTGACTTCTGCGCAGCGGTTTGGGAGTTAACATCAAAATTACATTTCTCGGCCATATCGCATAGATCTCACTGTGAAAAGGCTTAAATGACTTTTTTAATTAAGTTTGATGATTGCGTTCAAACAAAATGTCCTAGAACAAAATTTTCAAATGTAACTACTAGATTGTGATACAATACACTATTGGGTGAAGTTTGGTTGACTTCTGCGCAGCGGTTTGGGAGTTAACATCAAAATTACATTTCTCGGCCATATCGCATAGATCTCACTGTGAAAAGGCTTAAATGGCTTTTTTGACCTAAGTTTGAGGATTGCGCTCAAATCAAATGTCCTAGAACCAAATTTCCACATGTAACTACTAGATTGTGATAAAATACACTAATGGGTGAAGTTTGGTTGACTTCTGCGCAGCGGTTTGGGAGTTAACATCAAAATTACATTTCTCGGCCATATCGCATAGATCTCACTGTGAAAAGGCTTAAATGACTTTTTTAATTAAGTTTGATGATTGCATTCAAACAAAATGTCCTAGAACAAAATTTTCAAATGTAACTACTAGATTGTGATACAATACACTATTGGGTGAAGTTTGGTTGACTTCTGCGCAGCGGTTTGGGAGTTAACATCAAAATTACATTTCTCGGCCATATCGCATAGATCTCACTGTGAAAAGGCTTAAATGGCTTTTTTGACCTAAGTTTGAGGATTGCGCTCAAATCAAATGTCCTAGAACCAAATTTCCACATGTAACTACTAGATTGTGATACAATACACTAATGGGTGAAGTTTGGTTTACTTCTGCGCAGCGGTTTGGGAGTTAACATCAAAATTACATTTCTCGGCCATATCGCATAGATCTCACTGTGAAAAGGCTTAAATGGCTTTTTTGACCTAAGTTTAATAATTGCGCTCAAACCAAATGTCCTAGAACGAAATTTTAAAATGTAACTACTAGAATGTGATACAATACACTATTGGGTGAAGTTTGGTTGACTTCTGCGCAGCGGTTTGGGAGTTAACATCAAAATTACATTTCTCGGCCATATCGCATAGATCTCACTGTGAAAAGGCTTAAATGGCTTTTTTGACCTAAGTTTGAGGATTGCGCTCAAATTAAATGTCCTAGAACCAAATTTCCACATGTAACTACTAGATTGTGATACAATACACTATTGGGTGAAGTTTGGTTGACTTCTGCGCAGCGGTTTGGGAGTTAACATCAAAATTACATTTCTCGGCCATATCGCATAGATCTCACTGTGAAAAGGCTTATATGGCTTTTTTGACCTAAGTTTAAAGATTGCGCTCAAACCAAATGTCCTAGAACGAAATTTTCAAATGTAACTACTAGATTGTGATACAATACACTAATGGGTGAAGTTTGGTTGACTTCTGCGCAGCGGTTTGGGAGTTAACATCAAAATTACATTTCTCGGCCATATCGCATAGATCTCACTGTGAAAAGGCTTAAATGGCTTTTTTGACCTAAGTTTGAGGATTGCGCTCAAATCAAATGTCCTATAACCAAATTTCCACATGTAACTACTAGATTGTGATACAATACACTAATGGGTGAAGTTTGGTTGACTTCTGCGCAGCGGTTTGGGAGTGAACATCAAAATTACATTTCTCGGCCATATCGCATAGATCTCACTGTGAAAAGGCTTAAATGGCTTTTTTGACCTAAGTTTGAGGATTGCGCTCAAATCAAATGTCCTAGAACCAAATTTCCACATGTAACAACTAGATTGTGATACAATACACTAATGGGTGAAGTTTGGTTGACTTCTGCGTAGCGGTTTGGGAGTGAACATCAAAATTACATTTCTCGGCCATATCGCATAGATCTCACTGTGAAAAGGCTTAAATGGCTTTTTTGACCTAAGTTTGAGGATTGCGCTCAAATCAAATGTCCTAGAACCAAATTTCCACATGTAACTACTAGATTGTGATAAAATACACTAATGGGTGAAGTTTGGTTGACTTCTGCGCAGCGGTTTGGGAGTTAACATCAAAATTACATTTCTCGGCCATATCGCATAGATCTCACTGTGAAAAGGCTTAAATGACTTTTTTAATTAAGTTTGATGATTGCGCTCAAACAAAATTTCCTAGAACAAAATTTTCAAATGTAACTACTAGATTCTGATACAATACACTATTGGGTGAAGTTTGGTTGACTTCTGCGCAGCGGTTTGGGAGTTAACATCAAAATTACATTTCTCGGCCATATCGCATAGATCTCACTGTGAAAAGGCTTAAATGGCTTTTTTGACCTAAGTTTGAGGATTGCGCTCAAATCAAATGTCCTATAACCAAATTTCCACATGTAACTACTAGATTGTGATACAATACACTAATGGGTGAAGTTTGGTTGACTTCTGCGCAGCGGTTTGGGAGTTAACATCAAAATTACATTTCTCGGCCATATCGCATAGATCTCACTGTGAAAAGGCTTAAATGACTTTTTTAATTAAGTTTGATGATTGCGTTCAAACAAAATGTCCTAGAACAAAATTTTCAAATGTAACTACTAGATTGTGATACAATACACTAATGGGTGAAGTTTGGTTGACTTCTGCGCAGCGGTTTGGGAGTTAACATCAAAATTACATTTCTCGGCCATATCGCATAGATCTCACTGTGAAAAGGCTTAAATGACTTTTTTAATTAAGTTTGATGATTGCATTCAAACCAAATGTCCTAGAACAAAATTTTCAAATGTAACTACTAGATTGTGATACAATACACTATTGGGTGAAGTTTGGTTGACTTCTGCGCAGCGGTTTGGGAGTTAACATCAAAATTACATTTCTCGGCCATATCGCATAGATCTCACTGTGAAAAGGCTTAAATGGCTTTTTTGACCTAAGTTTGAGGATTGCGCTCAAATCAAATGTCCTAGAACCAAATTTCCACATGTAACTACTAGATTGTGATAAAATACACTAATGGGTGAAGTTTGGTTTACTTCTGCGCAGCGGTTTGGGAGTTAACATCAAAATTACATTTCTCGGCCATATCGCATAGATCTCACTGTGAAAAGGCTTAAATGACTTTTTTAATTAAGTTTGATGATTGCGCTCAAACAAAATTTCCTAGAACAAAATTTTCAAATGTAACTACTAGATTGTGATACAATACACTATTGGGTGAAGTTTGGTTGACTTCTGCGCAGCGGTTTGGGAGTTAACATCAATATTACATTTCTCGGCCATATCGCATAGATCTCACTGTGAAAAGGCTTAAATGGCTTTTTTGACCTAAGTTTGAGAATTGCGCTCAAATCAAATGTCCTATAACCAAATTTCCACATGTAACTACTAGATTGTGATACAATACACTAATGGGTGAAGTTTGGTTGACTTCTGCGCAGCGGTTTGGGAGTTAACATCAAAATTACATTTCTCGGCCATATCGCATAGATCTCACTGTGAAAAGGCTTAAATGACTTTTTTAATTAAGTTTGATGATTGCGTTCAAACAAAATGTCCTAGAACAAAATTTTCAAATGTAACTACTAGATTGTGATACAATACACTATTGGGTGAAGTTTGGTTGACTTCTGCGCAGCGGTTTGGGAGTTAACATCAAAATTACATTTCTCGGCCATATCGCATAGATCTCACTGTGAAAAGGCTTAAATGACTTTTTTAATTAAGTTTGATGATTGCGTTCAAACAAAATGTCCTAGAACAAAATTTTCAAATGTAACTACTAGATTGTGATACAATACACTATTGGGTGAAGTTTGGTTGACTTCTGCGCAGCGGTTTGGGAGTTAACATCAAAATTACATTTCTCGGCCATATCGCATAGATCTCACTGTGAAAAGGCTTAAATGGCTTTTTTGACCTAAGTTTGAGGATTGCGCTCAAACAAAATGTCCTAGAACAAAATTTTCAAATGTAACTACTAGATTGTGATACAATACACTATTGTGTGAAGTTTGGTTGACTTCTGCGCAGCGGTTTGGGAGTTAACATCAAAATTACATTTCTCGGCCATATCGCATAGATCTCACTGTGAAAAGGCTTAAATGACTTTTTTAATTAAGTTTGATGATTGCGTTCAAACAAAATGTCCTAGAACAAAATTTTTAAATGTAACTACTAGATTGTGATACAATACACTATTGGGTGAAGTTTGGTTGACTTCTGCGCAGCGGTTTGGGAGTTAACATCAAAATTACATTTCTCGGCCATATCGCATAGATCTCACTGTGAAAAGGCTTAAATGGCTTTTTTGACCTAAGTTTGAGGATTGCGCTCAAACCAAATGTCCTAGAACGAAATTTTCAAATGTAACTACTAGAATGTGATACAATACACTATTGGGTGAAGTTTGGTTGACTTCTGCGCAGCGGTTTGGGAGTTAACATCAAAATTACATTTCTCGGCCATATCGCATAGATCTCACTGTGAAAAGGCTTAAATGGCTTTTTTGACCTAAGTTTGAGGATTGCGCTCAAATCAAATGTCCTAGAACCAAATTTCCACATGTAACTACTAGATTGTGATAAAATACACTAATGGGTGAAGTTTGGTTAACTTCTGCGCAGCGGTTTGGGAGTTAACATCAAAATTACATTTCTCGGCCATATCGCATAGATCTCACTGTGAAAAGGCTTAAATGACTTTTTTAATTAAGTTTCATGATTGCGCTCAAACAAAATTTCCTAGAACAAAATTTTCAAATGTAACTACTAGATTGTGATACAATACACTATTGGGTGAAGTTTGGTTGACTTCTGCGCAGCGGTTTGGGAGTTAACATCAAAATTACATTTCTCGGCCATATCGCATAGATCTCACTGTGAAAAGGCTTAAATGGCTTTTTTGACCTAAGTTTGAGGATTGCGCTCAAACAAAATGTCCTAGAACAAAATTTTCAAATGTAACTACTAGATTGTGATACAATACACTATTGGGTGAAGTTTGGTTGACTTCTGCGCAGCGGTTTGGGAGTTAACATCAAAATTACATTTCTCGGCCATATCGCATAGATCTCACTGTGAAAAAGCTTAAATGACTTTTTAAATTAAGTTTGATGATTGCGTTCAAACAAAATGTCCTAGAACAAAATTTTCAAATGTAACTACTAGATTGTGATACAATACACTATTGGGTGAAGTTTGGTTGACTTCTGCGCAGCGGTTTGGGAGTTAACATCAAAATTACATTTCTCGGCCATATCGCATAGATCTCACTGTGAAAAGGCTTAAATGGCTTTTTTGACCTAAGTTTGAGGATTGCGCTCAAACCAAATGTCCTAGAACGAAATTTTCAAATGTAACTACTAGAATGTGATACAATACACTATTGGGTGAAGTTTGGTTGACTTCTGCGCAGCGGTTTGGGAGTTAACATCAAAATTACATTTCTCGGCCATATCGCATAGATCTCACTGTGAAAAGGCTTAAATGGCTTTTTTGACCTAAGTTTGAGGATTGCGCTCAAATCAAATGTCCTAGAACGAAATTTCCACATGTAACTACTAGATTGTGATAAAATACACTAATGGGTGAAGTTTGGTTGACTTCTGCGCAGCGGTTTGGGAGTTAACATCAAAATTACATTTCTCGGCCATATCGCATAGATCTCACTGTGAAAAGGCTTAAATGACTTTTTTAATTAAGTTTGATGATTGCGCTCAAACAAAATTTCCTAGAACAAAATTTTCAAATGTAACTACTAGATTGTGATACAATACACTATTGGGTGAAGTTTGGTTGACTTCTGCGCAGCTGTTTGGGAGTTAACATCAAAATTACATTTCTCGGCCATATCGCATAGATCTCACTGTGAAAAGGCTTAAATGACTTTTTTAATTAAGTTTGATGATTGCGTTCAAACAAAATGTCCTAGAACAAAATTTTCAAATATAACTACTAGATTGTGATACAATACACTATTGGGTGAAGTTTGGTTGACTTCTGCGCAGCGGTTTGGGAGTTAACATCAAAATTACATTTCTCGGCCATATCGCTTAGATCTCACTGTGAAAAGGCTTAAATGGCTTTTTTGACCTAAGTTTGAGGATTGCGCTCAAACCAAATGTTCTAGAACGAAATTTTCAAATGTAACTACTAGAATGTGATACAATACACTATTGGGTGAAGTTTGGTTGACTTCTGCGCAGCGGTTTGGGAGTTAACATCAAAATTACATTTCTCGGCCATATCGCATAGATCTCACTGTGAAAAGGCTTAAATGGCTTTTTTGACCTAAGTTTGATGATTGCATTCAAACAAAATGTCCTAGAACAAAATTTTCAAATGTAACTACTAGATTGTGATACAATACACTATTGGGTGAAGTTTGGTTGACTTCTGCGCAGCGGTTTGGGAGTTAACATCAAAATTACATTTCTCGGCCATATCGCATAGATCTCACTGTGAAAAGGCTTAAATGGCTTTTTTGACCTAAGTTTGAGGATTGCGCTCAAATCAAATGTCCTAGAACCAAATTTCCACATGTAACTACTAGATTGTGATACAATACACTAATGGGTGAAGTTTGGTTGACTTTTGCGCAGCGGTTTGGGAGTTAACATCAAAATTACATTTCTCGGCCATATCGCATAGATCTCACTGTGAAAAAGGCTTAAATGACTTTTTTAATTAAGTTTGATGATTGCGCTCAAACAAAATTTCCTAGAACAAAATTTTCAAATGTAACTACTAGATTGTGATACAATACACTATTGGGTGAAGTTTGGTTGACTTCTGCGCAGCGGTTTGGGAGTTAACATCAAAATTACATTTCTCGGCCATATCGCATAGATCTCACTGTGAAAAGGCTTAAATGGCTTTTTTGACCTAAGTTTGAGGATTGCGCTAAAATCAAATGTCCTAGAACCAAATTTCCACATGTAACTACTAGATTGTGATACAATACACTAATGGGTGAAGGTTGGTTTACTTCTGCGCAGCGGTTTGGGAGTTAACATCAAAATTACATTTCTCGGCCATATCGCATAGATCTCACTGTGAAAAGGCTTAAATGGCTTTTTTGACCTAAGTTTAATAATTGCGCTCAAACCAAATGTCCTAGAACGAAATTTTCAAATGTAACTACTAGAATGTGATACAATACACTATTGGGTGAAGTTTGGTTGACTTCTGCGCAGCGGTTTGGGAGTTAACATCAAAATTACATTTCTCGGCCATATCGCATAGATCTCACTGTGAAAAGGCTTAAATGGCTTTTTTGACCTAAGTTTGAGGATTGCGCTCAAATCAAATGTCCTAGAACCAAATTTCCACATGTAACTACTAGATTGTGATACAATACACTATTGGGTGAAGTTTGGTTTACTTCTGCGCAGCGGTTTGGGAGTTAACATCAAAATTACATTTCTCGGCCATATCGCATAGATCTCACTGTGAAAAGGCTTAAATGGCTTTTTTGACCTAAGTTTAATAATTGCGCTCAAACCAAATGTCCTTGAACGAAATTTTAAAATGTAACTACTAGAATGTGATACAATACACTATTGGGTGAAGTTTGGTTGACTTCTGCGCAGCGGTTTGGGAGTTAACATCAAAATTACATTTTCTCGGCCATATCGCATAGATCTCACTGTGAAAAGGCTTAAATGGCTTCTTTGACCTAAGTTTGAGGATTGCGCTCAAACAAAATGTCCTAGAACAAAATTTTCAAATGTAACTACTAGATTGTGATACAATACACTATTGGGTGAAGTTTGGTTGACTTCTGCGCAGCGGTTTGGGAGTTAACATCAAAATTACATTTCTCGGCCATATCGCATAGATCTCACTGTGAAAAGGCTTAAATGACTTTTTTAATTAAGTTTGATGATTGCGCTCAAACAAAATTTCCTAGAACAAAATTTTCAAATGTAACTACTAGATTGTGATACAATACACTATTGGGTGAAGTTTGGTTGACTTCTGCGCAGCGGTTTGGGAGTTAACATCAAAATTACATTTCTCGGCCATATCGCATAGATCTCACTGTGAAAAGGCTTAAATGACTTTTTTAATTAAGTTTGATGATTGCGTTCAAACAAAATGTCCTAGAACAAAATTTTCAAATGTAACTACTAGATTGTGATACAATACACTATTGGGTGAAGTTTGGTTGACTTCTGCGCAGCGGTTTGGGAGTTAACATCAAAATTACATTTCTCGGCCATATCGCATAGATCTCACTGTGAAAAGGCTTAAATGGCTTTTTTGACCTAAGTTTGAGGATTGCGTTCAAACAAAATGTCCTAGAACAAAATTTTCAAATGTAACTACTAGATTGTGATACAATACACTATTGGGTGAAGTTTGGTTGACTTCTGCGCAGCGGTTTGGGAGTTAACATCAAAATTACATTTCTCGGCCATATCGCATAGATCTCACTGTGAAAAGGCTTAAATGACTTTTTTAATTAAGTTTGATGATTGCGTTCAAACAAAATGTCCTAGAACAAAATTTTCAAATATAACTACTAGATTGTGATACAATACACTATTGGGTGAAGTTTGGTTGACTTCTGCGCAGCGGTTTGGGAGTTAACATCAAAATTACATTTCTCGGCCATATCGCTTAGATCTCACTGTGAAAAGGCTTAAATGGCTTTTTTGACCTAAGTTTGAGGATTGCGCTCAAACCAAATGTTCTAGAACGAAATTTTCAAATGTAACTACTAGAATGTGATACAATACACTATTGGGTGAAGTTTGGTTGACTTCTGCGCAGCGGTTTGGGAGTTAACATCAAAATTACATTTCTCGGCCATATCGCATAGATCTCACTGTGAAAAGGCTTAAATGGCTTTTTTGACCTAAGTTTGAGGATTGCGCTCAAATCAAATGTCCTAGAACCAAATTTCCACATGTAACTACTAGATTGTGATAAAATACACTAATGGGTGAAGTTTGGTTGACTTCTGCGCAGCGGTTTGGGAGTTAACATCAAAATTACATTTCTCGGCCATATCGCATAGATCTCACTGTGAAAAGGCTTAAATGGCTTTTTTGACCTAAGTTTGAGGATTGCGCTCAAATCAAATGTCCTATAACCAAATTTCCACATGTAACTACTAGATTGTGATACAATACACTAATGGGTGAAGTTTGGTTGACTTCTGCGCAGCGGTTTGGGAGTTAACATCAAAATTACATTTCTCGGCCATATCGCATAGATCTCACTGTGAAAAGGCTTAAATGGCTTTTTTGACCTAAGTTTGAGGATTGCGCTCAAATCAAATGTCCTATAACCAAATTTCCACATGTAACTACTAGATTGTGATAAAATACACTAATGGGTGAAGTTTGGTTGACTTCTGCCCAGCGGTTTGGGAGTTAACATCAAAATTACATTTCTCGGCCATATCGCATAGATCTCACTGTGAAAAGGCTTAAATGACTTTTTTAATTAAGTTTGATGATTGCGCTCAAACAAAATTTCCTAGAACAAAATTTTCAAATGTAACTACTAGGTTGTGATACAATACACTATTGGGTGAAGTTTGGTTGACTTCTGCGCAGCGGTTTGGGAGTTAACATCAAAATTACATTTCTCGGCCATATCGCATAGATCTCACTGTGAAAAGGCTTAAATGACTTTTTTAATTAAGTTTGATGATTGCGTTCAAACAAAATGTCCTAGAACAAAATTTTCAAATGTAACTACTAGATTGTGATACAATACACTATTGGGTGAAGTTTGGTTGACTTCTGCGCAGCGGTTTTGGAGTTAACATCAAAATTACATTTCTCGGCCATATCGCATAGATCTCACTGTGAAAAGGCTTAAATGGCTTTTTTGACCTAAGTTTGAGGATTGCGCTCAAACAAAATGTCCTAGAACAAAATTTTCAAATGTAACTACTAGATTGTGATACAATACACTATTGGGTGAAGTTTGGTTGACTTCTGCGCAGCGGTTTGGGAGTTAACATCAAAATTACATTTCTCGGCCATATCGCATAGATCTCACTGTGAAAAGGCTTAAATGACTTTTTTAATTAAGTTTGATGGTTGCGTTCAAACAAAATGTCCTAGAACAAAATTTTCAAATGTAACTACTAGATTGTGATACAATACACTATTGGGTGAAGTTTGGTTGACTTCTGCGCAGCGGTTTGGGAGTTAACATCAAAATTACATTTCTCGGCCATATCGCATAGATCTCACTGTGAAAAGGCTTAAATGGCTTTTTTGACCTAAGTTTGAGGATTGCGCTCAAACCAAATGTCCTAGAACGAAATTTTCAAATGTAACTACTAGAATGTGATACAATACACTATTGGGTGAAGTTTGGTTGACTTCTGCGCAGCGGTTTGGGAGTTAACATCAAAATTACATTTCTCGGCCATATCGCATAGATCTCACTGTGAAAAGGCTTAAATGGCTTTTTTGACCTAAGTTTGAGGATTGCGCTCAAATCAAATGTCCTAGAACCAAATTTCCACATGTAACTACTAGATTGTGATAAAATACACTAATGGGTGAAGTTTGGTTGACTTCTGCGCAGCGGTTTGGGAGTTAACATAAAAATTACATTTCTCGGCCATATCGCATAGATCTCACTGTGAAAAGGCTTAAATGACTTTTTTAATTAAGTTTGATGATTGCGCTCAAACAAAATTTCCTAGAACAAAATTTTCAAATGTAACTACTAGATTGTGATACAATACACTATTGGGTGAAGTTTGGTTGACTTCTGCGCAGCGGTTTGGGAGTTAACATCAAAATTACATTTCTCGGCCATATCGCATAGATCTCACTGTGAAAAGGCTTAAATGGCTTTTTTGACCTAAGTTTGAGGATTGCGCTCAAATCAAATGTCCTATAACCAAATTTCCACATGTAACTACTAGATTGTGATACAATACACTAATGGGTGAAGTTTGGTTGACTTCTGCGCAGCGGTTTGGGAGTGAACATCAAAATTACATTTCTCGGCCATATCGCATAGATCTCACTGTGAAAAGGCTTAAATGGCTTTTTTGACCTAAGTTTGAGGATTGCGCTCAAATCAAATGTCCTAGAACCAAATTTCCACATGTAACAACTAGATTGTGATACAATACACTAATGGGTGAAGTTTGGTTGACTTCTGCGTAGCGGTTTGGGAGTGAACATCAAAATTACATTTCTCGGCCATATCGCATAGATCTCACTGTGAAAAGGCTTAAATGGCTTTTTTGACCTAAGTTTGAGGATTGCGCTCAAATCAAATGTCCTAGAACCAAATTTCCACATGTAACTACTAGATTGTGATAAAATACACTAATGGGTAAAGTTTGGTTGACTTCTGCGCAGCGGTTTGGGAGTTAACATCAAAATTACATTTCTCGGCCATATCGCATAGATCTCACTGTGAAAAGGCTTAAATGACTTTTTTAATTAAGTTTGATGATTGCGCTCAAACAAAATTTCCTAGAACAAAATTTTCAAATGTAACTACTAGATTGTGATACAATACACTATTGGGTGAAGTTTGGTTGACTTCTGCGCAGCGGTTTGGGAGTTAACATCAAAATTACATTTCTCGGCCATATCGCATAGATCTCACTGTGAAAAGGCTTAAATGGCTTTTTTGACCTAAGTTTGAGGATTGCGCTCAAATCAAATGTCCTATAACCAAATTTCCACATGTAACTACTAGATTGTGATACAATACACTAATGGGTGAAGTTTGGTTGACTTCTGCGCAGCGGTTTGGGAGTTAACATCAAAATTACATTTCTCGGCCATATCGCATAGATCTCACTGTGAAAAGGCTTAAATGACTTTTTTAATTAAGTTTGATGATTGCGTTCAAACAAAATGTCCTAGAACAAAATTTTCAAATGTAACTACTAGATTGTGATACAATACACTAATGGGTGAAGTTTGGTTGACTTCTGCGCAGCGGTTTGGGAGTTAACATCAAAATTACATTTCTCGGCCATATCGCATAGATCTCACTGTGAAAAGGCTTAAATGACTTTTTTAATTAAGTTTGATGATTGCATTCAAACCAAATGTCCTAGAACAAAATTTTCAAATGTAACTACTAGATTGTGATACAATACACTATTGGGTGAAGTTTGGTTGACTTCTGCGCAGCGGTTTGGGAGTTAACATCAAAATTACATTTCTCGGCCATATCGCATAGATCTCACTGTGAAAAGGCTTAAATGGCTTTTTTGACCTAAGTTTGAGGATTGCGCTCAAATCAAATGTCCTAGAACCAAATTTCCACATGTAACTACTAGATTGTGATAAAATACACTAATGGGTGAAGTTTGGTTTACTTCTGCGCAGCGGTTTGGGAGTTAACATCAAAATTACATTTCTCGGCCATATCGCATAGATCTCACTGTGAAAAGGCTTAAATGACTTTTTTAATTAAGTTTGATGATTGCGCTCAAACAAAATTTCCTAGAACAAAATTTTCAAATGTAACTACTAGATTGTGATACAATACACTATTGGGTGAAGTTTGGTTGACTTCTGCGCAGCGGTTTGGGAGTTAACATCAATATTACATTTCTCGGCCATATCGCATAGATCTCACTGTGAAAAGGCTTAAATGGCTTTTTTGACCTAAGTTTGAGAATTGCGCTCAAATCAAATGTCCTATAACCAAATTTCCACATGTAACTACTAGATTGTGATACAATACACTAATGGGTGAAGTTTGGTTGACTTCTGCGCAGCGGTTTGGGAGTTAACATCAAAATTACATTTCTCGGCCATATCGCATAGATCTCACTGTGAAAAGGCTTAAATGACTTTTTTAATTAAGTTTGATGATTGCGTTCAAACAAAATGTCCTAGAACAAAATTTTCAAATGTAACTACTAGATTGTGATACAATACACTATTGGGTGAAGTTTGGTTGACTTCTGCGCAGCGGTTTGGGAGTTAACATCAAAATTACATTTCTCGGCCATATCGCATAGATCTCACTGTGAAAAGGCTTAAATGACTTTTTTAATTAAGTTTGATGATTGCGTTCAAACAAAATGTCCTAGAACAAAATTTTCAAATGTAACTACTAGATTGTGATACAATACACTATTGGGTGAAGTTTGGTTGACTTCTGCGCAGCGGTTTGGGAGTTAACATCAAAATTACATTTCTCGGCCATATCGCATAGATCTCACTGTGAAAAGGCTTAAATGGCTTTTTTGACCTAAGTTTGAGGATTGCGCTCAAACAAAATGTCCTAGAACAAAATTTTCAAATGTAACTACTAGATTGTGATACAATACACTATTGGGTGAAGTTTGGTTGACTTCTGCGCAGCGGTTTGGGAGTTAACATCAAAATTACATTTCTCGGCCATATCGCATAGATCTCACTGTGAAAAGGCTTAAATGACTTTTTTAATTAAGTTTGATGATTGCGTTCAAACAAAATGTCCTAGAACAAAATTTTCAAATGTAACTACTAGATTGTGATACAATACACTATTGGGTGAAGTTTGGTTGACTTCTGCGCAGCGGTTTGGGAGTTAACATCAAAATTACATTTCTCGGCCATATCGCATAGATCTCACTGTGAAAAGGCTTAAATGGCTTTTTTGACCTAAGTTTGACGATTGCGCTCAAACCAAATGTCCTAGAACGAAATTTTCAAATGTAACTACTAGAATGTGATACAATACACTATTGGGTGAAGTTTGGTTGACTTCTGCGCAGCGGTTTGGGAGTTAACATCAAAATTACATTTCTCGGCCATATCGCATAGATCTCACTGTGAAAAGGCTTAAATGGCTTTTTTGACCTAAGTTTGAGGATTGCGCTCAAATCAAATGTCCTAGAACCAAATTTCCACATGTAACTACTAGATTGTGATAAAATACACTAATGGGTGAAGTTTGGTTAACTTCTGCGCAGCGGTTTGGGAGTTAACATCAAAATTACATTTCTCGGCCATATCGCATAGATCTCACTGTGAAAAGGCTTAAATGACTTTTTTAATTAAGTTTCATGATTGCGCTCAAACAAAATTTCCTAGAACAAAATTTTCAAATGTAACTACTAGATTGTGATACAATACACTATTGGGTGAAGTTTGGTTGACTTCTGCGCAGCGGTTTGGGAGTTAACATCAAAATTACATTTCTCGGCCATATCGCATAGATCTCACTGTGAAAAGGCTTAAATGGCTTTTTTGACCTAAGTTTGAGGATTGCGCTCAAACCAAATGTCCTAGAACGAAATTTTCAAATGTAACTACTAGAATGTGATACAATACACTATTGGGTGAAGTTTGGTTGACTTCTGCGCAGCGGTTTGGGAGTTAACATCAAAATTACATTTCTCGGCCATATCGCATAGATCTCACTGTGAAAAGGCTTAAATGGCTTTTTTGACCTAAGTTTGAGGATTGCGCTCAAATCAAATGTCCTAGAACCAAATTTCCACATGTAACTACTAGATTGTGATAAAATACACTAATGGGTGAAGTTTGGTTAACTTCTGCGCAGCGGTTTGGGAGTTAACATCAAAATTACATTTCTCGGCCATATCGCATAGATCTCACTGTGAAAAGGCTTAAATGACTTTTTTAATTAAGTTTCATGATTGCGCTCAAACAAAATTTCCTAGAACAAAATTTTCAAATGTAACTACTAGATTGTGATACAATACACTATTGGGTGAAGTTTGTTTGACTTCTGCGCAGCGGTTTGGGAGTTAACATCAAAATTACATTTCTCGGCCATATCGCATAGATCTCACTGTGAAAAGGCTTAAATGGCTTTTTTGACCTAAGTTTGAGGATTGCGCTCAAACCAAATGTCCTAGAACGAAATTTTCAAATGTAACTACTAGAATGTGATACAATACACTATTGGGTGAAGTTTGGTTGACTTCTGCGCAGCGGTTTGGGAGTTAACATCAAAATTACATTTCTCGGCCATATCGCATAGATCTCACTGTGAAAAGGCTTAAATGGCTTTTTTGACCTAAGTTTGAGGATTGCGCTCAAATCAAATGTCCTAGAACCAAATTTCCATTGGTAACTACTAGATTGTGATAAAATACACTAATGGGTGAAGTTTGGTTGACTTCTGCGCAGCGGTTTGGGAGTTAACATCAAAATTACATTTCTCGGCCATATCGCATAGATCTCACTGTGAAAAGGCTTAAATGACTTTTTTAATTAAGTTTGATGATTGCGCTCAAACAAAATTTCCTAGAACAAAATTTTCAAATGTAACTACTAGATTGTGATACAATACACTATTGGGTGAAGTTTGGTTGACTTCTGCGCAGCGGTTTGGGAGTGAACATCAAAATTACATTTCTCGGCCATATCGCATAGATCTCACTGTGAAAAGGCTTAAATGGCTTTTTTGACCTAAGTTTGAGGATTGCGCTCAAATCAAATGTCCTATAACCAAATTTCCACATGTAACTACTAGATTGTGATACAATACACTAATGGGTGAAGTTTGGTTGACTTCTGCGCAGCGGTTTGGGAGTTAACATCAAAATTACATTTCTCGGCCATATCGCATAGATCTCACTGTGAAAAGGCTTAAATGGCTTTTTTGACCTAAGTTTAATAATTGCGCTCAAACCAAATGTCCTAGAACGAAATTTTAAAATGTAACTACTAGAATGTGATACAATACACTATTGGGTGAAGTTTGGTTGACTTCTGCGCAGCGGTTTGGGAGTTAACATCAAAATTACATTTCTCGGCCATATCGCATAGATCTCACTGTGAAAGGCTTAAATGGCTTTTTTGACCTAAGTTTGAGGATTGCGCTCAAATCAAATGTCCTAGAACCAAATTTCCACATGTAACTACTAGATTGTGATACAATACACTATTGGGTGAAGTTTGGTTGACTTCTGCGCAGCGGTTTGGGAGTTAACATCAAAATTACATTTCTCGGCCATATCGCATAGATCTCACTGTGAAAAGGCTTATATGGCTTTTTTGACCTAAGTTTAAAGATTGCGCTCAAACCAAATGTCCTAGAACGAAATTTTCAAATGTAACTACTAGATTGTGATACAATACACTAATGGGTGAAGTTTGGTTGACTTCTGCGCAGCGGTTTGGGAGTTAACATCAAAATTACATTTCTCGGCCATATCGCATAGATCTCACTGTGAAAAGGCTTAAATGGCTTTTTTGACCTAAGTTTGAGGATTGCGCTCAAATCAAATGTCCTATAACCAAATTTCCACATGTAACTACTAGATTGTGATACAATACACTAATGGGTGAAGTTTGGTTGACTTCTGCGCAGCGGTTTGGGAGTGAACATCAAAATTACATTTCTCGGCCATATCGCATAGATCTCACTGTGAAAAGGCTTAAATGGCTTTTTTGACCTAAGTTTGAGGATTGCGCTCAAATCAAATGTCCTAGAACCAAATTTCCACATGTAACAACTAGATTGTGATACAATACACTAATGGGTGAAGTTTGGTTGACTTCTGCGTAGCGGTTTGGGAGTGAACATCAAAATTACATTTCTCGGCCATATCGCATAGATCTCACTGTGAAAAGGCTTAAATGGCTTTTTTGACCTAAGTTTGAGGATTGCGCTCAAATCAAATGTCCTAGAACCAAATTTCCACATGTAACTACTAGATTGTGATAAAATACACTAATGGGTGAAGTTTGGTTGACTTCTGCGCAGCGGTTTGGGAGTTAACATCAAAATTACATTTCTCGGCCATATCGCATAGATCTCACTGTGAAAAGGCTTAAATGACTTTTTTAATTAAGTTTGATGATTGCGCTCAAACAAAATTTCCTAGAACAAAATTTTCAAATGTAACTACTAGATTGTGATACAATACACTATTGGGTGAAGTTTGGTTGACTTCTGCGCAGCGGTTTGGGAGTTAACATCAAAATTACATTTCTCGGCCATATCGCATAGATCTCACTGTGAAAAGGCTTAAATGGCTTTTTTGACCTAAGTTTGAGGATTGCGCTCAAATCAAATGTCCTATAACCAAATTTCCACATGTAACTACTAGATTGTGATACAATACACTAATGGGTGAAGTTTGGTTGACTTCTGCGCAGCGGTTTGGGAGTTAACATCAAAATTACATTTCTCGGCCATATCGCATAGATCTCACTGTGAAAAGGCTTAAATGACTTTTTTAATTAAGTTTGATGATTGCGTTCAAACAAAATGTCCTAGAACAAAATTTTCAAATGTAACTACTAGATTGTGATACAATACACTAATGGGTGAAGTTTGGTTGACTTCTGCGCAGCGGTTTGGGAGTTAACATCAAAATTACATTTCTCGGCCATATCGCATAGATCTCACTGTGAAAAGGCTTAAATGACTTTTTTAATTAAGTTTGATGATTGCATTCAAACCAAATGTCCTAGAACAAAATTTTCAAATGTAACTACTAGATTGTGATACAATACACTATTGGGTGAAGTTTGGTTGACTTCTGCGCAGCGGTTTGGGAGTTAACATCAAAATTACATTTCTCGGCCATATCGCATAGATCTCACTGTGAAAAGGCTTAAATGGCTTTTTTGACCTAAGTTTGAGGATTGCGCTCAAATCAAATGTCCTAGAACCAAATTTCCACATGTAACTACTAGATTGTGATAAAATACACTAATGGGTGAAGTTTGGTTTACTTCTGCGCAGCGGTTTGGGAGTTAACATCAAAATTACATTTCTCGGCCATATCGCATAGATCTCACTGTGAAAAGGCTTAAATGACTTTTTTAATTAAGTTTGATGATTGCGCTCAAACAAAATTTCCTAGAACAAAATTTTCAAATGTAACTACTAGATTGTGATACAATACACTATTGGGTGAAGTTTGGTTGACTTCTGCGCAGCGGTTTGGGAGTTAACATCAATATTACATTTCTCGGCCATATCGCATAGATCTCACTGTGAAAAGGCTTAAATGGCTTTTTTGACCTAAGTTTGAGAATTGCGCTCAAATCAAATGTCCTATAACCAAATTTCCACATGTAACTACTAGATTGTGATACAATACACTAATGGGTGAAGTTTGGTTGACTTCTGCGCAGCGGTTTGGGAGTTAACATCAAAATTACATTTCTCGGCCATATCGCATAGATCTCACTGTGAAAAGGCTTAAATGACTTTTTTAATTAAGTTTGATGATTGCGTTCAAACAAAATGTCCTAGAACAAAATTTTCAAATGTAACTACTAGATTGTGATACAATACACTATTGGGTGAAGTTTGGTTGACTTCTGCGCAGCGGTTTGGGAGTTAACATCAAAATTACATTTCTCGGCCATATCGCATAGATCTCACTGTGAAAAGGCTTAAATGACTTTTTTAATTAAGTTTGATGATTGCGTTCAAACAAAATGTCCTAGAACAAAATTTTCAAATGTAACTACTAGATTGTGATACAATACACTATTGGGTGAAGTTTGGTTGACTTCTGCGCAGCGGTTTGGGAGTTAACATCAAAATTACATTTCTCGGCCATATCGCATAGATCTCACTGTGAAAAGGCTTAAATGGCTTTTTTGACCTAAGTTTGAGGATTGCGCTCAAACAAAATGTCCTAGAACAAAATTTTCAAATGTAACTACTAGATTGTGATACAATACACTATTGGGTGAAGTTTGGTTGACTTCTGCGCAGCGGTTTGGGAGTTAACATCAAAATTACATTTCTCGGCCATATCGCATAGATCTCACTGTGAAAAGGCTTAAATGACTTTTTTAATTAAGTTTGATGATTGCGTTCAAACAAAATGTCCTAGAACAAAATTTTCAAATGTAACTACTAGATTGTGATACAATACACTATTGGGTGAAGTTTGGTTGACTTCTGCGCAGCGGTTTGGGAGTTAACATCAAAATTACATTTCTCGGCCATATCGCATAGATCTCACTGTGAAAAGGCTTAAATGGCTTTTTTGACCTAAGTTTGACGATTGCGCTCAAACCAAATGTCCTAGAACGAAATTTTCAAATGTAACTACTAGAATGTGATACAATACACTATTGGGTGAAGTTTGGTTGACTTCTGCGCAGCGGTTTGGGAGTTAACATCAAAATTACATTTCTCGGCCATATCGCATAGATCTCACTGTGAAAAGGCTTAAATGGCTTTTTTGACCTAAGTTTGAGGATTGCGCTCAAATCAAATGTCCTAGAACCAAATTTCCACATGTAACTACTAGATTGTGATAAAATACACTAATGGGTGAAGTTTGGTTAACTTCTGCGCAGCGGTTTGGGAGTTAACATCAAAATTACATTTCTCGGCCATATCGCATAGATCTCACTGTGAAAAGGCTTAAATGACTTTTTTAATTAAGTTTCATGATTGCGCTCAAACAAAATTTCCTAGAACAAAATTTTCAAATGTAACTACTAGATTGTGATACAATACACTATTGGGTGAAGTTTGGTTGACTTCTGCGCAGCGGTTTGGGAGTTAACATCAAAATTACATTTCTCGGCCATATCGCATAGATCTCACTGTGAAAAGGCTTAAATGGCTTTTTTGACCTAAGTTTGAGGATTGCGCTCAAACCAAATGTCCTAGAA
The DNA here is from genome assembly GCF_030265065.1 of Corythoichthys intestinalis. Classification (NCBI taxonomy): domain Eukaryota; kingdom Metazoa; phylum Chordata; class Actinopteri; order Syngnathiformes; family Syngnathidae; genus Corythoichthys; species Corythoichthys intestinalis. Next base: position 59,218,175 of record NC_080402.1, read on the forward strand.
CGAAATTTTCAAATGTAACTACTAGAATGTGATACAATACACTATTGGGTGAAGTTTGGTTGACTTCTGCGCAGCGGTTTGGGAGTTAACATCAAAATTACATTTCTCGGCCATATCGCATAGATCTCACTGTGAAAAGGCTTAAATGGCTTTTTTGACCTAAGTTTGAGGATTGCGCTCAAATCAAATGTCCTAGAACCAAATTTCCATTGGTAACTACTAGATTGTGATAAAATACACTAATGGGTGAAGTTTGGTTGACTTCTGCGCAGCGGTTTGGGAGTTAACATCAAAATTACATTTCTCGGCCATATCGCATAGATCTCACTGTGAAAAGGCTTAAATGACTTTTTTAATTAAGTTTGATGATTGCGCTCAAACAAAATTTCCTAGAACAAAATTTTCAAATGTAACTACTAGATTGTGATACAATACACTATTGGGTGAAGTTTGGTTGACTTCTGCGCAGCGGTTTGGGAGTGAACATCAAAATTACATTTCTCGGCCATATCGCATAGATCTCACTGTGAAAAGGCTTAAATGGCTTTTTTGACCTAAGTTTGAGGATTGCGCTCAAATCAAATGTCCTATAACCAAATTTCCACATGTAACTACTAGATTGTGATACAATACACTAATGGGTGAAGTTTGGTTGACTTCTGCGCAGCGGTTTGGGAGTTAACATCAAAATTACATTTCTCGGCCATAGCGCATAGATCTCACTGTGAAAAGGCTTAAATGGCTTTTTTGACCTAAGTTTGAGGATTGCGCTCAAACAAAATGTCCTAGAACAAAATTTTCAAATGTAACTACTAGATTGTGATACAATACACTATTGGGTGAAGTTTGGTTGACTTCTGCGCAGCGGTTTGGGAGTTAACATCAAAATTACATTTCTCGGCCATATCGCATAGATCTCACTGTGACAAAGCTTAAATGACTTTTTAAATTAAGTTTGATGATTGCGTTCAAACAAAATGTCCTAGAACAAAATTTTCAAATGTAACTACTAGATTGTGATACAATACACTATTGGGTGAAGTTTGGTTGACTTCTGCGCAGCGGTTTGGGAGTTAACATCAAAATTACATTTCTCGGCCATATCGCATAGATCTCACTGTGAAAAGGCTTAAATGGCTTTTTTGACCTAAGTTTGAGGATTGCGCTCAAACCAAATGTCCTAGAACGAAATTTTCAAATGTAACTACTAGAATGTGATACAATACACTATTGGGTGAAGTTTGTTTGACTTCTGCGCAGCGGTTTGGGAGTTAACATCAAAATTACATTTCTCGGCCATATCGCATAGATCTCACTGTGAAAAGGCTTAAATGGCTTTTTTGACCTAAGTTTGAGGATTGCGCTCAAATCAAATGTCCTAGAACGAAATTTCCACATGTAACTACTAGATTGTGATAAAATACACTAATGGGTGAAGTTTGGTTGACTTCTGCGCAGCGGTTTGGGAGTTAACATCAAAATTACATTTCTCGGCCATATCGCATAGATCTCACTGTGAAAAGGCTTAAATGACTTTTTTAATTAAGTTTGATGATTGCGTTCAAACAAAATGTCCTAGAACAAAATTTTTAAATGTAACTACTAGATTGTGATACAATACACTATTGGGTGAAGTTTGGTTGACTTCTGCGCAGCGGTTTGGGAGTTAACATCAAAATTACATTTCTCGGCCATATCGCATAGATCTCACTGTGAAAAGGCTTAAATGGCTTTTTTGACCTAAGTTTGAGGATTGCGCTCAAATCAAATGTCCTAGAACCAAATTTCCACATGTAACTACTAGATTGTGATAAAATACACTAATGGGTGAAGTTTGGTTGACTTCTGCGCAGCGGTTTGGGAGTTAACATCAAAATTACATTTCTCGGCCATATCGCATAGATCTCACTGTGAAAAGGCTTAAATGACTTTTTTAATTAAGTTTGATGATTGCGCTCAAACAAAATTTCCTAGAACAAAATTTTCAAATGTAACTACTAGATTGTGATACAATACACTATTGGGTGAAGTTTGGTTGACTTCTGCGCAGCGGTTTGGGAGTTAACATCAAAATTACATTTCTCGGCCATATCGCATAGATCTCACTGTGAAAAGGCTTAAATGACTTTTTTAATTAAGTTTGATGATTGCGTTCAAACAAAATGTCCTAGAACAAAATTTTCAAATATAACTACTAGATTGTGATACAATACACTATTGGGTGAAGTTTGGTTGACTTCTGCGCAGCGGTTTGGGAGTTAACATCAAAATTACATTTCTCGGCCATATCGCTTAGATCTCACTGTGAAAAGGCTTAAATGGCTTTTTTGACCTAAGTTTGAGGATTGCGCTCAAACCAAATGTTCTAGAACGAAATTTTCAAATGTAACTACTAGAATGTGATACAATACACTATTGGGTGAAGTTTGGTTGACTTCTGCGCAGCGGTTTGGGAGTTAACATCAAAATTACATTTCTCGGCCATATCGCATAGATCTCACTGTGAAAAGGCTTAAATGGCTTTTTTGACCTAAGTTTGAGGATTGCGCTCAAATCAAATGTCCTATAACCAAATTTCCACATGTAACTACTAGATTGTGATACAATACACTAATGGGTGAAGTTTGGTTGACTTCTGCGCAGCGGTTTGGGAGTTAACATCAAAATTACATTTCTCGGCCATATCGCATAGATCTCACTGTGAAAAGGCTTAAATGGCTTTTTTGACCTAAGTTTGAGGATTGCGCTCAAATCAAATGTCCTATAACCAAATTTCCACATGTAACTACTAGATTGTGATAAAATACACTAATGGGTGAAGTTTGGTTGACTTCTGCGCAGCGGTTTGGGAGTTAACATCAAAATTACATTTCTCGGCCATATCGCATAGATCTCACTGTGAAAAGGCTTAAATGACTTTTTTAATTAAGTTTGATGATTGCGCTCAAACAAAATTTCCTAGAACAAAATTTTCAAATGTAACTACTAGATTGTGATACAATACACTATTGGGTGAAGTTTGGTTGACTTCTGCGCAGCGGTTTGGGAGTTAACATCAAAATTACATTTCTCGGCCATATCGCATAGATCTCACTGTGAAAAGGCTTAAATGACTTTTTTAATTAAGTTTGATGATTGCGTTCAAACAAAATGTCCTAGAACAAAATTTTCAAATGTAACTACTAGATTGTGATACAATACACTATTGGGTGAAGTTTGGTTGACTTCTGCGCAGCGGTTTGGGAGTTAACATCAAAATTACATTTCTCGGCCATATCGCATAGATCTCACTGTGAAAAGGCTTAAATGGCTTTTTTTACCTAAGTTTGAGGATTGCGCTCAAACAAAATGTCCTAGAACAAAATTTTCAAATGTAACTACTAGATTGTGATACAATACACTATTGGGTGAAGTTTGGTTGACTTCTGCGCAGCGGTTTGGGAGTTAACATCAAAATTACATTTCTCGGCCATATCGCATAGATCTCACTGTGAAAAGGCTTAAATGACTTTTTTAATTAAGTTTGATGGTTGCGTTCAAACAAAATGTCCTAGAACAAAATTTTCAAATGTAACTACTAGATTGTGATACAATACACTATTGGGTGAAGTTTGGTTGACTTCTGCGCAGCGGTTTGGGAGTTAACATCAAAATTACATTTCTCGGCCATATCGCATAGATCTCACTGTGAAAAGGCTTAAATGGCTTTTTTGACCTAAGTTTGAGGATTGCGCTCAAACCAAATGTCCTAGAACGAAATTTTCAAATGTAACTACTAGAATGTGATACAATACACTATTGGGTGAAGTTTGGTTGACTTCTGCGCAGCGGTTTGGGAGTTAACATCAAAATTACATTTCTCGGCCATATCGCATAGATCTCACTGTGAAAAGGCTTAAATGGCTTTTTTGACCTAAGTTTGAGGATTGCGCTCAAATCAAATGTCCTAGAACCAAATTTCCACATGTAACTACTAGATTGTGATAAAATACACTAATGGGTGAAGTTTGGTTGACTTCTGCGCAGCGGTTTGGGAGTTAACATAAAAATTACATTTCTCGGCCATATCGCATAGATCTCACTGTGAAAAGGCTTAAATGACTTTTTTAATTAAGTTTGATGATTGCGCTCAAACAAAATTTCCTAGAACAAAATTTTCAAATGTAACTACTAGATTGTGATACAATACACTATTGGGTGAAGTTTGGTTGACTTCTGCGCAGCGGTTTGGGAGTTAACATCAAAATTACATTTCTCGGCCATATCGCATAGATCTCACTGTGAAAAGGCTTAAATGACTTTTTTAATTAAGTTTGATGATTGCGTTCAAACAAAATGTCCTAGAACAAAATTTTCAAATGTAACTACTAGAATGTGATACAATACACTATTGGGTGAAGTTTGGTTGACTTCTGCGCAGCGGTTTGGGAGTTAACATCAAAATTACATTTCTCGGCCATATCGCATAGATCTCACTGTGAAAAGGCTTAAATGGCTTTTTTGACCTAAGTTTGAGGATTGCGCTCAAATCAAATGTCCTAGAACCAAATTTCCACATGTAACTACTAGATTGTGATAAAATACACTAATGGGTGAAGTTTGGTTGACTTCTGCGCAGCGGTTTGGGAGTTAACATAAAAATTACATTTCTCGGCCATATCGCATAGATCTCACTGTGAAAAGGCTTAAATGACTTTTTTAATTAAGTTTGATGATTGCGCTCAAACAAAATTTCCTAGAACAAAATTTTCAAATGTAACTACTAGAATGTGATACAATACACTATTGGGTGAAGTTTGGTTGACTTCTGCGCAGCGGTTTGGGAGTTAACATCAAAATTACATTTCTCGGCCATATCGCATAGATCTCACTGTGAAAAGGCTTAAATGGCTTTTTTGACCTAAGTTTAAAGATTGCGCTCAAACCAAATGTCCTAGAACGAAATTTTCAAATGTAACTACTAGATTGTGATACAATACACTAATGGGTGAAGTTTGGTTGACTTCTGCGCAGCGGTTTGGGAGTGAACATCAAAATTACATTTCTCGGCCATATCGCATAGATCTCACTGTGAAAAGGCTTAAATGGCTTTTTTGACCTAAGTTTGAGGATTGCGCTCAAATCAAATGTCCTAGAACCAAATTTCCACATGTAACTACTAGATTGTGATACAATACACTAATGGGTGAAGTTTGGTTGACTTCTGCGTAGCGGTTTGGGAGTGAACATCAAAATTACATTTCTCGGCCATATCGCATAGATCTCACTGTGAAAAGGCTTAAATGGCTTTTTTGACCTAAGTTTGAGGATTGCGCACAAATCAAATGTCCTAGAACCAAATTTCCACATGTAACTACTAGATTGTGATAAAATACACTAATGGGTGAAGTTTGGTTGACTTCTGCGCAGCGGTTTGGGAGTTAACATCAAAATTACATTTCTCGGCCATATCGCATAGATCTCACTGTGAAAAGGCTTAAATGACTTTTTTAATTAAGTTTGATGATTGCGCTCAAACAAAATTTCCTAGAACAAAATTTTCAAATGTAACTACTAGATTGTGATACAATACACTAATGGGTGAAGTTTGGTTGACTTCTGCGCAGCGGTTTGGGAGTTAACATCAAAATTACATTTCTCGGCCATATCGCATAGATCTCACTGTGAAAAGGCTTAAATGACTTTTTTAATTAAGTTTGATGATTGCGTTCAAACAAAATGTCCTAGAACAAAATTTTCAAATGTAACTACTAGATTGTGATACAATACACTATTGGGTGAAGTTTGGTTGACTTCTGCGCAGCGGTTTGGGAGTTAACATCAAAATTACATTTCTCGGCCATATCGCATAGATCTCACTGTGAAAAGGCTTAAATGGCTTTTTTGACCTAAGTTTGAGGATTGCGCTCAAATCAAATGTCCTAGAACCAAATTTCCACATGTAACTACTAGATTGTGATAAAATACACTAATGGGTGAAGTTTGGTTGACTTCTGCGCAGCGGTTTGGGAGTTAACATCAAAATTACATTTCTCGGCCATATCGCATAGATCTCACTGTGAAAAGGCTTAAATGGCTTTTTTGACCTAAGTTTGAGGATTGCGCTCAAATCAAATGTCCTAGAACCAAATTTCTACATGTAACTACTAGATTGTGATAAAATACACTAATGGGTGAAGTTTGGTTGACTTCTGCGCAGCGGTTTGGGAGTTAACATCAAAATTACATTTCTCGGCCATATCGCATAGATCTCACTGTGAAAAGGCTTAAATGACTTTTTTAATTAAGTTTGATGATTGCGCTCAAACAAAATTTCCTAGAACAAAATTTTCAAATGTAACTACTAGATTGTGATACAATACACTATTGGGTGAAGTTTGGTTGACTTCTGCGCAGCGGTTTGGGAGTTAACATCAAAATTACATTTCTCGGCCATATCGCATAGATCTCACTGTGAAAAGGCTTAAATGACTTTTTTAATTAAGTTTGATGATTGCGTTCAAACAAAATGTCCTAGAACAAAATTTTCAAATGTAACTACTAGATTGTGATACAATACACTATTGGGTGAAGTTTGGTTGACTTCTGCGCAGCGGTTTGGGAGTTAACATCAAAATTACATTTCTCGGCCATATCGCATAGATCTCACTGTGAAAAGGCTTAAATGGCTTTTTTGACCTAAGTTTGAGGATTGCGCTCAAATCAAATGTCCTAGAACCAAATTTCCACATGTAACTACTAGATTGTGATAAAATACACTAATGGGTGAAGTTTGGTTGACTTCTGCGCAGCGGTTTGGGAGTTAACATCAAAATTACATTTCTCGGCCATATCGCATAGATCTCACTGTGAAAAGGCTTAAATGACTTTTTTAATTAAGTTTGATGATTGCATTCAAACAAAATGTCCTAGAACAAAATTTTCAAATGTAACTACTAGATTGTGATACAATACACTATTGGGTGAAGTTTGGTTGACTTCTGCGCAGCGGTTTGGGAGTTAACATCAAAATTACATTTCTCGGCCATATCGCATAGATCTCACTGTGAAAAGGCTTAAATGGCTTTTTTGACCTAAGTTTGAGGATTGCGCTCAAATCAAATGTCCTAGAACCAAATTTCCACATGTAACTACTAGATTGTGATACAATACACTAATGGGTGAAGTTTGGTTTACTTCTGCGCAGCGGTTTGGGAGTTAACATCAAAATTACATTTCTCGGCCATATCGCATAGATCTCACTGTGAAAAGGCTTAAATGGCTTTTTTGACCTAAGTTTAATAATTGCGCTCAAACCAAATGTCCTAGAACGAAATTTTAAAATGTAACTACTAGAATGTGATACAATACACTATTGGGTGAAGTTTGGTTGACTTCTGCGCAGCGGTTTGGGAGTTAACATCAAAATTACATTTCTCGGCCATATCGCATAGATCTCACTGTGAAAAGGCTTAAATGGCTTTTTTGACCTAAGTTTGAGGATTGCGCTCAAATAAAATGTCCTAGAACCAAATTTCCACATGTAACTACTAGATTGTGATACAATACACTATTGGGTGAAGTTTGGTTGACTTCTGCGCAGCGGTTTGGGAGTTAACATCAAAATTACATTTCTCGGCCATATCGCATAGATCTCACTGTGAAAAGGCTTAAATGGCTTTTTTGACCTAAGTTTAAAGATTGCGCTCAAACCAAATGTCCTAGAACGAAATTTTCAAATGTAACTACTAGATTGTGATACAATACACTAATGGGTGAAGTTTGGTTGACTTCTGCGCAGCGGTTTGGGAGTGAACATCAAAATTACATTTCTCGGCCATATCGCATAGATCTCACTGTGAAAAGGCTTAAATGGCTTTTTTGACCTAAGTTTGAGGATTGCGCTCAAATCAAATGTCCTAGAACCAAATTTCCACATGTAACTACTAGATTGTGATACAATACACTAATGGGTGAAGTTTGGTTGACTTCTGCGTAGCGGTTTGGGAGTGAACATCAAAATTACATTTCTCGGCCATATCGCATAGATCTCACTGTGAAAAGGCTTAAATGGCTTTTTTGACCTAAGTTTGAGGATTGCGCTCAAATCAAATGTCCTAGAACCAAATTTCCACATGTAACTACTAGATTGTGATAAAATACACTAATGGGTGAAGTTTGGTTGACTTCTGCGCAGCGGTTTGGGAGTTAACATCAAAATTACATTTCTCGGCCATATCGCATAGATCTCACTGTGAAAAGGCTTAAATGACTTTTTTAATTAAGTTTGATGATTGCGCTCAAACAAAATTTCCTAGAACAAAATTTTCAAATGTAACTACTAGATTGTGATACAATACACTATTGGGTGAAGTTTGGTTGACTTCTGCGCAGCGGTTTGGGAGTTAACATCAAAATTACATTTCTCGGCCATATCGCATAGATCTCACTGTGAAAAGTCTTAAATGACTTTTTTAATTAAGTTTGATGATTGCGTTCAAACAAAATGTCCTAGAACAAAATTTTCAAATGTAACTACTAGATTGTGATACAATACACTATTGGGTGAAGTTTGGTTGACTTCTGCGCAGCGGTTTGGGAGTTAACATCAAAATTACATTTCTCGGCCATATCGCATAGATCTTACTGTGAAAAGGCTTAAATGGCTTTTTTGACCTAAGTTTGAGGATTGCGCTCAAATCAAATGTCCTAGAACCAAATTTCCACATGTAACTACTAGATTGTGATAAAATACACTAATGGGTGAAGTTTGGTTGACTTCTGCGCAGCGGTTTGGGAGTTAACATCAAAATTACATTTCTCGGCCATATCGCATAGATCTCACTGTGAAAAGGCTTAAATGGCTTTTTTGACCTAAGTTTAATAATTGCGCTCAAACCAAATGTCCTAGAACGAAATTTTAAAATGTAACTACTAGAATGTGATACAATACACTATTGGGTGAAGTTTGGTTGACTTCTGCGCAGCGGTTTGGGAGTTAACATCAAAATTACATTTCTCGGCCATATCGCATAGATCTCACTGTGAAAAGGCTTAAATGGCTTTTTTGACCTAAGTTTGAGGATTGCGCTCAAATCAAATGTCCTAGAACCAAATTTCCACATGTAACTACTAGATTGTGATACAATACACTATTGGGTGAAGTTTGGTTGACTTCTGCGCAGCGGTTTGGGAGTTAACATCAAAATTACATTTCTCGGCCATATCGCATAGATCTCACTGTGAAAAGGCTTAAATGGCTTTTTTGACCTAAGTTTAAAGATTGCGCTCAAACCAAATGTCCTAGAACGAAATTTTCAAATGTAACTACTAGATTGTGATACAATACACTAATGGGTGAAGTTTGGTTGACTTCTGCGCAGCGGTTTGGGAGTGAACATCAAAATTACATTTCTCGGCCATATCGCATAGATCTCACTGTGAAAAGGCTTAAATGGCTTTTTTGACCTAAGTTTGAGGATTGCGCTCAAATCAAATGTCCTAGAACCAAATTTCCACATGTAACTACTAGATTGTGATACAATACACTAATGGGTGAAGTTTGGTTGACTTCTGCGTAGCGGTTTGGGAGTGAACATCAAAATTACATTTCTCGGCCATATCGCATAGATCTCACTGTGAAAAGGCTTAAATGGCTTTTTTGACCTAAGTTTGAGGATTGCGCTCAAATCAAATGTCCTAGAACCAAATTTCCACATGTAACTACTAGATTGTGATAAAATACACTAATGGGTGAAGTTTGGTTGACTTCTGCGCAGCGGTTTGGGAGTTAACATCAAAATTACATTTCTCGGCCATATCGCATAGATCTCACTGTGAAAAGGCTTAAATGACTTTTTTAATTAAGTTTGATGATTGCGCTCAAACAAAATTTCCTAGAACAAAATTTTCAAATGTAACTACTAGATTGTGATACAATACACTATTGGGTGAAGTTTGGTTGACTTCTGCGCAGCGGTTTGGGAGTTAACATCAAAATTACATTTCTCGGCCATATCGCATAGATCTCACTGTGAAAAGGCTTAAATGGCTTTTTTGACCTAAGTTTGAGGATTGCGCTCAAATCAAATGTCCTATAACCAAATTTCCACATGTAACTACTAGATTGTGATACAATACACTAATGGGTGAAGTTTGGTTGACTTCTGCGCAGCGGTTTGGGAGTTAACATCAAAATTACATTTCTCGGCCATATCGCATAGATCTCACTGTGAAAAGGCTTAAATGACTTTTTTAATTAAGTTTGATGATTGCGTTCAAACAAAATGTCCTAGAACAAAATTTTCAAATGTAACTACTAGATTGTGATACAATACACTAATGGGTGAAGTTTGGTTGACTTCTGCGCAGCGGTTTGGGAGTTAACATCAAAATTACATTTCTCGGCCATATCGCATAGATCTCACTGTGAAAAGGCTTAAATGACTTTTTTAATTAAGTTTGATGATTGCATTCAAACCAAATGTCCTAGAACAAAATTTTCAAATGTAACTACTAGATTGTGATACAATACACTATTGGGTGAAGTTTGGTTGACTTCTGCGCAGCGGTTTGGGAGTTAACATCAAAATTACATTTCTCGGCCATATCGCATAGATCTCACTGTGAAAAGGCTTAAATGGCTTTTTTGACCTAAGTTTGAGGATTGCGCTCAAATCAAATGTCCTAGAACCAAATTTCCACATGTAACTACTAGATTGTGATACAATACACTAATGGGTGAAGTTTGGTTTACTTCTGCGCAGCGGTTTGGGAGTTAACATCAAAATTACATTTCTCGGCCATATCGCATAGATCTCACTGTGAAAAGGCTTAAATGGCTTTTTTGACCTAAGTTTAATAATTGCGCTCAAACCAAATGTCCTAGAACGAAATTTTAAAATGTAACTACTAGAATGTGATACAATACACTATTGGGTGAAGTTTGGTTGACTTCTGCGCAGCGGTTTGGGAGTTAACATCAAAATTACATTTCTCGGCCATATCGCATAGATCTCACTTTGAAAAGGCTTAAATGACTTTTTTAATTAAGTTTGATGATTGCATTCAAACAAAATGTCCTAGAACAAAATTTTCAAATGTAACTACTAGATTGTGATACAATACACTATTGGGTGAAGTTTGGTTGACTTCTGCGCAGCGGTTTGGGAGTTAACATCAAAATTACATTTCTCGGCCATATCGCATAGATCTCACTGTGAAAAGGCTTAAATGGCTTTTTTGACCTAAGTTTGAGGATTGCGCTCAAATCAAATGTCCTAGAACCAAATTTCCACATGTAACTACTAGATTGTGATACAATACACTAATGGGTGAAGTTTGGTTGACTTTTGCGCAGCGGTTTGGGAGTTAACATCAAAATTACATTTCTCGGCCATATCGCATAGATCTCACTGTGAAAAAGGCTTAAATGACTTTTTTAATTAAGTTTGATGATTGCGCTCAAACAAAATTTCCTAGAACAAAATTTTCAAATGTAACTACTAGATTGTGATACAATACACTATTGGGTGAAGTTTGGTTGACTTCTGCGCAGCGGTTTGGGAGTTAACATCAAAATTACATTTCTCGGCCATATCGCATAGATCTCACTGTGAAAAGGCTTAAATGGCTTTTTTGACCTAAGTTTGAGGATTGCGCTAAAATCAAATGTCCTAGAACCAAATTTCCACATGTAACTACTAGATTGTGATACAATACACTAATGGGTGAAGGTTGGTTTACTTCTGCGCAGCGGTTTGGGAGTTAACATCAAAATTACATTTCTCGGCCATATCGCATAGATCTCACTGTGAAAAGGCTTAAATGGCTTTTTTGACCTAAGTTTAATAATTGCGCTCAAACCAAATGTCCTAGAACGAAATTTTCAAATGTAACTACTAGAATGTGATACAATACACTATTGGGTGAAGTTTGGTTGACTTCTGCGCAGCGGTTTGGGAGTTAACATCAAAATTACATTTCTCGGCCATATCGCATAGATCTCACTGTGAAAAGGCTTAAATGGCTTTTTTGACCTAAGTTTGAGGATTGCGCTCAAATCAAATGTCCTAGAACCAAATTTCCACATGTAACTACTAGATTGTGATACAATACACTATTGGGTGAAGTTTGGTTTACTTCTGCGCAGCGGTTTGGGAGTTAACATCAAAATTACATTTCTCGGCCATATCGCATAGATCTCACTGTGAAAAGGCTTAAATGGCTTTTTTGACCTAAGTTTGAGGATTGCGCTCAAATCAAATGTCCTATAACCAAATTTCCACATGTAACTACTAGATTGTGATACAATACACTAATGGGTGAAGTTTGGTTGACTTCTGCGCAGCGGTTTGGGAGTTAACATCAAAATTACATTTCTCGGCCATATCGCATAGATCTCACTGTGAAAAGGCTTAAATGACTTTTTTAATTAAGTTTGATGATTGCGTTCAAACAAAATGTCCTAGAACAAAATTTTCAAATGTAACTACTAGATTGTGATACAATACACTAATGGGTGAAGTTTGGTTGACTTCTGCGCAGCGGTTTGGGAGTTAACATCAAAATTACATTTCTCGGCCATATCGCATAGATCTCACTGTGAAAAGGCTTAAATGACTTTTTTAATTAAGTTTGATGATTGCATTCAAACCAAATGTCCTAGAACAAAATTTTCAAATGTAACTACTAGATTGTGATACAATACACTATTGGGTGAAGTTTGGTTGACTTCTGCGCAGCGGTTTGGGAGTTAACATCAAAATTACATTTCTCGGCCATATCGCATAGATCTCACTGTGAAAAGGCTTAAATGGCTTTTTTGACCTAAGTTTGAGGATTGCGCTCAAATCAAATGTCCTAGAACCAAATTTCCACATGTAACTACTAGATTGTGATACAATACACTAATGGGTGAAGTTTGGTTTACTTCTGCGCAGCGGTTTGGGAGTTAACATCAAAATTACATTTCTCGGCCATATCGCATAGATCTCACTGTGAAAAGGCTTAAATGGCTTTTTTGACCTAAGTTTAATAATTGCGCTCAAACCAAATGTCCTAGAACGAAATTTTAAAATGTAACTACTAGAATGTGATACAATACACTATTGGGTGAAGTTTGGTTGACTTCTGCGCAGCGGTTTGGGAGTTAACATCAAAATTACATTTCTCGGCCATATCGCATAGATCTCACTTTGAAAAGGCTTAAATGACTTTTTTAATTAAGTTTGATGATTGCATTCAAACAAAATGTCCTAGAACAAAATTTTCAAATGTAACTACTAGATTGTGATACAATACACTATTGGGTGAAGTTTGGTTGACTTCTGCGCAGCGGTTTGGGAGTTAACATCAAAATTACATTTCTCGGCCATATCGCATAGATCTCACTGTGAAAAGGCTTAAATGGCTTTTTTGACCTAAGTTTGAGGATTGCGCTCAAATCAAATGTCCTAGAACCAAATTTCCACATGTAACTACTAGATTGTGATACAATACACTAATGGGTGAAGTTTGGTTGACTTTTGCGCAGCGGTTTGGGAGTTAACATCAAAATTACATTTCTCGGCCATATCGCATAGATCTCACTGTGAAAAAGGCTTAAATGACTTTTTTAATTAAGTTTGATGATTGCGCTCAAACAAAATTTCCTAGAACAAAATTTTCAAATGTAACTACTAGATTTTGATACAATACACTATTGGGTGAAGTTTGGTTGACTTCTGCGCAGCGGTTTGGGAGTTAACATCAAAATTACATTTCTCGGCCATATCGCATAGATCTCACTGTGAAAAGGCTGAAATGGCTTTTTTGACCTAAGTTTGAGGATTGCGCTAAAATCAAATGTCCTAGAACCAAATTTCCACATGTAACTACTAGATTGTGATACAATACACTAATGGGTGAAGGTTGGTTTACTTCTGCGCAGCGGTTTGGGAGTTAACATCAAAATTACATTTCTCGGCCATATCGCATAGATCTCACTGTGAAAAGGCTTAAATGGCTTTTTTGACCTAAGTTTAATAATTGCGCTCAAACCAAATGTCCTAGAACGAAATTTTCAAATGTAACTACTAGAATGTGATACAATACACTATTGGGTGAAGTTTGGTTGACTTCTGCGCAGCGGTTTGGGAGTTAACATCAAAATTACATTTCTCGGCCATATCGCATAGATCTCACTGTGAAAAGGCTTAAATGGCTTTTTTGACCTAAGTTTGAGGATTGCGCTCAAATCAAATGTCCTAGAACCAAATTTCCACATGTAACTACTAGATTGTGATACAATACACTATTGGGTGAAGTTTGGTTTACTTCTGCGCAGCGGTTTGGGAGTTAACATCAAAATTACATTTCTCGGCCATATCGCATAGATCTCACTGTGAAAAGGCTTAAATGGCTTTTTTGACCTAAGTTTGAGGATTGCGCTCAAATCAAATGTCCTAGAACCAAATTTCCACATGTAACTACTAGATTGTGATAAAATACACTAATGGGTGAAGTTTGGTTGACTTCTGCGCAGCGGTTTGGGAGTTAACATAAAAATTACATTTCTCGGCCATATCGCATAGATCTCACTGTGAAAAGGCTTAAATGACTTTTTTAATTAAGTTTGATGATTGCGCTCAAACAAAATTTCCTAGAACAAAATTTTCAAATGTAACTACTAGATTGTGATACAATACACTATTGGGTGAAGTTTGGTTGACTTCTGCGCAGCGGTTTGGGAGTTAACATCAAAATTACATTTCTCGGCCATATCGCATAGATCTCGCTGTGAAAAGGCTTAAATGGCTTTTTTGACCTAAGTTTGAGGATTGCGCTCAAATCAAATGTTCTAGAACCAAATTTCCACATGTAACTACTAGATTGTGATACAATACACTAATGGGTAGAGTTTGGTTGACTTCTGCGCAGCGGTTTGGGAGTTAACATCAAAATTACATTTCTCGGCCATATCGCATAGATCTCACTGTGAAAAGGCTTAAATGGCTTTTTTGACCTAAGTTTGTGGATTGCGCTCAAATCAAATGTCCTATAACCAAATTTCCACATGTAACTACTAGATTGTGATACAATACACTAATGGGTGAAGTTTGGTTGACTTCTGCGCAGCGGTTTGGGAGTTAACATCAAAATTACATTTCTCGGCCATATCGCATAGATCTCACTGTGAAAAGGCTTAAATGACTTTTTTAATTAAGTTTGATGATTGCGTTCAAACAAAATGTCCTAGAACAAAATTTTCAAATATAACTACTAGATTGTGATACAATACACTATTGGGTGAAGTTTGGTTGACTTCTGCGCAGCGGTTTGGGAGTTAACATCAAAATTACATTTCTCGGCCATATCGCTTAGATCTCACTGTGAAAAGGCTTAAATGGCTTTTTTGACCTAAGTTTGAGGATTGCGCTCAAACCAAATGTTCTAGAACGAAATTTTCAAATGTAACTACTAGAATGTGATACAATACACTATTGGGTGAAGTTTGGTTGACTTCTGCGCAGCGGTTTGGGAATTAACATCAAAATTACATTTCTCGGCCATATCGCATAGATCTCACTGTGAAAAGGCTTAAATGGCTTTTTTGACCTAAGTTTGAGGATTGCGCTCAAATCAAATGTCCTAGAACCAAATTTCCACATGTAACTACTAGATTGTGATAAAATACACTAATGGGTGAAGTTTGGTTGACTTCTGCGCAGCGGTTTGGGAGTTAACATCAAAATTACATTTCTCGGCCATATCGCATAGATCTCACTGTGAAAAGGCTTAAATGGCTTTTTTGACCTAAGTTTGAGGATTGCGCTCAAATCAAATGTCCTATAACCAAATTTCCACATGTAACTACTAGATTGTGATACAATACACTAATGAGTGAAGTTTGGTTGACTTCTGCGCAGCGGTTTGGGAGTTAACATCAAAATTACATTTCTCGGCCATATCGCATAGATCTCACTGTGAAAAGGCTTAAATGGCTTTTTTGACCTAAGTTTGAGGATTGCGCTCAAATCAAATGTCCTATAACCAAATTTCCACATTTAACTACTAGATTGTGATAAAATACACTAATGGGTGAAGTTTGGTTGACTTCTGCCCAGCGGTTTGGGAGTTAACATCAAAATTACATTTCTCGGCCATATCGCATAGATCTCACTGTGAAAAGGCTTAAATGACTTTTTTAATTAAGTTTGATGATTGCGCTCAAACAAAATTTCCTAGAACAAAATTTTCAAATGTAACTACTAGATTGTGATACAATACACTATTGGGTGAAGTTTGGTTGACTTCTGCGCAGCGGTTTGGGAGTTAACATCAAAATTACATTTCTCGGCCATATCGCATAGATCTCACTGTGAAAAGGCTTAAATGACTTTTTTAATTAAGTTTGATGATTGCGTTAAAACAAAATGTCCTAGAACAAAATTTTCAAATGTAACTACTAGATTGTGATACAATACACTATTGGGTGAAGTTTGGTTGACTTCTGCGCAGCGGTTTGGGAGTTAACATCAAAATTACATTTCTCGGCCATATCGCATAGATCTCACTGTGAAAAGGCTTAAATGGCTTTTTTGACCTAAGTTTGAGGATTGCGCTCAAACAAAATGTCCTAGAACAAAATTTTCAAATGTAACTACTAGATTGTGATACAATACACTATTGGGTGAAGTTTGGTTGACTTCTGCGCAGCGGTTTGGGAGTTAACATCAAAATTACATTTCTCGGCCATATCGCATAGATCTCACTGTGAAAAGGCTTAAATGACTTTTTTAATTAAGTTTGATGGTTGCGTTCAAACAAAATGTCCTAGAACAAAATTTTCAAATGTAACTACTAGATTGTGATACAATACACTATTGGGTGAAGTTTGGTTGACTTCTGCGCAGCGGTTTGGGAGTTAACATCAAAATTACATTTCTCGGCCATATCGCATAGATCTCACTGTGAAAAGGCTTAAATGGCTTTTTTGACCTAAGTTTGAGGATTGCGCTCAAACCAAATGTCCTAGAACGAAATTTTCAAATGTAACTACTAGAATGTGATACAATACACTATTGGGTGAAGTTTGGTTGACTTCTGCGCAGCGGTTTGGGAGTTAACATCAAAATTACATTTCTCGGCCATATCGCATAGATCTCACTGTGAAAAGGCTTAAATGGCTTTTTTGACCTAAGTTTGAGGATTGCGCTCAAATCAAATGTCCTAGAACCAAATTTCCACATGTAACTACTAGATTGTGATAAAATACACTAATGGGTGAAGTTTGGTTGACTTCTGCGCAGCGGTTTGGGAGTTAACATAAAAATTACATTTCTCGGCCATATCGCATAGATCTCACTGTGAAAAGGCTTAAATGACTTTTTTAATTAAGTTTGATGATTGCGCTCAAACAAAATTTCCTAGAACAAAATTTTCAAATGTAACTACTAGATTGTGATACAATACACTATTGGGTGAAGTTTGGTTGACTTCTGCGCAGCGGTTTGGGAGTTAACATCAAAATTACATTTCTCGGCCATATCGCATAGATCTCACTGTGAAAAGGCTTAAATGACTTTTTTAATTAAGTTTGATGATTGCGTTCAAACAAAATGTCCTAGAACAAAATTTTCAAATGTAACTACTAGAATGTGATACAATACACTATTGGGTGAAGTTTGGTTGACTTCTGCGCAGCGGTTTGGGAGTTAACATCAAAATTACATTTCTCGGCCATATCGCATAGATCTCACTGTGAAAAGGCTTAAATGGCTTTTTTGACCTAAGTTTGAGGATTGCGCTCAAATCAAATGTCCTAGAACCAAATTTCCACATGTAACTACTAGATTGTGATAAAATACACTAATGGGTGAAGTTTGGTTGACTTCTGCGCAGCGGTTTGGGAGTTAACATAAAAATTACATTTCTCGGCCATATCGCATAGATCTCACTGTGAAAAGGCTTAAATGACTTTTTTAATTAAGTTTGATGATTGCGCTCAAACAAAATTTCCTAGAACAAAATTTTCAAATGTAACTACTAGATTGTGATACAATACACTATTGGGTGAAGTTTGGTTGACTTCTGCGCAGCGGTTTGGGAGTTAACATCAAAATTACATTTCTCGGCCATATCGCATAGATCTCACTGTGAAAAGGCTTAAATGGCTTTTTTGACCTAAGTTTGAGGATTGCGCTCAAATCAAATGTCCTATAACCAAATTTCCACATGTAACTACTAGATTGTGATACAATACACTAATGGGTGAAGTTTGGTTGACTTCTGCGCAGCGGTTTGGGAGTTAACATCAAAATTACATTTCTCGGCCATATCGCATAGATCTCACTGTGAAAAGGCTTAAATGACTTTTTTAATTAAGTTTGATGATTGCGTTCAAACAAAATGTCCTAGAACAAAATTTTTAAATGTAACTACTAGATTGTGATACAATACACTATTGGGTGAAGTTTGGTTGACTTCTGCGCAGCGGTTTGGGAGTTAACATCAAAATTACATTTCTCGGCCATATCGCATAGATCTCACTGTGAAAAGGCTTAAATGGCTTTTTTGACCTAAGTTTGAGGATTGCGCTCAAATCAAATGTTCTAGAACCAAATTTCCACATGTAACTACTAGATTGTGATAAAATACACTAATGGGTGAAGTTTGGTTGACTTCTGCGCAGCGGTTTGGGAGTTAACATCAAAATTACATTTCTCGGCCATATCGCATAGATCTCACTGTGAAAAGGCTTAAATGACTTTTTTAATTAAGTTTGATGATTGCGCTCAAACAAAATTTCCTAGAACAAAATTTTCAAATGTAACTACTAGATTGTGATACAATACACTATTGGGTGAAGTTTGGTTGACTTCTGCGCAGCGGTTTGGGAGTTAACATCAAAATTACATTTCTCGGCCATATCGCATAGATCTCACTGTGAAAAGGCTTAAATGACTTTTTTAATTAAGTTTGATGATTGCGTTCAAACAAAATGTCCTAGAACAAAATTTTCAAATGTAACTACTAGATTGTGATACAATACACTATTGGGTGAAGTTTGGTTGACTTCTGCGCAGCGGTTTGGGAGTTAACATCAAAATTACATTTCTCGGCCATATCGCATAGATCTCACTGTGAAAAGGCTTAAATGGCTTTTTTGACCTAAGTTTGAGGATTGCGCTCAAATCAAATGTCCTAGAACCAAATTTCCACATGTAACTACTAGATTGTGATAAAATACACTAATGGGTGAAGTTTGGTTGACTTCTGCGCAGCGGTTTGGGAGTTATCAAAATTACATTTCTCGGCCATATCGCATAGATCTCACTGTGAAAAGGCTTAAATGACTTTTTTAATTAAGTTTGATGATTGCATTCAAACAAAATGTCCTAGAACAAAATTTTCAAATGTAACTACTAGATTGTGATACAATACACTATTGGGTGAAGTTTGGTTGACTTCTGCGCAGCGGTTTGGGAGTTAACATCAAAATTACATTTCTCGGCCATATCGCATAGATCTCACTGTGAAAAGGCTTAAATGGCTTTTTTGACCTAAGTTTGAGGATTGCGCTCAAATCAAATGTCCTAGAACCAAATTTCCACATGTAACTACTAGATTGTGATACAATACACTATTGGGTGAAGTTTGGTTTACTTCTGCGCAGCGGTTTGGGAGTTAACATCAAAATTACATTTCTCGGCCATATCGCATAGATCTCACTGTGAAAAGGCTTAAATGGCTTTTTTGACCTAAGTTTGAGGATTGCGCTCAAATCAAATGTCCTAGAACCAAATTTCCACATGTAACTACTAGATTGTGATAAAATACACTAATGGGTGAAGTTTGGTTGACTTCTGCGCAGCGGTTTGGGAGTTAACATCAAAATTACATTTCTCGGCCATATCGCATAGATCTCACTGTGAAAAGGCTTAAATGACTTTTTTAATTAAGTTTGATGATTGCGCTCAAACAAAATTTCCTAGAACAAAATTTTCAAATGTAACTACTAGATTGTGATACAATACACTATTGGGTGAAGTTTGGTTGACTTCTGCGCAGCGGTTTGGGAGTTAACATCAAAATTACATTTCTCGGCCATATCGCATAGATCTCACTGTGAAAAGGCTTAAATGGCTTTTTTGACCTAAGTTTGAGGATTGCGCTCAAATCAAATGTCCTATAACCAAATTTCCACATGTAACTACTAGATTGTGATAGAATACACTAATGGGTGAAGTTTGGTTGACTTCTGCGCAGCGGTTTGGGAGTTAACATCAAAATTACATTTCTCGGCCATATCGCATAGATCTCACTGTGAAAAGGCTTAAATGACTTTTTTAATTAAGTTTGATGATTGCGTTCAAACAAAATGTCCTAGAACAAAATTTTCAAATGTAACTACTAGATTGTGATACAATACACTATTGGGTGAAGTTTGGTTGACTTCTGCGCAGCGGTTTGGGAGTTAACATCAAAATTACATTTCTCGGCCATATCGCATAGATCTCACTGTGAAAAGGCTTAAATGGCTTTTTTGACCTAAGTTTGAGGATTGCGTTCAAACAAAATGTCCTAGAACAAAATTTTCAAATGTAACTACTAGATTGTGATACAATACACTATTGGGTGAAGTTTGGTTGACTTCTGCGCAGCGGTTTGGGAGTTAACATCAAAATTACATTTCTCGGCCATATCGCATAGATCTCACTGTGAAAAGGCTTAAATGACTTTTTTAATTAAGTTTGATGATTGCGTTCAAACAAAATGTCCTAGAACAAAATTTTCAAATATAACTACTAGATTGTGATACAATACACTATTGGGTGAAGTTTGGTTGACTTCTGCGCAGCGGTTTGGGAGTTAACATCAAAATTACATTTCTCGGCCATATCGCTTAGATCTCACTGTGAAAAGGCTTAAATGGCTTTTTTGACCTAAGTTTGAGGATTGCGCTCAAACCAAATGTTCTAGAACGAAATTTTCAAATGTAACTACTAGAATGTGATACAATACACTATTGGGTGAAGTTTGGTTGACTTCTGCGCAGCGGTTTGGGAATTAACATCAAAATTACATTTCTCGGCCATATCGCATAGATCTCACTGTGAAAAGGCTTAAATGGCTTTTTTGACCTAAGTTTGAGGATTGCGCTCAAATCATATGTCCTAGAACCAAATTTCCACATGTAACTACTAGATTGTGATAAAATACACTAATGGGTGAAGTTTGGTTGACTTCTGCGCAGCGGTTTGGGAGTTAACATCAAAATTACATTTCTCGGCCATATCGCATAGATCTCACTGTGAAAAGGCTTAAATGGCTTTTTTGACCTAAGTTTGAGGATTGCGCTCAAATCAAATGTCCTATAACCAAATTTCCACATGTAACTACTAGATTGTGATACAATACACTAATGAGTGAAGTTTGGTTGACTTCTGCGCAGCGGTTTGGGAGTTAACATCAAAATTACATTTCTCGGCCATATCGCATAGATCTCACTGTGAAAAGGCTTAAATGGCTTTTTTGACCTAAGTTTGAGGATTGCGCTCAAATCAAATGTCCTATAACCAAATTTCCACATTTAACTACTAGATTGTGATAAAATACACTAATGGGTGAAGTTTGGTTGACTTCTGCCCAGCGGTTTGGGAGTTAACATCAAAATTACATTTCTCGGCCATATCGCATAGATCTCACTGTGAAAAGGCTTAAATGACTTTTTTAATTAAGTTTGATGATTGCGCTCAAACAAAATTTCCTAGAACAAAATTTTCAAATGTAACTACTAGATTGTGATACAATACACTATTGGGTGAAGTTTGGTTGACTTCTGCGCAGCGGTTTGGGAGTTAACATCAAAATTACATTTCTCGGCCATATCGCATAGATCTCACTGTGAAAAGGCTTAAATGACTTTTTTAATTAAGTTTGATGATTGCGTTAAAACAAAATGTCCTAGAACAAAATTTTCAAATGTAACTACTAGATTGTGATACAATACACTATTGGGTGAAGTTTGGTTGACTTCTGCGCAGCGGTTTGGGAGTTAACATCAAAATTACATTTCTCGGCCATATCGCATAGATCTCACTGTGAAAAGGCTTAAATGGCTTTTTTGACCTAAGTTTGAGGATTGCGCTCAAACAAAATGTCCTAGAACAAAATTTTCAAATGTAACTACTAGATTGTGATACAATACACTATTGGGTGAAGTTTGGTTGACTTCTGCGCAGCGGTTTGGGAGTTAACATCAAAATTACATTTCTCGGCCATATCGCATAGATCTCACTGTGAAAAGGCTTAAATGACTTTTTTAATTAAGTTTGATGGTTGCGTTCAAACAAAATGTCCTAGAACAAAATTTTCAAATGTAACTACTAGATTGTGATACAATACACTATTGGGTGAAGTTTGGTTGACTTCTGCGCAGCGGTTTGGGAGTTAACATCAAAATTACATTTCTCGGCCATATCGCATAGATCTCACTGTGAAAAGGCTTAAATGGCTTTTTTGACCTAAGTTTGAGGATTGCGCTCAAACCAAATGTCCTAGAACGAAATTTTCAAATGTAACTACTAGAATGTGATACAATACACTATTGGGTGAAGTTTGGTTGACTTCTGCGCAGCGGTTTGGGAGTTAACATCAAAATTACATTTCTCGGCCATATCGCATAGATCTCACTGTGAAAAGGCTTAAATGGCTTTTTTGACCTAAGTTTGAGGATTGCGCTCAAATCAAATGTCCTAGAACCAAATTTCCACATGTAACTACTAGATTGTGATAAAATACACTAATGGGTGAAGTTTGGTTGACTTCTGCGCAGCGGTTTGGGAGTTAACATAAAAATTACATTTCTCGGCCATATCGCATAGATCTCACTGTGAAAAGGCTTAAATGACTTTTTTAATTAAGTTTGATGATTGCGCTCAAACAAAATTTCCTAGAACAAAATTTTCAAATGTAACTACTAGATTGTGATACAATACACTATTGGGTGAAGTTTGGTTGACTTCTGCGCAGCGGTTTGGGAGTTAACATCAAAATTACATTTCTCGGCCATATCGCATAGATCTCACTGTGAAAAGGCTTAAATGACTTTTTTAATTAAGTTTGATGATTGCGTTCAAACAAAATGTCCTAGAACAAAATTTTCAAATGTAACTACTAGAATGTGATACAATACACTATTGGGTGAAGTTTGGTTGACTTCTGCGCAGCGGTTTGGGAGTTAACATCAAAATTACATTTCTCGGCCATATCGCATAGATCTCACTGTGAAAAGGCTTAAATGGCTTTTTTGACCTAAGTTTGAGGATTGCGCTCAAATCAAATGTCCTAGAACCAAATTTCCACATGTAACTACTAGATTGTGATAAAATACACTAATGGGTGAAGTTTGGTTGACTTCTGCGCAGCGGTTTGGGAGTTAACATAAAAATTACATTTCTCGGCCATATCGCATAGATCTCACTGTGAAAAGGCTTAAATGACTTTTTTAATTAAGTTTGATGATTGCGCTCAAACAAAATTTCCTAGAACAAAATTTTCAAATGTAACTACTAGATTGTGATACAATACACTATTGGGTGAAGTTTGGTTGACTTCTGCGCAGCGGTTTGGGAGTTAACATCAAAATTACATTTCTCGGCCATATCGCATAGATCTCACTGTGAAAAGGCTTAAATGGCTTTTTTGACCTAAGTTTGAGGATTGCGCTCAAATCAAATGTCCTATAACCAAATTTCCACATGTAACTACTAGATTGTGATACAATACACTAATGGGTGAAGTTTGGTTGACTTCTGCGCAGCGGTTTGGGAGTTAACATCAAAATTACATTTCTCGGCCATATCGCATAGATCTCACTGTGAAAAGGCTTAAATGACTTTTTTAATTAAGTTTGATGATTGCGTTCAAACAAAATGTCCTAGAACAAAATTTTTAAATGTAACTACTAGATTGTGATACAATACACTATTGGGTGAAGTTTGGTTGACTTCTGCGCAGCGGTTTGGGAGTTAACATCAAAATTACATTTCTCGGCCATATCGCATAGATCTCACTGTGAAAAGGCTTAAATGGCTTTTTTGACCTAAGTTTGAGGATTGCGCTCAAATCAAATGTCCTAGAACCAAATTTCCACATGTAACTACTAGATTGTGATAAAATACACTAATGGGTGAAGTTTGGTTGACTTCTGCGCAGCGGTTTGGGAGTTAACATCAAAATTACATTTCTCGGCCATATCGCATAGATCTCACTGTGAAAAGGCTTAAATGACTTTTTTAATTAAGTTTGATGATTGCATTCAAACAAAATGTCCTAGAACAAAATTTTCAAATGTAACTACTAGATTGTGATACAATACACTATTGGGTGAAGTTTGGTTGACTTCTGCGCAGCGGTTTGGGAGTTAACATCAAAATTACATTTCTCGGCCATATCGCATAGATCTCACTGTGAAAAGGCTTAAATGGCTTTTTTGACCTAAGTTTGAGGATTGCGCTCAAATCAAATGTCCTAGAACCAAATTTCCACATGTAACTACTAGATTGTGATAAAATACACTAATGGGTGAAGTTTGGTTGACTTCTGCGCAGCGGTTTGGGAGTTAACATAAAAATTACATTTCTCGGCCATATCGCATAGATCTCACTGTGAAAAGGCTTAAATGACTTTTTTAATTAAGTTTGATGATTGCGCTCAAACAAAATTTCCTAGAACAAAATTTTCAAATGTAACTACTAGATTGTGATACAATACACTATTGGGTGAAGTTTGGTTGACTTCTGCGCAGCGGTTTGGGAGTTAACATCAAAATTACATTTCTCGGCCATATCGCATAGATCTCACTGTGAAAAGGCTTAAATGACTTTTTTAATTAAGTTTGATGATTGCGTTCAAACAAAATGTCCTAGAACAAAATTTTCAAATGTAACTACTAGAATGTGATACAATACACTATTGGGTGAAGTTTGGTTGACTTCTGCGCAGCGGTTTGGGAGTTAACATCAAAATTACATTTCTCGGCCATATCGCATAGATCTCACTGTGAAAAGGCTTAAATGGCTTTTTTGACCTAAGTTTGAGGATTGCGCTCAAATCAAATGTCCTAGAACCAAATTTCCACATGTAACTACTAGATTGTGATAAAATACACTAATGGGTGAAGTTTGGTTGACTTCTGCGCAGCGGTTTGGGAGTTAACATAAAAATTACATTTCTCGGCCATATCGCATAGATCTCACTGTGAAAAGGCTTAAATGACTTTTTTAATTAAGTTTGATGATTGCGCTCAAACAAAATTTCCTAGAACAAAATTTTCAAATGTAACTACTAGATTGTGATACAATACACTATTGGGTGAAGTTTGGTTGACTTCTGCGCAGCGGTTTGGGAGTTAACATCAAAATTACATTTCTCGGCCATATCGCATAGATCTCACTGTGAAAAGGCTTAAATGGCTTTTTTGACCTAAGTTTGAGGATTGCGCTCAAATCAAATGTCCTATAACCAAATTTCCACATGTAACTACTAGATTGTGATACAATACACTAATGGGTGAAGTTTGGTTGACTTCTGCGCAGCGGTTTGGGAGTTAACATCAAAATTACATTTCTCGGCCATATCGCATAGATCTCACTGTGAAAAGGCTTAAATGACTTTTTTAATTAAGTTTGATGATTGCGTTCAAACAAAATGTCCTAGAACAAAATTTTTAAATGTAACTACTAGATTGTGATACAATACACTATTGGGTGAAGTTTGGTTGACTTCTGCGCAGCGGTTTGGGAGTTAACATCAAAATTACATTTCTCGGCCATATCGCATAGATCTCACTGTGAAAAGGCTTAAATGGCTTTTTTGACCTAAGTTTGAGGATTGCGCTCAAATCAAATGTCCTAGAACCAAATTTCCACATGTAACTACTAGATTGTGATAAAATACACTAATGGGTGAAGTTTGGTTGACTTCTGCGCAGCGGTTTGGGAGTTAACATCAAAATTACATTTCTCGGCCATATCGCATAGATCTCACTGTGAAAAGGCTTAAATGACTTTTTTAATTAAGTTTGATGATTGCATTCAAACAAAATGTCCTAGAACAAAATTTTCAAATGTAACTACTAGATTGTGATACAATACACTATTGGGTGAAGTTTGGTTGACTTCTGCGCAGCGGTTTGGGAGTTAACATCAAAATTACATTTCTCGGCCATATCGCATAGATCTCACTGTGAAAAGGCTTAAATGGCTTTTTTGACCTAAGTTTGAGGATTGCGCTCAAATCAAATGTCCTAGAACCAAATTTCCACATGTAACTACTAGATTGTGATACAATACACTATTGGGTGAAGTTTGGTTTACTTCTGCGCAGCGGTTTGGGAGTTAACATCAAAATTACATTTCTCGGCCATATCGCATAGATCTCACTGTGAAAAGGCTTAAATGGCTTTTTTGACCTAAGTTTGAGGATTGCGCTCAAATCAAATGTCCTAGAACCAAATTTCCACATGTAACTACTAGATTGTGATAAAATACACTAATGGGTGAAGTTTGGTTGACTTCTGCGCAGCGGTTTGGGAGTTAACATAAAAATTACATTTCTCGGCCATATCGCATAGATCTCACTGTGAAAAGGCTTAAATGACTTTTTTAATTAAGTTTGATGATTGCGCTCAAACAAAATTTCCTAGAACAAAAT
The DNA here is from genome assembly GCF_030265065.1 of Corythoichthys intestinalis. Classification (NCBI taxonomy): domain Eukaryota; kingdom Metazoa; phylum Chordata; class Actinopteri; order Syngnathiformes; family Syngnathidae; genus Corythoichthys; species Corythoichthys intestinalis. The sequence goes on from NC_080402.1 coordinate 59,244,854, forward strand.
TTTCAAATGTAACTACTAGATTGTGATACAATACACTATTGGGTGAAGTTTGGTTGACTTCTGCGCAGCGGTTTGGGAGTTAACATCAAAATTACATTTCTCGGCCATATCGCATAGATCTCACTGTGAAAAGGCTTAAATGGCTTTTTTGACCTAAGTTTGAGGATTGCGCTCAAATCAAATGTCCTATAACCAAATTTCCACATGTAACTACTAGATTGTGATAGAATACACTAATGGGTGAAGTTTGGTTGACTTCTGCGCAGCGGTTTGGGAGTTAACATCAAAATTACATTTCTCGGCCATATCGCATAGATCTCACTGTGAAAAGGCTTAAATGACTTTTTTAATTAAGTTTGATGATTGCGTTCAAACAAAATGTCCTAGAACAAAATTTTCAAATGTAACTACTAGATTGTGATACAATACACTATTGGGTGAAGTTTGGTTGACTTCTGCGCAGCGGTTTGGGAGTTAACATCAAAATTACATTTCTCGGCCATATCGCATAGATCTCACTGTGAAAAGGCTTAAATGGCTTTTTTGACCTAAGTTTGAGGATTGCGTTCAAACAAAATGTCCTAGAACAAAATTTTCAAATGTAACTACTAGATTGTGATACAATACACTATTGGGTGAAGTTTGGTTGACTTCTGCGCAGCGGTTTGGGAGTTAACATCAAAATTACATTTCTCGGCCATATCGCATAGATCTCACTGTGAAAAGGCTTAAATGACTTTTTTAATTAAGTTTGATGATTGCGTTCAAACAAAATGTCCTAGAACAAAATTTTCAAATATAACTACTAGATTGTGATACAATACACTATTGGGTGAAGTTTGGTTGACTTCTGCGCAGCGGTTTGGGAGTTAACATCAAAATTACATTTCTCGGCCATATCGCTTAGATCTCACTGTGAAAAGGCTTAATTGGCTTTTTTGACCTAAGTTTGAGGATTGCGCTCAAACCAAATGTTCTAGAACGAAATTTTCAAATGTAACTACTAGAATGTGATACAATACACTATTGGGTGAAGTTTGGTTGACTTCTGCGCAGCGGTTTGGGAATTAACATCAAAATTACATTTCTCGGCCATATCGCATAGATCTCACTGTGAAAAGGCTTAAATGGCTTTTTTGACCTAAGTTTGAGGATTGCGCTCAAATCAAATGTCCTAGAACCAAATTTCCACATGTAACTACTAGATTGTGATAAAATACACTAATGGGTGAAGTTTGGTTGACTTCTGCGCAGCGGTTTGGGAGTTAACATCAAAATTACATTTCTCGGCCATATCGCATAGATCTCACTGTGAAAAGGCTTAAATGGCTTTTTTGACCTAAGTTTGAGGATTGCGCTCAAATCAAATGTCCTATAACCAAATTTCCACATGTAACTACTAGATTGTGATACAATACACTAATGAGTGAAGTTTGGTTGACTTCTGCGCAGCGGTTTGGGAGTTAACATCAAAATTACATTTCTCGGCCATATCGCATAGATCTCACTGTGAAAAGGCTTAAATGGCTTTTTTGACCTAAGTTTGAGGATTGCGCTCAAATCAAATGTCCTATAACCAAATTTCCACATTTAACTACTAGATTGTGATAAAATACACTAATGGGTGAAGTTTGGTTGACTTCTGCCCAGCGGTTTGGGAGTTAACATCAAAATTACATTTCTCGGCCATATCGCATAGATCTCACTGTGAAAAGGCTTAAATGACTTTTTTAATTAAGTTTGATGATTGCGCTCAAACAAAATTTCCTAGAACAAAATTTTCAAATGTAACTACTAGATTGTGATACAATACACTATTGGGTGAAGTTTGGTTGACTTCTGCGCAGCGGTTTGGGAGTTAACATCAAAATTACATTTCTCGGCCATATCGCATAGATCTCACTGTGAAAAGGCTTAAATGACTTTTTTAATTAAGTTTGATGATTGCGTTAAAACAAAATGTCCTAGAACAAAATTTTCAAATGTAACTACTAGATTGTGATACAATACACTATTGGGTGAAGTTTGGTTGACTTCTGCGCAGCGGTTTGGGAGTTAACATCAAAATTACATTTCTCGGCCATATCGCATAGATCTCACTGTGAAAAGGCTTAAATGGCTTTTTTGACCTAAGTTTGAGGATTGCGCTCAAACAAAATGTCCTAGAACAAAATTTTCAAATGTAACTACTAGATTGTGATACAATACACTATTGGGTGAAGTTTGGTTGACTTCTGCGCAGCGGTTTGGGAGTTAACATCAAAATTACATTTCTCGGCCATATCGCATAGATCTCACTGTGAAAAGGCTTAAATGACTTTTTTAATTAAGTTTGATGGTTGCGTTCAAACAAAATGTCCTAGAACAAAATTTTCAAATGTAACTACTAGATTGTGATACAATACACTATTGGGTGAAGTTTGGTTGACTTCTGCGCAGCGGTTTGGGAGTTAACATCAAAATTACATTTCTCGGCCATATCGCATAGATCTCACTGTGAAAAGGCTTAAATGGCTTTTTTGACCTAAGTTTGAGGATTGCGCTCAAACCAAATGTCCTAGAACGAAATTTTCAAATGTAACTACTAGAATGTGATACAATACACTATTGGGTGAAGTTTGGTTGACTTCTGCGCAGCGGTTTGGGAGTTAACATCAAAATTACATTTCTCGGCCATATCGCATAGATCTCACTGTGAAAAGGCTTAAATGGCTTTTTTGACCTAAGTTTGAGGATTGCGCTCAAATCAAATGTCCTAGAACCAAATTTCCACATGTAACTACTAGATTGTGATAAAATACACTAATGGGTGAAGTTTGGTTGACTTCTGCGCAGCGGTTTGGGAGTTAACATAAAAATTACATTTCTCGGCCATATCGCATAGATCTCACTGTGAAAAGGCTTAAATGACTTTTTTAATTAAGTTTGATGATTGCGCTCAAACAAAATTTCCTAGAACAAAATTTTCAAATGTAACTACTAGATTGTGATACAATACACTATTGGGTGAAGTTTGGTTGACTTCTGCGCAGCGGTTTGGGAGTTAACATCAAAATTACATTTCTCGGCCATATCGCATAGATCTCACTGTGAAAAGGCTTAAATGACTTTTTTAATTAAGTTTGATGATTGCGTTCAAACAAAATGTCCTAGAACAAAATTTTCAAATGTAACTACTAGAATGTGATACAATACACTATTGGGTGAAGTTTGGTTGACTTCTGCGCAGCGGTTTGGGAGTTAACATCAAAATTACATTTCTCGGCCATATCGCATAGATCTCACTGTGAAAAGGCTTAAATGGCTTTTTTGACCTAAGTTTGAGGATTGCGCTCAAATCAAATGTCCTAGAACCAAATTTCCACATGTAACTACTAGATTGTGATAAAATACACTAATGGGTGAAGTTTGGTTGACTTCTGCGCAGCGGTTTGGGAGTTAACATAAAAATTACATTTCTCGGCCATATCGCATAGATCTCACTGTGAAAAGGCTTAAATGACTTTTTTAATTAAGTTTGATGATTGCGCTCAAACAAAATTTCCTAGAACAAAATTTTCAAATGTAACTACTAGATTGTGATACAATACACTATTGGGTGAAGTTTGGTTGACTTCTGCGCAGCGGTTTGGGAGTTAACATCAAAATTACATTTCTCGGCCATATCGCATAGATCTCACTGTGAAAAGGCTTAAATGGCTTTTTTGACCTAAGTTTGAGGATTGCGCTCAAATCAAATGTCCTATAACCAAATTTCCACATGTAACTACTAGATTGTGATACAATACACTAATGGGTGAAGTTTGGTTGACTTCTGCGCAGCGGTTTGGGAGTTAACATCAAAATTACATTTCTCGGCCATATCGCATAGATCTCACTGTGAAAAGGCTTAAATGACTTTTTTAATTAAGTTTGATGATTGCGTTCAAACAAAATGTCCTAGAACAAAATTTTTAAATGTAACTACTAGATTGTGATACAATACACTATTGGGTGAAGTTTGGTTGACTTCTGCGCAGCGGTTTGGGAGTTAACATCAAAATTACATTTCTCGGCCATATCGCATAGATCTCACTGTGAAAAGGCTTAAATGGCTTTTTTGACCTAAGTTTGAGGATTGCGCTCAAATCAAATGTCCTAGAACCAAATTTCCACATGTACCTACTAGATTGTGATAAAATACACTAATGGGTGAAGTTTGGTTGACTTCTGCGCAGCGGTTTGGGAGTTAACATCAAAATTACATTTCTCGGCCATATCGCATAGATCTCACTGTGAAAAGGCTTAAATGAGTTTTTTAATTAAGTTTGATGATTGCGCTCAAACAAAATTTCCTAGAACAAAATTTTCAAATGTAACTACTAGATTGTGATACAATACACTATTGGGTGAAGTTTGGTTGACTTCTGCGCAGCGGTTTGGGAGTTAACATCAAAATTACATTTCTCGGCCATATCGCATAGATCTCACTGTGAAAAGGCTTAAATGACTTTTTTAATTAAGTTTGATGATTGCGTTCAAACAAAATGTCCTAGAACAAAATTTTCAAATGTAACTACTAGATTGTGATACAATACACTATTGGGTGAAGTTTGGTTGACTTCTGCGCAGCGGTTTGGGAGTTAACATCAAAATTACATTTCTCGGCCATATCGCATAGATCTCACTGTGAAAAGGCTTAAATGGCTTTTTTGACCTAAGTTTGAGGATTGCGCTCAAATCAAATGTCCTAGAACCAAATTTCCACATGTAACTACTAGATTGTGATAAAATACACTAATGGGTGAAGTTTGGTTGACTTCTGCGCAGCGGTTTGGGAGTTAACATCAAAATTACATTTCTCGGCCATATCGCATAGATCTCACTGTGAAAAGGCTTAAATGACTTTTTTAATTAAGTTTGATGATTGCATTCAAACAAAATGTCCTAGAACAAAATTTTCAAATGTAACTACTAGATTGTGATACAATACACTATTGGGTGAAGTTTGGTTGACTTCTGCGCAGCGGTTTGGGAGTTAACATCAAAATTACATTTCTCGGCCATATCGCATAGATCTCACTGTGAAAAGGCTTAAATGGCTTTTTTGACCTAAGTTTGAGGATTGCGCTCAAATCAAATGTCCTAGAACCAAATTTCCACATGTAACTACTAGATTGTGATACAATACACTAATGGGTGAAGTTTGGTTTACTTCTGCGCAGCGGTTTGGGAGTTAACATCAAAATTACATTTCTCGGCCATATCGCATAGATCTCACTGTGAAAAGGCTTAAATGGCTTTTTTGACCTAAGTTTAATAATTGCGCTCAAACCAAATGTCCTAGAACGAAATTTTAAAATGTAACTACTAGAATGTGATACAATACACTATTGGGTGAAGTTTGGTTGACTTCTGCGCAGCGGTTTGGGAGTTAACATCAAAATTACATTTCTCGGCCATATCGCATAGATCTCACTGTGAAAAGGCTTAAATGGCTTTTTTGACCTAAGTTTGAGGATTGCGCTCAAATCAAATGTCCTAGAACCAAATTTCCACATGTAACTACTAGATTGTGATACAATACACTATTGGGTGAAGTTTGGTTGACTTCTGCGCAGCGGTTTGGGAGTTAACATCAAAATTACATTTCTCGGCCATATCGCATAGATCTCACTGTGAAAAGGCGTATATGGCTTTTTTGACCTAAGTTTAAAGATTGCGCTCAAACCAAATGTCCTAGAACGAAATTTTCAAATGTAACTACTAGATTGTGATACAATACACTAATGGGTGAAGTTTGGTTGACTTCTGCGCAGCGGTTTGGGAGTTAACATCAAAATTACATTTCTCGGCCATATCGCATAGATCTCACTTTGAAAAGGCTTAAATGGCTTTTTTGACCTAAGTTTGAGGATTGCGCTCAAATCAAATGTCCTATAACCAAATTTCCACATGTAACTACTAGATTGTGATACAATACACTAATGGGTGAAGTTTGGTTGACTTCTGCGCAGCGGTTTGGGAGTGAACATCAAAATTACATTTCTCGGCCATATCGCATAGATCTCACTGTGAAAAGGCTTAAATGGCTTTTTTGACCTAAGTTTGAGGATTGCGCTCAAATCAAATGTCCTAGAACCAAATTTCCACATGTAACTACTAGATTGTGATACAATACACTAATGGGTGAAGTTTGGTTGACTTCTGCGTAGCGGTTTGGGAGTGAACATCAAAATTACATTTCTCGGCCATATCGCATAGATCTCACTGTGAAAAGGCTTAAATGGCTTTTTTGACCTAAGTTTGAGGATTGCGCTCAAATCAAATGTCCTAGAACCAAATTTCCACATGTAACTACTAGATTGTGATAAAATACACTAATGGGTGAAGTTTGGTTGACTTCTGCGCAGCGGTTTGGGAGTTAACATCAAAATTACATTTCTCGGCCATATCGCATAGATCTCACTGTGAAAAGGCTTAAATGACTTTTTTAATTAAGTTTGATGATTGCGCTCAAACAAAATTTCCTAGAACAAAATTTTCAAATGTAACTACTAGATTGTGATACAATACACTATTGGGTGAAGTTTGGTTGACTTCTGCGCAGCGGTTTGGGAGTTAACATCAAAATTACATTTCTCGGCCATATCGCATAGATCTCACTGTGAAAAGGCTTAAATGGCTTTTTTGACCTAAGTTTGAGGATTGCGCTCAAATCAAATGTCCTATAACCAAATTTCCACATGTAACTACTAGATTGTGATACAATACACTAATGGGTGAAGTTTGGTTGACTTCTGCGCAGCGGTTTGGGAGTTAACATCAAAATTACATTTCTCGGCCATATCGCATAGATCTCACTGTGAAAAGGCTTAAATGACTTTTTTAATTAAGTTTGATGATTGCGTTCAAACAAAATGTCCTAGAACAAAATTTTCAAATGTAACTACTAGATTGTGATACAATACACTAATGGGTGAAGTTTGGTTGACTTCTGCGCAGCGGTTTGGGAGTTAACATCAAAATTACATTTCTCGGCCATATCGCATAGATCTCACTGTGAAAAGGCTTAAATGACTTTTTTAATTAAGTTTGATGATTGCATTCAAACCAAATGTCCTAGAACAAAATTTTCAAATGTAACTACTAGATTGTGATACAATACACTATTGGGTGAAGTTTGGTTGACTTCTGCGCAGCGGTTTGGGAGTTAACATCAAAATTACATTTCTCGGCCATATCGCATAGATCTCACTGTGAAAAGTCTTAAATGGCTTTTTTGACCTAAGTTTGAGGATTGCGCTCAAATCAAATGTCCTAGAACCAAATTTCCACATGTAACTACTAGATTGTGATACAATACACTAATGGGTGAAGTTTGGTTTACTTCTGCGCAGCGGTTTGGGAGTTAACATCAAAATTACATTTCTCGGCCATATCGCATAGATCTCACTGTGAAAAGGCTTAAATGGCTTTTTTGACCTAAGTTTAATAATTGCGCTCAAACCAAATGTCCTAGAACGAAATTTTAAAATGTAACTACTAGAATGTGATACAATACACTATTGGGTGAAGTTTGGTTGACTTCTGCGCAGCGGTTTGGGAGTTAACATCAAAATTACATTTCTCGGCCATATCGCATAGATCTCACTTTGAAAAGGCTTAAATGACTTTTTTAATTAAGTTTGATGATTGCATTCAAACAAAATGTCCTAGAACAAAATTTTCAAATGTAACTACTAGATTGTGATACAATACACTATTGGGTGAAGTTTGGTTGACTTCTGCGCAGCGGTTTGGGAGTTAACATCAAAATTACATTTCTCGGCCATATCGCATAGATCTCACTGTGAAAAGGCTTAAATGGCTTTTTTGACCTAAGTTTGAGGATTGCGCTCAAATCAAATGTCCTAGAACCAAATTTCCACATGTAACTACTAGATTGTGATACAATACACTAATGGGTGAAGTTTGGTTGACTTTTGCGCAGCGGTTTGGGAGTTAACATCAAAATTACATTTCTCGGCCATATCGCATAGATCTCACTGTGAAAAAGGCTTAAATGACTTTTTTAATTAAGTTTGATGATTGCGCTCAAACAAAATTTCCTAGAACAAAATTTTCAAATGTAACTACTAGATTGTGATACAATACACTATTGGGTGAAGTTTGGTTGACTTCTGCGCAGCGGTTTGGGAGTTAACATCAAAATTACATTTCTCGGCCATATCGCATAGATCTCACTGTGAAAAGGCTTAAATGGCTTTTTTGACCTAAGTTTGAGGATTGCGCTAAAATCAAATGTCCTAGAACCAAATTTCCACATGTAACTACTAGATTGTGATACAATACACTAATGGGTGAAGGTTGGTTTACTTCTGCGCAGCGGTTTGGGAGTTAACATCAAAATTACATTTCTCGGCCATATCGCATAGATCTCACTGTGAAAAGGCTTAAATGGCTTTTTTGACCTAAGTTTGAGGATTGCGCTCAAATCAAATGTCCTAGAACCAAATTTCCACATGTAACTACTAGATTGTGATAAAATACACTAATGGGTGAAGTTTGGTTGACTTCTGCGCAGCGGTTTGGGAGTTAACATCAAAATTACATTTCTCGGCCATATCGCATAGATCTCACTGTGAAAAGGCTTAAATGACTTTTTTAATTAAGTTTGATGATTGCATTCAAACAAAATGTCCTAGAACAAAATTTTCAAATGTAACTACTAGATTGTGATACAATACACTATTGGGTGAAGTTTGGTTGACTTCTGCGCAGCGGTTTGGGAGTTAACATCAAAATTACATTTCTCGGCCATATCGCATAGATCTCACTGTGAAAAGGCTTAAATGGCTTTTTTGACCTAAGTTTGAGGATTGCGCTCAAATCAAATGTCCTAGAACCAAATTTCCACATGTAACTACTAGATTGTGATACAATACACTAATGGGTGAAGTTTGGTTTACTTCTGCGCAGCGGTTTGGGAGTTAACATCAAAATTACATTTCTCGGCCATATCGCATAGATCTCACTGTGAAAAGGCTTAAATGGCTTTTTTGACCTAAGTTTAATAATTGCGCTCAAACCAAATGTCCTAGAACGAAATTTTAAAATGTAACTACTAGAATGTGATACAATACACTATTGGGTGAAGTTTGGTTGACTTCTGCGCAGCGGTTTGGGAGTTAACATCAAAATTACATTTCTCGGCCATATCGCATAGATCTCACTGTGAAAAGGCTTAAATGGCTTTTTTGACCTAAGTTTGAGGATTGCGCTCAAATCAAATGTCCTAGAACCAAATTTCCACATGTAACTACTAGATTGTGATACAATACACTATTGGGTGAAGTTTGGTTGACTTCTGCGCAGCGGTTTGGGAGTTAACATCAAAATTACATTTCTCGGCCATATCGCATAGATCTCACTGTGAAAAGGCGTATATGGCTTTTTTGACCTAAGTTTAAAGATTGCGCTCAAACCAAATGTCCTAGAACGAAATTTTCAAATGTAACTACTAGATTGTGATACAATACACTAATGGGTGAAGTTTGGTTGACTTCTGCGCAGCGGTTTGGGAGTTAACATCAAAATTACATTTCTCGGCCATATCGCATAGATCTCACTTTGAAAAGGCTTAAATGGCTTTTTTGACCTAAGTTTGAGGATTGCGCTCAAATCAAATGTCCTATAACCAAATTTCCACATGTAACTACTAGATTGTGATACAATACACTAATGGGTGAAGTTTGGTTGACTTCTGCGCAGCGGTTTGGGAGTGAACATCAAAATTACATTTCTCGGCCATATCGCATAGATCTCACTGTGAAAAGGCTTAAATGGCTTTTTTGACCTAAGTTTGAGGATTGCGCTCAAATCAAATGTCCTAGAACCAAATTTCCACATGTAACTACTAGATTGTGATACAATACACTAATGGGTGAAGTTTGGTTGACTTCTGCGTAGCGGTTTGGGAGTGAACATCAAAATTACATTTCTCGGCCATATCGCATAGATCTCACTGTGAAAAGGCTTAAATGGCTTTTTTGACCTAAGTTTGAGGATTGCGCTCAAATCAAATGTCCTAGAACCAAATTTCCACATGTAACTACTAGATTGTGATAAAATACACTAATGGGTGAAGTTTGGTTGACTTCTGCGCAGCGGTTTGGGAGTTAACATCAAAATTACATTTCTCGGCCATATCGCATAGATCTCACTGTGAAAAGGCTTAAATGACTTTTTTAATTAAGTTTGATGATTGCGCTCAAACAAAATTTCCTAGAACAAAATTTTCAAATGTAACTACTAGATTGTGATACAATACACTATTGGGTGAAGTTTGGTTGACTTCTGCGCAGCGGTTTGGGAGTTAACATCAAAATTACATTTCTCGGCCATATCGCATAGATCTCACTGTGAAAAGGCTTAAATGGCTTTTTTGACCTAAGTTTGAGGATTGCGCTCAAATCAAATGTCCTATAACCAAATTTCCACATGTAACTACTAGATTGTGATACAATACACTAATGGGTGAAGTTTGGTTGACTTCTGCGCAGCGGTTTGGGAGTTAACATCAAAATTACATTTCTCGGCCATATCGCATAGATCTCACTGTGAAAAGGCTTAAATGACTTTTTTAATTAAGTTTGATGATTGCGTTCAAACAAAATGTCCTAGAACAAAATTTTCAAATGTAACTACTAGATTGTGATACAATACACTAATGGGTGAAGTTTGGTTGACTTCTGCGCAGCGGTTTGGGAGTTAACATCAAAATTACATTTCTCGGCCATATCGCATAGATCTCACTGTGAAAAGGCTTAAATGACTTTTTTAATTAAGTTTGATGATTGCATTCAAACCAAATGTCCTAGAACAAAATTTTCAAATGTAACTACTAGATTGTGATACAATACACTATTGGGTGAAGTTTGGTTGACTTCTGCGCAGCGGTTTGGGAGTTAACATCAAAATTACATTTCTCGGCCATATCGCATAGATCTCACTGTGAAAAGTCTTAAATGGCTTTTTTGACCTAAGTTTGAGGATTGCGCTCAAATCAAATGTCCTAGAACCAAATTTCCACATGTAACTACTAGATTGTGATACAATACACTAATGGGTGAAGTTTGGTTTACTTCTGCGCAGCGGTTTGGGAGTTAACATCAAAATTACATTTCTCGGCCATATCGCATAGATCTCACTGTGAAAAGGCTTAAATGGCTTTTTTGACCTAAGTTTAATAATTGCGCTCAAACCAAATGTCCTAGAACGAAATTTTAAAATGTAACTACTAGAATGTGATACAATACACTATTGGGTGAAGTTTGGTTGACTTCTGCGCAGCGGTTTGGGAGTTAACATCAAAATTACATTTCTCGGCCATATCGCATAGATCTCACTGTGAAAAGGCTTAAATGGCTTTTTTGACCTAAGTTTGAGGATTGCGCTCAAATCAAATGTCCTAGAACCAAATTTCCACATGTAACTACTAGATTGTGATACAATACACTAATGGGTGAAGTTTGGTTGACTTTTGCGCAGCGGTTTGGGAGTTAACATCAAAATTACATTTCTCGGCCATATCGCATAGATCTCACTGTGAAAAAGGCTTAAATGACTTTTTTAATTAAGTTTGATGATTGCGCTCAAACAAAATTTCCTAGAACAAAATTTTCAAATGTAACTACTAGATTGTGATACAATACACTATTGGGTGAAGTTTGGTTGACTTCTGCGCAGCGGTTTGGGAGTTAACATCAAAATTACATTTCTCGGCCATATCGCATAGATCTCACTGTGAAAAGGCTTAAATGGCTTTTTTGACCTAAGTTTGAGGATTGCGCTAAAATCAAATGTCCTAGAACCAAATTTCCACATGTAACTACTAGATTGTGATACAATACACTAATGGGTGAAGGTTGGTTTACTTCTGCGCAGCGGTTTGGGAGTTAACATCAAAATTACATTTCTCGGCCATATCGCATAGATCTCACTGTGAAAAGGCTTAAATGGCTTTTTTGACCTAAGTTTAATAATTGCGCTCAAACCAAATGTCCTAGAACGAAATTTTCAAATGTAACTACTAGAATGTGATACAATACACTATTGGGTGAAGTTTGGTTGACTTCTGCGCAGCGGTTTGGGAGTTAACATCAAAATTACATTTCTCGGCCATATCGCATAGATCTCACTGTGAAAAGGCTTAAATGGCTTTTTTGACCTAAGTTTGAGGATTGCGCTCAAATCAAATGTCCTAGAACCAAATTTCCACATGTAACTACTAGATTGTGATACAATACACTATTGGGTGAAGTTTGGTTTACTTCTGCGCAGCGGTTTGGGAGTTAACATCAAAATTACATTTCTCGGCCATATCGCATAGATCTCACTGTGAAAAGGCTTAAATGGCTTTTTTGACCTAAGTTTAATAATTGCGCTCAAACCAAATGTCCTTGAACGAAATTTTAAAATGTAACTACTAGAATGTGATACAATACACTATTGGGTGAAGTTTGGTTGACTTCTGCGCAGCGGTTTGGGAGTTAACATCAAAATTACATTTTCTCGGCCATATCGCATAGATCTCACTGTGAAAAGGCTTAAATGGCTTTTTTGACCTAAGTTTGAGGATTGCGCTCAAACAAAATGTCCTAGAACAAAATTTTCAAATGTAACTACTAGATTGTGATACAATACACTATTGGGTGAAGTTTGGTTGACTTCTGCGCAGCGGTTTGGGAGTTAACATCAAAATTACATTTCTCGGCCATATCGCATAGATCTCACTGTGAAAAGGCTTAAATGACTTTTTTAATTAAGTTTGATGATTGCGCTCAAACAAAATTTCCTAGAACAAAATTTTCAAATGTAACTACTAGATTGTGATACAATACACTATTGGGTGAAGTTTGGTTGACTTCTGCGCAGCGGTTTGGGAGTTAACATCAATATTACATTTCTCGGCCATATCGCATAGATCTCACTGTGAAAAGGCTTAAATGGCTTTTTTGACCTAAGTTTGAGAATTGCGCTCAAATCAAATGTCCTATAACCAAATTTCCACATGTAACTACTAGATTGTGATACAATACACTAATGGGTGAAGTTTGGTTGACTTCTGCGCAGCGGTTTGGGAGTTAACATCAAAATTACATTTCTCGGCCATATCGCATAGATCTCACTGTGAAAAGGTTTAAATGACTTTTTTAATTAAGTTTGATGATTGCGTTCAAACAAAATGTCCTAGAACAAAATTTTCAAATGTAACTACTAGATTGTGATACAATACACTATTGGGTGAAGTTTGGTTGACTTCTGCGCAGCGGTTTGGGAGTTAACATCAAAATTACATTTCTCGGCCATATCGCATAGATCTCACTGTGAAAAGGCTTAAATGACTTTTTTAATTAAGTTTGATGATTGCGTTCAAACAAAATGTCCTAGAACAAAATTTTCAAATGTAACTACTAGATTGTGATACAATACACTATTGGGTGAAGTTTGGTTGACTTCTGCGCAGCGGTTTGGGAGTTAACATCAAAATTACATTTCTCGGCCATATCGCATAGATCTCACTGTGAAAAGGCTTAAATGGCTTTTTTGACCTAAGTTTGAGGATTGCGCTCAAACAAAATGTCCTAGAACAAAATTTTCAAATGTAACTACTAGATTGTGATATAATACACTATTGGGTGAAGTTTGGTTGACTTCTGCGCAGCGGTTTGGGAGTTAACATCAAAATTACATTTCTCGGCCATATCGCATAGATCTCACTGTGAAAAGGCTTAAATGACTTTTTTAATTAAGTTTGATGATTGCGTTCAAACAAAATGTCCTAGAACAAAATTTTCAAATGTAACTACTAGATTGTGATACAATACACTATTGGGTGAAGTTTGGTTGACTTCTGCGCAGCGGTTTGGGAGTTAACATCAAAATTACATTTCTCGGCCATATCGCATAGATCTCACTGTGAAAAGGCTTAAATGGCTTTTTTGACCTAAGTTTGAGGATTGCGCTCAAACCAAATGTCCTAGAACGAAATTTTCAAATGTAACTACTAGAATGTGATACAATACACTATTGGGTGAAGTTTGGTTGACTTCTGCGCAGCGGTTTGGGAGTTAACATCAAAATTACATTTCTCGGCCATATCGCATAGATCTCACTGTGAAAAGGCTTAAATGGCTTTTTTGACCTAAGTTTGAGGATTGCGCTCAAATCAAATGTCCTAGAACCAAATTTCCACATGTAACTACTAGATTGTGATAAAATACACTAATGGGTGAAGTTTGGTTGACTTCTGCGCAGCGGTTTGGGAGTTAACATCAAAATTACATTTCTCGGCCATATCGCATAGATCTCACTGTGAAAAGGCTTAAATGACTTTTTTAATTAAGTTTGATGATTGCGCTCAAACAAAATTTCCTAGAACAAAATTTTCAAATGTAACTACTAGATTGTGATACAATACACTATTGGGTGAAGTTTGGTTGACTTCTGCGCAGCGGTTTGGGAGTTAACATCAAAATTACATTTCTCGGCCATATCGCATAGATCTCACTGTGAAAAGGCTTAAATGGCTTTTTTGACCTAAGTTTGAGGATTGCGCTCAAATCAAATGTCCTATAACCAAATTTCCACATGTAACTACTAGATTGTGATACAATACACTAATGGGTGAAGTTTGGTTGACTTCTGCGCAGCGGTTTGGGAGTTAACATCAAAATTACATTTCTCGGCCATATCGCATAGATCTCACTGTGAAAAGGCTTAAATGACTTTTTTAATTAAGTTTGATGATTGCGTTCAAACAAAATGTCCTAGAACAAAATTTTTAAATGTAACTACTAGATTGTGATACAATACACTATTGGGTGAAGTTTGGTTGACTTCTGCGCAGCGGTTTGGGAGTTAACATCAAAATTACATTTCTCGGCCATATCGCATAGATCTCACTGTGAAAAGGCTTAAATGGCTTTTTTGACCTAAGTTTGATGATTGCGCTCAAACAAAATTTCCTAGAACAAAATTTTCAAATGTAACTACTAGATTGTGATACAATACACTATTGGGTGAAGTTTGGTTGACTTCTGCGCAGCGGTTTGGGAGTTAACATCAAAATTACATTTCTTTGCCATATCGCATAGATCTCACTGTGAAAAGGCTTAAATGGCTTTTTTGACCTAAGTTTGAGGATTGCGCTCAAACCAAATGTCCTAGAACGAAATTTTCAAATGTAACTACTAGAATGTGATACAATACACTATTGGGTGAAGTTTGGTTGACTTCTGCGCAGCGGTTTGGGAGTTAACATCAAAATTACATTTCTCGGCCATATCGCATAGATCTCACTGTGAAAAGGCTTAAATGGCTTTTTTGACCTAAGTTTGAGGATTGCGCTCAAATCAAATGTCCTAGAACCAAATTTCCACATGTAACTACTAGATTGTGATAAAATACACTAATGGGTGAAGTTTGGTTAACTTCTGCGCAGCGGTTTGGGAGTTAACATCAAAATTACATTTCTCGGCCATATCGCATAGATCTCACTGTGAAAAGGCTTAAATGACTTTTTTAATTAAGTTTCATGATTGCGCTCAAACAAAATTTCCTAGAACAAAATTTTCAAATGTAACTACTAGATTGTGATACAATACACTATTGGGTGAAGTTTGGTTGACTTCTGCGCAGCGGTTTGGGAGTTAACATCAAAATTACATTTCTCGGCCATATCGCATAGATCTCACTGTGAAAAGGCTTAAATGGCTTTTTTGACCTAAGTTTGAGGATTGCGCTCAAACCAAATGTCCTAGAACGAAATTTTCAAATGTAACTACTAGAATGTGATACAATACACTATTGGGTGAAGTTTGGTTGACTTCTGCGCAGCGGTTTGGGAGTTAACATCAAAATTACATTTCTCGGCCATATCGCATAGATCTCACTGTGAAAAGGCTTAAATGACTTTTTTAATTAAGTTTGATGATTGCGTTCAAACAAAATGTCCTAGAACAAAATTTTCAAATGTAACTACTACATTGTGATACAATACACTATTGGGTGAAGTTTGGTTGACTTCTGCGCAGCGGTTTGGGAGTTAACATCAAAATTACATTTCTCGGCCATATCGCATAGATCTCACTGTGAAAAGGCTTAAATGGCTTTTTTGACCTAAGTTTGAGGATTGCGCTCAAACCAAATGTCCTAGAACGAAATTTTCAAATGTAACTACTAGAATGTGATACAATACACTATTGGGTGAAGTTTGGTTGACTTCTGCGCAGCGGTTTGGGAGTTAACATCAAAATTACATTTCTCGGCCATATCGCATAGATCTCACTGTGAAAAGGCTTAAATGGCTTTTTTGACCTAAGTTTGAGGATTGCGCTCAAATCAAATGTCCTAGAACCAAATTTCCACATGTAACTACTAGATTGTGATAAAATACACTAATGGGTGAAGTTTGGTTGACTTCTGCGCAGCGGTTTGGGAGTTAACATCAAAATTACATTTCTCGGCCATATCGCATAGATCTCACTGTGAAAAGGCTTAAATGACTTTTTTAATTAAGTTTGATGATTGCGCTCAAACAAAATTTCCTAGAACAAAATTTTCAAATGTAACTACTAGATTGTGATACAATACACTATTGGGTGAAGTTTGGTTGACTTCTGCGCAGCGGTTTGGGAGTTAACATCAAAATTACATTTCTCGGCCATATCGCATAGATCTCACTGTGAAAAGGCTTAAATGGCTTTTTTGACCTAAGTTTGAGGATTGCGCTCAAATCAAATGTCCTATAACCAAATTTCCACATGTAACTACTAGATTGTGATACAATACACTAATGGGTGAAGTTTGGTTGACTTCTGCGCAGCGGTTTGGGAGTTAACATCAAAATTACATTTCTCGGCCATATCGCATAGATCTCACTGTGAAAAGGCTTAAATGACTTTTTTAATTAAGTTTGATGATTGCGTTCAAACAAAATGTCCTAGAACAAAATTTTTAAATGTAACTACTAGATTGTGATACAATACACTATTGGGTGAAGTTTGGTTGACTTCTGCGCAGCGGTTTGGGAGTTAACATCAAAATTACATTTCTCGGCCATATCGCATAGATCTCACTGTGAAAAGGCTTAAATGGCTTTTTTGACCTAAGTTTGATGATTGCGCTCAAACAAAATTTCCTAGAACAAAATTTTCAAATGTAACTACTAGATTGTGATACAATACACTATTGGGTGAAGTTTGGTTGACTTCTGCGCAGCGGTTTGGGAGTTAACATCAAAATTACATTTCTCGGCCATATCGCATAGATCTCACTGTGAAAAGGCTTAAATGGCTTTTTTGACCTAAGTTTGAGGATTGCGCTCAAACCAAATGTCCTAGAACGAAATTTTCAAATGTAACTACTAGAATGTGATACAATACACTATTGGGTGAAGTTTGGTTGACTTCTGCGCAGCGGTTTGGGAGTTAACATCAAAATTACATTTCTCGGCCATATCGCATAGATCTCACTGTGAAAAGGCTTAAATGGCTTTTTTGACCTAAGTTTGAGGATTGCGCTCAAATCAAATGTCCTAGAACCAAATTTCCACATGTAACTACTAGATTGTGATAAAATACACTAATGGGTGAAGTTTGGTTAACTTCTGCGCAGCGGTTTGGGAGTTAACATCAAAATTACATTTCTCGGCCATATCGCATAGATCTCACTGTGAAAAGGCTTAAATGACTTTTTTAATTAAGTTTCATGATTGCGCTCAAACAAAATTTCCTAGAACAAAATTTTCAAATGTAACTACTAGATTGTGATACAATACACTATTGGGTGAAGTTTGGTTGACTTCTGCGCAGCGGTTTGGGAGTTAACATCAAAATTACATTTCTCGGCCATATCGCATAGATCTCACTGTGAAAAGGCTTAAATGGCTTTTTTGACCTAAGTTTGAGGATTGCGCTCAAACCAAATGTCCTAGAACGAAATTTTCAAATGTAACTACTAGAATGTGATACAATACACTATTGGGTGAAGTTTGGTTGACTTCTGCGCAGCGGTTTGGGAGTTAACATCAAAATTACATTTCTCGGCCATATCGCATAGATCTCACTGTGAAAAGGCTTAAATGACTTTTTTAATTAAGTTTGATGATTGCGTTCAAACAAAATGTCCTAGAACAAAATTTTCAAATGTAACTACTAGATTGTGATACAATACACTATTGGGTGAAGTTTGGTTGACTTCTGCGCAGCGGTTTGGGAGTTAACATCAAAATTACATTTCTCGGCCATATCGCATAGATCTCACTGTGAAAAGGCTTAAATGGCTTTTTTGACCTAAGTTTGAGGATTGCGCTCAAACCAAATGTCCTAGAACGAAATTTTCAAATGTAACTACTAGAATGTGATACAATACACTATTGGGTGAAGTTTGGTTGACTTCTGCGCAGCGGTTTGGGAGTTAACATCAAAATTACATTTCTCGGCCATATCGCATAGATCTCACTGTGAAAAGGCTTAAATGGCTTTTTTGACCTAAGTTTGAGGATTGCGCTCAAATCAAATGTCCTAGAACCAAATTTCCACATGTAACTACTAGATTGTGATAAAATACACTAATGGGTGAAGTTTGGTTGACTTCTGCGCAGCGGTTTGGGAGTTAACATCAAAATTACATTTCTCGGCCATATCGCATAGATCTCACTGTGAAAAGGCTTAAATGACTTTTTTAATTAAGTTTGATGATTGCGCTCAAACAAAATTTCCTAGAACAAAATTTTCAAATGTAACTACTAGATTGTGATACAATACACTATTGGGTGAAGTTTGGTTGACTTCTGCGCAGCGGTTTGGGAGTTAACATCAAAATTACATTTCTCGGCCATATCGCATAGATCTCACTGTGAAAAGGCTTAAATGGCTTTTTTGACCTAAGTTTGAGGATTGCGCTCAAATCAAATGTCCTATAACCAAATTTCCACATGTAACTACTAGATTGTGATACAATACACTAATGGGTGAAGTTTGGTTGACTTCTGCGCAGCGGTTTGGGAGTTAACATCAAAATTACATTTCTCGGCCATATCGCATAGATCTCACTGTGAAAAGGCTTAAATGACTTTTTTAATTAAGTTTGATGATTGCGTTCAAACAAAATGTCCTAGAACAAAATTTTTAAATGTAACTACTAGATTGTGATACAATACACTATTGGGTGAAGTTTGGTTGACTTCTGCGCAGCGGTTTGGGAGTTAACATCAAAATTACATTTCTCGGCCATATCGCATAGATCTCACTGTGAAAAGGCTTAAATGGCTTTTTTGACCTAAGTTTGATGATTGCGCTCAAACAAAATTTCCTAGAACAAAATTTTCAAATGTAACTACTAGATTGTGATACAATACACTATTGGGTGAAGTTTGGTTGACTTCTGCGCAGCGGTTTGGGAGTTAACATCAAAATTACATTTCTCGGCCATATCGCATAGATCTCACTGTGAAAAGGCTTAAATGGCTTTTTTGACCTAAGTTTGAGGATTGCGCTCAAACCAAATGTCCTAGAACGAAATTTTCAAATGTAACTACTAGAATGTGATACAATACACTATTGGGTGAAGTTTGGTTGACTTCTGCGCAGCGGTTTGGGAGTTAACATCAAAATTACATTTCTCGGCCATATCGCATAGATCTCACTGTGAAAAGGCTTAAATGGCTTTTTTGACCTAAGTTTGAGGATTGCGCTCAAATCAAATGTCCTAGAACCAAATTTCCACATGTAACTACTAGATTGTGATAAAATACACTAATGGGTGAAGTTTGGTTAACTTCTGCGCAGCGGTTTGGGAGTTAACATCAAAATTACATTTCTCGGCCATATCGCATAGATCTCACTGTGAAAAGGCTTAAATGACTTTTTTAATTAAGTTTCATGATTGCGCTCAAACAAAATTTCCTAGAACAAAATTTTCAAATGTAACTACTAGATTGTGATACAATACACTATTGGGTGAAGTTTGGTTGACTTCTGCGCAGCGGTTTGGGAGTTAACATCAAAATTACATTTCTCGGCCATATCGCATAGATCTCACTGTGAAAAGGCTTAAATGGCTTTTTTGACCTAAGTTTGAGGATTGCGCTCAAACCAAATGTCCTAGAACGAAATTTTCAAATGTAACTACTAGAATGTGATACAATACACTATTGGGTGAAGTTTGGTTGACTTCTGCGCAGCGGTTTGGGAGTTAACATCAAAATTACATTTCTCGGCCATATCGCATAGATCTCACTGTGAAAAGGCTTAAATGACTTTTTTAATTAAGTTTGATGATTGCGTTCAAACAAAATGTCCTAGAACAAAATTTTCAAATGTAACTACTAGATTGTGATACAATACACTATTGGATGAAGTTTGGTTGACTTCTGCGCAGCGGTTTGGGAGTTAACATCAAAATTACATTTCTCGGACATATCGCATAGATCTCACTGTGAAAAGGCTTAAATGGCTTTTTTGACCTAAGTTTGAGGATTGCGCTCAAACCAAATGTCCTAGAACGAAATTTTCAAATGTAACTACTAGAATGTGATACAATACACTATTGGGTGAAGTTTGGTTGACTTCTGCGCAGCGGTTTGGGAGTTAACATCAAAATTACATTTCTCGGCCATATCGCATAGATCTCACTGTGAAAAGGCTTAAATGGCTTTTTTGACCTAAGTTTGAGGATTGCGCTCAAATCAAATGTCCTAGAACCAAATTTCCACATGTAACTACTAGATTGTGATAAAATACACTAATGGGTGAAGTTTGGTTGACTTCTGCGCAGCGGTTTGGGAGTTAACATCAAAATTACATTTCTCGGCCATATCGCATAGATCTCACTGTGAAAAGGCTTAAATGACTTTTTTAATTAAGTTTGATGATTGCGCTCAAACAAAATTTCCTAGAACAAAATTTTCAAATGTAACTACTAGATTGTGATACAATACACTATTGGGTGAAGTTTGGTTGACTTCTGCGCAGCGGTTTGGGAGTTAACATCAAAATTACATTTCTCGGCCATATCGCATAGATCTCACTGTGAAAAGGCTTAAATGGCTTTTTTGACCTAAGTTTGAGGATTGCGCTCAAATCAAATGTCCTATAACCAAATTTCCACATGTAACTACTAGATTGTGATACAATACACTAATGGGTGAAGTTTGGTTGACTTCTGCGCAGCGGTTTGGGAGTTAACATCAAAATTACATTTCTCGGCCATATCGCATAGATCTCACTGTGAAAAGGCTTAAATGACTTTTTTAATTAAGTTTGATGATTGCGTTCAAACAAAATGTCCTAGAACAAAATTTTTAAATGTAACTACTAGATTGTGATACAATACACTATTGGGTGGTTTGGTTGACTTCTGCGCAGCGGTTTGGGAGTTAACATCAAAATTACATTTCTCGGCCATATCGCATAGATCTCACTGTGAAAAGGCTTAAATGGCTTTTTTGACCTAAGTTTGATGATTGCGCTCAAACAAAATTTCCTAGAACAAAATTTTCAAATGTAACTACTAGATTGTGATACAATACACTATTGGGTGAAGTTTGGTTGACTTCTGCGCAGCGGTTTGGGAGTTAACATCAAAATTACATTTCTCGGCCATATCGCATAGATCTCACTGTGAAAAGGCTTCAATGGCTTTTTTGACCTAAGTTTGAGGATTGCGCTCAAACCAAATGTCCTAGAACGAAATTTTCAAATGTAACTACTAGAATGTGATACAATACACTATTGGGTGAAGTTTGGTTGACTTCTGCGCAGCGGTTTGGGAGTTAACATCAAAATTACATTTCTCGGCCATATCGCATAGATCTCACTGTGAAAAGGCTTAAATGGCTTTTTTGACCTAAGTTTGAGGATTGCGCTCAAATCAAATGTCCTAGAACCAAATTTCCACATGTAACTACTAGATTGTGATAAAATACACTAATGGGTGAAGTTTGGTTAACTTCTGCGCAGCGGTTTGGGAGTTAACATCAAAATTACATTTCTCGGCCATATCGCATAGATCTCACTGTGAAAAGGCTTAAATGACTTTTTTAATTAAGTTTCATGATTGCGCTCAAACAAAATTTCCTAGAACAAAATTTTCAAATGTAACTACTAGATTGTGATACAATACACTATTGGGTGAAGTTTGGTTGACTTCTGCGCAGCGGTTTGGGAGTTAACATCAAAATTACATTTCTCGGCCATATCGCATAGATCTCACTGTGAAAAGGCTTAAATGGCTTTTTTGACCTAAGTTTGAGGATTGCGCTCAAACCAAATGTCCTAGAACGAAATTTTCAAATGTAACTACTAGAATGTGATACAATACACTATTGGGTGAAGTTTGGTTGACTTCTGCGCAGCGGTTTTGGAGTTAACATCAAAATTACATTTCTCGGCCATATCGCATAGATCTCACTGTGAAAAGGCTTAAATGGCTTTTTTGACCTAAGTTTGAGGATTGCGCTCAAATCAAATGTCCTAGAACCAAATTTCCATTTGTAACTACTAGATTGTGATAAAATACACTAATGGGTGAAGTTTGGTTGACTTCTGCGCAGCGGTTTGGGAGTTAACATCAAAATTACATTTCTCGGCCATATCGCATAGATCTCACTGTGAAAAGGCTTAAATGACTTTTTTAATTAAGTTTGATGATTGCGCTCAAACAAAATTTCCTAGAACAAAATTTTCAAATGTAACTACTAGATTGTGATACAATACACTATTGGGTGAAGTTTGGTTGACTTCTGCGCAGCGGTTTGGGAGTTAACATCAATATTACATTTCTCGGCCATATCGCATAGATCTCACTGTGAAAAGGCTTAAATGGCTTTTTTGACCTAAGTTTGAGAATTGCGCTCAAATCAAATGTCCTATAACCAAATTTCCACATGTAACTACTAGATTGTGATACAATACACTAATGGGTGAAGTTTGGTTGACTTCTGCGCAGCGGTTTGGGAGTTAACATCAAAATTACATTTCTCGGCCATATCGCATAGATCTCACTGTGAAAAGGCTTAAATGACTTTTTTAATTAAGTTTGATGATTGCGTTCAAACAAAATGTCCTAGAACAAAATTTTTAAATGTAACTACTAGATTGTGATACAATACACTATTGGGTGAAGTTTGGTTGACTTCTGCGCAGCGGTTTGGGAGTTAACATCAAAATTACATTTCTCGGCCATATCGCATAGATCTCACTGTGAAAAGGCTTAAATGGCTTTTTTGACCTAAGTTTGAGGATTGCGCTCAAATCAAATGTCCTAGAACCAAATTTCCACATGTAACTACTAGATTGTGATACAATACACTATTGGGTGAAGTTTGGTTGACTTCTGCGCAGCGGTTTGGGAGTTAACATCAAAATTACATTTCTCGGCCATATCGCATAGATCTCACTGTGAAAAGGCTTAAATGGCTTTTTTGACCTAAGTTTGAGGATTGCGCTCAAATCAAATGTCCTAGAACCAAATTTCCACATGTAACTACTAGATTGTGATACAATACACTATTGGGTGAAGTTTGGTTTACTTCTGCGCAGCGGTTTGGGAGTTAACATCAAAATTACATTTCTCGGCCATATCGCATAGATCTCACTGTGAAAAGGCTTAAATGGCTTTTTTGACCTAAGTTTAATAATTGCGCTCAAACCAAATGTCCTTGAACGAAATTTTAAAATGTAACTACTAGAATGTGATACAATACACTATTGGGTGAAGTTTGGTTGACTTCTGCGCAGCGGTTTGGGAGTTAACATCAAAATTACATTTTCTCGGCCATATCGCATAGATCTCACTGTGAAAAGGCTTAAATGGCTTTTTTGACCTAAGTTTGAGGATTGCGCTCAAACAAAATGTCCTAGAACAAAATTTTCAAATGTAACTACTAGATTGTGATACAATACACTATTGGGTGAAGTTTGGTTGACTTCTGCGCAGCGGTTTGGGAGTTAACATCAAAATTACATTTCTCGGCCATATCGCATAGATCTCACTGTGAAAAGGCTTAAATGACTTTTTTAATTAAGTTTGATGATTGCGTTCAAACAAAATGTCCTAGAACAAAATTTTCAAATGTAACTACTAGATTGTGATACAATACACTATTGTGTGAAGTTTGGTTGACTTCTGCGCAGCGGTTTGGGAGTGAACATCAAAATTACATTTCTCGGCCATATCGCATAGATCTCACTGTGAAAAGGCTTAAATGGCTTTTTTGACCTAAGTTTGAGGATTGCGCTCAAATCAAATGTCCTAGAACCAAATTTCCACATGTAACTACTAGATTGTGATAAAATACACTAATGGGTGAAGTTTGGTTGACTTCTGCGCAGCGGTTTGGGAGTTAACATCAAAATTACATTTTCTCGGCCATATCGCATAGATCTCACTGTGAAAAGGCTTAAATGACTTTTTTAATTAAGTTTGATGATTGCGCTCAAACAAAATTTCCTAGAACAAAATTTTCAAATGTAACTACTAGATTGTGATACAATACACTATTGGGTGAAGTTTGGTTGACTTCTGCGCAGCGGTTTGGGAGTTAACATCAAAATTACATTTCTCGGCCATATCGCATAGATCTCACTGTGAAAAGGCTTAAATGGCTTTTTTGACCTAAGTTTGAGGATTGCGCTCAAATCAAATGTCCTATAACCAAATTTCCACATGTAACTACTAGATTGTGATACAATACACTAATGGGTGAAGTTTGGTTGACTTCTGCGCAGCGGTTTGGGAGTTAACATCAAAATTACATTTCTCGGCCATATCGCATAGATCTCACTGTGAAAAGGCTTAAATGACTTTTTTAATTAAGTTTGATGATTGCGTTCAAACAAAATGTCCTAGAACAAAATTTTTAAATGTAACTACTAGATTGTGATACAATACACTATTGGGTGAAGTTTGGTTGACTTCTGCGCAGCGGTTTGGGAGTTAACATCAAAATTACATTTCTCGGCCATATCGCATAGATCTCACTGTGAAAAGGCTTAAATGGCTTTTTTGACCTAAGTTTGATGATTGCGCTCAAACAAAATTTCCTAGAACAAAATTTCCACATGTAACTACTAGATTGTGATACAATACACTATTGGGTGAAGTTTGGTTGACTTCTGCGCAGCGGTTTGGGAGTTAACATCAAAATTACATTTCTCGGCCATATCGCATAGATCTCACTGTGAAAAGGCTTAAATGGCTTTTTTGACCTAAGTTTGAGGATTGCGCTCAAACCAAATGTCCTAGAACGAAATTTTCAAATGTAACTACTAGAATGTGATACAATACACTATTGGGTGAAGTTTGGTTGACTTCTGCGCAGCGGTTTGGGAGTTAACATCAAAATTACATTTCTCGGCCATATCGCATAGATCTCACTGTGAAAAGGCTTAAATGGCTTTTTTGACCTAAGTTTGAGGATTGCGCTCAAATCAAATGTCCTAGAACCAAATTTCCACATGTAACTACTAGATTGTGATAAAATACACTAATGGGTGAAGTTTGGTTAACTTCTGCGCAGCGGTTTGGGAGTTAACATCAAAATTACATTTCTCGGCCATATCGCATAGATCTCACTGTGAAAAGGCTTAAATGACTTTTTTAATTAAGTTTCATGATTGCGCTCAAACAAAATTTCCTAGAACAAAATTTTCAAATGTAACTACTAGATTGTGATACAATACACTATTGGGTGAAGTTTGGTTGACTTCTGCGCAGCGGTTTGGGAGTTAACATCAAAATTACATTTCTCGGCCATATCGCATAGATCTCACTGTGAAAAGGCTTAAATGGCTTTTTTGACCTAAGTTTGAGGATTGCGCTCAAACCAAATGTCCTAGAACGAAATTTTCAAATGTAACTACTAGAATGTGATACAATACACTATTGGGTGAAGTTTGGTTGACTTCTGCGCAGCGGTTTGGGAGTTAACATCAAAATTACATTTCTCGGCCATATCGCATAGATCTCACTGTGAAAAGGCTTAAATGACTTTTTTAATTAAGTTTGATGATTGCGTTCAAACAAAATGTCCTAGAACAAAATTTTCAAATGTAACTACTAGATTGTGATACAATACACTATTGGATGAAGTTTGGTTGACTTCTGCGCAGCGGTTTGGGAGTTAACATCAAAATTACATTTCTCGGACATATCGCATAGATCTCACTGTGAAAAGGCTTAAATGGCTTTTTTGACCTAAGTTTGAGGATTGCGCTCAAACCAAATGTCCTAGAACGAAATTTTCAAATGTAACTACTAGAATGTGATACAATACACTATTGGGTGAAGTTTGGTTGACTTCTGCGCAGCGGTTTGGGAGTTAACATCAAAATTACATTTCTCGGCCATATCGCATAGATCTCACTGTGAAAAGGCTTAAATGGCTTTTTTGACCTAAGTTTGAGGATTGCGCTCAAATCAAATGTCCTAGAACCAAATTTCCACATGTAACTACTAGATTGTGATAAAATACACTAATGGGTGAAGTTTGGTTGACTTCTGCGCAGCGGTTTGGGAGTTAACATCAAAATTACATTTCTCGGCCATATCGCATAGATCTCACTGTGAAAAGGCTTAAATGACTTTTTTAATTAAGTTTGATGATTGCGCTCAAACAAAATTTCCTAGAACAAAATTTTCAAATGTAACTACTAGATTGTGATACAATACACTATTGGGTGAAGTTTGGTTGACTTCTGCGCAGCGGTTTGGGAGTTAACATCAAAATTACATTTCTCGGCCATATCGCATAGATCTCACTGTGAAAAGGCTTAAATGGCTTTTTTGACCTAAGTTTGAGGATTGCGCTCAAATCAAATGTCCTATAACCAAATTTCCACATGTAACTACTAGATTGTGATACAATACACTAATGGGTGAAGTTTGGTTGACTTCTGCGCAGCGGTTTGGGAGTTAACATCAAAATTACATTTCTCGGCCATATCGCATAGATCTCACTGTGAAAAGGCTTAAATGACTTTTTTAATTAAGTTTGATGATTGCGTTCAAACAAAATGTCCTAGAACAAAATTTTTAAATGTAACTACTAGATTGTGATACAATACACTATTGGGTGGTTTGGTTGACTTCTGCGCAGCGGTTTGGGAGTTAACATCAAAATTACATTTCTCGGCCATATCGCATAGATCTCACTGTGAAAAGGCTTAAATGGCTTTTTTGACCTAAGTTTGATGATTGCGCTCAAACAAAATTTCCTAGAACAAAATTTTCAAATGTAACTACTAGACTGTGATACAATACACTATTGGGTGAAGTTTGGTTGACTTCTGCGCAGCGGTTTGGGAGTTAACATCAAAATTACATTTCTCGGCCATATCGCATAGATCTCACTGTGAAAAGGCTTCAATGGCTTTTTTGACCTAAGTTTGAGGATTGCGCTCAAACCAAATGTCCTAGAACGAAATTTTCAAATGTAACTACTAGAATGTGATACAATACACTATTGGGTGAAGTTTGGTTGACTTCTGCGCAGCGGTTTGGGAGTTAACATCAAAATTACATTTCTCGGCCATATCGCATAGATCTCACTGTGAAAAGGCTTAAATGGCTTTTTTGACCTAAGTTTGAGGATTGCGCTCAAATCAAATGTCCTAGAACCAAATTTCCACATGTAACTACTAGATTGTGATAAAATACACTAATGGGTGAAGTTTGGTTAACTTCTGCGCAGCGGTTTGGGAGTTAACATCAAAATTACATTTCTCGGCCATATCGCATAGATCTCACTGTGAAAAGGCTTAAATGACTTTTTTAATTAAGTTTCATGATTGCGCTCAAACAAAATTTCCTAGAACAAAATTTTCAAATGTAACTACTAGATTGTGATACAATACACTATTGGGTGAAGTTTGGTTGACTTCTGCGCAGCGGTTTGGGAGTTAACATCAAAATTACATTTCTCGGCCATATCGCATAGATCTCACTGTGAAAAGGCTTAAATGACTTTTTTAATTAAGTTTGAGGATTGCGTTCAAACAAAATGTCCTAGAACAAAATTTTTAAATGTAACTACTAGATTGTGATACAATACACTATTGGGTGAAGTTTGGTTGACTTCTGCGCAGCGGTTTGGGAGTTAACATCAAAATTACATTTCTCGGCCATATCGCATAGATCTCACTGTGAAAAGGCTTAAATGGCTTTTTTGACCTAAGTTTGATGATTGCGCTCAAACAAAATTTCCTAGAACAAAATTTCCACATGTAACTACTAGATTGTGATACAATACACTATTGGGTGAAGTTTGGTTGACTTCTGCGCAGCGGTTTGGGAGTTAACATCAAAATTACATTTCTCGGCCATATCGCATAGATCTCACTGTGAAAAGGCTTAAATGGCTTTTTTGACCTAAGTTTGAGGATTGCGCTCAAACCAAATGTCCTAGAACGAAATTTTCAAATGTAACTACTAGAATGTGATACAATACACTATTGGGTGAAGTTTGGTTGACTTCTGCGCAGCGGTTTGGGAGTTAACATCAAAATTACATTTCTCGGCCATATCGCATAGATCTCACTGTGAAAAGGCTTAAATGGCTTTTTTGACCTAAGTTTGAGGATTGCGCTCAAATCAAATGTCCTAGAACCAAATTTCCACATGTAACTACTAGATTGTGATAAAATACACTAATGGGTGAAGTTTGGTTAACTTCTGCGCAGCGGTTTGGGAGTTAACATCAAAATTACATTTCTCGGCCATATCGCATAGATCTCACTGTGAAAAGGCTTAAATGACTTTTTTAATTAAGTTTCATGATTGCGCTCAAACAAAATTTCCTAGAACAAAATTTTCAAATGTAACTACTAGATTGTGATACAATACACTATTGGGTGAAGTTTGGTTGACTTCTGCGCAGCGGTTTGGGAGTTAACATCAAAATTACATTTCTCGGCCATATCGCATAGATCTCACTGTGAAAAGGCTTAAATGGCTTTTTTGACCTAAGTTTGAGGATTGCGCTCAAACCAAATGTCCTAGAACGAAATTTTCAAATGTAACTACTAGAATGTGATACAATACACTATTGGGTGAAGTTTGGTTGACTTCTGCGCAGCGGTTTGGGAGTTAACATCAAAATTACATTTCTCGGCCATATCGCATAGATCTCACTGTGAAAAGGCTTAAATGACTTTTTTAATTAAGTTTGATGATTGCGTTCAAACAAAATGTCCTAGAACAAAATTTTCAAATGTAACTACTAGATTGTGATACAATACACTATTGGATGAAGTTTGGTTGACTTCTGCGCAGCGGTTTGGGAGTTAACATCAAAATTACATTTCTCGGACATATCGCATAGATCTCACTGTGAAAAGGCTTAAATGGCTTTTTTGACCTAAGTTTGAGGATTGCGCTCAAACCAAATGTCCTAGAACGAAATTTTCAAATGTAACTACTAGAATGTGATACAATACACTATTGGGTGAAGTTTGGTTGACTTCTGCGCAGCGGTTTGGGAGTTAACATCAAAATTACATTTCTCGGCCATATCGCATAGATCTCACTGTGAAAAGGCTTAAATGGCTTTTTTGACCTAAGTTTGAGGATTGCGCTCAAATCAAATGTCCTAGAACCAAATTTCCACATGTAACTACTAGATTGTGATAAAATACACTAATGGGTGAAGTTTGGTTGACTTCTGCGCAGCGGTTTGGGAGTTAACATCAAAATTACATTTCTCGGCCATATCGCATAGATCTCACTGTGAAAAGGCTTAAATGACTTTTTTAATTAAGTTTGATGATTGCGCTCAAACAAAATTTCCTAGAACAAAATTTTCAAATGTAACTACTAGATTGTGATACAATACACTATTGGGTGAAGTTTGGTTGACTTCTGCGCAGCGGTTTGGGAGTTAACATCAAAATTACATTTCTCGGCCATATCGCATAGATCTCACTGTGAAAAGGCTTAAATGGCTTTTTTGACCTAAGTTTGAGGATTGCGCTCAAATCAAATGTCCTATAACCAAATTTCCACATGTAACTACTAGATTGTGATACAATACACTAATGGGTGAAGTTTGGTTGACTTCTGCGCAGCGGTTTGGGAGTTAACATCAAAATTACATTTCTCGGCCATATCGCATAGATCTCACTGTGAAAAGGCTTAAATGACTTTTTTAATTAAGTTTGATGATTGCGTTCAAACAAAATGTCCTAGAACAAAATTTTTAAATGTAACTACTAGATTGTGATACAATACACTATTGGGTGGTTTGGTTGACTTCTGCGCAGCGGTTTGGGAGTTAACATCAAAATTACATTTCTCGGCCATATCGCATAGATCTCACTGTGAAAAGGCTTAAATGGCTTTTTTGACCTAAGTTTGATGATTGCGCTCAAACAAAATTTCCTAGAACAAAATTTTCAAATGTAACTACTAGACTGTGATACAATACACTATTGGGTGAAGTTTGGTTGACTTCTGCGCAGCGGTTTGGGAGTTAACATCAAAATTACATTTCTCGGCCATATCGCATAGATCTCACTGTGAAAAGGCTTCAATGGCTTTTTTGACCTAAGTTTGAGGATTGCGCTCAAACCAAATGTCCTAGAACGAAATTTTCAAATGTAACTACTAGAATGTGATACAATACACTATTGGGTGAAGTTTGGTTGACTTCTGCGCAGCGGTTTGGGAGTTAACATCAAAATTACATTTCTCGGCCATATCGCATAGATCTCACTGTGAAAAGGCTTAAATGGCTTTTTTGACCTAAGTTTGAGGATTGCGCTCAAATCAAATGTCCTAGAACCAAATTTCCACATGTAACTACTAGATTGTGATAAAATACACTAATGGGTGAAGTTTGGTTAACTTCTGCGCAGCGGTTTGGGAGTTAACATCAAAATTACATTTCTCGGCCATATCGCATAGATCTCACTGTGAAAAGGCTTAAATGACTTTTTTAATTAAGTTTCATGATTGCGCTCAAACAAAATTTCCTAGAACAAAATTTTCAAATGTAACTACTAGATTGTGATACAATACACTATTGGGTGAAGTTTGGTTGACTTCTGCGCAGCGGTTTGGGAGTTAACATCAAAATTACATTTCTCGGCCATATCGCATAGATCTCACTGTGAAAAGGCTTAAATGGCTTTTTTGACCTAAGTTTGAGGATTGCGCTCAAACCAAATGTCCTAGAACGAAATTTTCAAATGTAACTACTAGAATGTGATACAATACACTATTGGGTGAAGTTTGGTTGACTTCTGCGCAGCGGTTTTGGAGTTAACATCAAAATTACATTTCTCGGCCATATCGCATAGATCTCACTGTGAAAAGGCTTAAATGGCTTTTTTGACCTAAGTTTGAGGATTGCGCTCAAATCAAATGTCCTAGAACCAAATTTCCATTTGTAACTACTAGATTGTGATACAATACACTAATGGGTGAAGTTTGGTTGACTTCTGCGCAGCGGTTTGGGAGTTAACATCAAAATTACATTTCTCGGCCATATCGCATAGATCTCACTGTGAAAAGGCTTAAATGACTTTTTTAATTAAGTTTGATGATTGCGCTCAAACAAAATTTCCTAGAACAAAATTTTCAAATGTAACTACTAGATTGTGATACAATACACTATTGGGTGAAGTTTGGTTGACTTCTGCGCAGCGGTTTGGGAGTTAACATCAATATTACATTTCTCGGCCATATCGCATAGATCTCACTGTGAAAAGGCTTAAATGGCTTTTTTGACCTAAGTTTGAGAATTGCGCTCAAATCAAATGTCCTATAACCAAATTTCCACATGTAACTACTAGATTGTGATACAATACACTAATGGGTGAAGTTTGGTTGACTTCTGCGCAGCGGTTTGGGAGTTAACATCAAAATTACATTTCTCGGCCATATCGCATAGATCTCACTGTGAAAAGGCTTAAATGACTTTTTTAATTAAGTTTGATGATTGCGTTCAAACAAAATGTCCTAGAACAAAATTTTTAAATGTAACTACTAGATTGTGATACAATACACTATTGGGTGAAGTTTGGTTGACTTCTGCGCAGCGGTTTGGGAGTTAACATCAAAATTACATTTCTCGGCCATATCGCATAGATCTCACTGTGAAAAGGCTTAAATGGCTTTTTTGACCTAAGTTTGAGGATTGCGCTCAAATCAAATGTCCTAGAACCAAATTTCCACATGTAACTACTAGATTGTGATACAATACACTAATGGGTGAAGTTTGGTTGACTTTTGCGCAGCGGTTTGGGAGTTAACATCAAAATTACATTTCTCGGCCATATCGCATAGATCTCACTGTGAAAAAGGCTTAAATGACTTTTTTAATTAAGTTTGATGATTGCGCTCAAACAAAATTTCCTAGAACAAAATTTTCAAATGTAACTACTAGATTGTGATACAATACACTATTGGGTGAAGTTTGGTTGACTTCTGCGCAGCGGTTTGGGAGTTAACATCAAAATTACATTTCTCGGCCATATCGCATAGATCTCACTGTGAAAAGGCTTAAATGGCTTTTTTGACCTAAGTTTGAGGATTGCGCTAAAATCAAATGTCCTAGAACCAAATTTCCACATGTAACTACTAGATTGTGATACAATACACTAATGGGTGAAGGTTGGTTTACTTCTGCGCAGCGGTTTGGGAGTTAACATCAAAATTACATTTCTCGGCCATATCGCATAGATCTCACTGTGAAAAGGCTTAAATGGCTTTTTTGACCTAAGTTTAATAATTGCGCTCAAACCAAATGTCCTAGAACGAAATTTTCAAATGTAACTACTAGAATGTGATACAATACACTATTGGGTGAAGTTTGGTTGACTTCTGCGCAGCGGTTTGGGAGTTAACATCAAAATTACATTTCTCGGCCATATCGCATAGATCTCACTGTGAAAAGGCTTAAATGGCTTTTTTGACCTAAGTTTGAGGATTGCGCTCAAATCAAATGTCCTAGAACCAAATTTCCACATGTAACTACTAGATTGTGATACAATACACTATTGGGTGAAGTTTGGTTTACTTCTGCGCAGCGGTTTGGGAGTTAACATCAAAATTACATTTCTCGGCCATATCGCATAGATCTCACTGTGAAAAGGCTTAAATGGCTTTTTTGACCTAAGTTTAATAATTGCGCTCAAACCAA
The DNA here is from genome assembly GCF_030265065.1 of Corythoichthys intestinalis. Lineage (NCBI taxonomy): Eukaryota > Metazoa > Chordata > Actinopteri > Syngnathiformes > Syngnathidae > Corythoichthys > Corythoichthys intestinalis. The sequence continues at coordinate 59,278,041 of NC_080402.1, forward strand.
ATGTCCTTGAACGAAATTTTAAAATGTAACTACTAGAATGTGATACAATACACTATTGGGTGAAGTTTGGTTGACTTCTGCGCAGCGGTTTGGGAGTTAACATCAAAATTACATTTTCTCGGCCATATCGCATAGATCTCACTGTGAAAAGGCTTAAATGGCTTTTTTGACCTAAGTTTGAGGATTGCGCTCAAACAAAATGTCCTAGAACAAAATTTTCAAATGTAACTACTAGATTGTGATACAATACACTATTGGGTGAAGTTTGGTTGACTTCTGCGCAGCGGTTTGGGAGTTAACATCAAAATTACATTTCTCGGCCATATCGCATAGATCTCACTGTGAAAAGGCTTAAATGACTTTTTTAATTAAGTTTGATGATTGCGTTCAAACAAAATGTCCTAGAACAAAATTTTCAAATGTAACTACTAGATTGTGATACAATACACTATTGTGTGAAGTTTGGTTGACTTCTGCGCAGCGGTTTGGGAGTGAACATCAAAATTACATTTCTCGGCCATATCGCATAGATCTCACTGTGAAAAGGCTTAAATGACTTTTTTAATTAAGTTTGATGATTGCGCTCAAACAAAATTTCCTAGAACAAAATTTTCAAATGTAACTACTAGATTGTGATACAATACACTATTGGGTGAAGTTTGGTTGACTTCTGCGCAGCGGTTTGGGAGTGAACATCAAAATTACATTTCTCGGCCATATCGCATAGATCTCACTGTGAAAAGGCTTAAATGGCTTTTTTGACCTAAGTTTGAGGATTGCGCTCAAATCAAATGTCCTAGAACCAAATTTCCACATGTAACTACTAGATTGTGATAAAATACACTAATGGGTGAAGTTTGGTTTACTTCTGCGCAGCGGTTTGGGAGTTAACATCAAAATTACATTTCTCGGCCATATCGCATAGATCTCACTGTGAAAAGGCTTAAATGACTTTTTTAATTAAGTTTGATGATTGCGCTCAAACAAAATTTCCTAGAACAAAATTTTCAAATGTAACTACTAGATTGTGATACAATACACTATTGGGTGAAGTTTGGTTGACTTCTGCGCAGCGGTTTGGGAGTTAACATCAATATTACATTTCTCGGCCATATCGCATAGATCTCACTGTGAAAAGGCTTAAATGGCTTTTTTGACCTAAGTTTGAGAATTGCGCTCAAATCAAATGTCCTATAACCAAATTTCCACATGTAACTACTAGATTGTGATACAATACACTAATGGGTGAAGTTTGGTTGACTTCTGCGCAGCGGTTTGGGAGTTAACATCAAAATTACATTTCTCGGCCATATCGCATAGATCTCACTGTGAAAAGGCTTAAATGACTTTTTTAATTAAGTTTGATGATTGCGTTCAAACAAAATGTCCTAGAACAAAATTTTTAAATGTAACTACTAGATTGTGATACAATACACTATTGGGTGAAGTTTGGTTGACTTCTGCGCAGCGGTTTGGGAGTTAACATCAAAATTACATTTCTCGGCCATATCGCATAGATCTCACTGTGAAAAGGCTTAAATGGCTTTTTTGACCTAAGTTTGAGGATTGCGCTCAAATCAAATGTCCTAGAACCAAATTTCCACATGTAACTACTAGATTGTGATACAATACACTAATGGGTGAAGTTTGGTTGACTTTTGCGCAGCGGTTTGGGAGTTAACATCAAAATTACATTTCTCGGCCATATCGCATAGATCTCACTGTGAAAAAGGCTTAAATGACTTTTTTAATTAAGTTTGATGATTGCGCTCAAACAAAATTTCCTAGAACAAAATTTTCAAATGTAACTACTAGATTGTGATACAATACACTATTGGGTGAAGTTTGGTTGACTTCTGCGCAGCGGTTTGGGAGTTAACATCAAAATTACATTTCTCGGCCATATCGCATAGATCTCACTGTGAAAAGGCTTAAATGGCTTTTTTGGCCTAAGTTTGAGGATTGCGCTAAAATCAAATGTCCTAGAACCAAATTTCCACATGTAACTACTAGATTGTGATACAATACACTAATGGGTGAAGGTTGGTTTACTTCTGCGCAGCGGTTTGGGAGTTAACATCAAAATTACATTTCTCGGCCATATCGCATAGATCTCACTGTGAAAAGGCTTAAATGGCTTTTTTGACCTAAGTTTAATAATTGCGCTCAAACCAAATGTCCTAGAACGAAATTTTCAAATGTAACTACTAGAATGTGATACAATACACTATTGGGTGAAGTTTGGTTGACTTCTGCGCAGCGGTTTGGGAGTTAACATCAAAATTACATTTCTCGGCCATATCGCATAGATCTCACTGTGAAAAGGCTTAAATGGCTTTTTTGACCTAAGTTTGAGGATTGCGCTCAAATCAAATGTCCTAGAACCAAATTTCCACATGTAACTACTAGATTGTGATACAATACACTATTGGGTGAAGTTTGGTTTACTTCTGCGCAGCGGTTTGGGAGTTAACATCAAAATTACATTTCTCGGCCATATCGCATAGATCTCACTGTGAAAAGGCTTAAATGGCTTTTTTGACCTAAGTTTAATAATTGCGCTCAAACCAAATGTCCTTGAACGAAATTTTAAAATGTAACTACTAGAATGTGATACAATACACTATTGGGTGAAGTTTGGTTGACTTCTGCGCAGCGGTTTGGGAGTTAACATCAAAATTACATTTTCTCGGCCATATCGCATAGATCTCACTGTGAAAAGGCTTAAATGGCTTTTTTGACCTAAGTTTGAGGATTGCGCTCAAACAAAATGTCCTAGAACAAAATTTTCAAATGTAACTACTAGATTGTGATACAATACACTATTGGGTGAAGTTTGGTTGACTTCTGCGCAGCGGTTTGGGAGTTAACATCAAAATTACATTTCTCGGCCATATCGCATAGATCTCACTGTGAAAAGGCTTAAATGACTTTTTTAATTAAGTTTGATGATTGCGTTCAAACAAAATGTCCTAGAACAAAATTTTCAAATGTAACTACTAGATTGTGATACAATACACTATTGTGTGAAGTTTGGTTGACTTCTGCGCAGCGGTTTGGGAGTGAACATCAAAATTACATTTCTCGGCCATATCGCATAGATCTCACTGTGAAAAGGCTTAAATGGCTTTTTTGACCTAAGTTTGAGGATTGCGCTCAAATCAAATGTCCTAGAACCAAATTTCCACATGTAACTACTAGATTGTGATAAAATACACTAATGGGTGAAGTTTGGTTGACTTCTGCGCAGCGGTTTGGGAGTTAACATCAAAATTACATTTCTCGGCCATATCGCATAGATCTCACTGTGAAAAGGCTTAAATGACTTTTTTAATTAAGTTTGATGATTGCGCTCAAACAAAATTTCCTAGAACAAAATTTTCAAATGTAACTAATAGATTGTGATACAATACACTATTGGGTGAAGTTTGGTTGACTTCTGCGCAGCGGTTTGGGAGTTAACATCAAAATTACATTTCTCGGCCATATCGCATAGATCTCACTGTGAAAAGGCTTAAATGGCTTTTTTGACCTAAGTTTGAGGATTGCGCTCAAATCAAATGTCCTATAACCAAATTTCCACATGTAACTACTAGATTGTGATACAATACACTAATGGGTGAAGTTTGGTTGACTTCTGCGCAGCGGTTTGGGAGTTAACATCAAAATTACATTTCTCGGCCATATCGCATAGATCTCACTGTGAAAAGGCTTAAATGACTTTTTTAATTAAGTTTGATGATTGCGTTCAAACAAAATGTCCTAGAACAAAATTTTTAAATGTAACTACTAGATTGTGATACAATACACTATTGGTTGAAGTTTGGTTGACTTCTGCGCAGCGGTTTGGGAGTTAACATCAAAATTACATTTCTCGGCCATATCGCATAGATCTCACTGTGAAAAGGCTTAAATGGCTTTTTTGACCTAAGTTTGAGGATTGCGCTCAAATCAAATGTCCTAGAACCAAATTTCCACATGTAACTACTAGATTGTGATAAAATACACTAATGGGTGAAGTTTGGTTGACTTCTGCGCAGCGGTTTGGGAGTTAACATCAAAATTACATTTCTCGGCCATATCGCATAGATCTCACTGTGAAAAGGCTTAAATGACTTTTTTAATTAAGTTTGATGATTGCGCTCAAACAAAATTTCCTAGAACGAAATTTTCAAATGTAACTACTAGAATGTGATACAATACACTATTGGGTGAAGTTTGGTTGACTTCTGCGCAGCGGTTTGGGAGTTAACATCAAAATTACATTTCTCGGCCATATCGCATAGATCTCACTGTGAAAAGGCTTAAATGGCTTTTTTGACCTAAGTTTGAGGATTGCGCTCCAACCAAATGTCCTAGAACAAAATTTTCAAATGTAACTACTAGATTGTGATACAATACACTATTGGGTGAAGTTTGGTTGACTTCTGCGCAGCGGTTTGGGAGTTAACATCAAAATTACATTTCTCGGCCATGTCGCATAGATCTCACTGTGAAAAGGCTTAAATGACTTTTTTAATTAAGTTTGATGATTGCGTTCAAACAAAATGTCCTAGAACAAAATTTTCAAATGTAACTACTAGATTGTGATACAATACACTATTGGGTGAAGTTTGGTTGACTTCTGCGCAGCGGTTTGGGAGTTAACATCAAAATTACATTTCTCGGCCATATCGCATAGATCTCACTGTGAAAAGGCTTAAATGGCTTTTTTGACCTAAGTTTGAGGATTGCGCTCAAACCAAATGTCCTAGAACGAAATTTTCAAATGTAACTACTAGAATGTGATACAATACACTATTGGGTGAAGTTTGGTTGACTTCTGCGCAGCGGTTTGGGAGTTAACATCAAAATTACATTTCTCGGCCATATCGCATAGATCTCACTGTGAAAAGGCTTAAATGGCTTTTTTGACCTAAGTTTGAGGATTGCGCTCAAATCAAATGTCCTAGAACCAAATTTCCACATGTAACTACTAGATTGTGATAAAATACACTAATGGGTGAAGTTTGGTTGACTTCTGCGCAGCGGTTTGGGAGTTAACATCAAAATTACATTTCTCGGCCATATCGCATAGATCTCACTGTGAAAAGGCTTAAATGACTTTTTTAATTAAGTTTGATGATTGCGCTCAAACAAAATTTCCTAGAACAAAATTTTCAAATGTAACTACTAGATTGTGATACAATACACTATTGGGTGAAGTTTGGTTGACTTCTGCGCAGCGGTTTGGGAGCGAACATCAAAATTACATTTCTCGGCCATATCGCATAGATCTCACTGTGAAAAGGCTTAAATGGCTTTTTTGACCTAAGTTTGAGGATTGCGCTCAAATCAAATGTCCTAGAACCAAATTTCCACATGTAACTACTAGATTGTGATAAAATACACTAATGGGTGAAGTTTGGTTGACTTCTGCGCAGCGGTTTGGGAGTTAACATCAAAATTACATTTCTCGGCCATATCGCATAGATCTCACTGTGAAAAGGCTTAAATGACTTTTTTAATTAAGTTTGATGATTGCGCTCAAACAAAATTTCCTAGAACAAAATTTTCAAATGTAACTACTAGATTGTGATACAATACACTATTGGGTGAAGTTTGGTTGACTTCTGCGCAGCGGTTTGGGAGTTAACATCAATATTACATTTCTCGGCCATATCGCATAGATCTCACTGTGAAAAGGCTTAAATGGCTTTTTTGACCTAAGTTTGAGAATTGCGCTCAAATCAAATGTCCTATAACCAAATTTCCACATGTAACTACTAGATTGTGATACAATACACTAATGGGTGAAGTTTGGTTGACTTCTGCGCAGCGGTTTGGGAGTTAACATCAAAATTACATTTCTCGGCCATATCGCATAGATCTCACTGTGAAAAGGCTTAAATGACTTTTTTAATTAAGTTTGATGATTGCGTTCAAACAAAATGTCCTAGAACAAAATTTTTAAATGTAACTACTAGATTGTGATACAATACACTATTGGGTGAAGTTTGGTTGACTTCTGCGCAGCGGTTTGGGAGTTAACATCAAAATTACATTTCTCGGCCATATCGCATAGATCTCACTGTGAAAAGGCTTAAATGGCTTTTTTGACCTAAGTTTGAGGATTGCGCTCAAATCAAATGTCCTAGAACAAAATTTCCACATGTAACTACTAGATTGTGATACAATACACTAATGGGTGAAGTTTGGTTGACTTCTGCGCAGCGGTTTGGGAGTTAACATCAAAATTACATTTCTCGGCCATATCGCATAGATCTCACTGTGAAAAGGCTTAAATGACTTTTTTAATTAAGTTTGATGATTGCGCTCAAACAAAATTTCCTAGAACAAAATTTTCAAATGTAACTACTAGATTGTGATACAATACACTATTGGGTGAAGTTTGGTTGACTTCTGCGCAGCGGTTTGGGAGTTAACATCAAAATTACATTTCTCGGCCATATCGCATAGATCTCACTGTGAAAAGGCTTAAATGGCTTTTTTGACCTAAGTTTGAGGATTGCGCTCAAATCAAATGTCCTATAACCAAATTTCCACATGTAACTACTAGATTGTGATACAATACACTAATGGGTGAAGTTTGGTTGACTTCTGCGCAGCGGTTTGGGAGTTAACATCAAAATTACATTTCTCGGCCATATCGCATAGATCTCACTGTGAAAAGGCTTAAATGACTTTTTTAATTAAGTTTGATGATTGCGTTCAAACAAAATGTCCTAGAACAAAATTTTTAAATGTAACTACTAGATTGTGATACAATACACTATTGGGTGAAGTTTGGTTGACTTCTGCGCAGCGGTTTGGGAGTTAACATCAAAATTACATTTCTCGGCCATATCGCATAGATCTCACTGTGAAAAGGCTTAAATGGCTTTTTTGACCTAAGTTTGAGGATTGCGCTCAAATCAAATGTCCTAGAACCAAATTTCCACATGTAACTACTAGATTGTGATAAAATACACTAATGGGTGAAGTTTGGTTGACTTCTGCGCAGCGGTTTGGGAGTTAACATCAAAATTACATTTCTCGGCCATATCGCATAGATCTCACTGTGAAAAGGCTTAAATGACTTTTTTAATTAAGTTTGATGATTGCGCTCAAACAAAATTTCCTAGAACGAAATTTTCAAATGTAACTACTAGAATGTGATACAATACACTATTGGGTGAAGTTTGGTTGACTTCTGCGCAGCGGTTTGGGAGTTAACATCAAAATTACATTTCTCGGCCATATCGCATAGATCTCACTGTGAAAAGGCTTAAATGGCTTTTTTGACCTAAGTTTGAGGATTGCGCTCAAACCAAATGTCCTAGAACAAAATTTTCAAATGTAACTACTAGATTGTGATACAATACACTATTGGGTGAAGTTTGGTTGACTTCTGCGCAGCGGTTTGGGAGTTAACATCAAAATTACATTTCTCGGCCATGTCGCATAGATCTCACTGTGAAAAGGCTTAAATGACTTTTTTAATTAAGTTTGATGATTGCGTTCAAACAAAATGTCCTAGAACAAAATTTTCAAATGTAACTACTAGATTGTGATACAATACACTATTGGGTGAAGTTTGGTTGACTTCTGCGCAGCGGTTTGGGAGTTAACATCAAAATTACATTTCTCGGCCATATCGCATAGATCTCACTGTGAAAAGGCTTAAATGGCTTTTTTGACCTAAGTTTGAGGATTGCGCTCAAATCAAATGTCCTAGAACCAAATTTCCACATGTAACTACTTGATTGTGATACAATACACTATTGGGTGAAGTTTGGTTTACTTCTGCGCAGCGGTTTGGGAGTTAACATCAAAATTACATTTCTCGGCCATATCGCATAGATCTCACTGTGAAAAGGCTTAAATGGCTTTTTTGACCTAAGTTTAATAATTGCGCTCAAACCAAATGTCCTTGAACGAAATTTTAAAATGTAACTACTAGAATGTGATACAATACACTATTGGGTGAAGTTTGGTTGACTTCTGCGCAGCGGTTTGGGAGTTAACATCAAAATTACATTTTCTCGGCCATATCGCATAGATCTCACTGTGAAAAGGCTTAAATGGCTTTTTTGACCTAAGTTTGAGGATTGCGCTCAAACAAAATGTCCTAGAACAAAATTTTCAAATGTAACTACTAGATTGTGATACAATACACTATTGGGTGAAGTTTGGTTGACTTCTGCGCAGCGGTTTGGGAGTTAACATCAAAATTACATTTCTCGGCCATATCGCATAGATCTCACTGTGAAAAGGCTTAAATGACTTTTTTAATTAAGTTTGATGATTGCGTTCAAACAAAATGTCCTAGAACAAAATTTTCAAATGTAACTACTAGATTGTGATACAATACACTATTGTGTGAAGTTTGGTTGACTTCTGCGCAGCGGTTTGGGAGTGAACATCAAAATTACATTTCTCGGCCATATCGCATAGATCTCACTGTGAAAAGGCTTAAATGACTTTTTTAATTAAGTTTGATGATTGCGCTCAAACAAAATTTCCTAGAACAAAATTTTCAAATGTAACTACTAGATTGTGATACAATACACTATTGGGTGAAGTTTGGTTGACTTCTGCGCAGCGGTTTGGGAGTGAACATCAAAATTACATTTCTCGGCCATATCGCATAGATCTCACTGTGAAAAGGCTTAAATGGCTTTTTTGACCTAAGTTTGAGGATTGCGCTCAAATCAAATGTCCTAGAACCAAATTTCCACATGTAACTACTAGATTGTGATAAAATACACTAATGGGTGAAGTTTGGTTGACTTCTGCGCAGCGGTTTGGGAGTTAACATCAAAATTACATTTCTCGGCCATATCGCATAGATCTCACTGTGAAAAGGCTTAAATGACTTTTTTAATTAAGTTTGATGATTGCGCTCAAACAAAATTTCCTAGAACAAAATTTTCAAATGTAACTACTAGATTGTGATACAATACACTATTGGGTGAAGTTTGGTTGACTTCTGCGCAGCGGTTTGGGAGTTAACATCAATATTACATTTCTCGGCCATATCGCATAGATCTCACTGTGAAAAGGCTTAAATGGCTTTTTTGACCTAAGTTTGAGAATTGCGCTCAAATCAAATGTCCTATAACCAAATTTCCACATGTAACTACTAGATTGTGATACAATACACTAATGGGTGAAGTTTGGTTGACTTCTGCGCAGCGGTTTGGGAGTTAACATCAAAATTACATTTCTCGGCCATATCGCATAGATCTCACTGTGAAAAGGCTTAAATGACTTTTTTAATTAAGTTTGATGATTGCGTTCAAACAAAATGTCCTAGAACAAAATTTTTAAATGTAACTACTAGATTGTGATACAATACACTATTGGGTGAAGTTTGGTTGACTTCTGCGCAGCGGTTTGGGAGTTAACATCAAAATTACATTTCTCGGCCATATCGCATAGATCTCACTGTGAAAAGGCTTAAATGGCTTTTTTGACCTAAGTTTGAGGATTGCGCTCAAATCAAATGTCCTAGAACCAAATTTCCACATGTAACTACTAGATTGTGATACAATACACTAATGGGTGAAGTTTGGTTGACTTTTGCGCAGCGGTTTGGGAGTTAACATCAAAATTACATTTCTCGGCCATATCGCATAGATCTCACTGTGAAAAAGGCTTAAATGACTTTTTTAATTAAGTTTGATGATTGCGCTCAAACAAAATTTCCTAGAACAAAATTTTCAAATGTAACTACTAGATTGTGATACAATACACTATTGGGTGAAGTTTGGTTGACTTCTGCGCAGCGGTTTGGGAGTTAACATCAAAATTACATTTCTCGGCCATATCGCATAGATCTCACTGTGAAAAGGCTTAAATGGCTTTTTTGACCTAAGTTTGAGGATTGCGCTAAAATCAAATGTCCTAGAACCAAATTTCCACATGTAACTACTAGATTGTGATACAATACACTAATGGGTGAAGGTTGGTTTACTTCTGCGCAGCGGTTTGGGAGTTAACATCAAAATTACATTTCTCGGCCATATCGCATAGATCTCACTGTGAAAAGGCTTAAATGGCTTTTTTGACCTAAGTTTAATAATTGCGCTCAAACCAAATGTCCTAGAACGAAATTTTCAAATGTAACTACTAGAATGTGATACAATACACTATTGGGTGAAGTTTGGTTGACTTCTGCGCAGCGGTTTGGGAGTTAACATCAAAATTACATTTCTCGGCCATATCGCATAGATCTCACTGTGAAAAGGCTTAAATGGCTTTTTTGACCTAAGTTTGAGGATTGCGCTCAAATCAAATGTCCTAGAACCAAATTTCCACATGTAACTACTAGATTGTGATACAATACACTATTGGGTGAAGTTTGGTTTACTTCTGCGCAGCGGTTTGGGAGTTAACATCAAAATTACATTTCTCGGCCATATCGCATAGATCTCACTGTGAAAAGGCTTAAATGGCTTTTTTGACCTAAGTTTAATAATTGCGCTCAAACCAAATGTCCTTGAACGAAATTTTAAAATGTAACTACTAGAATGTGATACAATACACTATTGGGTGAAGTTTGGTTGACTTCTGCGCAGCGGTTTGGGAGTTAACATCAAAATTACATTTTCTCGGCCATATCGCATAGATCTCACTGTGAAAAGGCTTAAATGGCTTTTTTGACCTAAGTTTGAGGATTGCGCTCAAACAAAATGTCCTAGAACAAAATTTTCAAATGTAACTACAAGATTGTGATACAATACACTATTGGGTGAAGTTTGGTTGACTTCTGCGCAGCGGTTTGGGAGTTAACATCAAAATTACATTTCTCGGCCATATCGCATAGATCTCACTGTGAAAAGGCTTAAATGACTTTTTTAATTAAGTTTGATGATTGCGTTCAAACAAAATGTCCTAGAACAAAATTTTCAAATGTAACTACTAGATTGTGATACAATACACTATTGTGTGAAGTTTGGTTGACTTCTGCGCAGCGGTTTGGGAGTGAACATCAAAATTACATTTCTCGGCCATATCGCATAGATCTCACTGTGAAAAGGCTTAAATGGCTTTTTTGACCTAAGTTTGAGGATTGCGCTCAAATCAAATGTCCTAGAACCAAATTTCCACATGTAACTACTAGATTGTGATAAAATACACTAATGGGTGAAGTTTGGTTGACTTCTGCGCAGCGGTTTGGGAGTTAACATCAAAATTACATTTCTCGGCCATATCGCATAGATCTCACTGTGAAAAGGCTTAAATGACTTTTTTAATTAAGTTTGATGATTGCGCTCAAACAAAATTTCCTAGAACAAAATTTTCAAATGTAACTACTAGATTGTGATACAATACACTATTGGGTGAAGTTTGGTTGACTTCTGCGCAGCGGTTTGGGAGTTAACATCAAAATTACATTTCTCGGCCATATCGCATAGATCTCACTGTGAAAAGGCTTAAATGACTTTTTTAATTAAGTTTGATGATTGCGTTCAAACAAAATGACCTAGAACAAAATTTTTAAATGTAACTACTAGATTGTGATACAATACACTATTGGGTGAAGTTTGGTTGACTTCTGCGCAGCGGTTTGGGAGTTAACATCAAAATTACATTTCTCGGCCATATCGCATAGATCTCACTGTGAAAAGGCTTAAATGGCTTTTTTGACCTAAGTTTGAGGATTGCGCTCAAATCAAATGTCCTAGAACCAAATTTCCACATGTAACTACTAGATTGTGATAAAATACACTAATGGGTGAAGTTTGGTTGACTTCTGCGCAGCGGTTTGGGAGTTAACATCAAAATTACATTTCTCGGCCATATCGCATAGATCTCACTGTGAAAAGGCTTAAATGACTTTTTTAATTAAGTTTGATGATTGCGCTCAAACAAAATTTCCTAGAACGAAATTTTCAAATGTAACTACTAGAATGTGATACAATACACTATTGGGTGAAGTTTGGTTGACTTCTGCGCAGCGGTTTGGGAGTGAACATCAAAATTACATTTCTCGGCCATATCGCATAGATCTCACTGTGAAAAGGCTTAAATGGCTTTTTTGACCTAAGTTTGAGGATTGCGCTCAAATCAAATGTCCTAGAACCAAATTTCCACATGTAACTACTAGATTGTGATACAATACACTAATGGGTGAAGTTTGGTTGACTTCTGCGCAGCGGTTTGGGAGTTAACATCAAAATTACATTTCTCGGCCATATCGCATAGATCTCACTGTGAAAAGGCTTAAATGACTTTTTTAATTAAGTTTGATGATTGCGCTCAAACAAAATTTCCTAGAACAAAATTTTCAAATGTAACTACTAGATTGTGATACAATACACTATTGGGTGAAGTTTGGTTGACTTCTGCGCAGCGGTTTGGGAGTTAACATCAAAATTACATTTCTCGGCCATATCGCATAGATCTCACTGTGAAAAGGCTTAAATGACTTTTTTAATTAAGTTTGATGATTGCGTTCAAATCAAATGTCCTAGAACCAAATTTCCACATGTAACTACTAGATTGTGATACAATACACTAATGGGTGAAGTTTGGTTGACTTTTGCGCAGCGGTTTGGGAGTTAACATCAAAATTACATTTCTCGGCCATATCGCATAGATCTCACTGTGAAAAAGGCTTAAATGACTTTTTTAATTAAGTTTGATGATTGCGCTCAAATAAAATTTCCTAGAACAAAATTTTCAAATGTAACTACTAGATTGTAATACAATACACTATTGGGTGAAGTTTGGTTGACTTCTGCGCAGCGGTTTGGGAGTTAACATCAAAATTACATTTCTCGGCCATATCGCATAGATCTCACTGTGAAAAGGCTTAAATGGCTTTTTTGACCTAAGTTTGAGGATTGCGCTCAAATCAAATGTCCTAGAACCAAATTTCCACATGTAACTACTAGATTGTGATACAATACACTAATGGGTGAAGGTTGGTTGACTTCTGCGCAGCGGTTTGGGAGTTAACATCAAAATTACATTTCTCGGCCATATCGCATAGATCTCACTGTGAAAAGGCTTAAATGGCTTTTTTGACCTAAGTTTGAGGATTGCGCTCAAACAAAATGTCCTAGAACAAAATTTTCAAATGTAACTACTAGATTGTGATACAATACACTATTGGGTGAAGTTTGGTTGACTTCTGCGCAGCGGTTTGGGAGTTAACATCAAAATTACATTTCTCGGCCATATCGCATAGATCTCACTGTGAAAAGGCTTAAATGACTTTTTTAATTAAGTTTGATGATTGCGTTCAAACAAAATGTCCTAGAACAAAATTTTCAAATGTAACTACTAGATTGTGATACAATACACTATTGGGTGAAGTTTGGTTGACTTCTGCGCAGCGGTTTGGGAGTTAACATCAAAATTACATTTCTCGGCCATATCGCATAGATCTCACTGTGAAAAGGCTTAAATGGCTTTTTTGACCTAAGTTTGAGGATTGCGCTCAAACCAAATGTCCTAGAACGAAATTTTCAAATGTAACTACTAGAATGTGATACAATACACTATTGGGTGAAGTTTGGTTGACTTCTGCGCAGCGGTTTGGGAGTTAACATCAAAATTACATTTCTCGGCCATATCGCATAGATCTCACTGTGAAAAGGCTTAAATGGCTTTTTTGACCTAAGTTTGAGGATTGCGCTCAAATCAAATGTCCTAGAACCAAATTTCCACATGTAACTACTAGATTGTGATAAAATACACTAATGGGTGAAGTTTGGTTGACTTCTGCGCAGCGGTTTGGGAGTTAACATCAAAATTACATTTCTCGGCCATATCGCATAGATCTCACTGTGAAAAGGCTTAAATGACTTTTTTAATTAAGTTTGATGATTGCGCTCAAACAAAATTTCCTAGAACAAAATTTTCAAATGTAACTACTAGATTGTGATACAATACACTATTGGGTGAAGTTTGGTTGACTTCTGCGCAGCGGTTTGGGAGTGAACATCAAAATTACATTTCTCGGCCATATCGCATAGATCTCACTGTGAAAAGGCTTAAATGGCTTTTTTGACCTAAGTTTGAGGATTGCGCTCAAATCAAATGTCCTAGAACCAAATTTCCACATGTAACTACTAGATTGTGATAAAATACACTAATGGGTGAAGTTTGGTTGACTTCTGCGCAGCGGTTTGGGAGTTAACATCAAAATTACATTTCTCGGCCATATCGCATAGATCTCACTGTGAAAAGGCTTAAATGACTTTTTTAATTAAGTTTGATGATTGCGCTCAAACAAAATTTCCTAGAACAAAATTTTCAAATGTAACTACTAGATTGTGATACAATACACTATTGGGTGAAGTTTGGTTGACTTCTGCGCAGCGGTTTGGGAGTTAACATCAAAATTACATTTCTCGGCCATATCGCATAGATCTCACTGTGAAAAGGCTTAAATGGCTTTTTTGACCTAAGTTTGAGGATTGCGCTCAAACCAAATGTCCTAGAACGAAATTTTCAAATGTAACTACTAGAATGTGATACAATACACTATTGGGTGAAGTTTGGTTGACTTCTGCGCAGCGGTTTGGGAGTTAACATCAAAATTACATTTCTCGGCCATATCGCATAGATCTCACTGTGAAAAGGCTTAAATGGCTTTTTTGACCTAAGTTTGAGGATTGCGCTCAAATCAAATGTCCTAGAACCAAATTTCCACATGTAACTACTAGATTGTGATAAAATACACTAATGGGTGAAGTTTGGTTGACTTCTGCGCAGCGGTTTGGGAGTTAACATCAAAATTACATTTCTCGGCCATATCGCATAGATATTACTGTGAAAAGGCTTAAATGACTTTTTTAATTAAGTTTGATGATTGCGCTCAAACAAAATTTCCTAGAACAAAATTTTCAAATGTAACTACTAGATTGTGATACAATACACTATTGGGTGAAGTTTGGTTGACTTCTGCGCAGCGGTTTGGGAGTGAACATCAAAATTACATTTCTCGGCCATATCGCATAGATCTCACTGTGAAAAGGCTTAAATGGCTTTTTTGACCTAAGTTTGAGGATTGCGCTCAAATCAAATGTCCTAGAACCAAATTTCCACATGTAACTACTAGATTGTGATAAAATACACTAATGGGTGAAGTTTGGTTGACTTCTGCGCAGCGGTTTGGGAGTTAACATCAAAATTACATTTCTCGGCCATATCGCATAGATCTCACTGTGAAAAGGCTTAAATGACTTTTTTAATTAAGTTTGATGATTGCGCTCAAACAAAATTTCCTAGAACAAAATTTTCAAATGTAACTACTAGATTGTGATACAATACACTATTGGGTGAAGTTTGGTTGACTTCTGCGCAGCGGTTTGGGAGTTAACATCAATATTACATTTCTCGGCCATATCGCATAGATCTCACTGTGAAAAGGCTTAAATGGCTTTTTTGACCTAAGTTTGAGAATTGCGCTCAAATCAAATGTCCTATAACCAAATTTCCACATGTAACTACTAGATTGTGATACAATACACTAATGGGTGAAGTTTGGTTGACTTCTGCGCAGCGGTTTGGGAGTTAACATCAAAATTACATTTCTCGGCCATATCGCATAGATCTCACTGTGAAAAGGCTTAAATGACTTTTTTAATTAAGTTTGATGATTGCGTTCAAACAAAATGTCCTAGAACAAAATTTTTAAATGTAACTACTAGATTGTGATACAATACACTATTGGGTGAAGTTTGGTTGACTTCTGCGCAGCGGTTTGGGAGTTAACATCAAAATTACATTTCTCGGCCATATCGCATAGATCTCACTGTGAAAAGGCTTAAATGGCTTTTTTGACCTAAGTTTGAGGATTGCGCTCAAATCAAATGTCCTAGAACCAAATTTCCACATGTAACTACTAGATTGTGATAAAATACACTAATGGGTGAAGTTTGGTTGACTTCTGCGCAGCGGTTTGGGAGTTAACATCAAAATTACATTTCTCGGCCATATCGCATAGATCTCACTGTGAAAAGGCTTAAATGACTTTTTTAATTAAGTTTGATGATTGCGCTCAAACAAAATTTCCTAGAACAAAATTTTCAAATGTAACTACTAGATTGTGATACAATACACTATTGGGTGAAGTTTGGTTGACTTCTGCGCAGCGGTTTGGGAGTTAACATCAAAATTACATTTCTCGGCCATATCGCATAGATCTCACTGTGAAAAGGCTTAAATGACTTTTTTAATTAAGTTTGATGATTGCGTTCAAACAAAATGTCCTAGAACAAAATTTTCAAATGTAACTACTAGATTGTAATACAATACACTATTGGGTGAAGTTTGGTTGACTTCTGCGCAGCGGTTTGGGAGTTAACATCAAAATTACATTTCTCGGCCATATCGCATAGATCTCACTGTGAAAAGGCTTAAATGGCTTTTTTGACCTAAGTTTGAGGATTGCGCTCAAACAAAATGTCCTAGAACAAAATTTTCAAATGTAACTACTAGATTGTGATACAATACACTATTGGGTGAAGTTTGGTTGACTTCTGCGCAGCGGTTTGGGAGTTAACATCAAAATTACATTTCTCGGCCATATCGCATAGATCTCACTGTGAAAAGGCTTAAATGACTTTTTTAATTAAGTTTGATGATTGCGTTCAAACAAAATGTCCTAGAACAAAATTTTCAAATGTAACTACTAGATTGTGATACAATACACTATTGGGTGAAGTTTGGTTGACTTCTGCGCAGCGGTTTGGGAGTTAACATCAAAATTACATTTCTCGGCCATATCGCATAGATCTCACTGTGAAAAGGCTTAAATGGCTTTTTTGACCTAAGTTTGAGGATTGCGCTCAAACCAAATGTCCTAGAACGAAATTTTCAAATGTAACTACTAGAATGTGATACAATACACTATTGGGTGAAGTTTGGTTGACTTCTGCGCAGCGGTTTGGGAGTTAACATCAAAATTACATTTCTCGGCCATATCGCATAGATCTCACTGTGAAAAGGCTTAAATGGCTTTTTTGACCTAAGTTTGAGGATTGCGCTCAAATCAAATGTCCTAGAACCAAATTTCCACATGTAACTACTAGATTGTGATAAAATACACTAATGGGTGAAGTTTGGTTGACTTCTGCGCAGCGGTTTGGGAGTTAACATCAAAATTACATTTCTCGGCCATATCGCATAGATCTCACTGTGAAAAGGCTTAAATGACTTTTTTAATTAAGTTTGATGATTGCGCTCAAACAAAATTTCCTAGAACAAAATTTTCAAATGTAACTACTAGATTGTGATACAATACACTATTGGGTGAAGTTTGGTTGACTTCTGCGCAGCGGTTTGGGAGTGAACATCAAAATTACATTTCTCGGCCATATCGCATAGATCTCACTGTGAAAAGGCTTAAATGGCTTTTTTGACCTAAGTTTGAGGATTGCGCTCAAATCAAATGTCCTAGAACCAAATTTCCACATGTAACTACTAGATTGTGATAAAATACACTAATGGGTGAAGTTTGGTTGACTTCTGCGCAGCGGTTTGGGAGTTAACATCAAAATTACATTTCTCGGCCATATCGCATAGATCTCACTGTGAAAAGGCTTAAATGACTTTTTTAATTAAGTTTGATGATTGCGCTCAAACAAAATTTCCTAGAACAAAATTTTCAAATGTAACTACTACATTGTGATACAATACACTATTGGGTGAAGTTTGGTTGACTTCTGCGCAGCGGTTTGGGAGTTAACATCAAAATTACATTTCTCGGCCATATCGCATAGATCTCACTGTGAAAAGGCTTAAATGGCTTTTTTGACCTAAGTTTGAGGATTGCGCTCAAATCAAATGTCCTATAACCAAATTTCCACATGTAACTACTAGATTGTGATACAATACACTAATGGGTGAAGTTTGGTTGACTTCTGCGCAGCGGTTTGGGAGTTAACATCAAAATTACATTTCTCGGCCATATCGCATAGATCTCACTGTGAAAAGGCTTAAATGACTTTTTTAATTAAGTTTGATGATTGCGTTCAAACAAAATGTCCTAGAACAAAATTTTTAAATGTAACTACTAGATTGTGATACAATACACTATTGGGTGAAGTTTGGTTGACTTCTGCGCAGCGGTTTGGGAGTTAACATCAAAATTACATTTCTCGGCCATATCGCATAGATCTCACTGTGAAAAGGCTTAAATGGCTTTTTTGACCTAAGTTTGAGGATTGCGCTCAAATCAAATGTCCTAGAACCAAATTTCCACATGTAACTACTAGATTGTGATAAAATACACTAATGGGTGAAGTTTGGTTGACTTCTGCGCAGCGGTTTGGGAGTTAACATCAAAATTACATTTCTCGGCCATATCGCATAGATCTCACTGTGAAAAGGCTTAAATGACTTTTTTAATTAAGTTTGATGATTGCGCTCAAACAAAATTTCCTAGAACGAAATTTTCAAATGTAACTACTAGAATGTGATACAATACACTATTGGGTGAAGTTTGGTTGACTTCTGCGCAGCGGTTTGGGAGTTAACATCAAAATTACATTTCTCGGCCATATCGCATAGATCTCACTGTGAAAAGGCTTAAATGGCTTTTTTGACCTAAGTTTGAGGATTGCGCTCAAACCAAATGTCCTAGAACAAAATTTTCAAATGTAACTACTAGAATGTGATACAATACACTATTGGGTGAAGTTTGGTTGACTTCTACGCAGCGGTTTGGGAGTTAACATCAAAATTACATTTCTCGGCCATATCGCATAGATCTCACTGTGAAAAGGCTTAAATGGCTTTTTTGACCTAAGTTTGAGGATTGCGCTCAAATCAAATGTCCTAGAACCAAATTTCCACATGTAACTACTAGATTGTGATAAAATACACTAATGGGTGAAGTTTGGTTAACTTCTGCGCAGCGGTTTGGGAGTTAACATCAAAATTACATTTCTCGGCCATATCGCATAGATCTCACTGTGAAAAGGCTTAAATGACTTTTTTAATTAAGTTTGATGATTGCGCTCAAACAAAATTTCCTAGAACAAAATTTTCAAATGTAACTACTAGATTGTGATACAATACACTATTGGGTGAAGTTTGGTTGACTTCTGCGCAGCGGTTTGGGAGTTAACATCAAAATTACATTTCTCGGCCATATCGCATAGATCTCACTGTGAAAAGGCTTAAATGGCTTTTTTGACCTAAGTTTGAGGATTGCGCTCAAACCAAATGTCCTAGAACGAAATTTTCAAATGTAACTACTAGAATGTGATACAATACACTATTGGGTGAAGTTTGGTTGACTTCTGCGCAGCGGTTTGGGAGTTAACATCAAAATTACATTTCTCGGCCATATCGCATAGATCTCACTGTGAAAAGGCTTAAATGGCTTTTTTGACCTAAGTTTGAGGATTGCGCTCAAATCAAATGTCCTAGAACCAAATTTCCATTTGTAACTACTAGATTGTGATAAAATACACTAATGGGTGAAGTTTGGTTGACTTCTGCGCAGCGGTTTGGGAGTTAACATCAAAATTACATTTCTCGGCCATATCGCATAGATCTCACTGTGAAAAGGCTTAAATGACTTTTTTAATTAAGTTTGATGATTGCGCTCAAACAAAATTTCCTAGAACAAAATTTTCAAATGTAACTACTAGAATGTGATACAATACACTATTGGGTGAAGTTTGGTTGACTTCTGCGCAGCGGTTTGGAAGTGAACATCAAAATTACATTTCTCGGCCATATCGCATAGATCTCACTGTGAAAAGGCTTAAATGGCTTTTTTGACCTAAGTTTGAGGATTGCGCTCAAATCAAATGTCCTAGAACCAAATTTCCACATGTAACTACTAGATTGTGATAAAATACACTAATGGGTGAAGTTTGGTTGACTTCTGCGCAGCGGTTTGGGAGTTAACATCAAAATTACATTTCTCGGCCATATCGCATAGATCTCACTGTGAAAAGGCTTAAATGACTTTTTTAATTAAGTTTGATGATTGCGCTCAAACAAAATTTCCTAGAACAAAATTTTCAAATGTAACTACTAGATTGTGATACAATACACTATTGGGTGAAGTTTGGTTGACTTCTGCGCAGCGGTTTGGGAGTTAACATCAAAATTACATTTCTCGGCCATATCGCATAGATCTCACTGTGAAAAGGCTTAAATGGCTTTTTTGACCTAAGTTTGAGGATTGCGCTCAAATCAAATGTCCTATAACCAAATTTCCACATGTAACTACTAGATTGTGATACAATACACTAATGGGTGAAGTTTGGTTGACTTCTGCGCAGCGGTTTGGGAGTTAACATCAAAATTACATTTCTCGGCCATATCGCATAGATCTCACTGTGAAAAGGCTTAAATGACTTTTTTAATTAAGTTTGATGATTGCGTTCAAACAAAATGTCCTAGAACAAAATTTTTAAATGTAACTACTAGATTGTGATACAATACACTATTGGGTGAAGTTTGGTTGACTTCTGCGCAGCGGTTTGGGAGTTAACATCAAAATTACATTTCTCGGCCATATCGCATAGATCTCACTGTGAAAAGGCTTAAATGGCTTTTTTGACCTAAGTTTGAGGATTGCGCTCAAATCAAATGTCCTAGAACCAAATTTCCACATGTAACTACTAGATTGTGATAAAATACACTAATGGGTGAAGTTTGGTTGACTTCTGCGCAGCGGTTTGGGAGTTAACATCAAAATTACATTTCTCGGCCATATCGCATAGATCTCACTGTGAAAAGGCTTAAATGACTTTTTTTATTAAGTTTGATGATTGCGCTCAAACAAAATTTCCTAGAACGAAATTTTCAAATGTAACTACTAGAATGTGATACAATACACTATTGGGTGAAGTTTGGTTGACTTCTGCGCAGCGGTTTGGGAGTTAACATCAAAATTACATTTCTCGGCCATATCGCATAGATCTCACTGTGAAAAGGCTTAAATGGCTTTTTTGACCTAAGTTTGAGGATTGCGCTCAAATCAAATGTCCTAGAACCAAATTTCCACATGTAACTACTAGATTGTGATAAAATACACTAATGGGTGAAGTTTGGTTAACTTCTGCGCAGCGGTTTGGGAGTTAACATCAAAATTACATTTCTCGGCCATATCGCATAGATCTCACTGTGAAAAGGCTTAAATGACTTTTTTAATTAAGTTTGATGATTGCGCTCAAACAAAATTTCCTAGAACAAAATTTTCAAATGTAACTACTAGATTGTGATACAATACACTATTGGGTGAAGTTTGGTTGACTTCTGCGCAGCGGTTTGGGAGTTAACATCAAAATTACATTTCTCGGCCATATCGCATAGATCTCACTGTGAAAAGGCTTAAATGGCTTTTTTGACCTAAGTTTGAGGATTGCGCTCAAACCAAATGTCCTAGAACGAAATTTTCAAATGTAACTACTAGAATGTGATACAATACACTATTGGGTGAAGTTTGGTTGACTTCTGCGCAGCGGTTTGGGAGTTAACATCAAAATTACATTTCTCGGCCATATCGCATAGATCTCACTGTGAAAAGGCTTAAATGGCTTTTTTGACCTAAGTTTGAGGATTGCGCTCAAATCAAATGTCCTAGAACCAAATTTCCATTTGTAACTACTAGATTGTGATAAAATACACTAATGGGTGAAGTTTGGTTGACTTCTGCGCAGCGGTTTGGGAGTTAACATCAAAATTACATTTCTCGGCCATATCGCATAGATCTCACTGTGAAAAGGCTTAAATGACTTTTTTAATTAAGTTTGATGATTGCGCTCAAACAAAATTTCCTAGAACAAAATTTTCAAATGTAACTACTAGAATGTGATACAATACACTATTGGGTGAAGTTTGGTTGACTTCTGCGCAGCGGTTTGGAAGTGAACATCAAAATTACATTTCTCGGCCATATCGCATAGATCTCACTGTGAAAAGGCTTAAATGGCTTTTTTGACCTAAGTTTGAGGATTGCGCTCAAATCAAATGTCCTAGAACCAAATTTCCACATGTAACTACTAGATTGTGATAAAATACACTAATGGGTGAAGTTTGGTTGACTTCTGCGCAGCGGTTTGGGAGTTAACATCAAAATTACATTTCTCGGCCATATCGCATAGATCTCACTGTGAAAAGGCTTAAATGACTTTTTTAATTAAGTTTGATGATTGCGCTCAAACAAAATTTCCTAGAACAAAATTTTCAAATGTAACTACTAGATTGTGATACAATACACTATTGGGTGAAGTTTGGTTGACTTCTGCGCAGCGGTTTGGGAGTTAACATCAAAATTACATTTCTCGGCCATATCGCATAGATCTCACTGTGAAAAGGCTTAAATGGCTTTTTTGACCTAAGTTTGAGGATTGCGCTCAAATCAAATGTCCTATAACCAAATTTCCACATGTAACTACTAGATTGTGATACAATACACTAATGGGTGAAGTTTGGTTGACTTCTGCGCAGCGGTTTGGGAGTTAACATCAAAATTACATTTCTCGGCCATATCGCATAGATCTCACTGTGAAAAGGCTTAAATGACTTTTTTAATTAAGTTTGATGATTGCGTTCAAACAAAATGTCCTAGAACAAAATTTTTAAATGTAACTACTAGATTGTGATACAATACACTATTGGGTGAAGTTTGGTTGACTTCTGCGCAGCGGTTTGGGAGTTAACATCAAAATTACATTTCTCGGCCATATCGCATAGATCTCACTGTGAAAAGGCTTAAATGGCTTTTTTGACCTAAGTTTGAGGATTGCGCTCAAATCAAATGTCCTAGAACCAAATTTCCACATGTAACTACTAGATTGTGATACAATACACTAATGGGTGAAGTTTGGTTGACTTCTGCGCAGCGGTTTGGGAGTTAACATCAAAATTACATTTCTCGGCCATATCGCATAGATCTCACTGTGAAAAGGCTTAAATGGCTTTTTTGACCTAAGTTTGAGGATTGCGCTCAAACAAAATGTCCTAGAACAAAATTTTCAAATGTAACTACTAGATTGTGATACAATACACTATTGGGTGAAGTTTGGTTGACTTCTGCGCAGCGGTTTGGGAGTTAACATCAAAATTACATTTCTCGGCCATATCGCATAGATCTCACTGTGAAAAGGCTTAAATGACTTTTTTAATTAAGTTTGATGATTGCGTTCAAACAAAATGTCCTAGAACAAAATTTTCAAATGTAACTACTAGATTGTGATACAATACACTATTGGGTGAAGTTTGGTTGACTTCTGCGCAGCGGTTTGGGAGTTAACATCAAAATTACATTTCTCGGCCATATCGCATAGATCTCACTGTGAAAAGGCTTAAATGGCTTTTTTGACCTAAGTTTGAGGATTGCGCTCAAACCAAATGTCCTAGAACGAAATTTTCAAATGTAACTACTAGAATGTGATACAATACACTATTGGGTGAAGTTTGGTTGACTTCTGCGCAGCGGTTTGGGAGTTAACATCAAAATTACATTTCTCGGCCATATCGCATAGATCTCACTGTGAAAAGGCTTAAATGGCTTTTTTGACCTAAGTTTGAGGATTGCGCTCAAATCAAATGTCCTAGAACCAAATTTCCACATGTAACTACTAGATTGTGATAAAATACACTAATGGGTGAAGTTTGGTTGACTTCTGCGCAGCGGTTTGGGAGTTAACATCAAAATTACATTTCTCGGCCATATCGCATAGATCTCACTGTGAAAAGGCTTAAATGACTTTTTTAATTAAGTTTGATGATTGCGCTCAAACAAAATTTCCTAGAACAAAATTTTCAAATGTAACTACTAGATTGTGATACAATACACTATTGGGTGAAGTTTGGTTGACTTCTGCGCAGCGGTTTGGGAGTGAACATCAAAATTACATTTCTCGGCCATATCGCATAGATCTCACTGTGAAAAGGCTTAAATGGCTTTTTTGACCTAAGTTTGAGGATTGCGCTCAAATCAAATGTCCTAGAACCAAATTTCCACATGTAACTACTAGATTGTGATAAAATACACTAATGGGTGAAGTTTGGTTGACTTCTGCGCAGCGGTTTGGGAGTGAACATCAAAATTACATTTCTCGGCCATATCGCATAGATCTCACTGTGAAAAGGCTTAAATGGCTTTTTTGACCTAAGTTTGAGGATTGCGCTCAAATCAAATGTCCTAGAACCAAATTTCCACATGTAACTACTAGATTGTGATAAAATACACTAATGGGTGAAGTTTGGTTGACTTCTGCGCAGCGGTTTGGGAGTTAACATCAAAATTACATTTCTCGGCCATATCGCATAGATCTCACTGTGAAAAGGCTTAAATGACTTTTTTAATTAAGTTTGATGATTGCGCTCAAACAAAATTTCCTAGAACAAAATTTTCAAATGTAACTACTAGATTGTGATACAATACACTATTGGGTGAAGTTTGGTTGACTTCTGCGCAGCGGTTTGGGAGTTAACATCAATATTACATTTCTCGGCCATATCGCATAGATCTCACTGTGAAAAGGCTTAAATGGCTTTTTTGACCTAAGTTTGAGAATTGCGCTCAAATCAAATGTCCTATAACCAAATTTCCACATGTAACTACTAGATTGTGATACAATACACTAATGGGTGAAGTTTGGTTGACTTCTGCGCAGCGGTTTGGGAGTTAACATCAAAATTACATTTCTCGGCCATATCGCATAGATCTCACTGTGAAAAGGCTTAAATGACTTTTTTAATTAAGTTTGATGATTGCGTTCAAACAAAATGTCCTAGAACAAAATTTTTAAATGTAACTACTAGATTGTGATACAATACACTATTGGGTGAAGTTTGGTTGACTTCTGCGCAGCGGTTTGGGAGTTAACATCAAAATTACATTTCTCGGCCATATCGCATAGATCTCACTGTGAAAAGGCTTAAATGGCTTTTTTGACCTAAGTTTGAGGATTGCGCTCAAATCAAATGTCCTAGAACCAAATTTCCACATGTAACTACTAGATTGTGATAAAATACACTAATGGGTGAAGTTTGGTTGACTTCTGCGCAGCGGTTTGGGAGTTAACATCAAAATTACATTTCTCGGCCATATCGCATAGATCTCACTGTGAAAAGGCTTAAATGACTTTTTTAATTAAGTTTGATGATTGCGCTCAAACAAAATTTCCTAGAACAAAATTTTCAAATGTAACTACTAGATTGTGATACAATACACTATTGGGTGAAGTTTGGTTGACTTCTGCGCAGCGGTTTGGGAGTTAACATCAAAATTACATTTCTCGGCCATATCGCATAGATCTCACTGTGAAAAGGCTTAAATGACTTTTTTAATTAAGTTTGATGATTGCGTTCAAACAAAATGTCCTAGAACAAAATTTTCAAATGTAACTACTAGATTGTGATACAATACACTATTGGGTGAAGTTTGGTTGACTTCTGCGCAGCGGTTTGGGAGTTAACATCAAAATTACATTTCTCGGCCATATCGCATAGATCTCACTGTGAAAAGGCTTAAATGGCTTTTTTGACCTAAGTTTGAGGATTGCGCTCAAACAAAATGTCCTAGAACAAAATTTTCAAATGTAACTACTAGATTGTGATACAATACACTATTGGGTGAAGTTTGGTTGACTTCTGCGCAGCGGTTTGGGAGTTAACATCAAAATTACATTTCTCGGCCATATCGCATAGATCTCACTGTGAAAAGGCTTAAATGACTTTTTTAATTAAGTTTGATGATTGCGTTCAAACAAAATGTCCTAGAACAAAATTTTCAAATGTAACTACTAGATTGTGATACAATACACTATTGGGTGAAGTTTGGTTGACTTCTGCGCAGCGGTTTGGGAGTTAACATCAAAATTACATTTCTCGGCCATATCGCATAGATCTCACTGTGAAAAGGCTTAAATGACTTTTTTAATTAAGTTTGATGATTGCGTTCAAACAAAATGTCCTAGAACAAAATTTTCAAATGTAACTACTAGATTGTGATACAATACACTATTGGGTGAAGTTTGGTTGACTTCTGCGCAGCGGTTTGGGAGTTAACATCAAAATTACATTTCTCGGCCATATCGCATAGATCTCACTGTGAAAAGGCTTAAATGGCTTTTTTGACCTAAGTTTGAGGATTGCGCTCAAACAAAATGTCCTAGAACAAAATTTTCAAATGTAACTACTAGATTGTGATACAATACACTATTGGGTGAAGTTTGGTTGACTTCTGCGCAGCGGTTTGGGAGTTAACATCAAAATTACATTTCTCGGCCATATCGCATAGATCTCACTGTGAAAAGGCTTAAATGACTTTTTTAATTAAGTTTGATGATTGCGTTCAAACAAAATGTCCTAGAACAAAATTTTCAAATGTAACTACTAGATTGTGATACAATACACTATTGGGTGAAGTTTGGTTGACTTCTGCGCAGCGGTTTGGGAGTTAACATCAAAATTACATTTCTCGGCCATATCGCATAGATCTCACTGTGAAAAGGCTTAAATGGCTTTTTTGACCTAAGTTTGAGGATTGCGCTCAAATCAAATGTCCTAGAACCAAATTTCCACATGTAACTACTAGATTGTGATAAAATACACTAATGGGTGAAGTTTGGTTGACTTCTGCGCAGCGGTTTGGGAGTTAACATCAAAATTACATTTCTCGGCCATATCGCATAGATCTCACTGTGAAAAGGCTTAAATGACTTTTTTAATTAAGTTTGATGATTGCGCTCAAACAAAATTTCCTAGAACAAAATTTTCAAATGTAACTACTAGATTGTGATACAATACACTATTGGGTGAAGTTTGGTTGACTTCTGCGCAGCGGTTTGGGAGTGAACATCAAAATTACATTTCTCGGCCATATCGCATAGATCTCACTGTGAAAAGGCTTAAATGGCTTTTTTGACCTAAGTTTGAGGATTGCGCTCAAATCAAATGTCCTAGAACCAAATTTCCACATGTAACTACTAGATTGTGATAAAATACACTAATGGGTAAAGTTTGGTTGACTTCTGCGCAGCGGTTTGGGAGTTAACATCAAAATTACATTTCTCGGCCATATCGCATAGATCTCACTGTGAAAAGGCTTAAATGACTTTTTTAATTAAGTTTGATGATTGCGCTCAAACAAAATTTCCTAGAACAAAATTTTCAAATGTAACTACTAGATTGTGATACAATACACTATTGGGTGAAGTTTGGTTGACTTCTGCGCAGCGGTTTGGGAGTTAACATCAAAATTACATTTCTCGGCCATATCGCATAGATCTCACTGTGAAAAGGCTTAAATGGCTTTTTTGACCTAAGTTTGAGGATTGCGCTCAAATCAAATGTCCTATAACCAAATTTCCACATGTAACTACTAGATTGTGATACAATACACTAATGGGTGAAGTTTGGTTGACTTCTGCGCAGCGGTTTGGGAGTTAACATCAAAATTACATTTCTCGGCCATATCGCATAGATCTCACTGTGAAAAGGCTTAAATGACTTTTTTAATTAAGTTTGATGATTGCGTTCAAACAAAATGTCCTAGAACAAAATTTTTAAATGTAACTACTAGATTGTGATACAATACACTATTGGGTGAAGTTTGGTTGACTTCTGCGCAGCGGTTTGGGAGTTAACATCAAAATTACATTTCTCGGCCATATCGCATAGATCTCACTGTGAAAAGGCTTAAATGGCTTTTTTGACCTAAGTTTGAGGATTGCGCTCAAATCAAATGTCCTAGAACCAAATTTCCACATGTAACTACTAGATTGTGATAAAATACACTAATGGGTGAAGTTTGGTTGACTTCTGCGCAGCGGTTTGGGAGTTAACATCAAAATTACATTTCTCGGCCATATCGCATAGATCTCACTGTGAAAAGGCTTAAATGACTTTTTTAATTAAGTTTGATGATTGCGCTCAAACAAAATTTCCTAGAACGAAATTTTCAAATGTAACTACTAGAATGTGATACAATACACTATTGGGTGAAGTTTGGTTGACTTCTGCGCAGCGGTTTGGGAGTTAACATCAAAATTACATTTCTCGGCCATATCGCATAGATCTCACTGTGAAAAGGCTTAAATGGCTTTTTTGACCTAAGTTTGAGGATTGCGCTCAAACCAAATGTCCTAGAACAAAATTTTCAAATGTAACTACTAGAATGTGATACAATACACTATTGGGTGAAGTTTGGTTGACTTCTGCGCAGCGGTTTGGGAGTTAACATCAAAATTACATTTCTCGGCCATATCGCATAGATCTCACTGTGAAAAGGCTTAAATGGCTTTTTTGACCTAAGTTTGAGGATTGCGCTCAAATCAAATGTCCTAGAACCAAATTTCCACATGTAACTACTAGATTGTGATAAAATACACTAATGGGTGAAGTTTGGTTAACTTCTGCGCAGCGGTTTGGGAGTTAACATCAAAATTACATTTCTCGGCCATATCGCATAGATCTCACTGTGAAAAGGCTTAAATGACTTTTTTAATTAAGTTTGATGATTGCGCTCAAACAAAATTTCCTAGAACAAAATTTTCAAATGTAACTACTAGATTGTGATACAATACACTATTGGGTGAAGTTTGGTTGACTTCTGCGCAGCGGTTTGGGAGTTAACATCAAAATTACATTTCTCGGCCATATCGCATAGATCTCACTGTGAAAAGGCTTAAATGGCTTTTTTGACCTAAGTTTGAGGATTGCGCTCAAACCAAATGTCCTAGAACGAAATTTTCAAATGTAACTACTAGAATGTGATACAATACACTATTGGGTGAAGTTTGGTTGACTTCTGCGCAGCGGTTTGGGAGTTAACATCAAAATTACATTTCTCGGCCATATCGCATAGATCTCACTGTGAAAAGGCTTAAATGGCTTTTTTGACCTAAGTTTGAGGATTGCGCTCAAATCAAATGTCCTAGAACCAAATTTCCATTTGTAACTACTAGATTGTGATAAAATACACTAATGGGTGAAGTTTGGTTGACTTCTGCGCAGCGGTTTGGGAGTTAACATCAAAATTACATTTCTCGGCCATATCGCATAGATCTCACTGTGAAAAGGCTTAAATGACTTTTTTAATTAAGTTTGATGATTGCGCTCAAACAAAATTTCCTAGAACAAAATTTTCAAATGTAACTACTAGAATGTGATACAATACACTATTGGGTGAAGTTTGGTTGACTTCTGCGCAGCGGTTTGGAAGTGAACATCAAAATTACATTTCTCGGCCATATCGCATAGATCTCACTGTGAAAAGGCTTAAATGGCTTTTTTGACCTAAGTTTGAGGATTGCGCTCAAATCAAATGTCCTAGAACCAAATTTCCACATGTAACTACTAGATTGTGATAAAATACACTAATGGGTGAAGTTTGGTTGACTTCTGCGCAGCGGTTTGGGAGTTAACATCAAAATTACATTTCTCGGCCATATCGCATAGATCTCACTGTGAAAAGGCTTAAATGACTTTTTTAATTAAGTTTGATGATTGCGCTCAAACAAAATTTCCTAGAACAAAATTTTCAAATGTAACTACTAGATTGTGATACAATACACTATTGGGTGAAGTTTGGTTGACTTCTGCGCAGCGGTTTGGGAGTTAACATCAAAATTACATTTCTCGGCCATATCGCATAGATCTCACTGTGAAAAGGCTTAAATGGCTTTTTTGACCTAAGTTTGAGGATTGCGCTCAAATCAAATGTCCTATAACCAAATTTCCACATGTAACTACTAGATTGTGATACAATACACTAATGGGTGAAGTTTGGTTGACTTCTGCGCAGCGGTTTGGGAGTTAACATCAAAATTACATTTCTCGGCCATATCGCATAGATCTCACTGTGAAAAGGCTTAAATGACTTTTTTAATTAAGTTTGATGATTGCGTTCAAACAAAATGTCCTAGAACAAAATTTTTAAATGTAACTACTAGATTGTGATACAATACACTATTGGGTGAAGTTTGGTTGACTTCTGCGCAGCGGTTTGGGAGTTAACATCAAAATTACATTTCTCGGCCATATCGCATAGATCTCACTGTGAAAAGGCTTAAATGGCTTTTTTGACCTAAGTTTGAGGATTGCGCTCAAATCAAATGTCCTAGAACCAAATTTCCACATGTAACTACTAGATTGTGATAAAATACACTAATGGGTGAAGTTTGGTTGACTTCTGCGCAGCGGTTTGGGAGTTAACATCAAAATTACATTTCTCGGCCATATCGCATAGATCTCACTGTGAAAAGGCTTAAATGACTTTTTTAATTAAGTTTGATGATTGCGCTCAAACAAAATTTCCTAGAACGAAATTTTCAAATGTAACTACTAGAATGTGATACAATACACTATTGGGTGAAGTTTGGTTGACTTCTGCGCAGCGGTTTGGGAGTTAACATCAAAATTACATTTCTCGGCCATATCGCATAGATCTCACTGTGAAAAGGCTTAAATGGCTTTTTTGACCTAAGTTTGAGGATTGCGCTCAAACCAAATGTCCTAGAACAAAATTTTCAAATGTAACTACTAGATTGTGATACAATACACTATTGGGTGAAGTTTGGTTGACTTCTGCGCAGCGGTTTGGGAGTTAACATCAAAATTACATTTCTCGGCCATGTCGCATAGATCTCACTGTGAAAAGGCTTAAATGACTTTTTTAATTAAGTTTGATGATTGCGTTCAAACAAAATGTCCTAGAACAAAATTTTCAAATGTAACTACTAGAATGTGATACAATACACTATTGGGTGAAGTTTGGTTGACTTCTGCGCAGCGGTTTGGGAGTTAACATCAAAATTACATTTCTCGGCCATATCGCATAGATCTCACTGTGAAAAGGCTTAAATGGCTTTTTTGACCTAAGTTTGAGGATTGCGCTCAAATCAAATGTCCTAGAACCAAATTTCCACATGTAACTACTAGATTGTGATAAAATACACTAATGGGTGAAGTTTGGTTAACTTCTGCGCAGCGGTTTGGGAGTTAACATCAAAATTACATTTCTCGGCCATATCGCATAGATCTCACTGTGAAAAGGCTTAAATGGCTTTTTTGACCTAAGTTTGAGGATTGCGCTATAATCAAATGTCCTAGAACCAAATTTCCACATGTAACTACTAGATTGTGATACAATACACTATTGGGTGAAGTTTGGTTGACTTCTGCGCAGCGGTTTGGGAGTTAACATCAAAATTACATTTCTCGGCCATATCGCATAGATCTCACTGTGAAAAGGCTTAAATGGCTTTTTTGACCTAAGTTTGAGGATTGCGCTCAAACCAAATGTTCTAGAACGAAATTTTCAAATGTAACTACTAGAATGTCATACAATACACTATTGGGTGAAGTTTGGTTGACTTCTGCGCAGCGGTTTGGGAGTTAACATCAAAATTACATTTCTCGGCCATATCGCATAGATCTCACTGTGAAAAGGCTTAAATGGCTTTTTTGACCTAAGTTTGAGGATTGCGCTCAAATCAAATGTCCTAGAACCAAATTTCCATTTGTAACTACTAGATTGTGATAAAATACACTAATGGGTGAAGTTTGGTTGACTTCTGCGCAGCGGTTTGGGAGTTAACATCAAAATTACATTTCTCGGCCATATCGCATAGATCTCACTGTGAAAAGGCTTAAATGACTTTTTTAATTAAGTTTGATGATTGCGCTCAAACAAAATTTCCTAGAACAAAATTTTCAAATGTAACTACTAGATTGTGATACAATACACTATTGGGTGAAGTTTGGTTGACTTCTGCGCAGCGGTTTGGGAGTGAACATCAAAATTACATTTCTCGGCCATATCGCATAGATCTCACTGTGAAAAGGCTTAAATGGCTTTTTTGACCTAAGTTTGAGGATTGCGCTCAAATCAAATGTCCTAGAACCAAATTTCCACATGTAACTACTAGATTGTGATAAAATACACTAATGGGTGAAGTTTGGTTGACTTCTGCGCAGCGGTTTGGGAGTTAACATCAAAATTACATTTCTCGGCCATATCGCATAGATCTCACTGTGAAAAGGCTTAAATGACTTTTTTAATTAAGTTTGATGATTGCGCTCAAACAAAATTTCCTAGAACAAAATTTTCAAATGTAACTACTAGATTGTGATACAATACACTATTGGGTGAAGTTTGGTTGACTTCTGCGCAGCGGTTTGGGAGTTAACATCAAAATTACATTTCTCGGCCATATCGCATAGATCTCACTGTGAAAAGGCTTAAATGGCTTTTTTGACCTAAGTTTGAGGATTGCGCTCAAATCAAATGTCCTATAACCAAATTTCCACATGTAACTACTAGATTGTGATACAATACACTAATGGGTGAAGTTTGGTTGACTTCTGCGCAGCGGTTTGGGAGTTAACATCAAAATTACATTTCTCGGCCATATCGCATAGATCTCACTGTGAAAAGGCTTAAATGACTTTTTTAATTAAGTTTGATGATTGCGCTCAAACAAAATTTCCTAGAACGAAATTTTCAAATGTAACTACTAGAATGTGATACAATACACTATTGGGTGAAGTTTGGTTGACTTCTGCGCAGCGGTTTGGGAGTTAACATCAAAATTACATTTCTCGGCCATATCGCATAGATCTCACTGTGAAAAGGCTTAAATGGCTTTTTTGACCTAAGTTTGAGGATTGCGCTCAAACCAAATGTCCTAGAACAAAATTTTCAAATGTAACTACTAGAATGTGATACAATACACTATTGGGTGAAGTTTGGTTGACTTCTGGGCAGCGGTTTGGGAGTTAACATCAAAATTACATTTCTCGGCCATATCGCATAGATCTCACTGTGAAAAGGCTTAAATGGCTTTTTTGACCTAAGTTTGAGGATTGCGCTCAAATCAAATGTCCTAGAACCAAATTTCCACATGTAACTACTAGATTGTGATAAAATACACTAATGGGTGAAGTTTGGTTAACTTCTGCGCAGCGGTTTGGGAGTTAACATCAAAATTACATTTCTCGGCCATATCGCATAGATCTCACTGTGAAAAGGCTTAAATGACTTTTTTAATTAAGTTTGATGATTGCGCTCAAACAAAATTTCCTAGAACAAAATTTTCAAATGTAACTACTAGATTGTGATACAATACACTATTGGGTGAAGTTTGGTTGACTTCTGCGCAGCGGTTTGGGAGTTAACATCAAAATTACATTTCTCGGCCATATCGCATAGATCTCACTGTGAAAAGGCTTAAATGGCTTTTTTGACCTAAGTTTGAGGATTGCGCTCAAACCAAATGTCCTAGAACGAAATTTTCAAATGTAACTACTAGAATGTGATACAATACACTATTGGGTGAAGTTTGGTTGACTTCTGCGCAGCGGTTTGGGAGTTAACATCAAAATTACATTTCTCGGCCATATCGCATAGATCTCACTGTGAAAAGGCTTAAATGGCTTTTTTGACCTAAGTTTGAGGATTGCGCTCAAATCAAATGTCCTAGAACCAAATTTCCATTTGTAACTACTAGATTGTGATAAAATACACTAATGGGTGAAGTTTGGTTGACTTCTGCGCAGCGGTTTGGGAGTTAACATCAAAATTACATTTCTCGGCCATATCGCATAGATCTCACTGTGAAAAGGCTTAAATGGCTTTTTTGACCTAAGTTTGAGGATTGCGCTCAAACCAAATGTCCTAGAACGAAATTTTCAAATGTAACTACTAGAATGTGATACAATACACTATTGGGTGAAGTTTGGTTGACTTCTGCGCAGCGGTTTGGGAGTTAACATCAAAATTACATTTCTCGGCCATATCGCATAGATCTCACTGTGAAAAGGCTTAAATGGCTTTTTTGACCTAAGTTTGAGGATTGCGCTCAAATCAAATGTCCTAGAACCAAATTTCCACATGTAACTACTAGATTGTGATAAAATACACTAATGGGTGAAGTTTGGTTGACTTCTGCGCAGCGGTTTGGGAGTTAACATCAAAATTACATTTCTCGGCCATATCGCATAGATCTCACTGTGAAAAGGCTTAAATGACTTTTTTAATTAAGTTTGATGATTGCGCTCAAACAAAATTTCCTAGAACAAAATTTTCAAATGTAACTACTAGATTGTGATACAATACACTATTGGGTGAAGTTTGGTTGACTTCTGCGCAGCGGTTTGGGAGTGAACATCAAAATTACATTTCTCGGCCATATCGCATAGATCTCACTGTGAAAAGGCTTAAATGGCTTTTTTGACCTAAGTTTGAGGATTGCGCTCAAATCAAATGTCCTAGAACCAAATTTCCACATGTAACTACTAGATTGTGATAAAATACACTAATGGGTGAAGTTTGGTTGACTTCTGCGCAGCGGTTTGGGAGTTAACATCAAAATTACATTTCTCGGCCATATCGCATAGATCTCACTGTGAAAAGGCTTAAATGACTTTTTTAATTAAGTTTGATGATTGCGCTCAAACAAAATTTCCTAGAACAAAATTTTCAAATGTAACTACTACATTGTGATACAATACACTATTGGGTGAAGTTTGGTTGACTTCTGCGCAGCGGTTTGGGAGTTAACATCAAAATTACATTTCTCGGCCATATCGCATAGATCTCACTGTGAAAAGGCTTAAATGGCTTTTTTGACCTAAGTTTGAGGATTGCGCTCAAATCAAATGTCCTATAACCAAATTTCCACATGTAACTACTAGATTGTGATACAATACACTAATGGGTGAAGTTTGGTTGACTTCTGCGCAGCGGTTTGGGAGTTAACATCAAAATTACATTTCTCGGCCATATCGCATAGATCTCACTGTGAAAAGGCTTAAATGACTTTTTTAATTAAGTTTGATGATTGCGTTCAAACAAAATGTCCTAGAACAAAATTTTTAAATGTAACTACTAGATTGTGATACAATACACTATTGGGTGAAGTTTGGTTGACTTCTGCGCAGCGGTTTGGGAGTTAACATCAAAATTACATTTCTCGGCCATATCGCATAGATCTCACTGTGAAAAGGCTTAAATGGCTTTTTTGACCTAAGTTTGAGGATTGCGCTCAAATCAAATGTCCTAGAACCAAATTTCCACATGTAACTACTAGATTGTGATAAAATACACTAATGGGTGAAGTTTGGTTGACTTCTGCGCAGCGGTTTGGGAGTTAACATCAAAATTACATTTCTCGGCCATATCGCATAGATCTCACTGTGAAAAGGCTTAAATGACTTTTTTAATTAAGTTTGATGATTGCGCTCAAACAAAATTTCCTAGAACGAAATTTTCAAATGTAACTACTAGAATGTGATACAATACACTATTGGGTGAAGTTTGGTTGACTTCTGCGCAGCGGTTTGGGAGTTAACATCAAAATTACATTTCTCGGCCATATCGCATAGATCTCACTGTGAAAAGGCTTAAATGGCTTTTTTGACCTAAGTTTGAGGATTGCGCTCAAACCAAATGTCCTAGAACAAAATTTTCAAATGTAACTACTAGATTGTGATACAATACACTATTGGGTGAAGTTTGGTTGACTTCTGCGCAGCGGTTTGGGAGTTAACATCAAAATTACATTTCTCGGCCATGTCGCATAGATCTCACTGTGAAAAGGCTTAAATGACTTTTTTAATTAAGTTTGATGATTGCGTTCAAACAAAATGTCCTAGAACAAAATTTTCAAATGTAACTACTAGAATGTGATACAATACACTATTGGGTGAAGTTTGGTTGACTTCTGCGCAGCGGTTTGGGAGTTAACATCAAAATTACATTTCTCGGCCATATCGCATAGATCTCACTGTGAAAAGGCTTAAATGGCTTTTTTGACCTAAGTTTGAGGATTGCGCTCAAATCAAATGTCCTAGAACCAAATTTCCACATGTAACTACTAGATTGTGATAAAATACACTAATGGGTGAAGTTTGGTTAACTTCTGCGCAGCGGTTTGGGAGTTAACATCAAAATTACATTTCTCGGCCATATCGCATAGATCTCACTGTGAAAAGGCTTAAATGGCTTTTTTGACCTAAGTTTGAGGATTGCGCTCAAATCAAATGTCCTAGAACCAAATTTCCACATGTAACTACTAGATTGTGATACAATACACTATTGGGTGAAGTTTGGTTGACTTCTGCGCAGCGGTTTGGGAGTTAACATCAAAATTACATTTCTCGGCCATATCGCATAGATCTCACTGTGAAAAGGCTTAAATGGCTTTTTTGACCTAAGTTTGAGGATTGCGCTCAAACCAAATGTTCTAGAACGAAATTTTCAAATGTAACTACTAGAATGTCATACAATACACTATTGGGTGAAGTTTGGTTGACTTCTGCGCAGCGGTTTGGGAGTTAACATCAAAATTACATTTCTCGGCCATATCGCATAGATCTCACTGTGAAAAGGCTTAAATGGCTTTTTTGACCTAAGTTTGAGGATTGCGCTCAAATCAAATGTCCTAGAACCAAATTTCCATTTGTAACTACTAGATTGTGATAAAATACACTAATGGGTGAAGTTTGGTTGACTTCTGCGCAGCGGTTTGGGAGTTAACATCAAAATTACATTTCTCGGCCATATCGCATAGATCTCACTGTGAAAAGGCTTAAATGACTTTTTTAATTAAGTTTGATGATTGCGCTCAAACAAAATTTCCTAGAACAAAATTTTCAAATGTAACTACTAGATTGTGATACAATACACTATTGGGTGAAGTTTGGTTGACTTCTGCGCAGCGGTTTGGGAGTGAACATCAAAATTACATTTCTCGGCCATATCGCATAGATCTCACTGTGAAAAGGCTTAAATGGCTTTTTTGACCTAAGTTTGAGGATTGCGCTCAAATCAAATGTCCTAGAACCAAATTTCCACATGTAACTACTAGATTGTGATAAAATACACTAATGGGTGAAGTTTGGTTGACTTCTGCGCAGCGGTTTGGGAGTTAACATCAAAATTACATTTCTCGGCCATATCGCATAGATCTCACTGTGAAAAGGCTTAAATGACTTTTTTAATTAAGTTTGATGATTGCGCTCAAACAAAATTTCCTAGAACAAAATTTTCAAATGTAACTACTAGATTGTGATACAATACACTATTGGGTGAAGTTTGGTTGACTTCTGCGCAGCGGTTTGGGAGTTAACATCAAAATTACATTTCTCGGCCATATCGCATAGATCTCACTGTGAAAAGGCTTAAATGGCTTTTTTGACCTAAGTTTGAGGATTGCGCTCAAATCAAATGTCCTATAACCAAATTTCCACATGTAACTACTAGATTGTGATACAATACACTAATGGGTGAAGTTTGGTTGACTTCTGCGCAGCGGTTTGGGAGTTAACATCAAAATTACATTTCTCGGCCATATCGCATAGATCTCACTGTGAAAAGGCTTAAATGACTTTTTTAATTAAGTTTGATGATTGCGCTCAAACAAAATTTCCTAGAACGAAATTTTCAAATGTAACTACTAGAATGTGATACAATACACTATTGGGTGAAGTTTGGTTGACTTCTGCGCAGCGGTTTGGGAGTTAACATCAAAATTACATTTCTCGGCCATATCGCATAGATCTCACTGTGAAAAGGCTTAAATGGCTTTTTTGACCTAAGTTTGAGGATTGCGCTCAAACCAAATGTCCTAGAACAAAATTTTCAAATGTAACTACTAGAATGTGATACAATACACTATTGGGTGAAGTTTGGTTGACTTCTGGGCAGCGGTTTGGGAGTTAACATCAAAATTACATTTCTCGGCCATATCGCATAGATCTCACTGTGAAAAGGCTTAAATGGCTTTTTTGACCTAAGTTTGAGGATTGCGCTCAAATCAAATGTCCTAGAACCAAATTTCCACATGTAACTACTAGATTGTGATAAAATACACTAATGGGTGAAGTTTGGTTAACTTCTGCGCAGCGGTTTGGGAGTTAACATCAAAATTACATTTCTCGGCCATATCGCATAGATCTCACTGTGAAAAGGCTTAAATGACTTTTTTAATTAAGTTTGATGATTGCGCTCAAACAAAATTTCCTAGAACAAAATTTTCAAATGTAACTACTAGATTGTGATACAATACACTATTGGGTGAAGTTTGGTTGACTTCTGCGCAGCGGTTTGGGAGTTAACATCAAAATTACATTTCTCGGCCATATCGCATAGATCTCACTGTGAAAAGGCTTAAATGGCTTTTTTGACCTAAGTTTGAGGATTGCGCTCAAACCAAATGTCCTAGAACGAAATTTTCAAATGTAACTACTAGAATGTGATACAATACACTATTGGGTGAAGTTTGGTTGACTTCTGCGCAGCGGTTTGGGAGTTAACATCAAAATTACATTTCTCGGCCATATCGCATAGATCTCACTGTGAAAAGGCTTAAATGGCTTTTTTGACCTAAGTTTGAGGATTGCGCTCAAATCAAATGTCCTAGAACCAAATTTCCATTTGTAACTACTAGATTGTGATAAAATACACTAATGGGTGAAGTTTGGTTGACTTCTGCGCAGCGGTTTGGGAGTTAACATCAAAATTACATTTCTCGGCCATATCGCATAGATCTCACTGTGAAAAGGCTTAAATGGCTTTTTTGACCTAAGTTTGAGGATTGCGCTCAAACCAAATGTCCTAGAACGAAATTTTCAAATGTAACTACTAGAATGTGATACAATACACTATTGGGTGAAGTTTGGTTGACTTCTGCGCAGCGGTTTGGGAGTTAACATCAAAATTACATTTCTCGGCCATATCGCATAGATCTCACTGTGAAAAGGCTTAAATGGCTTTTTTGACCTAAGTTTGAGGATTGCGCTCAAATCAAATGTCCTAGAACCAAATTTCCACATGTAACTACTAGATTGTGATAAAATACACTAATGGGTGAAGTTTGGTTGACTTCTGCGCAGCGGTTTGGGAGTTAACATCAAAATTACATTTCTCGGCCATATCGCATAGATCTCACTGTGAAAAGGCTTAAATGACTTTTTTAATTAAGTTTGATGATTGCGCTCAAACAAAATTTCCTAGAACAAAATTTTCAAATGTAACTACTAGATTGTGATACAATACACTATTGGGTGAAGTTTGGTTGACTTCTGCGCAGCGGTTTGGGAGTGAACATCAAAATTACATTTCTCGGCCATATCGCATAGATCTCACTGTGAAAAGGCTTAAATGGCTTTTTTGACCTAAGTTTGAGGATTGCGCTCAAATCAAATGTCCTAGAACCAAATTTCCACATGTAACTACTAGATTGTGATAAAATACACTAATGGGTGAAGTTTGGTTGACTTCTGCGCAGCGGTTTGGGAGTTAACATCAAAATTACATTTCTCGGCCATATCGCATAGATCTCACTGTGAAAAGGCTTAAATGACTTTTTTAATTAAGTTTGATGATTGCGCTCAAACAAAATTTCCTAGAACAAAATTTTCAAATGTAACTACTACATTGTGATACAATACACTATTGGGTGAAGTTTGGTTGACTTCTGCGCAGCGGTTTGGGAGTTAACATCAAAATTACATTTCTCGGCCATATCGCATAGATCTCACTGTGAAAAGGCTTAAATGGCTTTTTTGACCTAAGTTTGAGGATTGCGCTCAAATCAAATGTCCTATAACCAAATTTCCACATGTAACTACTAGATTGTGATACAATACACTAATGGGTGAAGTTTGGTTGACTTCTGCGCAGCGGTTTGGGAGTTAACATCAAAATTACATTTCTCGGCCATATCGCATAGATCTCACTGTGAAAAGGCTTAAATGACTTTTTTAATTAAGTTTGATGATTGCGTTCAAACAAAATGTCCTAGAACAAAATTTTTAAATGTAACTACTAGATTGTGATACAATACACTATTGGGTGAAGTTTGGTTGACTTCTGCGCAGCGGTTTGGGAGTTAACATCAAAATTACATTTCTCGGCCATATCGCATAGATCTCACTGTGAAAAGGCTTAAATGGCTTTTTTGACCTAAGTTTGAGGATTGCGCTCAAATCAAATGTCCTAGAACCAAATTTCCACATGTAACTACTAGATTGTGATAAAATACACTAATGGGTGAAGTTTGGTTGACTTCTGCGCAGCGGTTTGGGAGTTAACATCAAAATTACATTTCTCGGCCATATCGCATAGATCTCACTGTGAAAAGGCTTAAATGACTTTTTTAATTAAGTTTGATGATTGCGCTCAAACAAAATTTCCTAGAACGAAATTTTCAAATGTAACTACTAGAATGTGATACAATACACTATTGGGTGAAGTTTGGTTGACTTCTGCGCAGCGGTTTGGGAGTTAACATCAAAATTACATTTCTCGGCCATATCGCATAGATCTCACTGTGAAAAGGCTTAAATGGCTTTTTTGACCTAAGTTTGAGGATTGCGCTCAAACCAAATGTCCTAGAACAAAATTTTCAAATGTAACTACTAGAATGTGATACAATACACTATTGGGTGAAGTTTGGTTGACTTCTACGCAGCGGTTTGGGAGTTAACATCAAAATTACATTTCTCGGCCATATCGCATAGATCTCACTGTGAAAAGGCTTAAATGGCTTTTTTGACCTAAGTTTGAGGATTGCGCTCAAATCAAATGTCCTAGAACCAAATTTCCACATGTAACTACTAGATTGTGATAAAATACACTAATGGGTGAAGTTTGGTTAACTTCTGCGCAGCGGTTTGGGAGTTAACATCAAAATTACATTTCTCGGCCATATCGCATAGATCTCACTGTGAAAAGGCTTAAATGACTTTTTTAATTAAGTTTGATGATTGCGCTCAAACAAAATTTCCTAGAACAAAATTTTCAAATGTAACTACTAGATTGTGATACAATACACTATTGGGTGAAGTTTGGTTGACTTCTGCGCAGCGGTTTGGGAGTTAACATCAAAATTACATTTCTCGGCCATATCGCATAGATCTCACTGTGAAAAGGCTTAAATGGCTTTTTTGACCTAAGTTTGAGGATTGCGCTCAAACCAAATGTCCTAGAACGAAATTTTCAAATGTAACTACTAGAATGTGATACAATACACTATTGGGTGAAGTTTGGTTGACTTCTGCGCAGCGGTTTGGGAGTTAACATCAAAATTACATTTCTCGGCCATATCGCATAGATCTCACTGTGAAAAGGCTTAAATGGCTTTTTTGACCTAAGTTTGAGGATTGCGCTCAAATCAAATGTCCTAGAACCAAATTTCCATTTGTAACTACTAGATTGTGATAAAATACACTAATGGGTGAAGTTTGGTTGACTTCTGCGCAGCGGTTTGGGAGTTAACATCAAAATTACATTTCTCGGCCATATCGCATAGATCTCACTGTGAAAAGGCTTAAATGACTTTTTTAATTAAGTTTGATGATTGCGCTCAAACAAAATTTCCTAGAACAAAATTTTCAAATGTAACTACTAGAATGTGATACAATACACTATTGGGTGAAGTTTGGTTGACTTCTGCGCAGCGGTTTGGAAGTGAACATCAAAATTACATTTCTCGGCCATATCGCATAGATCTCACTGTGAAAAGGCTTAAATGGCTTTTTTGACCTAAGTTTGAGGATTGCGCTCAAATCAAATGTCCTAGAACCAAATTTCCACATGTAACTACTAGATTGTGATAAAATACACTAATGGGTGAAGTTTGGTTGACTTCTGCGCAGCGGTTTGGGAGTTAACATCAAAATTACATTTCTCGGCCATATCGCATAGATCTCACTGTGAAAAGGCTTAAATGACTTTTTTAATTAAGTTTGATGATTGCGCTCAAACAAAATTTCCTAGAACAAAATTTTCAAATGTAACTACTAGATTGTGATACAATACACTATTGGGTGAAGTTTGGTTGACTTCTGCGCAGCGGTTTGGGAGTTAACATCAAAATTACATTTCTCGGCCATATCGCATAGATCTCACTGTGAAAAGGCTTAAATGGCTTTTTTGACCTAAGTTTGAGGATTGCGCTCAAATCAAATGTCCTATAACCAAATTTCCACATGTAACTACTAGATTGTGATACAATACACTAATGGGTGAAGTTTGGTTGACTTCTGCGCAGCGGTTTGGGAGTTAACATCAAAATTACATTTCTCGGCCATATCGCATAGATCTCACTGTGAAAAGGCTTAAATGACTTTTTTAATTAAGTTTGATGATTGCGTTCAAACAAAATGTCCTAGAACAAAATTTTTAAATGTAACTACTAGATTGTGATACAATACACTATTGGGTGAAGTTTGGTTGACTTCTGCGCAGCGGTTTGGGAGTTAACATCAAAATTACATTTCTCGGCCATATCGCATAGATCTCACTGTGAAAAGGCTTAAATGGCTTTTTTGACCTAAGTTTGAGGATTGCGCTCAAATCAAATGTCCTAGAACCAAATTTCCACATGTAACTACTAGATTGTGATAAAATACACTAATGGGTGAAGTTTGGTTGACTTCTGCGCAGCGGTTTGGGAGTTAACATCAAAATTACATTTCTCGGCCATATCGCATAGATCTCACTGTGAAAAGGCTTAAATGACTTTTTTTATTAAGTTTGATGATTGCGCTCAAACAAAATTTCCTAGAACGAAATTTTCAAATGTAACTACTAGAATGTGATACAATACACTATTGGGTGAAGTTTGGTTGACTTCTGCGCAGCGGTTTGGGAGTTAACATCAAAATTACATTTCTCGGCCATATCGCATAGATCTCACTGTGAAAAGGCTTAAATGGCTTTTTTGACCTAAGTTTGAGGATTGCGCTCAAATCAAATGTCCTAGAACCAAATTTCCACATGTAACTACTAGATTGTGATAAAATACACTAATGGGTGAAGTTTGGTTAACTTCTGCGCAGCGGTTTGGGAGTTAACATCAAAATTACATTTCTCGGCCATATCGCATAGATCTCACTGTGAAAAGGCTTAAATGACTTTTTTAATTAAGTTTGATGATTGCGCTCAAACAAAATTTCCTAGAACAAAATTTTCAAATGTAACTACTAGATTGTGATACAATACACTATTGGGTGAAGTTTGGTTGACTTCTGCGCAGCGGTTTGGGAGTTAACATCAAAATTACATTT
Organism: Corythoichthys intestinalis; assembly: GCF_030265065.1. NCBI lineage: Eukaryota > Metazoa > Chordata > Actinopteri > Syngnathiformes > Syngnathidae > Corythoichthys > Corythoichthys intestinalis. Next base: position 59,321,037 of record NC_080402.1, read on the forward strand.
CTCGGCCATATCGCATAGATCTCACTGTGAAAAGGCTTAAATGGCTTTTTTGACCTAAGTTTGAGGATTGCGCTCAAACCAAATGTCCTAGAACGAAATTTTCAAATGTAACTACTAGAATGTGATACAATACACTATTGGGTGAAGTTTGGTTGACTTCTGCGCAGCGGTTTGGGAGTTAACATCAAAATTACATTTCTCGGCCATATCGCATAGATCTCACTGTGAAAAGGCTTAAATGGCTTTTTTGACCTAAGTTTGAGGATTGCGCTCAAATCAAATGTCCTAGAACCAAATTTCCATTTGTAACTACTAGATTGTGATAAAATACACTAATGGGTGAAGTTTGGTTGACTTCTGCGCAGCGGTTTGGGAGTTAACATCAAAATTACATTTCTCGGCCATATCGCATAGATCTCACTGTGAAAAGGCTTAAATGACTTTTTTAATTAAGTTTGATGATTGCGCTCAAACAAAATTTCCTAGAACAAAATTTTCAAATGTAACTACTAGAATGTGATACAATACACTATTGGGTGAAGTTTGGTTGACTTCTGCGCAGCGGTTTGGAAGTGAACATCAAAATTACATTTCTCGGCCATATCGCATAGATCTCACTGTGAAAAGGCTTAAATGGCTTTTTTGACCTAAGTTTGAGGATTGCGCTCAAATCAAATGTCCTAGAACCAAATTTCCACATGTAACTACTAGATTGTGATAAAATACACTAATGGGTGAAGTTTGGTTGACTTCTGCGCAGCGGTTTGGGAGTTAACATCAAAATTACATTTCTCGGCCATATCGCATAGATCTCACTGTGAAAAGGCTTAAATGACTTTTTTAATTAAGTTTGATGATTGCGCTCAAACAAAATTTCCTAGAACAAAATTTTCAAATGTAACTACTAGATTGTGATACAATACACTATTGGGTGAAGTTTGGTTGACTTCTGCGCAGCGGTTTGGGAGTTAACATCAAAATTACATTTCTCGGCCATATCGCATAGATCTCACTGTGAAAAGGCTTAAATGGCTTTTTTGACCTAAGTTTGAGGATTGCGCTCAAATCAAATGTCCTATAACCAAATTTCCACATGTAACTACTAGATTGTGATACAATACACTAATGGGTGAAGTTTGGTTGACTTCTGCGCAGCGGTTTGGGAGTTAACATCAAAATTACATTTCTCGGCCATATCGCATAGATCTCACTGTGAAAAGGCTTAAATGACTTTTTTAATTAAGTTTGATGATTGCGTTCAAACAAAATGTCCTAGAACAAAATTTTTAAATGTAACTACTAGATTGTGATACAATACACTATTGGGTGAAGTTTGGTTGACTTCTGCGCAGCGGTTTGGGAGTTAACATCAAAATTACATTTCTCGGCCATATCGCATAGATCTCACTGTGAAAAGGCTTAAATGGCTTTTTTGACCTAAGTTTGAGGATTGCGCTCAAATCAAATGTCCTAGAACCAAATTTCCACATGTAACTACTAGATTGTGATACAATACACTAATGGGTGAAGTTTGGTTGACTTCTGCGCAGCGGTTTGGGAGTTAACATCAAAATTACATTTCTCGGCCATATCGCATAGATCTCACTGTGAAAAGGCTTAAATGGCTTTTTTGACCTAAGTTTGAGGATTGCGCTCAAACAAAATGTCCTAGAACAAAATTTTCAAATGTAACTACTAGATTGTGATACAATACACTATTGGGTGAAGTTTGGTTGACTTCTGCGCAGCGGTTTGGGAGTTAACATCAAAATTACATTTCTCGGCCATATCGCATAGATCTCACTGTGAAAAGGCTTAAATGACTTTTTTAATTAAGTTTGATGATTGCGTTCAAACAAAATGTCCTAGAACAAAATTTTCAAATGTAACTACTAGATTGTGATACAATACACTATTGGGTGAAGTTTGGTTGACTTCTGCGCAGCGGTTTGGGAGTTAACATCAAAATTACATTTCTCGGCCATATCGCATAGATCTCACTGTGAAAAGGCTTAAATGGCTTTTTTGACCTAAGTTTGAGGATTGCGCTCAAACCAAATGTCCTAGAACGAAATTTTCAAATGTAACTACTAGAATGTGATACAATACACTATTGGGTGAAGTTTGGTTGACTTCTGCGCAGCGGTTTGGGAGTTAACATCAAAATTACATTTCTCGGCCATATCGCATAGATCTCACTGTGAAAAGGCTTAAATGGCTTTTTTGACCTAAGTTTGAGGATTGCGCTCAAATCAAATGTCCTAGAACCAAATTTCCACATGTAACTACTAGATTGTGATAAAATACACTAATGGGTGAAGTTTGGTTGACTTCTGCGCAGCGGTTTGGGAGTTAACATCAAAATTACATTTCTCGGCCATATCGCATAGATCTCACTGTGAAAAGGCTTAAATGACTTTTTTAATTAAGTTTGATGATTGCGCTCAAACAAAATTTCCTAGAACAAAATTTTCAAATGTAACTACTAGATTGTGATACAATACACTATTGGGTGAAGTTTGGTTGACTTCTGCGCAGCGGTTTGGGAGTGAACATCAAAATTACATTTCTCGGCCATATCGCATAGATCTCACTGTGAAAAGGCTTAAATGGCTTTTTTGACCTAAGTTTGAGGATTGCGCTCAAATCAAATGTCCTAGAACCAAATTTCCACATGTAACTACTAGATTGTGATAAAATACACTAATGGTTGAAGTTTGGTTGACTTCTGCGCAGCGGTTTGGGAGTTAACATCAAAATTACATTTCTCGGCCATATCGCATAGATCTCACTGTGAAAAGGCTTAAATGACTTTTTTAATTAAGTTTGATGATTGCGCTCAAACAAAATTTCCTAGAACAAAATTTTCAAATGTAACTACTAGATTGTGATACAATACACTATTGGGTGAAGTTTGGTTGACTTCTGCGCAGCGGTTTGGGAGTTAACATCAAAATTACATTTCTCGGCCATATCGCATAGATCTCACTGTGAAAAGGCTTAAATGGCTTTTTTGACCTAAGTTTGAGGATTGCGCTCAAACCAAATGTCCTAGAACGAAATTTTCAAATGTAACTACTAGAATGTGATACAATACACTATTGGGTGAAGTTTGGTTGACTTCTGCGCAGCGGTTTGGGAGTTAACATCAAAATTACATTTCTCGGCCATATCGCATAGATCTCACTGTGAAAAGGCTTAAATGGCTTTTTTGACCTAAGTTTGAGGATTGCGCTCAAATCAAATGTCCTAGAACCAAATTTCCACATGTAACTACTAGATTGTGATAAAATACACTAATGGGTGAAGTTTGGTTGACTTCTGCGCAGCGGTTTGGGAGTTAACATCAAAATTACATTTCTCGGCCATATCGCATAGATATTACTGTGAAAAGGCTTAAATGACTTTTTTAATTAAGTTTGATGATTGCGCTCAAACAAAATTTCCTAGAACAAAATTTTCAAATGTAACTACTAGATTGTGATACAATACACTATTGGGTGAAGTTTGGTTGACTTCTGCGCAGCGGTTTGGGAGTGAACATCAAAATTACATTTCTCGGCCATATCGCATAGATCTCACTGTGAAAAGGCTTAAATGGCTTTTTTGACCTAAGTTTGAGGATTGCGCTCAAATCAAATGTCCTAGAACCAAATTTCCACATGTAACTACTAGATTGTGATAAAATACACTAATGGGTGAAGTTTGGTTGACTTCTGCGCAGCGGTTTGGGAGTTAACATCAAAATTACATTTCTCGGCCATATCGCATAGATCTCACTGTGAAAAGGCTTAAATGACTTTTTTAATTAAGTTTGATGATTGCGCTCAAACAAAATTTCCTAGAACAAAATTTTCAAATGTAACTACTAGATTGTGATACAATACACTATTGGGTGAAGTTTGGTTGACTTCTGCGCAGCGGTTTGGGAGTTAACATCAATATTACATTTCTCGGCCATATCGCATAGATCTCACTGTGAAAAGGCTTAAATGGCTTTTTTGACCTAAGTTTGAGAATTGCGCTCAAATCAAATGTCCTATAACCAAATTTCCACATGTAACTACTAGATTGTGATACAATACACTAATGGGTGAAGTTTGGTTGACTTCTGCGCAGCGGTTTGGGAGTTAACATCAAAATTACATTTCTCGGCCATATCGCATAGATCTCACTGTGAAAAGGCTTAAATGACTTTTTTAATTAAGTTTGATGATTGCGTTCAAACAAAATGTCCTAGAACAAAATTTTTAAATGTAACTACTAGATTGTGATACAATACACTATTGGGTGAAGTTTGGTTGACTTCTGCGCAGCGGTTTGGGAGTTAACATCAAAATTACATTTCTCGGCCATATCGCATAGATCTCACTGTGAAAAGGCTTAAATGGCTTTTTTGACCTAAGTTTGAGGATTGCGCTCAAATCAAATGTCCTAGAACCAAATTTCCACATGTAACTACTAGATTGTGATAAAATACACTAATGGGTGAAGTTTGGTTGACTTCTGCGCAGCGGTTTGGGAGTTAACATCAAAATTACATTTCTCGGCCATATCGCATAGATCTCACTGTGAAAAGGCTTAAATGACTTTTTTAATTAAGTTTGATGATTGCGCTCAAACAAAATTTCCTAGAACAAAATTTTCAAATGTAACTACTAGATTGTGATACAATACACTATTGGGTGAAGTTTGGTTGACTTCTGCGCAGCGGTTTGGGAGTTAACATCAAAATTACATTTCTCGGCCATATCGCATAGATCTCACTGTGAAAAGGCTTAAATGACTTTTTTAATTAAGTTTGATGATTGCGTTCAAACAAAATGTCCTAGAACAAAATTTTCAAATGTAACTACTAGATTGTGATACAATACACTATTGGGTGAAGTTTGGTTGACTTCTGCGCAGCGGTTTGGGAGTTAACATCAAAATTACATTTCTCGGCCATATCGCATAGATCTCACTGTGAAAAGGCTTAAATGGCTTTTTTGACCTAAGTTTGAGGATTGCGCTCAAACAAAATGTCCTAGAACAAAATTTTCAAATGTAACTACTAGATTGTGATACAATACACTATTGGGTGAAGTTTGGTTGACTTCTGCGCAGCGGTTTGGGAGTTAACATCAAAATTACATTTCTCGGCCATATCGCATAGATCTCACTGTGAAAAGGCTTAAATGACTTTTTTAATTAAGTTTGATGATTGCGTTCAAACAAAATGTCCTAGAACAAAATTTTCAAATGTAACTACTAGATTGTGATACAATACACTATTGGGTGAAGTTTGGTTGACTTCTGCGCAGCGGTTTGGGAGTTAACATCAAAATTACATTTCTCGGCCATATCGCATAGATCTCACTGTGAAAAGGCTTAAATGACTTTTTTAATTAAGTTTGATGATTGCGTTCAAACAAAATGTCCTAGAACAAAATTTTCAAATGTAACTACTAGATTGTGATACAATACACTATTGGGTGAAGTTTGGTTGACTTCTGCGCAGCGGTTTGGGAGTTAACATCAAAATTACATTTCTCGGCCATATCGCATAGATCTCACTGTGAAAAGGCTTAAATGGCTTTTTTGACCTAAGTTTGAGGATTGCGCTCAAACAAAATGTCCTAGAACAAAATTTTCAAATGTAACTACTAGATTGTGATACAATACACTATTGGGTGAAGTTTGGTTGACTTCTGCGCAGCGGTTTGGGAGTTAACATCAAAATTACATTTCTCGGCCATATCGCATAGATCTCACTGTGAAAAGGCTTAAATGACTTTTTTAATTAAGTTTGATGATTGCGTTCAAACAAAATGTCCTAGAACAAAATTTTCAAATGTAACTACTAGATTGTGATACAATACACTATTGGGTGAAGTTTGGTTGACTTCTGCGCAGCGGTTTGGGAGTTAACATCAAAATTACATTTCTCGGCCATATCGCATAGATCTCACTGTGAAAAGGCTTAAATGGCTTTTTTGACCTAAGTTTGAGGATTGCGCTCAAATCAAATGTCCTAGAACCAAATTTCCACATGTAACTACTAGATTGTGATAAAATACACTAATGGGTGAAGTTTGGTTGACTTCTGCGCAGCGGTTTGGGAGTTAACATCAAAATTACATTTCTCGGCCATATCGCATAGATCTCACTGTGAAAAGGCTTAAATGACTTTTTTAATTAAGTTTGATGATTGCGCTCAAACAAAATTTCCTAGAACAAAATTTTCAAATGTAACTACTAGATTGTGATACAATACACTATTGGGTGAAGTTTGGTTGACTTCTGCGCAGCGGTTTGGGAGTGAACATCAAAATTACATTTCTCGGCCATATCGCATAGATCTCACTGTGAAAAGGCTTAAATGGCTTTTTTGACCTAAGTTTGAGGATTGCGCTCAAATCAAATGTCCTAGAACCAAATTTCCACATGTAACTACTAGATTGTGATAAAATACACTAATGGGTAAAGTTTGGTTGACTTCTGCGCAGCGGTTTGGGAGTTAACATCAAAATTACATTTCTCGGCCATATCGCATAGATCTCACTGTGAAAAGGCTTAAATGACTTTTTTAATTAAGTTTGATGATTGCGCTCAAACAAAATTTCCTAGAACAAAATTTTCAAATGTAACTACTAGATTGTGATACAATACACTATTGGGTGAAGTTTGGTTGACTTCTGCGCAGCGGTTTGGGAGTTAACATCAAAATTACATTTCTCGGCCATATCGCATAGATCTCACTGTGAAAAGGCTTAAATGGCTTTTTTGACCTAAGTTTGAGGATTGCGCTCAAATCAAATGTCCTATAACCAAATTTCCACATGTAACTACTAGATTGTGATACAATACACTAATGGGTGAAGTTTGGTTGACTTCTGCGCAGCGGTTTGGGAGTTAACATCAAAATTACATTTCTCGGCCATATCGCATAGATCTCACTGTGAAAAGGCTTAAATGACTTTTTTAATTAAGTTTGATGATTGCGTTCAAACAAAATGTCCTAGAACAAAATTTTTAAATGTAACTACTAGATTGTGATACAATACACTATTGGGTGAAGTTTGGTTGACTTCTGCGCAGCGGTTTGGGAGTTAACATCAAAATTACATTTCTCGGCCATATCGCATAGATCTCACTGTGAAAAGGCTTAAATGGCTTTTTTGACCTAAGTTTGAGGATTGCGCTCAAATCAAATGTCCTAGAACCAAATTTCCACATGTAACTACTAGATTGTGATAAAATACACTAATGGGTGAAGTTTGGTTGACTTCTGCGCAGCGGTTTGGGAGTTAACATCAAAATTACATTTCTCGGCCATATCGCATAGATCTCACTGTGAAAAGGCTTAAATGACTTTTTTAATTAAGTTTGATGATTGCGCTCAAACAAAATTTCCTAGAACGAAATTTTCAAATGTAACTACTAGAATGTGATACAATACACTATTGGGTGAAGTTTGGTTGACTTCTGCGCAGCGGTTTGGGAGTTAACATCAAAATTACATTTCTCGGCCATATCGCATAGATCTCACTGTGAAAAGGCTTAAATGGCTTTTTTGACCTAAGTTTGAGGATTGCGCTCAAACCAAATGTCCTAGAACAAAATTTTCAAATGTAACTACTAGAATGTGATACAATACACTATTGGGTGAAGTTTGGTTGACTTCTGCGCAGCGGTTTGGGAGTTAACATCAAAATTACATTTCTCGGCCATATCGCATAGATCTCACTGTGAAAAGGCTTAAATGGCTTTTTTGACCTAAGTTTGAGGATTGCGCTCAAATCAAATGTCCTAGAACCAAATTTCCACATGTAACTACTAGATTGTGATAAAATACACTAATGGGTGAAGTTTGGTTAACTTCTGCGCAGCGGTTTGGGAGTTAACATCAAAATTACATTTCTCGGCCATATCGCATAGATCTCACTGTGAAAAGGCTTAAATGACTTTTTTAATTAAGTTTGATGATTGCGCTCAAACAAAATTTCCTAGAACAAAATTTTCAAATGTAACTACTAGATTGTGATACAATACACTATTGGGTGAAGTTTGGTTGACTTCTGCGCAGCGGTTTGGGAGTTAACATCAAAATTACATTTCTCGGCCATATCGCATAGATCTCACTGTGAAAAGGCTTAAATGGCTTTTTTGACCTAAGTTTGAGGATTGCGCTCAAACCAAATGTCCTAGAACGAAATTTTCAAATGTAACTACTAGAATGTGATACAATACACTATTGGGTGAAGTTTGGTTGACTTCTGCGCAGCGGTTTGGGAGTTAACATCAAAATTACATTTCTCGGCCATATCGCATAGATCTCACTGTGAAAAGGCTTAAATGGCTTTTTTGACCTAAGTTTGAGGATTGCGCTCAAATCAAATGTCCTAGAACCAAATTTCCATTTGTAACTACTAGATTGTGATAAAATACACTAATGGGTGAAGTTTGGTTGACTTCTGCGCAGCGGTTTGGGAGTTAACATCAAAATTACATTTCTCGGCCATATCGCATAGATCTCACTGTGAAAAGGCTTAAATGACTTTTTTAATTAAGTTTGATGATTGCGCTCAAACAAAATTTCCTAGAACAAAATTTTCAAATGTAACTACTAGAATGTGATACAATACACTATTGGGTGAAGTTTGGTTGACTTCTGCGCAGCGGTTTGGAAGTGAACATCAAAATTACATTTCTCGGCCATATCGCATAGATCTCACTGTGAAAAGGCTTAAATGGCTTTTTTGACCTAAGTTTGAGGATTGCGCTCAAATCAAATGTCCTAGAACCAAATTTCCACATGTAACTACTAGATTGTGATAAAATACACTAATGGGTGAAGTTTGGTTGACTTCTGCGCAGCGGTTTGGGAGTTAACATCAAAATTACATTTCTCGGCCATATCGCATAGATCTCACTGTGAAAAGGCTTAAATGACTTTTTTAATTAAGTTTGATGATTGCGCTCAAACAAAATTTCCTAGAACAAAATTTTCAAATGTAACTACTAGATTGTGATACAATACACTATTGGGTGAAGTTTGGTTGACTTCTGCGCAGCGGTTTGGGAGTTAACATCAAAATTACATTTCTCGGCCATATCGCATAGATCTCACTGTGAAAAGGCTTAAATGGCTTTTTTGACCTAAGTTTGAGGATTGCGCTCAAATCAAATGTCCTATAACCAAATTTCCACATGTAACTACTAGATTGTGATACAATACACTAATGGGTGAAGTTTGGTTGACTTCTGCGCAGCGGTTTGGGAGTTAACATCAAAATTACATTTCTCGGCCATATCGCATAGATCTCACTGTGAAAAGGCTTAAATGACTTTTTTAATTAAGTTTGATGATTGCGTTCAAACAAAATGTCCTAGAACAAAATTTTTAAATGTAACTACTAGATTGTGATACAATACACTATTGGGTGAAGTTTGGTTGACTTCTGCGCAGCGGTTTGGGAGTTAACATCAAAATTACATTTCTCGGCCATATCGCATAGATCTCACTGTGAAAAGGCTTAAATGGCTTTTTTGACCTAAGTTTGAGGATTGCGCTCAAATCAAATGTCCTAGAACCAAATTTCCACATGTAACTACTAGATTGTGATAAAATACACTAATGGGTGAAGTTTGGTTGACTTCTGCGCAGCGGTTTGGGAGTTAACATCAAAATTACATTTCTCGGCCATATCGCATAGATCTCACTGTGAAAAGGCTTAAATGACTTTTTTAATTAAGTTTGATGATTGCGCTCAAACAAAATTTCCTAGAACAAAATTTTCAAATGTAACTACTAGAATGTGATACAATACACTATTGGGTGAAGTTTGGTTGACTTCTGCGCAGCGGTTTGGGAGTTAACATCAAAATTACATTTCTCGGCCATATCGCATAGATCTCACTGTGAAAAGGCTTAAATGGCTTTTTTGACCTAAGTTTGAGGATTGCGCTCAAACCAAATGTCCTAGAACAAAATTTTCAAATGTAACTACTAGATTGTGATACAATACACTATTGGGTGAAGTTTGGTTGACTTCTGCGCAGCGGTTTGGGAGTTAACATCAAAATTACATTTCTCGGCCATGTCGCATAGATCTCACTGTGAAAAGGCTTAAATGACTTTTTTAATTAAGTTTGATGATTGCGTTCAAACAAAATGTCCTAGAACAAAATTTTCAAATGTAACTACTAGAATGTGATACAATACACTATTGGGTGAAGTTTGGTTGACTTCTGCGCAGCGGTTTGGGAGTTAACATCAAAATTACATTTCTCGGCCATATCGCATAGATCTCACTGTGAAAAGGCTTAAATGGCTTTTTTGACCTAAGTTTGAGGATTGCGCTCAAATCAAATGTCCTAGAACCAAATTTCCACATGTAACTACTAGATTGTGATAAAATACACTAATGGGTGAAGTTTGGTTAACTTCTGCGCAGCGGTTTGGGAGTTAACATCAAAATTACATTTCTCGGCCATATCGCATAGATCTCACTGTGAAAAGGCTTAAATGGCTTTTTTGACCTAAGTTTGAGGATTGCGCTCAAATCAAATGTCCTAGAACCAAATTTCCACATGTAACTACTAGATTGTGATACAATACACTATTGGGTGAAGTTTGGTTGACTTCTGCGCAGCGGTTTGGGAGTTAACATCAAAATTACATTTCTCGGCCATATCGCATAGATCTCACTGTGAAAAGGCTTAAATGGCTTTTTTGACCTAAGTTTGAGGATTGCGCTCAAACCAAATGTTCTAGAACGAAATTTTCAAATGTAACTACTAGAATGTCATACAATACACTATTGGGTGAAGTTTGGTTGACTTCTGCGCAGCGGTTTGGGAGTTAACATCAAAATTACATTTCTCGGCCATATCGCATAGATCTCACTGTGAAAAGGCTTAAATGGCTTTTTTGACCTAAGTTTGAGGATTGCGCTCAAATCAAATGTCCTAGAACCAAATTTCCATTTGTAACTACTAGATTGTGATAAAATACACTAATGGGTGAAGTTTGGTTGACTTCTGCGCAGCGGTTTGGGAGTTAACATCAAAATTACATTTCTCGGCCATATCGCATAGATCTCACTGTGAAAAGGCTTAAATGACTTTTTTAATTAAGTTTGATGATTGCGCTCAAACAAAATTTCCTAGAACAAAATTTTCAAATGTAACTACTAGATTGTGATACAATACACTATTGGGTGAAGTTTGGTTGACTTCTGCGCAGCGGTTTGGGAGTGAACATCAAAATTACATTTCTCGGCCATATCGCATAGATCTCACTGTGAAAAGGCTTAAATGGCTTTTTTGACCTAAGTTTGAGGATTGCGCTCAAATCAAATGTCCTAGAACCAAATTTCCACATGTAACTACTAGATTGTGATAAAATACACTAATGGGTGAAGTTTGGTTGACTTCTGCGCAGCGGTTTGGGAGTTAACATCAAAATTACATTTCTCGGCCATATCGCATAGATCTCACTGTGAAAAGGCTTAAATGACTTTTTTAATTAAGTTTGATGATTGCGCTCAAACAAAATTTCCTAGAACAAAATTTTCAAATGTAACTACTAGATTGTGATACAATACACTATTGGGTGAAGTTTGGTTGACTTCTGCGCAGCGGTTTGGGAGTTAACATCAAAATTACATTTCTCGGCCATATCGCATAGATCTCACTGTGAAAAGGCTTAAATGGCTTTTTTGACCTAAGTTTGAGGATTGCGCTCAAATCAAATGTCCTATAACCAAATTTCCACATGTAACTACTAGATTGTGATACAATACACTAATGGGTGAAGTTTGGTTGACTTCTGCGCAGCGGTTTGGGAGTTAACATCAAAATTACATTTCTCGGCCATATCGCATAGATCTCACTGTGAAAAGGCTTAAATGACTTTTTTAATTAAGTTTGATGATTGCGCTCAAACAAAATTTCCTAGAACGAAATTTTCAAATGTAACTACTAGAATGTGATACAATACACTATTGGGTGAAGTTTGGTTGACTTCTGCGCAGCGGTTTGGGAGTTAACATCAAAATTACATTTCTCGGCCATATCGCATAGATCTCACTGTGAAAAGGCTTAAATGGCTTTTTTGACCTAAGTTTGAGGATTGCGCTCAAACCAAATGTCCTAGAACAAAATTTTCAAATGTAACTACTAGAATGTGATACAATACACTATTGGGTGAAGTTTGGTTGACTTCTGGGCAGCGGTTTGGGAGTTAACATCAAAATTACATTTCTCGGCCATATCGCATAGATCTCACTGTGAAAAGGCTTAAATGGCTTTTTTGACCTAAGTTTGAGGATTGCGCTCAAATCAAATGTCCTAGAACCAAATTTCCACATGTAACTACTAGATTGTGATAAAATACACTAATGGGTGAAGTTTGGTTAACTTCTGCGCAGCGGTTTGGGAGTTAACATCAAAATTACATTTCTCGGCCATATCGCATAGATCTCACTGTGAAAAGGCTTAAATGACTTTTTTAATTAAGTTTGATGATTGCGCTCAAACAAAATTTCCTAGAACAAAATTTTCAAATGTAACTACTAGATTGTGATACAATACACTATTGGGTGAAGTTTGGTTGACTTCTGCGCAGCGGTTTGGGAGTTAACATCAAAATTACATTTCTCGGCCATATCGCATAGATCTCACTGTGAAAAGGCTTAAATGGCTTTTTTGACCTAAGTTTGAGGATTGCGCTCAAACCAAATGTCCTAGAACGAAATTTTCAAATGTAACTACTAGAATGTGATACAATACACTATTGGGTGAAGTTTGGTTGACTTCTGCGCAGCGGTTTGGGAGTTAACATCAAAATTACATTTCTCGGCCATATCGCATAGATCTCACTGTGAAAAGGCTTAAATGGCTTTTTTGACCTAAGTTTGAGGATTGCGCTCAAATCAAATGTCCTAGAACCAAATTTCCATTTGTAACTACTAGATTGTGATAAAATACACTAATGGGTGAAGTTTGGTTGACTTCTGCGCAGCGGTTTGGGAGTTAACATCAAAATTACATTTCTCGGCCATATCGCATAGATCTCACTGTGAAAAGGCTTAAATGACTTTTTTAATTAAGTTTGATGATTGCGCTCAAACAAAATTTCCTAGAACAAAATTTTCAAATGTAACTACTAGAATGTGATACAATACACTATTGGGTGAAGTTTGGTTGACTTCTGCGCAGCGGTTTGGAAGTGAACATCAAAATTACATTTCTCGGCCATATCGCATAGATCTCACTGTGAAAAGGCTTAAATGGCTTTTTTGACCTAAGTTTGAGGATTGCGCTCAAATCAAATGTCCTAGAACCAAATTTCCACATGTAACTACTAGATTGTGATAAAATACACTAATGGGTGAAGTTTGGTTGACTTCTGCGCAGCGGTTTGGGAGTTAACATCAAAATTACATTTCTCGGCCATATCGCATAGATCTCACTGTGAAAAGGCTTAAATGACTTTTTTAATTAAGTTTGATGATTGCGCTCAAACAAAATTTCCTAGAACAAAATTTTCAAATGTAACTACTAGATTGTGATACAATACACTATTGGGTGAAGTTTGGTTGACTTCTGCGCAGCGGTTTGGGAGTTAACATCAAAATTACATTTCTCGGCCATATCGCATAGATCTCACTGTGAAAAGGCTTAAATGGCTTTTTTGACCTAAGTTTGAGGATTGCGCTCAAATCAAATGTCCTATAACCAAATTTCCACATGTAACTACTAGATTGTGATACAATACACTAATGGGTGAAGTTTGGTTGACTTCTGCGCAGCGGTTTGGGAGTTAACATCAAAATTACATTTCTCGGCCATATCGCATAGATCTCACTGTGAAAAGGCTTAAATGACTTTTTTAATTAAGTTTGATGATTGCGTTCAAACAAAATGTCCTAGAACAAAATTTTTAAATGTAACTACTAGATTGTGATACAATACACTATTGGGTGAAGTTTGGTTGACTTCTGCGCAGCGGTTTGGGAGTTAACATCAAAATTACATTTCTCGGCCATATCGCATAGATCTCACTGTGAAAAGGCTTAAATGGCTTTTTTGACCTAAGTTTGAGGATTGCGCTCAAATCAAATGTCCTAGAACCAAATTTCCACATGTAACTACTAGATTGTGATAAAATACACTAATGGGTGAAGTTTGGTTGACTTCTGCGCAGCGGTTTGGGAGTTAACATCAAAATTACATTTCTCGGCCATATCGCATAGATCTCACTGTGAAAAGGCTTAAATGACTCTTTTTATTAAGTTTGATGATTGCGCTCAAACAAAATTTCCTAGAACGAAATTTTCAAATGTAACTACTAGAATGTGATACAATACACTATTGGGTGAAGTTTGGTTGACTTCTGCGCAGCGGTTTGGGAGTTAACATCAAAATTACATTTCTCGGCCATATCGCATAGATCTCACTGTGAAAAGGCTTAAATGGCTTTTTTGACCTAAGTTTGAGGATTGCGCTCAAACCAAATGTCCTAGAACAAAATTTTCAAATGTAACTACTAGATTGTGATACAATACACTATTGGGTGAAGTTTGGTTGACTTCTGCGCAGCGGTTTGGGAGTTAACATCAAAATTACATTTCTCGGCCATGTCGCATAGATCTCACTGTGAAAAGGCTTAAATGACTTTTTTAATTAAGTTTGATGATTGCGTTCAAACAAAATGTCCTAGAACAAAATTTTCAAATGTAACTACTAGAATGTGATACAATACACTATTGGGTGAAGTTTGGTTGACTTCTGCGCAGCGGTTTGGGAGTTAACATCAAAATTACATTTCTCGGCCATATCGCATAGATCTCACTGTGAAAAGGCTTAAATGGCTTTTTTGACCTAAGTTTGAGGATTGCGCTCAAATCAAATGTCCTAGAACCAAATTTCCACATGTAACTACTAGATTGTGAAAAAATACACTAATGGGTGAAGTTTGGTTAACTTCTGCGCAGCGGTTTGGGAGTTAACATCAAAATTACATTTCTCGGCCATATCGCATAGATCTCACTGTGAAAAGGCTTAAATGGCTTTTTTGACCTAAGTTTGAGGATTGCGCTCAAATCAAATGTCCTAGAACCAAATTTCCACATGTAACTACTAGATTGTGATACAATACACTATTGGGTGAAGTTTGGTTGACTTCTGCGCAGCGGTTTGGGAGTTAACATCAAAATTACATTTCTCGGCCATATCGCATAGATCTCACTGTGAAAAGGCTTAAATGGCTTTTTTGACCTAAGTTTGAGGATTGCGCTCAAACCAAATGTTCTAGAACGAAATTTTCAAATGTAACTACTAGAATGTGATACAATACACTATTGGGTGAAGTTTGGTTGACTTCTGCGCAGCGGTTTGGGAGTTAACATCAAAATTACATTTCTCGGCCATATCGCATAGATCTCACTGTGAAAAGGCTTAAATGGCTTTTTTGACCTAAGTTTGAGGATTGCGCTCAAATCAAATGTCCTAGAACCAAATTTCCATTTGTAACTACTAGATTGTGATAAAATACACTAATGGGTGAAGTTTGGTTGACTTCTGCGCAGCGGTTTGGGAGTTAACATCAAAATTACATTTCTCGGCCATATCG
This sequence comes from Corythoichthys intestinalis, assembly GCF_030265065.1. Taxonomy (NCBI): domain Eukaryota; kingdom Metazoa; phylum Chordata; class Actinopteri; order Syngnathiformes; family Syngnathidae; genus Corythoichthys; species Corythoichthys intestinalis. The sequence continues at coordinate 59,336,659 of NC_080402.1, forward strand.
CATAGATCTCACTGTGAAAAGGCTTAAATGACTTTTTTAATTAAGTTTGATGATTGCGCTCAAACAAAATTTCCTAGAACAAAATTTTCAAATGTAACTACTAGATTGTGATACAATACACTATTGGGTGAAGTTTGGTTGACTTCTGCGCAGCGGTTTGGGAGTGAACATCAAAATTACATTTCTCGGCCATATCGCATAGATCTCACTGTGAAAAGGCTTAAATGGCTTTTTTGACCTAAGTTTGAGGATTGCGCTCAAATCAAATGTCCTAGAACCAAATTTCCACATGTAACTACTAGATTGTGATAAAATACACTAATGGGTGAAGTTTGGTTGACTTCTGCGCAGCGGTTTGGGAGTTAACATCAAAATTACATTTCTCGGCCATATCGCATAGATCTCACTGTGAAAAGGCTTAAATGACTTTTTTAATTAAGTTTGATGATTGCGCTCAAACAAAATTTCCTAGAACAAAATTTTCAAATGTAACTACTAGATTGTGATACAATACACTATTGGGTGAAGTTTGGTTGACTTCTGCGCAGCGGTTTGGGAGTTAACATCAAAATTACATTTCTCGGCCATATCGCATAGATCTCACTGTGAAAAGGCTTAAATGGCTTTTTTGACCTAAGTTTGAGGATTGCGCTCAAATCAAATGTCCTATAACCAAATTTCCACATGTAACTACTAGATTGTGATACAATACACTAATGGGTGAAGTTTGGTTGACTTCTGCGCAGCGGTTTGGGAGTTAACATCAAAATTACATTTCTCGGCCATATCGCATAGATCTCACTGTGAAAAGGCTTAAATGACTTTTTTAATTTAGTTTGATGATTGCGTTCAAACAAAATGTCCTAGAACAAAATTTTTAAATGTAACTACTAGATTGTGATACAATACACTATTGGGTGAAGTTTGGTTGACTTCTGCGCAGCGGTTTGGGAGTTAACATCAAAATTACATTTCTCGGCCATATCGCATAGATCTCACTGTGAAAAGGCTTAAATGGCTTTTTTGACCTAAGTTTGAGGATTGCGCTCAAATCAAATGTCCTAGAACCAAATTTCCACATGTAACTACTAGATTGTGATAAAATACACTAATGGGTGAAGTTTGGTTGACTTCTGCGCAGCGGTTTGGGAGTTAACATCAAAATTACATTTCTCGGCCATATCGCATAGATCTCACTGTGAAAAGGCTTAAATGACTTTTTTAATTAAGTTTGATGATTGCGCTCAAACAAAATTTCCTAGAACGAAATTTTCAAATGTAACTACTAGAATGTGATACAATACACTATTGGGTGAAGTTTGGTTGACTTCTGCGCAGCGGTTTGGGAGTTAACATCAAAATTACATTTCTCGGCCATATCGCATAGATCTCACTGTGAAAAGGCTTAAATGGCTTTTTTGACCTAAGTTTGAGGATTGCGCTCAAACCAAATGTCCTAGAACAAAATTTTCAAATGTAACTACTAGATTGTGATACAATACACTATTGGGTGAAGTTTGGTTGACTTCTGCGCAGCGGTTTGGGAGTTAACATCAAAATTACATTTCTCGGCCATGTCGCATAGATCTCACTGTGAAAAGGCTTAAATGACTTTTTTAATTAAGTTTGATGATTGCGTTCAAACAAAATGTCCTAGAACAAAATTTTCAAATGTAACTACTAGATTGTGATACAATACACTATTGGGTGAAGTTTGGTTGACTTCTGCGCAGCGGTTTGGGAGTTAACATCAAAATTACATTTCTCGGCCATATCGCATAGATCTCACTGTGAAAAGGCTTAAATGGCTTTTTTGACCTAAGTTTGAGGATTGCGCTCAAACCAAATGTCCTAGAACGAAATTTTCAAATGTAACTACTAGAATGTGATACAATACACTATTGGGTGAAGTTTGGTTGACTTCTGCGCAGCGGTTTGGGAGTTAACATCAAAATTACATTTCTCGGCCATATCGCATAGATCTCACTGTGAAAAGGCTTAAATGGCTTTTTTGACCTAAGTTTGAGGATTGCGCTCAAATCAAATGTCCTAGAACCAAATTTCCACATGTAACTACTAGATTGTGATAAAATACACTAATGGGTGAAGTTTGGTTGACTTCTGCGCAGCGGTTTGGGAGTTAACATCAAAATTACATTTCTCGGCCATATCGCATAGATCTCACTGTGAAAAGGCTTAAATGGCTTTTTTGACCTAAGTTTGAGGATTGCGCTCAAATCAAATGTCCTAGAACCAAATTTCCACATGTAACTACTAGATTGTGATAAAATACACTAATGGGTGAAGTTTGGTTGACTTCTGCGCAGCGGTTTGGGAGTTAACATCAAAATTACATTTCTCGGCCATATCGCATAGATCTCACTGTGAAAAGGCTTAAATGACTTTTTTAATTAAGTTTGATGATTGCGCTCAAACAAAATTTCCTAGAACAAAATTTTCAAATGTAACTACTAGATTGTGATACAATACACTATTGGGTGAAGTTTGGTTGACTTCTGCGCAGCGGTTTGGGAGTTAACATCAAAATTACATTTCTCGGCCATATCGCATAGATCTCACTGTGAAAAGGCTTAAATGGCTTTTTTGACCTAAGTTTGAGGATTGCGCTCAAATCAAATGTCCTATAACCAAATTTCCACATGTAACTACTAGATTGTGATACAATACACTAATGGGTGAAGTTTGGTTGACTTCTGCGCAGCGGTTTGGGAGTTAACATCAAAATTACATTTCTCGGCCATATCGCATAGATCTCACTGTGAAAAGGCTTAAATGACTTTTTTAATTAAGTTTGATGATTGCGTTCAAACAAAATGTCCTAGAACAAAATTTTTAAATGTAACTACTAGATTGTGATACAATACACTATTGGGTGAAGTTTGGTTGACTTCTGCGCAGCGGTTTGGGAGTTAACATCAAAATTACATTTCTCGGCCATATCGCATAGATCTCACTGTGAAAAGGCTTAAATGGCTTTTTTGACCTAAGTTTGAGGATTGCGCTCAAATCAAATGTCCTAGAACCAAATTTCCACATGTAACTACTAGATTGTGATAAAATACACTAATGGGTGAAGTTTGGTTGACTTCTGCGCAGCGGTTTGGGAGTTAACATCAAAATTACATTTCTCGGCCATATCGCATAGATCTCACTGTGAAAAGGCTTAAATGACTTTTTTAATTAAGTTTGATGATTGCGCTCAAACAAAATTTCCTAGAACGAAATTTTCAAATGTAACTACTAGAATGTGATACAATACACTATTGGGTGAAGTTTGGTTGACTTCTGCGCAGCGGTTTGGGAGTTAACATCAAAATTACATTTCTCGGCCATATCGCATAGATCTCACTGTGAAAAGGCTTAAATGGCTTTTTTGACCTAAGTTTGAGGATTGCGCTCAAACCAAATGTCCTAGAACAAAATTTTCAAATGTAACTACTAGATTGTGATACAATACACTATTGGGTGAAGTTTGGTTGACTTCTGCGCAGCGGTTTGGGAGTTAACATCAAAATTACATTTCTCGGCCATGTCGCATAGATCTCACTGTGAAAAGGCTTAAATGACTTTTTTAATTAAGTTTGATGATTGCGTTCAAACAAAATGTCCTAGAACAAAATTTTCAAATGTAACTACTAGAATGTGATACAATACACTATTGGGTGAAGTTTGGTTGACTTCTGCGCAGCGGTTTGGGAGTTAACATCAAAATTACATTTCTCGGCCATATCGCATAGATCTCACTGTGAAAAGGCTTAAATGGCTTTTTTGACCTAAGTTTGAGGATTGCGCTCAAATCAAATGTCCTAGAACCAAATTTCCACATGTAACTACTAGATTGTGATAAAATACACTAATGGGTGAAGTTTGGTTAACTTCTGCGCAGCGGTTTGGGAGTTAACATCAAAATTACATTTCTCGGCCATATCGCATAGATCTCACTGTGAAAAGGCTTAAATGGCTTTTTTGACCTAAGTTTGAGGATTGCGCTCAAATCAAATGTCCTAGAACCAAATTTCCACATGTAACTACTAGATTGTGATACAATACACTATTGGGTGAAGTTTGGTTGACTTCTGCGCAGCGGTTTGGGAGTTAACATCAAAATTACATTTCTCGGCCATATCGCATAGATCTCACTGTGAAAAGGCTTAAATGGCTTTTTTGACCTAAGTTTGAGGATTGCGCTCAAACCAAATGTTCTAGAACGAAATTTTCAAATGTAACTACTAGAATGTCATACAATACACTATTGGGTGAAGTTTGGTTGACTTCTGCGCAGCGGTTTGGGAGTTAACATCAAAATTACATTTCTCGGCCATATCGCATAGATCTCACTGTGAAAAGGCTTAAATGGCTTTTTTGACCTAAGTTTGAGGATTGCGCTCAAATCAAATGTCCTAGAACCAAATTTCCATTTGTAACTACTAGATTGTGATAAAATACACTAATGGGTGAAGTTTGGTTGACTTCTGCGCAGCGGTTTGGGAGTTAACATCAAAATTACATTTCTCGGCCATATCGCATAGATCTCACTGTGAAAAGGCTTAAATGACTTTTTTAATTAAGTTTGATGATTGCGCTCAAACAAAATTTCCTAGAACAAAATTTTCAAATGTAACTACTAGATTGTGATACAATACACTATTGGGTGAAGTTTGGTTGACTTCTGCGCAGCGGTTTGGGAGTTAACATCAAAATTACATTTCTCGGCCATATCGCATAGATCTCACTGTGAAAAGGCTTAAATGGCTTTTTTGACCTAAGTTTGAGGATTGCGCTCAAATCAAATGTCCTAGAACCAAATTTCCACATGTAACTACTAGATTGTGATACAATACACTAATGGGTGAAGTTTGGTTGACTTCTGCGCAGCGGTTTGGGAGTTAACATCAAAATTACATTTCTCGGCCATATCGCATAGATCTCACTGTGAAAAGGCTTAAATGACTTTTTTAATTAAGTTTGATGATTGCGCTCAAACAAAATTTCCTAGAACGAAATTTTCAAATGTAACTACTAGAATGTGATACAATACACTATTGGGTGAAGTTTGGTTGACTTCTGCGCAGCGGTTTGGGAGTTAACATCAAAATTACATTTCTCGGCCATATCGCATAGATCTCACTGTGAAAAGGCTTAAATGGCTTTTTTGACCTAAGTTTGAGGATTGCGCTCAAACCAAATGTCCTAGAACAAAATTTTCAAATGTAACTACTAGAATGTGATACAATACACTATTGGGTGAAGTTTGGTTGACTTCTGGGCAGCGGTTTGGGAGTTAACATCAAAATTACATTTCTCGGCCATATCGCATAGATCTCACTGTGAAAAGGCTTAAATGGCTTTTTTGACCTAAGTTTGAGGATTGCGCTCAAATCAAATGTCCTAGAACCAAATTTCCACATGTAACTACTAGATTGTGATAAAATACACTAATGGGTGAAGTTTGGTTAACTTCTGCGCAGCGGTTTGGGAGTTAACATCAAAATTACATTTCTCGGCCATATCGCATAGATCTCACTGTGAAAAGGCTTAAATGACTTTTTTAATTAAGTTTGATGATTGCGCTCAAACAAAATTTCCTAGAACAAAATTTTCAAATGTAACTACTAGATTGTGATACAATACACTATTGGGTGAAGTTTGGTTGACTTCTGCGCAGCGGTTTGGGAGTTAACATCAAAATTACATTTCTCGGCCATATCGCATAGATCTCACTGTGAAAAGGCTTAAATGGCTTTTTTGACCTAAGTTTGAGGATTGCGCTCAAACCAAATGTCCTAGAACGAAATTTTCAAATGTAACTACTAGAATGTGATACAATACACTATTGGGTGAAGTTTGGTTGACTTCTGCGCAGCGGTTTGGGAGTTAACATCAAAATTACATTTCTCGGCCATATCGCATAGATCTCACTGTGAAAAGGCTTAAATGGCTTTTTTGACCTAAGTTTGAGGATTGCGCTCAAATCAAATGTCCTAGAACCAAATTTCCATTTGTAACTACTAGATTGTGATAAAATACACTAATGGGTGAAGTTTGGTTGACTTCTGCGCAGCGGTTTGGGAGTTAACATCAAAATTACATTTCTCGGCCATATCGCATAGATCTCACTGTGAAAAGGCTTAAATGACTTTTTTAATTAAGTTTGATGATTGCGCTCAAACAAAATTTCCTAGAACAAAATTTTCAAATGTAACTACTAGAATGTGATACAATACACTATTGGGTGAAGTTTGGTTGACTTCTGCGCAGCGGTTTGGAAGTGAACATCAAAATTACATTTCTCGGCCATATCGCATAGATCTCACTGTGAAAAGGCTTAAATGGCTTTTTTGACCTAAGTTTGAGGATTGCGCTCAAATCAAATGTCCTAGAACCAAATTTCCACATGTAACTACTAGATTGTGATAAAATACACTAATGGGTGAAGTTTGGTTGACTTCTGCGCAGCGGTTTGGGAGTTAACATCAAAATTACATTTCTCGGCCATATCGCATAGATCTCACTGTGAAAAGGCTTAAATGACTTTTTTAATTAAGTTTGATGATTGCGCTCAAACAAAATTTCCTAGAACAAAATTTTCAAATGTAACTACTAGATTGTGATACAATACACTATTGGGTGAAGTTTGGTTGACTTCTGCGCAGCGGTTTGGGAGTTAACATCAAAATTACATTTCTCGGCCATATCGCATAGATCTCACTGTGAAAAGGCTTAAATGGCTTTTTTGACCTAAGTTTGAGGATTGCGCTCAAATCAAATGTCCTATAACCAAATTTCCACATGTAACTACTAGATTGTGATACAATACACTAATGGGTGAAGTTTGGTTGACTTCTGCGCAGCGGTTTGGGAGTTAACATCAAAATTACATTTCTCGGCCATATCGCATAGATCTCACTGTGAAAAGGCTTAAATGACTTTTTTAATTAAGTTTGATGATTGCGTTCAAACAAAATGTCCTAGAACAAAATTTTTAAATGTAACTACTAGATTGTGATACAATACACTATTGGGTGAAGTTTGGTTGACTTCTGCGCAGCGGTTTGGGAGTTAACATCAAAATTACATTTCTCGGCCATATCGCATAGATCTCACTGTGAAAAGGCTTAAATGGCTTTTTTGACCTAAGTTTGAGGATTGCGCTCAAATCAAATGTCCTAGAACCAAATTTCCACATGTAACTACTAGATTGTGATAAAATACACTAATGGGTGAAGTTTGGTTGACTTCTGCGCAGCGGTTTGGGAGTTAACATCAAAATTACATTTCTCGGCCATATCGCATAGATCTCACTGTGAAAAGGCTTAAATGACTTTTTTAATTAAGTTTGATGATTGCGCTCAAACAAAATTTCCTAGAACGAAATTTTCAAATGTAACTACTAGAATGTGATACAATACACTATTGGGTGAAGTTTGGTTGACTTCTGCGCAGCGGTTTGGGAGTTAACATCAAAATTACATTTCTCGGCCATATCGCATAGATCTCACTGTGAAAAGGCTTAAATGGCTTTTTTGACCTAAGTTTGAGGATTGCGCTCAAACCAAATGTCCTAGAACAAAATTTTCAAATGTAACTACTAGATTGTGATACAATACACTATTGGGTGAAGTTTGGTTGACTTCTGCGCAGCGGTTTGGGAGTTAACATCAAAATTACATTTCTCGGCCATGTCGCATAGATCTCACTGTGAAAAGGCTTAAATGACTTTTTTAATTAAGTTTGATGATTGCGTTCAAACAAAATGTCCTAGAACAAAATTTTCAAATGTAACTACTAGAATGTGATACAATACACTATTGGGTGAAGTTTGGTTGACTTCTGCGCAGCGGTTTGGGAGTTAACATCAAAATTACATTTCTCGGCCATATCGCATAGATCTCACTGTGAAAAGGCTTAAATGGCTTTTTTGACCTAAGTTTGAGGATTGCGCTCAAATCAAATGTCCTAGAACCAAATTTCCACATGTAACTACTAGATTGTGATAAAATACACTAATGGGTGAAGTTTGGTTAACTTCTGCGCAGCGGTTTGGGAGTTAACATCAAAATTACATTTCTCGGCCATATCGCATAGATCTCACTGTGAAAAGGCTTAAATGGCTTTTTTGACCTAAGTTTGAGGATTGCGCTCAAATCAAATGTCCTAGAACCAAATTTCCACATGTAACTACTAGATTGTGATACAATACACTATTGGGTGAAGTTTGGTTGACTTCTGCGCAGCGGTTTGGGAGTTAACATCAAAATTACATTTCTCGGCCATATCGCATAGATCTCACTGTGAAAAGGCTTAAATGGCTTTTTTGACCTAAGTTTGAGGATTGCGCTCAAACCAAATGTTCTAGAACGAAATTTTCAAATGTAACTACTAGAATGTCATACAATACACTATTGGGTGAAGTTTGGTTGACTTCTGCGCAGCGGTTTGGGAGTTAACATCAAAATTACATTTCTCGGCCATATCGCATAGATCTCACTGTGAAAAGGCTTAAATGGCTTTTTTGACCTAAGTTTGAGGATTGCGCTCAAATCAAATGTCCTAGAACCAAATTTCCATTTGTAACTACTAGATTGTGATAAAATACACTAATGGGTGAAGTTTGGTTGACTTCTGCGCAGCGGTTTGGGAGTTAACATCAAAATTACATTTCTCGGCCATATCGCATAGATCTCACTGTGAAAAGGCTTAAATGACTTTTTTAATTAAGTTTGATGATTGCGCTCAAACAAAATTTCCTAGAACAAAATTTTCAAATGTAACTACTAGATTGTGATACAATACACTATTGGGTGAAGTTTGGTTGACTTCTGCGCAGCGGTTTGGGAGTTAACATCAAAATTACATTTCTCGGCCATATCGCATAGATCTCACTGTGAAAAGGCTTAAATGGCTTTTTTGACCTAAGTTTGAGGATTGCGCTCAAATCAAATGTCCTAGAACCAAATTTCCACATGTAACTACTAGATTGTGATACAATACACTAATGGGTGAAGTTTGGTTGACTTCTGCGCAGCGGTTTGGGAGTTAACATCAAAATTACATTTCTCGGCCATATCGCATAGATCTCACTGTGAAAAGGCTTAAATGACTTTTTTAATTAAGTTTGATGATTGCGCTCAAACAAAATTTCCTAGAACGAAATTTTCAAATGTAACTACTAGAATGTGATACAATACACTATTGGGTGAAGTTTGGTTGACTTCTGCGCAGCGGTTTGGGAGTTAACATCAAAATTACATTTCTCGGCCATATCGCATAGATCTCACTGTGAAAAGGCTTAAATGGCTTTTTTGACCTAAGTTTGAGGATTGCGCTCAAACCAAATGTCCTAGAACAAAATTTTCAAATGTAACTACTAGAATGTGATACAATACACTATTGGGTGAAGTTTGGTTGACTTCTGGGCAGCGGTTTGGGAGTTAACATCAAAATTACATTTCTCGGCCATATCGCATAGATCTCACTGTGAAAAGGCTTAAATGGCTTTTTTGACCTAAGTTTGAGGATTGCGCTCAAATCAAATGTCCTAGAACCAAATTTCCACATGTAACTACTAGATTGTGATAAAATACACTAATGGGTGAAGTTTGGTTAACTTCTGCGCAGCGGTTTGGGAGTTAACATCAAAATTACATTTCTCGGCCATATCGCATAGATCTCACTGTGAAAAGGCTTAAATGACTTTTTTAATTAAGTTTGATGATTGCGCTCAAACAAAATTTCCTAGAACAAAATTTTCAAATGTAACTACTAGATTGTGATACAATACACTATTGGGTGAAGTTTGGTTGACTTCTGCGCAGCGGTTTGGGAGTTAACATCAAAATTACATTTCTCGGCCATATCGCATAGATCTCACTGTGAAAAGGCTTAAATGGCTTTTTTGACCTAAGTTTGAGGATTGCGCTCAAACCAAATGTCCTAGAACGAAATTTTCAAATGTAACTACTAGAATGTGATACAATACACTATTGGGTGAAGTTTGGTTGACTTCTGCGCAGCGGTTTGGGAGTTAACATCAAAATTACATTTCTCGGCCATATCGCATAGATCTCACTGTGAAAAGGCTTAAATGGCTTTTTTGACCTAAGTTTGAGGATTGCGCTCAAATCAAATGTCCTAGAACCAAATTTCCATTTGTAACTACTAGATTGTGATAAAATACACTAATGGGTGAAGTTTGGTTGACTTCTGCGCAGCGGTTTGGGAGTTAACATCAAAATTACATTTCTCGGCCATATCGCATAGATCTCACTGTGAAAAGGCTTAAATGACTTTTTTAATTAAGTTTGATGATTGCGCTCAAACAAAATTTCCTAGAACAAAATTTTCAAATGTAACTACTAGAATGTGATACAATACACTATTGGGTGAAGTTTGGTTGACTTCTGCGCAGCGGTTTGGAAGTGAACATCAAAATTACATTTCTCGGCCATATCGCATAGATCTCACTGTGAAAAGGCTTAAATGGCTTTTTTGACCTAAGTTTGAGGATTGCGCTCAAATCAAATGTCCTAGAACCAAATTTCCACATGTAACTACTAGATTGTGATAAAATACACTAATGGGTGAAGTTTGGTTGACTTCTGCGCAGCGGTTTGGGAGTTAACATCAAAATTACATTTCTCGGCCATATCGCATAGATCTCACTGTGAAAAGGCTTAAATGACTTTTTTAATTAAGTTTGATGATTGCGCTCAAACAAAATTTCCTAGAACAAAATTTTCAAATGTAACTACTAGATTGTGATACAATACACTATTGGGTGAAGTTTGGTTGACTTCTGCGCAGCGGTTTGGGAGTTAACATCAAAATTACATTTCTCGGCCATATCGCATAGATCTCACTGTGAAAAGGCTTAAATGGCTTTTTTGACCTAAGTTTGAGGATTGCGCTCAAATCAAATGTCCTATAACCAAATTTCCACATGTAACTACTAGATTGTGATACAATACACTAATGGGTGAAGTTTGGTTGACTTCTGCGCAGCGGTTTGGGAGTTAACATCAAAATTACATTTCTCGGCCATATCGCATAGATCTCACTGTGAAAAGGCTTAAATGACTTTTTTAATTAAGTTTGATGATTGCGTTCAAACAAAATGTCCTAGAACAAAATTTTTAAATGTAACTACTAGATTGTGATACAATACACTATTGGGTGAAGTTTGGTTGACTTCTGCGCAGCGGTTTGGGAGTTAACATCAAAATTACATTTCTCGGCCATATCGCATAGATCTCACTGTGAAAAGGCTTAAATGGCTTTTTTGACCTAAGTTTGAGGATTGCGCTCAAATCAAATGTCCTAGAACCAAATTTCCACATGTAACTACTAGATTGTGATAAAATACACTAATGGGTGAAGTTTGGTTGACTTCTGCGCAGCGGTTTGGGAGTTAACATCAAAATTACATTTCTCGGCCATATCGCATAGATCTCACTGTGAAAAGGCTTAAATGACTTTTTTTATTAAGTTTGATGATTGCGCTCAAACAAAATTTCCTAGAACGAAATTTTCAAATGTAACTACTAGAATGTGATACAATACACTATTGGGTGAAGTTTGGTTGACTTCTGCGCAGCGGTTTGGGAGTTAACATCAAAATTACATTTCTCGGCCATATCGCATAGATCTCACTGTGAAAAGGCTTAAATGGCTTTTTTGACCTAAGTTTGAGGATTGCGCTCAAACCAAATGTCCTAGAACAAAATTTTCAAATGTAACTACTAGATTGTGATACAATACACTATTGGGTGAAGTTTGGTTGACTTCTGCGCAGCGGTTTGGGAGTTAACATCAAAATTACATTTCTCGGCCATGTCGCATAGATCTCACTGTGAAAAGGCTTAAATGACTTTTTTAATTAAGTTTGATGATTGCGTTCAAACAAAATGTCCTAGAACAAAATTTTCAAATGTAACTACTAGAATGTGATACAATACACTATTGGGTGAAGTTTGGTTGACTTCTGCGCAGCGGTTTGGGAGTTAACATCAAAATTACATTTCTCGGCCATATCGCATAGATCTCACTGTGAAAAGGCTTAAATGGCTTTTTTGACCTAAGTTTGAGGATTGCGCTCAAATCAAATGTCCTAGAACCAAATTTCCACATGTAACTACTAGATTGTGAAAAAATACACTAATGGGTGAAGTTTGGTTAACTTCTGCGCAGCGGTTTGGGAGTTAACATCAAAATTACATTTCTCGGCCATATCGCATAGATCTCACTGTGAAAAGGCTTAAATGGCTTTTTTGACCTAAGTTTGAGGATTGCGCTCAAATCAAATGTCCTAGAACCAAATTTCCACATGTAACTACTAGATTGTGATACAATACACTATTGGGTGAAGTTTGGTTGACTTCTGCGCAGCGGTTTGGGAGTTAACATCAAAATTACATTTCTCGGCCATATCGCATAGATCTCACTGTGAAAAGGCTTAAATGGCTTTTTTGACCTAAGTTTGAGGATTGCGCTCAAACCAAATGTTCTAGAACGAAATTTTCAAATGTAACTACTAGAATGTGATACAATACACTATTGGGTGAAGTTTGGTTGACTTCTGCGCAGCGGTTTGGGAGTTAACATCAAAATTACATTTCTCGGCCATATCGCATAGATCTCACTGTGAAAAGGCTTAAATGGCTTTTTTGACCTAAGTTTGATGATTGCGTTCAAACAAAATGTCCTAGAACAAAATTTTTAAATGTAACTACTAGATTGTGATACAATACACTATTGGGTGAAGTTTGGTTGACTTCTGCGCAGCGGTTTGGGAGTTAACATCAAAATTACATTTCTCGGCCATATCGCATAGATCTCACTGTGAAAAGGCTTAAATGGCTTTTTTGACCTAAGTTTGAGGATTGCGCTCAAACCAAATGTCCTAGAACGAAATTTTCAAATGTAACTACTAGAATGTGATACAATACACTATTGGGTGAAGTTTGGTTGACTTCTGCGCAGCGGTTTGGGAGTTAACATCAAAATTACATTTCTCGGCCATATCGCATAGATCTCACTGTGAAAAGGCTTAAATGGCTTTTTTGACCTAAGTTTGAGGATTGCGCTCAAATCAAATGTCCTAGAACCAAATTTCCACATGTAACTACTAGATTGTGATAAAATACACTAATGGGTGAAGTTTGGTTGACTTCTGCGCAGCGGTTTGGGAGTTAACATCAAAATTACATTTCTCGGCCATATCGCATAGATCTCACTGTGAAAAGGCTTAAATGACTTTTTTAATTAAGTTTGATGATTGCGCTCAAACAAAATTTCCTAGAACAAAATTTTCAAATGTAACTACTAGATTGTGATACAATACACTATTGGGTGAAGTTTGGTTGACTTCTGCGCAGCGGTTTGGGAGTGAACATCAAAATTACATTTCTCGGCCATATCGCATAGATCTCACTGTGAAAAGGCTTAAATGGCTTTTTTGACCTAAGTTTGAGGATTGCGCTCAAATCAAATGTCCTAGAACCAAATTTCCACATGTAACTACTAGATTGTGATAAAATACACTAATGGGTGAAGTTTGGTTGACTTCTGCGCAGCGGTTTGGGAGTTAACATCAAAATTACATTTCTCGGCCATATCGCATAGATCTCACTGTGAAAAGGCTTAGATGACTTTTTTAATTAAGTTTGATGATTGCGCTCAAACAAAATTTCCTAGAACAAAATTTTCAAATGTAACTACTAGATTGTGATACAATACACTATTGGGTGAAGTTTGGTTGACTTCTGCGCAGCGGTTTGGGAGTTAACATCAAAATTACATTTCTCGGCCATATCGCATAGATCTCACTGTGAAAAGGCTTAAATGACTTTTTTAATTAAGTTTGATGATTGCGTTCAAACAAAATGTCCTAGAACAAAATTTTCAAATGTAACTACTAGATTGTGATACAATACACTATTGGGTGAAGTTTGGTTGACTTCTGCGCAGCGGTTTGGGAGTTAACATCAAAATTACATTTCTCGGCCATATCGCATAGATCTCACTGTGAAAAGGCTTAAATGGCTTTTTTGACCTAAGTTTGAGGATTGCGCTCAAACAAAATGTCCTAGAACAAAATTTTCAAATGTAACTACTAGATTGTGATACAATACACTATTGGGTGAAGTTTGGTTGACTTCTGCGCAGCGGTTTGGGAGTTAACATCAAAATTACATTTCTCGGCCATATCGCATAGATCTCACTGTGAAAAGGCTTAAATGACTTTTTTAATTAAGTTTGATGATTGCGTTCAAACAAAATGTCCTAGAACAAAATTTTCAAATGTAACTACTAGATTGTGATACAATACACTATTGGGTGAAGTTTGGTTGACTTCTGCGCAGCGGTTTGGGAGTTAACATCAAAATTACATTTCTCGGCCATATCGCATAGATCTCACTGTGAAAAGGCTTAAATGACTTTTTTAATTAAGTTTGATGATTGCGTTCAAACAAAATGTCCTAGAACAAAATTTTCAAATGTAACTACTAGATTGTGATACAATACACTATTGGGTGAAGTTTGGTTGACTTCTGCGCAGCGGTTTGGGAGTTAACATCAAAATTACATTTCTCGGCCATATCGCATAGATCTCACTGTGAAAAGGCTTAAATGACTTTTTTAATTAAGTTTGATGATTGCGTTCAAACAAAATGTCCTAGAACAAAATTTTTAAATGTAACTACTAGATTGTGATACAATACACTATTGGGTGAAGTTTGGTTGACTTCTGCGCAGCGGTTTGGGAGTTAACATCAAAATTACATTTCTCGGCCATATCGCATAGATCTCACTGTGAAAAGGCTTAAATGGCTTTTTTGACCTAAGTTTGAGGATTGCGCTCAAATCAAATGTCCTAGAACCAAATTTCCACATGTAACTACTAGATTGTGATAAAATACACTAATGGGTGAAGTTTGGTTGACTTCTGCGCAGCGGTTTGGGAGTTAAAATCAAAATTACATTTCTCGGCCATATCGCATAGATCTCACTGTGAAAAGGCTTAAATGACTTTTTTAATTAAGTTTGATGATTGCGCTCAAACAAAATTTCCTAGAACAAAATTTTCAAATGTAACTACTAGATTGTGATACAATACACTATTGGGTGAAGTTTGGTTGACTTCTGCGCAGCGGTTTGGGAGTGAACATCAAAATTACATTTCTCGGCCATATCGCATAGATCTCACTGTGAAAAGGCTTAAATGGCTTTTTTGACCTAAGTTTGAGGATTGCGCTCAAATCAAATGTCCTAGAACCAAATTTCCACATGTAACTACTAGATTGTGATAAAATACACTAATGGGTGAAGTTTGGTTGACTTCTGCGCAGCGGTTTGGGAGTTAACATCAAAATTACATTTCTCGGCCATATCGCATAGATCTCACTGTGAAAAGGCTTAAATGACTTTTTTAATTAAGTTTGATGATTGCGCTCAAACAAAATTTCCTAGAACAAAATTTTCAAATGTAACTACTAGATTGTGATACAATACACTATTGGGTGAAGTTTGGTTGACTTCTGCGCAGCGGTTTGGGAGTTAACATCAATATTACATTTCTCGGCCATATCGCATAGATCTCACTGTGAAAAGGCTTAAATGGCTTTTTTGACCTAAGTTTGAGAATTGCGCTCAAATCAAATGTCCTATAACCAAATTTCCACATGTAACTACTAGATTGTGATACAATACACTAATGGGTGAAGTTTGGTTGACTTCTGCGCAGCGGTTTGGGAGTTAACATCAAAATTACATTTCTCGGCCATATCGCATAGATCTCACTGTGAAAAGGCTTAAATGACTTTTTTAATTAAGTTTGATGATTGCGTTCAAACAAAATGTCCTAGAACAAAATTTTTAAATGTAACTACTAGATTGTGATACAATACACTATTGGGTGAAGTTTGGTTGACTTCTGCGCAGCGGTTTGGGAGTTAACATCAAAATTACATTTCTCGGCCATATCGCATAGATCTCACTGTGAAAAGGCTTAAATGGCTTTTTTGACCTAAGTTTGAGGATTGCGCTCAAATCAAATGTCCTAGAACCAAATTTCCACATGTAACTACTAGATTGTGATAAAATACACTAATGGGTGAAGTTTGGTTGACTTCTGCGCAGCGGTTTGGGAGTTAACATCAAAATTACATTTCTCGGCCATATCGCATAGATCTCACTGTGAAAAGGCTTAAATGACTTTTTTAATTAAGTTTGATGATTGCGCTCAAACAAAATTTCCTAGAACAAAATTTTCAAATGTAACTACTAGATTGTGATACAATACACTATTGGGTGAAGTTTGGTTGACTTCTGCGCAGCGGTTTGGGAGTTAACATCAAAATTACATTTCTCGGCCATATCGCATAGATCTCACTGTGAAAAGGCTTAAATGACTTTTTTAATTAAGTTTGATGATTGCGTTCAAACAAAATGTCCTAGAACAAAATTTTCAAATGTAACTACTAGATTGTGATACAATACACTATTGGGTGAAGTTTGGTTGACTTCTGCGCAGCGGTTTGGGAGTTAACATCAAAATTACATTTCTCGGCCATATCGCATAGATCTCACTGTGAAAAGGCTTAAATGGCTTTTTTGACCTAAGTTTGAGGATTGCGCTCAAACAAAATGTCCTAGAACAAAATTTTCAAATGTAACTACTAGATTGTGATACAATACACTATTGGGTGAAGTTTGGTTGACTTCTGCGCAGCGGTTTGGGAGTTAACATCAAAATTACATTTCTCGGCCATATCGCATAGATCTCACTGTGAAAAGGCTTAAATGACTTTTTTAATTAAGTTTTATGATTGCGTTCAAACAAAATGTCCTAGAACAAAATTTTCAAATGTAACTACTAGATTGTGATACAATACACTATTGGGTGAAGTTTGGTTGACTTCTGCGCAGCGGTTTGGGAGTTAACATCAAAATTACATTTCTCGGCCATATCGCATAGATCTCACTGTGAAAAGGCTTAAATGACTTTTTTAATTAAGTTTGATGATTGCGTTCAAACAAAATGTCCTAGAACAAAATTTTCAAATGTAACTACTAGATTGTGATACAATACACTATTGGGTGAAGTTTGGTTGACTTCTGCGCAGCGGTTTGGGAGTTAACATCAAAATTACATTTCTCGGCCATATCGCATAGATCTCACTGTGAAAAGGCTTAAATGGCTTTTTTGACCTAAGTTTGAGGATTGCGCTCAAACAAAATGTCCTAGAACAAAATTTTCAAATGTAACTACTAGATTGTGATACAATACACTATTGGGTGAAGTTTGGTTGACTTCTGCGCAGCGGTTTGGGAGTTAACATCAAAATTACATTTCTCGGCCATATCGCATAGATCTCACTGTGAAAAGGCTTAAATGACTTTTTTAATTAAGTTTGATGATTGCGTTCAAACAAAATGTCCTAGAACAAAATTTTCAAATGTAACTACTAGATTGTGATACAATACACTATTGGGTGAAGTTTGGTTGACTTCTGCGCAGCGGTTTGGGAGTTAACATCAAAATTACATTTCTCGGCCATATCGCATAGATCTCACTGTGAAAAGGCTTAAATGGCTTTTTTGACCTAAGTTTGAGGATTGCGCTCAAACCAAATGTCCTAGAACGAAATTTTCAAATGTAACTACTAGAATGTGATACAATACACTATTGGGTGAAGTTTGGTTGACTTCTGCGCAGCGGTTTGGGAGTTAACATCAAAATTACATTTCTCGGCCATATCGCATAGATCTCACTGTGAAAAGGCTTAAATGGCTTTTTTGACCTAAGTTTGAGGATTGCGCTCAAATCAAATGTCCTAGAACCAAATTTCCACATGTAACTACTAGATTGTGATAAAATACACTAATGGGTGAAGTTTGGTTGACTTCTGCGCAGCGGTTTGGGAGTTAACATCAAAATTACATTTCTCGGCCATATCGCATAGATCTCACTGTGAAAAGGCTTAAATGACTTTTTTAATTAAGTTTGATGATTGCGCTCAAACAAAATTTCCTAGAACAAAATTTTCAAATGTAACTACTAGATTGTGATACAATACACTATTGGGTGAAGTTTGGTTGACTTCTGCGCAGCGGTTTGGGAGTGAACATCAAAATTACATTTCTCGGCCATATCGCATAGATCTCACTGTGAAAAGGCTTAAATGGCTTTTTTGACCTAAGTTTGAGGATTGCGCTCAAATCAAATGTCCTAGAACCAAATTTCCACATGTAACTACTAGATTGTGATAAAATACACTAATGGGTGAAGTTTGGTTGACTTCTGCGCAGCGGTTTGGGAGTTAACATCAAAATTACATTTCTCGGCCATATCGCATAGATCTCACTGTGAAAAGGCTTAAATGACTTTTTTAATTAAGTTTGATGATTGCGCTCAAACAAAATTTCCTAGAACAAAATTTTCAAATGTAACTACTAGATTGTGATACAATACACTATTGGGTGAAGTTTGGTTGACTTCTGCGCAGCGGTTTGGGAGTTAACATCAAAATTACATTTCTCGGCCATATCGCATAGATCTCACTGTGAAAAGGCTTAAATGGCTTTTTTGACCTAAGTTTGAGGATTGCGCTCAAATCAAATGTCCTATAACCAAATTTCCACATGTAACTACTAGATTGTGATACAATACACTAATGGGTGAAGTTTGGTTGACTTCTGCGCAGCGGTTTGGGAGTTAACATCAAAATTACATTTCTCGGCCATATCGCATAGATCTCACTGTGAAAAGGCTTAAATGACTTTTTTAATTAAGTTTGATGATTGCGTTCAAACAAAATGTCCTAGAACAAAATTTTTAAATGTAACTACTAGATTGTGATACAATACACTATTGGGTGAAGTTTGGTTGACTTCTGCGCAGCGGTTTGGGAGTTAACATCAAAATTACATTTCTCGGCCATATCGCATAGATCTCACTGTGAAAAGGCTTAAATGGCTTTTTTGACCTAAGTTTGAGGATTGCGCTCAAATCAAATGTCCTAGAACCAAATTTCCACATGTAACTACTAGATTGTGATAAAATACACTAATGGGTGAAGTTTGGTTGACTTCTGCTCAGCGGTTTGGGAGTTAACATCAAAATTACATTTCTCGGCCATATCGCATAGATCTCACTGTGAAAAGGCTTAAATGACTTTTTTAATTAAGTTTGATGATTGCGCTCAAACAAAATTTCCTAGAACGAAATTTTCAAATGTAACTACTAGAATGTGATACAATACACTATTGGGTGAAGTTTGGTTGACTTCTGCGCAGCGGTTTGGGAGTTAACATCAAAATTACATTTCTCGGCCATATCGCATAGATCTCACTGTGAAAAGGCTTAAATGGCTTTTTTGACCTAAGTTTGAGGATTGCGCTCAAACCAAATGTCCTAGAACAAAATTTTCAAATGTAACTACTAGAATGTGATACAATACACTATTGGGTGAAGTTTGGTTGACTTCTGCGCAGCGGTTTGGGAGTTAACATCAAAATTACATTTCTCGGCCAAATCGCATAGATCTCACTGTGAAAAGGCTTAAATGGCTTTTTTGACCTAAGTTTGAGGATTGCGCTCAAACAAAATGTCCTAGAACAAAATTTTCAAATGTAACTACTAGATTGTGATACAATACACTATTGGGTGAAGTTTGGTTGACTTCTGCGCAGCGGTTTGGGAGTTAACATCAAAATTACATTTCTCGGCCATATCGCATAGATCTCACTGTGAAAAGGCTTAAATGACTTTTTTAATTAAGTTTGATGATTGCGTTCAAACAAAATGTCCTAGAACAAAATTTTCAAATGTAACTACTAGATTGTGATACAATACACTATTGGGTGAAGTTTGGTTGACTTCTGCGCAGCGGTTTGGGAGTTAACATCAAAATTACATTTCTCGGCCATATCGCATAGATCTCACTGTGAAAAGGCTTAAATGGCTTTTTTGACCTAAGTTTGAGGATTGCGCTCAAACCAAATGTCCTAGAACGAAATTTTCAAATGTAACTACTAGAATGTGATACAATACACTATTGGGTGAAGTTTGGTTGACTTCTGCGCAGCGGTTTGGGAGTTAACATCAAAATTACATTTCTCGGCCATATCGCATAGATCTCACTGTGAAAAGGCTTAAATGGCTTTTTTGACCTAAGTTTGAGGATTGCGCTCAAATCAAATGTCCTAGAACCAAATTTCCACATGTAACTACTAGATTGTGATAAAATACACTAATGGGTGAAGTTTGGTTGACTTCTGCGCAGCGGTTTGGGAGTTAACATCAAAATTACATTTCTCGGCCATATCGCATAGATCTCACTGTGAAAAGGCTTAAATGACTTTTTTAATTAAGTTTGATGATTGCGCTCAAACAAAATTTCCTAGAACAAAATTTTCAAATGTAACTACTAGATTGTGATACAATACACTATTGGGTGAAGTTTGGTTGACTTCTGCGCAGCGGTTTGGGAGTGAACATCAAAATTACATTTCTCGGCCATATCGCATAGATCTCACTGTGAAAAGGCTTAAATGGCTTTTTTGACCTAAGTTTGAGGATTGCGCTCAAATCAAATGTCCTAGAACCAAATTTCCACATGTAACTACTAGATTGTGATAAAATACACTAATGGGTGAAGTTTGGTTGACTTCTGCGCAGCGGTTTGGGAGTTAACATCAAAATTACATTTCTCGGCCATATCGCATAGATCTCACTGTGAAAAGGCTTAAATGACTTTTTTAATTAAGTTTGATGATTGCGCTCAAACAAAATTTCCTAGAACAAAATTTTCAAATGTAACTACTAGATTGTGATACAATACACTATTGGGTGAAGTTTGGTTGACTTCTGCGCAGCGGTTTGGGAGTTAACATCAAAATTACATTTCTCGGCCATATCGCATAGATCTCACTGTGAAAAGGCTTAAATGGCTTTTTTGACCTAAGTTTGAGGATTGCGCTCAAATCAAATGTCCTATAACCAAATTTCCACATGTAACTACTAGATTGTGATACAATACACTAATGGGTGAAGTTTGGTTGACTTCTGCGCAGCGGTTTGGGAGTTAACATCAAAATTACATTTCTCGGCCATATCGCATAGATCTCACTGTGAAAAGGCTTAAATGACTTTTTTAATCAAGTTTGATGATTGCGTTCAAACAAAATGTCCTAGAACAAAATTTTTAAATGTAACTACTAGATTGTGATACAATACACTATTGGGTGAAGTTTGGTTGACTTCTGCGCAGCGGTTTGGGAGTTAACATCAAAATTACATTTCTCGGCCATATCGCATAGATCTCACTGTGAAAAGGCTTAAATGGCTTTTTTGACCTAAGTTTGAGGATTGCGCTCAAATCAAATGTCCTAGAACCAAATTTCCACATGTAACTACTAGATTGTGATAAAATACACTAATGGGTGAAGTTTGGTTGACTTCTGCGCAGCGGTTTGGGAGTTAACATCAAAATTACATTTCTCGGCCATATCGCATAGATCTCACTGTGAAAAGGCTTAAATGACTTTTTTAATTAAGTTTGATGATTGCGCTCAAACAAAATTTCCTAGAACGAAATTTTCAAATGTAACTACTAGAATGTGATACAATACACTATTGGGTGAAGTTTGGTTGACTTCTGCGCAGCGGTTTGGGAGTTAACATCAAAATTACATTTCTCGGCCATATCGCATAGATCTCACTGTGAAAAGGCTTAAATGGCTTTTTTGACCTAAGTTTGAGGATTGCGCTCAAACCAAATGTCCTAGAACAAAATTTTCAAATGTAACTACTAGAATGTGATACAATACACTATTGGGTGAAGTTTGGTTGACTTCTGCGCAGCGGTTTGGGAGTTAACATCAAAATTACATTTCTCGGCCAAATCGCATAGATCTCACTGTGAAAAGGCTTAAATGGCTTTTTTGACCTAAGTTTGAGGATTGCGCTCAAATCAAATGTCCTAGAACCAAATTTCCACATGTAACTACTAGATTGTGATAAAATACACTAATGGGTGAAGTTTGGTTAACTTCTGCGCAGCGGTTTGGGAGTTAACATCAAAATTACATTTCTCGGCCATATCGCATAGATCTCACTGTGAAAAGGCTTAAATGACTTTTTTAATTAAGTTTGATGATTGCGCTCAAACAAAATTTCCTAGAACAAAATTTTCAAATGTAACTACTAGATTGTGATACAATACACTATTGGGTGAAGTTTGGTTGACTTCTGTGCAGCGGTTTGGGAGTTAACATCAAAATTACATTTCTCGGCCATATCGCATAGATCTCACTGTGAAAAGGCTTAAATGGCTTTTTTGACCTAAGTTTGAGGATTGCGCTCAAACCAAATGTCCTAGAACGAAATTTCCAAATGTAACTACTAGAATGTGATACAATACACTATTGGGTGAAGTTTGGTTGACTTCTGCGCAGCGGTTTGGGAGTTAACATCAAAATTACATTTCTCGGCCATATCGCATAGATCTCACTGTGAAAAGGCTTAAATGGCTTTTTTGACCTAAGTTTGAGGATTGCGCTCAAATCAAATGTCCTAGAACCAAATTTCCATTTGTAACTACTAGATTGTGATAAAATACACTAATGGGTGAAGTTTGGTTGACTTCTGCGCAGCGGTTTGGGAGTTAACATCAAAATTACATTTCTCGGCCATATCGCATAGATCTCACTGTGAAAAGGCTTAAATGACTTTTTTAATTAAGTTTGATGATTGCGCTCAAACAAAATTTCCTAGAACAAAATTTTCAAATGTAACTACTAGATTGTGATACAATACACTATTGGGTGAAGTTTGGTTGACTTCTGCGCAGCGGTTTGGAAGTGAACATCAAAATTACATTTCTCGGCCATATCGCATAGATCTCACTGTGAAAAGGCTTAAATGGCTTTTTTGACCTAAGTTTGAGGATTGCGCTCAAATCAAATGTCCTAGAACCAAATTTCCACATGTAACTACTAGATTGTGATAAAATACACTAATGGGTGAAGTTTGGTTGACTTCTGCGCAGCGGTTTGGGAGTTAACATCAAAATTACATTTCTCGGCCATATCGCATAGATCTCACTGTGAAAAGGCTTAAATGACTTTTTTAATTAAGTTTGATGATTGCGCTCAAACAAAATTTCCTAGAACAAAATTTTCAAATGTAACTACTAGATTGTGATACAATACACTATTGGGTGAAGTTTGGTTGACTTCTGCGCAGCGGTTTGGGAGTTAACATCAAAATTACATTTCTCGGCCATATCGCATAGATCTCACTGTGAAAAGGCTTAAATGGCTTTTTTGACCTAAGTTTGAGGATTGCGCTCAAATCAAATGTCCTATAACCAAATTTCCACATGTAACTACTAGATTGTGATACAATACACTAATGGGTGAAGTTTGGTTGACTTCTGCGCAGCGGTTTGGGAGTTAACATCAAAATTACATTTCTCGGCCATATCGCATAGATCTCACTGTGAAAAGGCTTAAATGACTTTTTTAATTAAGTTTGATGATTGCGTTCAAACAAAATGTCCTAGAACAAAATTTTTAAATGTAACTACTAGATTGTGATACAATACACTATTGGGTGAAGTTTGGTTGACTTCTGCGCAGCGGTTTGGGAGTTAACATCAAAATTACATTTCTCGGCCATATCGCATAGATCTCACTGTGAAAAGGCTTAAATGGCTTTTTTGACCTAAGTTTGAGGATTGCGCTCAAATCAAATGTCCTAGAACCAAATTTCCACATGTAACTACTAGATTGTGATAAAATACACTAATGGGTGAAGTTTGGTTGACTTCTGCGCAGCGGTTTGGGAGTTAACATCAAAATTACATTTCTCGGCCATATCGCATAGATCTCACTGTGAAAAGGCTTAAATGACTTTTTTAATTAAGTTTGATGATTGCGCTCAAACAAAATTTCCTAGAACGAAATTTTCAAATGTAACTACTAGAATGTGATACAATACACTATTGGGTGAAGTTTGGTTGACTTCTGCGCAGCGGTTTGGGAGTTAACATCAAAATTACATTTCTCGGCCATATCGCATAGATCTCACTGTGAAAAGGCTTAAATGGCTTTTTTGACCTAAGTTTGAGGATTGCGCTCAAACCAAATGTCCTAGAACAAAATTTTCAAATGTAACTACTAGATTGTGATACAATACACTATTGGGTGAAGTTTGGTTGACTTCTGCGCAGCGGTTTGGGAGTTAACATCAAAATTACATTTCTCGGCCATGTCGCATAGATCTCACTGTGAAAAGTCTTAAATGACTTTTTTAATTAAGTTTGATGATTGCGTTCAAACAAAATGTCCTAGAACAAAATTTTCAAATGTAACTACTAGAATGTGATACAATACACTATTGGGTGAAGTTTGGTTGACTTCTGCGCAGCGGTTTGGGAGTTAACATCAAAATTACATTTCTCGGCCATATCGCATAGATCTCACTGTGAAAAGGCTTAAATGGCTTTTTTGACCTAAGTTTGAGGATTGCGCTCAAATCAAATGTCCTAGAACCAAATTTCCACATGTAACTACTAGATTGTGATAAAATACACTAATGGGTGAAGTTTGGTTAACTTCTGCGCAGCGGTTTGGGAGTTAACATCAAAATTACATTTCTCGGCCATATCGCATAGATCTCACTGTGAAAAGGCTTAAATGACTTTTTAATTAAGTTTGATGATTGCGCTCAAACAAAATTTCCTAGAACAAAATTTTCAAATGTAACTACTAGATTGTGATACAATACACTATTGGGTGAAGTTTGGTTGACTTCTGCGCAGCGGTTTGGGAGTTAACATCAAAATTACATTTCTCGGCCATATCGCATAGATCTCACTGTGAAAAGGCTTAAATGGCTTTTTTGACCTAAGTTTGAGGATTGCGCTCAAACCAAATGTCCTAGAACGAAATTTTCAAATGTAACTACTAGAATGTGATACAATACACTATTGGGTGAAGTTTGGTTGACTTCTGCGCAGCGGTTTGGGAGTTAACATCAAAATTACATTTCTCGGCCATATCGCATAGATCTCACTGTGAAAAGGCTTAAATGGCTTTTTTGACCTAAGTTTGAGGATTGCGCTCAAATCAAATGTCCTAGAACCAAATTTCCATTTGTAACTACTAGATTGTGATAAAATACACTAATGGGTGAAGTTTGGTTGACTTCTGCGCAGCGGTTTGGGAGTTAACATCAAAATTACATTTCTCGGCCATATCGCATAGATCTCACTGTGAAAAGGCTTAAATGACTTTTTTAATTAAGTTTGATGATTGCGCTCAAACAAAATTTCCTAGAACAAAATTTTCAAATGTAACTACTAGATTGTGATACAATACACTATTGGGTGAAGTTTGGTTGACTTCTGCGCAGCGGTTTGGGAGTGAACATCAAAATTACATTTCTCGGCCATATCGCATAGATCTCACTATGAAAAGGCTTAAATGGCTTTTTTGACCTAAGTTTGAGGATTGCGCTCAAATCAAATGTCCTAGAACCAAATTTCCACATGTAACTACTAGATTGTGATAAAATACACTAATGGGTGAAGTTTGGTTGACTTCTGCGCAGCGGTTTGGGAGTTAACATCAAAATTACATTTCTCGGCCATATCGCATAGATCTCACTGTGAAAAGGCTTAAATGACTTTTTTAATTAAGTTTGATGATTGCGCTCAAACAAAATTTCCTAGAACAAAATTTTCAAATGTAACTACTAGATTGTGATACAATACACTATTGGGTGAAGTTTGGTTGACTTCTGCGCAGCGGTTTGGGAGTTAACATCAAAATTACATTTCTCGGCCATATCGCATAGATCTCACTGTGAAAAGGCTTAAATGGCTTTTTTGACCTAAGTTTGAGGATTGCGCTCAAATCAAATGTCCTATAACCAAATTTCTACATGTAACTACTAGATTGTGATACAATACACTAATGGGTGAAGTTTGGTTGACTTCTGCGCAGCGGTTTGGGAGTTAACATCAAAATTACATTTCTCGGCCATATCGCATAGATCTCACTGTGAAAAGGCTTAAATGACTTTTTTAATTAAGTTTGATGATTGCGTTCAAACAAAATGTCCTAGAACAAAATTTTTAAATGTAACTACTAGATTGTGATACAATACACTATTGGGTGAAGTTTGGTTGACTTCTGCGCAGCGGTTTGGGAGTTAACATCAAAATTACATTTCTCGGCCATATCGCATAGATCTCACTGTGAAAAGGCTTAAATGGCTTTTTTGACCTAAGTTTGAGGATTGCGCTCAAATCAAATGTCCTAGAACCAAATTTCCACATGTAACTACTAGATTGTGATAATATACACTAATGGGTGAAGTTTGGTTGACTTCTGCGCAGCGGTTTGGGAGTTAACATCAAAATTACATTTCTCGGCCATATCGCATAGATCTCACTGTGAAAAGGCTTAAATGACTTTTTTAATTAAGTTTGATGATTGCGCTCAAACAAAATTTCCTAGAACGAAATTTTCAAATGTAACTACTAGAATGTGATACAATACACTATTGGGTGAAGTTTGGTTGACTTCTGCGCAGCGGTTTGGGAGTTAACATCAAAATTACATTTCTCGGCCATATCGCATAGATCTCACTGTGAAAAGGCTTAAATGGCTTTTTTGACCTAAGTTTGAGGATTGCGCTCAAACCAAATGTCCTAGAACAAAATTTTCAAATGTAACTACTAGATTGTGATACAATACACTATTGGGTGAAGTTTGGTTGACTTCTGCGCAGCGGTTTGGGAGTTAACATCAAAATTACATTTCTCGGCCATATCGCATAGATCTCACTGTGAAAAGGCTTAAATGACTTTTTTAATTAAGTTTGATGATTGCGTTCAAACAAAATGTCCTAGAACAAAATTTTCAAATGTAACTACTAGATTGTGATACAATACACTATTGGGTGAAGTTTGGTTGACTTCTGCGCAGCGGTTTGGGAGTTATCATCAAAATTACATTTCTCGGCCATATCGCATAGATCTCACTGTGAAAAGGCTTAAATGGCTTTTTTGACCTAAGTTTGAGGATTGCGCTCAAACCAAATGTCCTAGAACGAAATTTTCAAATGTAACTACTAGAATGTGATACAATACACTATTGGGTGAAGTTTGGTTGACTTCTGCGCAGCGGTTTGGGAGTTAACATCAAAATTACATTTCTCGGCCATATCGCATAGATCTCACTGTGAAAAGGCTTAAATGGCTTTTTTGACCTAAGTTTGAGGATTGCGCTCAAATCAAATGTCCTAGAACCAAATTTCCACATGTAACTACTAGATTGTGATAAAATACACTAATGGGTGAAGTTTGGTTGACTTCTGCGCAGCGGTTTGGGAGTTAACATCAAAATTACATTTCTCGGCCATATCGCATAGATCTCACTGTGAAAAGGCTTAAATGACTTTTTTAATTAAGTTTGATGATTGCGCTCAAACAAAATTTCCTAGAACAAAATTTTCAAATGTAACTACTAGATTGTGATACAATACACTATTGGGTGAAGTTTGGTTGACTTCTGCGCAGCGGTTTGGGAGTGAACATCAAAATTACATTTCTCGGCCATATCGCATAGATCTCACTGTGAAAAGGCTTAAATGGCTTTTTTGACCTAAGTTTGAGGATTGCGCTCAAATCAAATGTCCTAGAACCAAATTTCCACATGTAACTACTAGATTGTGATAAAATACACTAATGGGTGAAGTTTGGTTGACTTCTGCGCAGCGGTTTGGGAGTTAACATCAAAATTACATTTCTCGGCCATATCGCATAGATCTCACTGTGAAAAGGCTTAAATGACTTTTTTAATTAAGTTTGATGATTGCGCTCAAACAAAATTTCCTAGAACAAAATTTTCAAATGTAACTACTAGATTGTGATACAATACACTATTGGGTGAAGTTTGGTTGACTTCTGCGCAGCGGTTTGGGAGTTAACATCAATATTACATTTCTCGGCCATATCGCATAGATCTCACTGTGAAAAGGCTTAAATGGCTTTTTTGACCTAAGTTTGAGAATTGCGCTCAAATCAAATGTCCTATAACCAAATTTCCACATGTAACTACTAGATTGTGATACAATACACTAATGGGTGAAGTTTGGTTGACTTCTGCGCAGCGGTTTGGGAGTTAACATCAAAATTACATTTCTCGGCCATATCGCATAGATCTCACTGTGAAAAGGCTTAAATGACTTTTTTAATTAAGTTTGATGATTGCGTTCAAACAAAATGTCCTAGAACAAAATTTTTAAATGTAACTACTAGATTGTGATACAATACACTATTGGGTGAAGTTTGGTTGACTTCTGCGCAGCGGTTTGGGAGTTAACATCAAAATTACATTTCTCGGCCATATCGCATAGATCTCACTGTGAAAAGGCTTAAATGGCTTTTTTGACCTAAGTTTGAGGATTGCGCTCAAATCAAATGTCCTAGAACCAAATTTCCACATGTAACTACTAGATTGTGATAAAATACACTAATGGGTGAAGTTTGGTTGACTTCTGCGCAGCGGTTTGGGAGTTAACATCAAAATTACATTTCTCGGCCATATCGCATAGATCTCACTGTGAAAAGGCTTAAATGACTTTTTTAATTAAGTTTGATGATTGCGCTCAAACAAAATTTCCTAGAACAAAATTTTCAAATGTAACTACTAGATTGTGATACAATACACTATTGGGTGAAGTTTGGTTGACTTCTGCGCAGCGGTTTGGGAGTTAACATCAAAATTACATTTCTCGGCCATATCGCATAGATCTCACTGTGAAAAGGCTTAAATGACTTTTTTAATTAAGTTTGATGATTGCGTTCAAACAAAATGTCCTAGAACAAAATTTTCAAATGTAACTACTAGATTGTGATACAATACACTATTGGGTGAAGTTTGGTTGACTTCTGCGCAGCGGTTTGGGAGTTAACATCAAAATTACATTTCTCGGCCATATCGCATAGATCTCACTGTGAAAAGGCTTAAATTGCTTTTTTGACCTAAGTTTGAGGATTGCGCTCAAACAAAATGTCCTAGAACAAAATTTTCAAATGTAACTACTAGATTGTGATACAATACACTATTGGGTGAAGTTTGGTTGACTTCTGCGCAGCGGTTTGGGAGTTAACATCAAAATTACATTTCTCGGCCATATCGCATAGATCTCACTGTGAAAAGGCTTAAATGACTTTTTTAATTAAGTTTGATGATTGCGTTCAAACAAAATGTCCTAGAACAAAATTTTCAAATGTAACTACTAGATTGTGATACAATACACTATTGGGTGAAGTTTGGTTGACTTCTGCGCAGCGGTTTGGGAGTTAACATCAAAATTACATTTCTCGGCCATATCGCATAGATCTCACTGTGAAAAGGCTTAAATGGCTTTTTTGACCTAAGTTTGAGGATTGCGCTCAAACCAAATGTCCTAGAACGAAATTTTCAAATGTAACTACTAGAATGTGATACAATACACTATTGGGTGAAGTTTGGTTGACTTCTGCGCAGCGGTTTGGGAGTTAACATCAAAATTACATTTCTCGGCCATATCGCATAGATCTCACTGTGAAAAGGCTTAAATGACTTTTTTGACCTAAGTTTGAGGATTGCGCTCAAATCAAATGTCCTAGAACCAAATTTCCACATGTAATTACTAGATTATGATACAATACACTAATGGGTGAAGTTTGGTTGACTTCTGCGCAGCGGTTTGGGAGTTAACATCAAAATTACATTTCTCGGCCATATCGCATAGATCTCACTGTGAAAAGGCTTAAATGACTTTTTTAATTAAGTTTGATGATTGCGCTCAAACAAAATTTCCTAGAACAAAATTTTCAAATGTAACTACTAGATTGTGATACAATACACTATTGGGTGAAGTTTGGTTGACTTCTGCGCAGCGGTTTGGGAGTTAACATCAAAATTACATTTCTCGGCCATATCGCATAGATCTCACTGTGAAAAGGCTTAAATGGCTTTTTTGACCTAAGTTTGAGGATTGCGCTCAAATCAAATGTCCTATAACCAAATTTCCACATGTAACTACTAGATTGTGATACAATACACTAATGGGTGAAGTTTGGTTGACTTCTGCGCAGCGGTTTGGGAGTTAACATCAAAATTACATTTCTCGGCCATATCGCATAGATCTCACTGTGAAAAGGCTTAAATGACTTTTTTAATTAAGTTTGATGATTGCGTTCAAACAAAATGTCCTAGAACAAAATTTTTAAATGTAACTACTAGATTGTGATACAATACACTATTGGGTGAAGTTTGGTTGACTTCTGCGCAGCGGTTTGGGAGTTAACATCAAAATTACATTTCTCGGCCATATCGCATAGATCTCACTGTGAAAAGGCTTAAATGGCTTTTTTGACCTAAGTTTGAGGATTGCGCTCAAATCAAATGTCCTAGAACCAAATTTCCACATGTAACTACTAGATTGTGATAAAATACACTAATGGGTGAAGTTTGGTTGACTTCTGCGCAGCGGTTTGGGAGTTAACATCAAAATTACATTTCTCGGCCATATCGCATAGATCTCACTGTGAAAAGGCTTAAATGACTTTTTTAATTAAGTTTGATGATTGCGCTCAAACAAAATTTCCTAGAACGAAATTTTCAAATGTAACTACTAGAATGTGATACAATACACTATTGGGTGAAGTTTGGTTGACTTCTGCGCAGCGGTTTGGGAGTTAACATCAAAATTACATTTCTCGGCCATATCGCATAGATCTCACTGTGAAAAGGCTTAAATGGCTTTTTTGACCTAAGTTTGAGGAATGCGCTCAAACCAAATGTCCTAGAACAAAATTTTCAAATGTAACTACTAGATTGTGATACAATACACTATTGGGTGAAGTTTGGTTGACTTCTGCGCAGCGGTTTGGGAGTTAACATCAAAATTACATTTCTCGGCCATGTCGCATAGATCTCACTGTGAAAAGGCTTAAATGACTTTTTTAATTAAGTTTGATGATTGCGTTCAAACAAAATGTCCTAGAACAAAATTTTCAAATGTAACTACTAGAATGTGATACAATACACTATTGGGTGAAGTTTGGTTGACTTCTGCGCAGCGGTTTGGGAGTTAACATCAAAATTACATTTCTCGGCCATATCGCATAGATCTCACTGTGAAAAGGCTTAAATGGCTTTTTTGACCTAAGTTTGAGGATTGCGCTCAAATCAAATGTCCTAGAACCAAATTTCCACATGTAACTACTAGATTGTGATAAAATACACTAATGGGTGAAGTTTGGTTAACTTCTGCGCAGCGGTTTGGGAGTTAACATCAAAATTACATTTCTCGGCCATATCGCATAGATCTCACTGTGAAAAGGCTTAAATGACTTTTTTAATTAAGTTTGATGATTGCGCTCAAACAAAATTTCCTAGAACAAAATTTTCAAATGTAACTACTAGATTGTGATACAATACACTATTGGGTGAAGTTTGGTTGACTTCTGCGCAGCGGTTTGGGAGTTAACATCAAAATTACATTTCTCGGCCATATCGCATAGATCTCACTGTGAAAAGGCTTAAATGGCTTTTTTGACCTAAGTTTGAGGATTGCGCTCAAACCAAATGTCCTAGAACGAAATTTTCAAATGTAACTACTAGAATGTGATACAATACACTATTGGGTGAAGTTTGGTTGACTTCTGCGCAGCGGTTTGGGAGTTAACATCAAAATTACATTTCTCGGCCATATCGCATAGATCTCACTGTGAAAAGGCTTAAATGGCTTTTTTGACCTAAGTTTGAGGATTGCGCTCAAATCAAATGTCCTAGAACCAAATTTCCATTTGTAACTACTAGATTGTGATAAAATACACTAATGGGTGAAGTTTGGTTGACTTCTGCGCAGCGGTTTGGGAGTTAACATCAAAATTACATTTCTCGGCCATATCGCATAGATCTCACTGTGAAAAGGCTTAAATGACTTTTTTAATTAAGTTTGATGATTGCGCTCAAACAAAATTTCCTAGAACAAAATTTTCAAATGTAACTACTAGATTGTGATACAATACACTATTGGGTGAAGTTTGGTTGACTTCTGCGCAGCGGTTTGGGAGTGAACATCAAAATTACATTTCTCGGCCATATCGCATAGATCTCACTGTGAAAAGGCTTAAATGGCTTTTTTGACCTAAGTTTGAGGATTGCGCTCAAATCAAATGTCCTAGAACCAAATTTCCAAATGTAACTACTAGATTGTGATAAAATACACTAATGGGTGAAGTTTGGTTGACTTCTGCGCAGCGGTTTGGGAGTTAACATCAAAATTACATTTCTCGGCCATATCGCATAGATCTCACTGTGAAAAGGCTTAAATGACTTTTTTAATTAAGTTTGATGATTGCGCTCAAACAAAATTTCCTAGAACAAAATTTTCAAATGTAACTACTAGATTGTGATACAATACACTATTGGGTGAAGTTTGGTTGACTTCTGCGCAGCGGTTTGGGAGTTAACATCAAAATTACATTTCTCGGCCATATCGCATAGATCTCACTGTGAAAAGGCTTAAATGGCTTTTTTGACCTAAGTTTGAGGATTGCGCTCAAATCAAATGTCCTATAACCAAATTTCCACATGTAACTACTAGATTGTGATACAATACACTAATGGGTGAAGTTTGGTTGACTTCTGCGCAGCGGTTTGGGAGTTAACATCAAAATTACATTTCTCGGCCATATCGCATAGATCTCACTGTGAAAAGGCTTAAATGGCTTTTTTGACCTAAGTTTGAGGATTGCGCTCAAATCAAATGTCCTAGAACCAAATTTCCACATGTAACTACTAGATTGTGATAAAATACACTAATGGGTGAAGTTTGGTTGACTTCTGCGCAGCGGTTTGGGAGTTAACATCAAAATTACATTTCTCGGCCATATCGCATAGATCTCACTGTGAAAAGGCTTAAATGACTTTTTTAATTAAGTTTGATGATTGCGCTCAAACAAAATTTCCTAGAACAAAATTTTCAAATGTAACTACTAGATTGTGATACAATACACTATTGGGTGAAGTTTGGTTGACTTCTGCGCAGCGGTTTGGGAGTGAACATCAAAATTACATTTCTCGGCCATATCGCATAGATCTCACTGTGAAAAGGCTTAAATGGCTTTTTTGACCTAAGTTTGAGGATTGCGCTCAAATCAAATGTCCTAGAACCAAATTTCCACATGTAACTACTAGATTGTGATAAAATACACTAATGGGTGAAGTTTGGTTGACTTCTGCGCAGCGGTTTGGGAGTTAACATCAAAATTACATTTCTCGGCCATATCGCATAGATCTCACTGTGAAAAGGCTTAAATGACTTTTTTAATTAAGTTTGATGATTGCGCTCAAACAAAATTTCCTAGAACAAAATTTTCAAATGTAACTACTAGATTGTGATACAATACACTATTGGGTGAAGTTTGGTTGACTTCTGCGCAGCGGTTTGGGAGTTAACATCAAAATTACATTTCTCGGCCATATCGCATAGATCTCACTGTGAAAAGGCTTAAATGGCTTTTTTGACCTAAGTTTGAGGATTGCGCTCAAATCAAATGTCCTATAACCAAATTTCCACATGTAACTACTAGATTGTGATACAATACACTAATGGGTGAAGTTTGGTTGACTTCTGCGCAGCGGTTTGGGAGTTAACATCAAAATTACATTTCTCGGCCATATCGCATAGATCTCACTGTGAAAAGGCTTAAATGACTTTTTTAATTAAGTTTGATGATTGCGTTCAAACAAAATGTCCTAGAACAAAATTTTTAAATGTAACTACTAGATTGTGATACAATACACTATTGGGTGAAGTTTGGTTGACTTCTGCGCAGCGGTTTGGGAGTTAACATCAAAATTACATTTCTCGGCCATATCGCATAGATCTCACTGTGAAAAGGCTTAAATGGCTTTTTTGACCTAAGTTTGAGGATTGCGCTCAAATCAAATGTCCTAGAACCAAATTTCCACATGTAACTACTAGATTGTGATAAAATACACTAATGGGTGAAGTTTGGTTGACTTCTGCTCAGCGGTTTGGGAGTTAACATCAAAATTACATTTCTCGGCCATATCGCATAGATCTCACTGTGAAAAGGCTTAAATGACTTTTTTAATTAAGTTTGATGATTGCGCTCAAACAAAATTTCCTAGAACGAAATTTTCAAATGTAACTACTAGAATGTGATACAATACACTATTGGGTGAAGTTTGGTTGACTTCTGCGCAGCGGTTTGGGAGTTAACATCAAAATTACATTTCTCGGCCATATCGCATAGATCTCACTGTGAAAAGGCTTAAATGGCTTTTTTGACCTAAGTTTGAGGATTGCGCTCAAACCAAATGTCCTAGAACAAAATTTTCAAATGTAACTACTAGAATGTGATACAATACACTATTGGGTGAAGTTTGGTTGACTTCTGCGCAGCGGTTTGGGAGTTAACATCAAAATTACATTTCTCGGCCAAATCGCATAGATCTCACTGTGAAAAGGCTTAAATGGCTTTTTTGACCTAAGTTTGAGGATTGCGCTCAAACAAAATGTCCTAGAACAAAATTTTCAAATGTAACTACTAGATTGTGATACAATACACTATTGGGTGAAGTTTGGTTGACTTCTGCGCAGCGGTTTGGGAGTTAACATCAAAATTACATTTCTCGGCCATATCGCATAGATCTCACTGTGAAAAGGCTTAAATGACTTTTTTAATTAAGTTTGATGATTGCGTTCAAACAAAATGTCCTAGAACAAAATTTTCAAATGTAACTACTAGATTGTGATACAATACACTATTGGGTGAAGTTTGGTTGACTTCTGCGCAGCGGTTTGGGAGTTAACATCAAAATTACATTTCTCGGCCATATCGCATAGATCTCACTGTGAAAAGGCTTAAATGGCTTTTTTGACCTAAGTTTGAGGATTGCGCTCAAACCAAATGTCCTAGAACGAAATTTTCAAATGTAACTACTAGAATGTGATACAATACACTATTGGGTGAAGTTTGGTTGACTTCTGCGCAGCGGTTTGGGAGTTAACATCAAAATTACATTTCTCGGCCATATCGCATAGATCTCACTGTGAAAAGGCTTAAATGGCTTTTTTGACCTAAGTTTGAGGATTGCGCTCAAATCAAATGTCCTAGAACCAAATTTCCACATGTAACTACTAGATTGTGATAAAATACACTAATGGGTGAAGTTTGGTTGACTTCTGCGCAGCGGTTTGGGAGTTAACATCAAAATTACATT
This sequence comes from Corythoichthys intestinalis, assembly GCF_030265065.1. NCBI lineage: Eukaryota > Metazoa > Chordata > Actinopteri > Syngnathiformes > Syngnathidae > Corythoichthys > Corythoichthys intestinalis. Next base: position 59,372,008 of record NC_080402.1, read on the forward strand.
TCTCGGCCATATCGCATAGATCTCACTGTGAAAAGGCTTAAATGACTTTTTTAATTAAGTTTGATGATTGCGCTCAAACAAAATTTCCTAGAACAAAATTTTCAAATGTAACTACTAGATTGTGATACAATACACTATTGGGTGAAGTTTGGTTGACTTCTGCGCAGCGGTTTGGGAGTGAACATCAAAATTACATTTCTCGGCCATATCGCATAGATCTCACTGTGAAAAGGCTTAAATGGCTTTTTTGACCTAAGTTTGAGGATTGCGCTCAAATCAAATGTCCTAGAACCAAATTTCCACATGTAACTACTAGATTGTGATAAAATACACTAATGGGTGAAGTTTGGTTGACTTCTGCGCAGCGGTTTGGGAGTTAACATCAAAATTACATTTCTCGGCCATATCGCATAGATCTCACTGTGAAAAGGCTTAAATGACTTTTTTAATTAAGTTTGATGATTGCGCTCAAACAAAATTTCCTAGAACAAAATTTTCAAATGTAACTACTAGATTGTGATACAATACACTATTGGGTGAAGTTTGGTTGACTTCTGCGCAGCGGTTTGGGAGTTAACATCAAAATTACATTTCTCGGCCATATCGCATAGATCTCACTGTGAAAAGGCTTAAATGGCTTTTTTGACCTAAGTTTGAGGATTGCGCTCAAATCAAATGTCCTATAACCAAATTTCCACATGTAACTACTAGATTGTGATACAATACACTAATGGGTGAAGTTTGGTTGACTTCTGCGCAGCGGTTTGGGAGTTAACATCAAAATTACATTTCTCGGCCATATCGCATAGATCTCACTGTGAAAAGGCTTAAATGACTTTTTTAATCAAGTTTGATGATTGCGTTCAAACAAAATGTCCTAGAACAAAATTTTTAAATGTAACTACTAGATTGTGATACAATACACTATTGGGTGAAGTTTGGTTGACTTCTGCGCAGCGGTTTGGGAGTTAACATCAAAATTACATTTCTCGGCCATATCGCATAGATCTCACTGTGAAAAGGCTTAAATGGCTTTTTTGACCTAAGTTTGAGGATTGCGCTCAAATCAAATGTCCTAGAACCAAATTTCCACATGTAACTACTAGATTGTGATAAAATACACTAATGGGTGAAGTTTGGTTGACTTCTGCGCAGCGGTTTGGGAGTTAACATCAAAATTACATTTCTCGGCCATATCGCATAGATCTCACTGTGAAAAGGCTTAAATGACTTTTTTAATTAAGTTTGATGATTGCGCTCAAACAAAATTTCCTAGAACGAAATTTTCAAATGTAACTACTAGAATGTGATACAATACACTATTGGGTGAAGTTTGGTTGACTTCTGCGCAGCGGTTTGGGAGTTAACATCAAAATTACATTTCTCGGCCATATCGCATAGATCTCACTGTGAAAAGGCTTAAATGGCTTTTTTGACCTAAGTTTGAGGATTGCGCTCAAACCAAATGTCCTAGAACAAAATTTTCAAATGTAACTACTAGAATGTGATACAATACACTATTGGGTGAAGTTTGGTTGACTTCTGCGCAGCGGTTTGGGAGTTAACATCAAAATTACATTTCTCGGCCAAATCGCATAGATCTCACTGTGAAAAGGCTTAAATGGCTTTTTTGACCTAAGTTTGAGGATTGCGCTCAAATCAAATGTCCTAGAACCAAATTTCCACATGTAACTACTAGATTGTGATAAAATACACTAATGGGTGAAGTTTGGTTAACTTCTGCGCAGCGGTTTGGGAGTTAACATCAAAATTACATTTCTCGGCCATATCGCATAGATCTCACTGTGAAAAGGCTTAAATGACTTTTTTAATTAAGTTTGATGATTGCGCTCAAACAAAATTTCCTAGAACAAAATTTTCAAATGTAACTACTAGATTGTGATACAATACACTATTGGGTGAAGTTTGGTTGACTTCTGTGCAGCGGTTTGGGAGTTAACATCAAAATTACATTTCTCGGCCATATCGCATAGATCTCACTGTGAAAAGGCTTAAATGGCTTTTTTGACCTAAGTTTGAGGATTGCGCTCAAACCAAATGTCCTAGAACGAAATTTCCAAATGTAACTACTAGAATGTGATACAATACACTATTGGGTGAAGTTTGGTTGACTTCTGCGCAGCGGTTTGGGAGTTAACATCAAAATTACATTTCTCGGCCATATCGCATAGATCTCACTGTGAAAAGGCTTAAATGGCTTTTTTGACCTAAGTTTGAGGATTGCGCTCAAATCAAATGTCCTAGAACCAAATTTCCATTTGTAACTACTAGATTGTGATAAAATACACTAATGGGTGAAGTTTGGTTGACTTCTGCGCAGCGGTTTGGGAGTTAACATCAAAATTACATTTCTCGGCCATATCGCATAGATCTCACTGTGAAAAGGCTTAAATGACTTTTTTAATTAAGTTTGATGATTGCGCTCAAACAAAATTTCCTAGAACAAAATTTTCAAATGTAACTACTAGATTGTGATACAATACACTATTGGGTGAAGTTTGGTTGACTTCTGCGCAGCGGTTTGGAAGTGAACATCAAAATTACATTTCTCGGCCATATCGCATAGATCTCACTGTGAAAAGGCTTAAATGGCTTTTTTGACCTAAGTTTGAGGATTGCGCTCAAATCAAATGTCCTAGAACCAAATTTCCACATGTAACTACTAGATTGTGATAAAATACACTAATGGGTGAAGTTTGGTTGACTTCTGCGCAGCGGTTTGGGAGTTAACATCAAAATTACATTTCTCGGCCATATCGCATAGATCTCACTGTGAAAAGGCTTAAATGACTTTTTTAATTAAGTTTGATGATTGCGCTCAAACAAAATTTCCTAGAACAAAATTTTCAAATGTAACTACTAGATTGTGATACAATACACTATTGGGTGAAGTTTGGTTGACTTCTGCGCAGCGGTTTGGGAGTTAACATCAAAATTACATTTCTCGGCCATATCGCATAGATCTCACTGTGAAAAGGCTTAAATGGCTTTTTTGACCTAAGTTTGAGGATTGCGCTCAAATCAAATGTCCTATAACCAAATTTCCACATGTAACTACTAGATTGTGATACAATACACTAATGGGTGAAGTTTGGTTGACTTCTGCGCAGCGGTTTGGGAGTTAACATCAAAATTACATTTCTCGGCCATATCGCATAGATCTCACTGTGAAAAGGCTTAAATGACTTTTTTAATTAAGTTTGATGATTGCGTTCAAACAAAATGTCCTAGAACAAAATTTTTAAATGTAACTACTAGATTGTGATACAATACACTATTGGGTGAAGTTTGGTTGACTTCTGCGCAGCGGTTTGGGAGTTAACATCAAAATTACATTTCTCGGCCATATCGCATAGATCTCACTGTGAAAAGGCTTAAATGGCTTTTTTGACCTAAGTTTGAGGATTGCGCTCAAATCAAATGTCCTAGAACCAAATTTCCACATGTAACTACTAGATTGTGATAAAATACACTAATGGGTGAAGTTTGGTTGACTTCTGCGCAGCGGTTTGGGAGTTAACATCAAAATTACATTTCTCGGCCATATCGCATAGATCTCACTGTGAAAAGGCTTAAATGACTTTTTTAATTAAGTTTGATGATTGCGCTCAAACAAAATTTCCTAGAACGAAATTTTCAAATGTAACTACTAGAATGTGATACAATACACTATTGGGTGAAGTTTGGTTGACTTCTGCGCAGCGGTTTGGGAGTTAACATCAAAATTACATTTCTCGGCCATATCGCATAGATCTCACTGTGAAAAGGCTTAAATGGCTTTTTTGACCTAAGTTTGAGGATTGCGCTCAAACCAAATGTCCTAGAACAAAATTTTCAAATGTAACTACTAGATTGTGATACAATACACTATTGGGTGAAGTTTGGTTGACTTCTGCGCAGCGGTTTGGGAGTTAACATCAAAATTACATTTCTCGGCCATGTCGCATAGATCTCACTGTGAAAAGTCTTAAATGACTTTTTTAATTAAGTTTGATGATTGCGTTCAAACAAAATGTCCTAGAACAAAATTTTCAAATGTAACTACTAGAATGTGATACAATACACTATTGGGTGAAGTTTGGTTGACTTCTGCGCAGCGGTTTGGGAGTTAACATCAAAATTACATTTCTCGGCCATATCGCATAGATCTCACTGTGAAAAGGCTTAAATGGCTTTTTTGACCTAAGTTTGAGGATTGCGCTCAAATCAAATGTCCTAGAACCAAATTTCCACATGTAACTACTAGATTGTGATAAAATACACTAATGGGTGAAGTTTGGTTAACTTCTGCGCAGCGGTTTGGGAGTTAACATCAAAATTACATTTCTCGGCCATATCGCATAGATCTCACTGTGAAAAGGCTTAAATGACTTTTTAATTAAGTTTGATGATTGCGCTCAAACAAAATTTCCTAGAACAAAATTTTCAAATGTAACTACTAGATTGTGATACAATACACTATTGGGTGAAGTTTGGTTGACTTCTGCGCAGCGGTTTGGGAGTTAACATCAAAATTACATTTCTCGGCCATATCGCATAGATCTCACTGTGAAAAGGCTTAAATGGCTTTTTTGACCTAAGTTTGAGGATTGCGCTCAAACCAAATGTCCTAGAACGAAATTTTCAAATGTAACTACTAGAATGTGATACAATACACTATTGGGTGAAGTTTGGTTGACTTCTGCGCAGCGGTTTGGGAGTTAACATCAAAATTACATTTCTCGGCCATATCGCATAGATCTCACTGTGAAAAGGCTTAAATGGCTTTTTTGACCTAAGTTTGAGGATTGCGCTCAAATCAAATGTCCTAGAACCAAATTTCCATTTGTAACTACTAGATTGTGATAAAATACACTAATGGGTGAAGTTTGGTTGACTTCTGCGCAGCGGTTTGGGAGTTAACATCAAAATTACATTTCTCGGCCATATCGCATAGATCTCACTGTGAAAAGGCTTAAATGACTTTTTTAATTAAGTTTGATGATTGCGCTCAAACAAAATTTCCTAGAACAAAATTTTCAAATGTAACTACTAGATTGTGATACAATACACTATTGGGTGAAGTTTGGTTGACTTCTGCGCAGCGGTTTGGGAGTGAACATCAAAATTACATTTCTCGGCCATATCGCATAGATCTCACTATGAAAAGGCTTAAATGGCTTTTTTGACCTAAGTTTGAGGATTGCGCTCAAATCAAATGTCCTAGAACCAAATTTCCACATGTAACTACTAGATTGTGATAAAATACACTAATGGGTGAAGTTTGGTTGACTTCTGCGCAGCGGTTTGGGAGTTAACATCAAAATTACATTTCTCGGCCATATCGCATAGATCTCACTGTGAAAAGGCTTAAATGACTTTTTTAATTAAGTTTGATGATTGCGCTCAAACAAAATTTCCTAGAACAAAATTTTCAAATGTAACTACTAGATTGTGATACAATACACTATTGGGTGAAGTTTGGTTGACTTCTGCGCAGCGGTTTGGGAGTTAACATCAAAATTACATTTCTCGGCCATATCGCATAGATCTCACTGTGAAAAGGCTTAAATGGCTTTTTTGACCTAAGTTTGAGGATTGCGCTCAAATCAAATGTCCTATAACCAAATTTCTACATGTAACTACTAGATTGTGATACAATACACTAATGGGTGAAGTTTGGTTGACTTCTGCGCAGCGGTTTGGGAGTTAACATCAAAATTACATTTCTCGGCCATATCGCATAGATCTCACTGTGAAAAGGCTTAAATGACTTTTTTAATTAAGTTTGATGATTGCGTTCAAACAAAATGTCCTAGAACAAAATTTTTAAATGTAACTACTAGATTGTGATACAATACACTATTGGGTGAAGTTTGGTTGACTTCTGCGCAGCGGTTTGGGAGTTAACATCAAAATTACATTTCTCGGCCATATCGCATAGATCTCACTGTGAAAAGGCTTAAATGGCTTTTTTGACCTAAGTTTGAGGATTGCGCTCAAATCAAATGTCCTAGAACCAAATTTCCACATGTAACTACTAGATTGTGATAATATACACTAATGGGTGAAGTTTGGTTGACTTCTGCGCAGCGGTTTGGGAGTTAACATCAAAATTACATTTCTCGGCCATATCGCATAGATCTCACTGTGAAAAGGCTTAAATGACTTTTTTAATTAAGTTTGATGATTGCGCTCAAACAAAATTTCCTAGAACGAAATTTTCAAATGTAACTACTAGAATGTGATACAATACACTATTGGGTGAAGTTTGGTTGACTTCTGCGCAGCGGTTTGGGAGTTAACATCAAAATTACATTTCTCGGCCATATCGCATAGATCTCACTGTGAAAAGGCTTAAATGGCTTTTTTGACCTAAGTTTGAGGATTGCGCTCAAACCAAATGTCCTAGAACAAAATTTTCAAATGTAACTACTAGATTGTGATACAATACACTATTGGGTGAAGTTTGGTTGACTTCTGCGCAGCGGTTTGGGAGTTAACATCAAAATTACATTTCTCGGCCATATCGCATAGATCTCACTGTGAAAAGGCTTAAATGACTTTTTTAATTAAGTTTGATGATTGCGTTCAAACAAAATGTCCTAGAACAAAATTTTCAAATGTAACTACTAGATTGTGATACAATACACTATTGGGTGAAGTTTGGTTGACTTCTGCGCAGCGGTTTGGGAGTTATCATCAAAATTACATTTCTCGGCCATATCGCATAGATCTCACTGTGAAAAGGCTTAAATGGCTTTTTTGACCTAAGTTTGAGGATTGCGCTCAAACCAAATGTCCTAGAACGAAATTTTCAAATGTAACTACTAGAATGTGATACAATACACTATTGGGTGAAGTTTGGTTGACTTCTGCGCAGCGGTTTGGGAGTTAACATCAAAATTACATTTCTCGGCCATATCGCATAGATCTCACTGTGAAAAGGCTTAAATGGCTTTTTTGACCTAAGTTTGAGGATTGCGCTCAAATCAAATGTCCTAGAACCAAATTTCCACATGTAACTACTAGATTGTGATAAAATACACTAATGGGTGAAGTTTGGTTGACTTCTGCGCAGCGGTTTGGGAGTTAACATCAAAATTACATTTCTCGGCCATATCGCATAGATCTCACTGTGAAAAGGCTTAAATGACTTTTTTAATTAAGTTTGATGATTGCGCTCAAACAAAATTTCCTAGAACAAAATTTTCAAATGTAACTACTAGATTGTGATACAATACACTATTGGGTGAAGTTTGGTTGACTTCTGCGCAGCGGTTTGGGAGTGAACATCAAAATTACATTTCTCGGCCATATCGCATAGATCTCACTGTGAAAAGGCTTAAATGGCTTTTTTGACCTAAGTTTGAGGATTGCGCTCAAATCAAATGTCCTAGAACCAAATTTCCACATGTAACTACTAGATTGTGATAAAATACACTAATGGGTGAAGTTTGGTTGACTTCTGCGCAGCGGTTTGGGAGTTAACATCAAAATTACATTTCTCGGCCATATCGCATAGATCTCACTGTGAAAAGGCTTAAATGACTTTTTTAATTAAGTTTGATGATTGCGCTCAAACAAAATTTCCTAGAACAAAATTTTCAAATGTAACTACTAGATTGTGATACAATACACTATTGGGTGAAGTTTGGTTGACTTCTGCGCAGCGGTTTGGGAGTTAACATCAATATTACATTTCTCGGCCATATCGCATAGATCTCACTGTGAAAAGGCTTAAATGGCTTTTTTGACCTAAGTTTGAGAATTGCGCTCAAATCAAATGTCCTATAACCAAATTTCCACATGTAACTACTAGATTGTGATACAATACACTAATGGGTGAAGTTTGGTTGACTTCTGCGCAGCGGTTTGGGAGTTAACATCAAAATTACATTTCTCGGCCATATCGCATAGATCTCACTGTGAAAAGGCTTAAATGACTTTTTTAATTAAGTTTGATGATTGCGTTCAAACAAAATGTCCTAGAACAAAATTTTTAAATGTAACTACTAGATTGTGATACAATACACTATTGGGTGAAGTTTGGTTGACTTCTGCGCAGCGGTTTGGGAGTTAACATCAAAATTACATTTCTCGGCCATATCGCATAGATCTCACTGTGAAAAGGCTTAAATGGCTTTTTTGACCTAAGTTTGAGGATTGCGCTCAAATCAAATGTCCTAGAACCAAATTTCCACATGTAACTACTAGATTGTGATAAAATACACTAATGGGTGAAGTTTGGTTGACTTCTGCGCAGCGGTTTGGGAGTTAACATCAAAATTACATTTCTCGGCCATATCGCATAGATCTCACTGTGAAAAGGCTTAAATGACTTTTTTAATTAAGTTTGATGATTGCGCTCAAACAAAATTTCCTAGAACAAAATTTTCAAATGTAACTACTAGATTGTGATACAATACACTATTGGGTGAAGTTTGGTTGACTTCTGCGCAGCGGTTTGGGAGTTAACATCAAAATTACATTTCTCGGCCATATCGCATAGATCTCACTGTGAAAAGGCTTAAATGACTTTTTTAATTAAGTTTGATGATTGCGTTCAAACAAAATGTCCTAGAACAAAATTTTCAAATGTAACTACTAGATTGTGATACAATACACTATTGGGTGAAGTTTGGTTGACTTCTGCGCAGCGGTTTGGGAGTTAACATCAAAATTACATTTCTCGGCCATATCGCATAGATCTCACTGTGAAAAGGCTTAAATTGCTTTTTTGACCTAAGTTTGAGGATTGCGCTCAAACAAAATGTCCTAGAACAAAATTTTCAAATGTAACTACTAGATTGTGATACAATACACTATTGGGTGAAGTTTGGTTGACTTCTGCGCAGCGGTTTGGGAGTTAACATCAAAATTACATTTCTCGGCCATATCGCATAGATCTCACTGTGAAAAGGCTTAAATGACTTTTTTAATTAAGTTTGATGATTGCGTTCAAACAAAATGTCCTAGAACAAAATTTTCAAATGTAACTACTAGATTGTGATACAATACACTATTGGGTGAAGTTTGGTTGACTTCTGCGCAGCGGTTTGGGAGTTAACATCAAAATTACATTTCTCGGCCATATCGCATAGATCTCACTGTGAAAAGGCTTAAATGGCTTTTTTGACCTAAGTTTGAGGATTGCGCTCAAACCAAATGTCCTAGAACGAAATTTTCAAATGTAACTACTAGAATGTGATACAATACACTATTGGGTGAAGTTTGGTTGACTTCTGCGCAGCGGTTTGGGAGTTAACATCAAAATTACATTTCTCGGCCATATCGCATAGATCTCACTGTGAAAAGGCTTAAATGACTTTTTTGACCTAAGTTTGAGGATTGCGCTCAAATCAAATGTCCTAGAACCAAATTTCCACATGTAATTACTAGATTATGATACAATACACTAATGGGTGAAGTTTGGTTGACTTCTGCGCAGCGGTTTGGGAGTTAACATCAAAATTACATTTCTCGGCCATATCGCATAGATCTCACTGTGAAAAGGCTTAAATGACTTTTTTAATTAAGTTTGATGATTGCGCTCAAACAAAATTTCCTAGAACAAAATTTTCAAATGTAACTACTAGATTGTGATACAATACACTATTGGGTGAAGTTTGGTTGACTTCTGCGCAGCGGTTTGGGAGTTAACATCAAAATTACATTTCTCGGCCATATCGCATAGATCTCACTGTGAAAAGGCTTAAATGGCTTTTTTGACCTAAGTTTGAGGATTGCGCTCAAATCAAATGTCCTATAACCAAATTTCCACATGTAACTACTAGATTGTGATACAATACACTAATGGGTGAAGTTTGGTTGACTTCTGCGCAGCGGTTTGGGAGTTAACATCAAAATTACATTTCTCGGCCATATCGCATAGATCTCACTGTGAAAAGGCTTAAATGACTTTTTTAATTAAGTTTGATGATTGCGTTCAAACAAAATGTCCTAGAACAAAATTTTTAAATGTAACTACTAGATTGTGATACAATACACTATTGGGTGAAGTTTGGTTGACTTCTGCGCAGCGGTTTGGGAGTTAACATCAAAATTACATTTCTCGGCCATATCGCATAGATCTCACTGTGAAAAGGCTTAAATGGCTTTTTTGACCTAAGTTTGAGGATTGCGCTCAAATCAAATGTCCTAGAACCAAATTTCCACATGTAACTACTAGATTGTGATAAAATACACTAATGGGTGAAGTTTGGTTGACTTCTGCGCAGCGGTTTGGGAGTTAACATCAAAATTACATTTCTCGGCCATATCGCATAGATCTCACTGTGAAAAGGCTTAAATGACTTTTTTAATTAAGTTTGATGATTGCGCTCAAACAAAATTTCCTAGAACGAAATTTTCAAATGTAACTACTAGAATGTGATACAATACACTATTGGGTGAAGTTTGGTTGACTTCTGCGCAGCGGTTTGGGAGTTAACATCAAAATTACATTTCTCGGCCATATCGCATAGATCTCACTGTGAAAAGGCTTAAATGGCTTTTTTGACCTAAGTTTGAGGAATGCGCTCAAACCAAATGTCCTAGAACAAAATTTTCAAATGTAACTACTAGATTGTGATACAATACACTATTGGGTGAAGTTTGGTTGACTTCTGCGCAGCGGTTTGGGAGTTAACATCAAAATTACATTTCTCGGCCATGTCGCATAGATCTCACTGTGAAAAGGCTTAAATGACTTTTTTAATTAAGTTTGATGATTGCGTTCAAACAAAATGTCCTAGAACAAAATTTTCAAATGTAACTACTAGAATGTGATACAATACACTATTGGGTGAAGTTTGGTTGACTTCTGCGCAGCGGTTTGGGAGTTAACATCAAAATTACATTTCTCGGCCATATCGCATAGATCTCACTGTGAAAAGGCTTAAATGGCTTTTTTGACCTAAGTTTGAGGATTGCGCTCAAATCAAATGTCCTAGAACCAAATTTCCACATGTAACTACTAGATTGTGATAAAATACACTAATGGGTGAAGTTTGGTTAACTTCTGCGCAGCGGTTTGGGAGTTAACATCAAAATTACATTTCTCGGCCATATCGCATAGATCTCACTGTGAAAAGGCTTAAATGACTTTTTTAATTAAGTTTGATGATTGCGCTCAAACAAAATTTCCTAGAACAAAATTTTCAAATGTAACTACTAGATTGTGATACAATACACTATTGGGTGAAGTTTGGTTGACTTCTGCGCAGCGGTTTGGGAGTTAACATCAAAATTACATTTCTCGGCCATATCGCATAGATCTCACTGTGAAAAGGCTTAAATGGCTTTTTTGACCTAAGTTTGAGGATTGCGCTCAAACCAAATGTCCTAGAACGAAATTTTCAAATGTAACTACTAGAATGTGATACAATACACTATTGGGTGAAGTTTGGTTGACTTCTGCGCAGCGGTTTGGGAGTTAACATCAAAATTACATTTCTCGGCCATATCGCATAGATCTCACTGTGAAAAGGCTTAAATGGCTTTTTTGACCTAAGTTTGAGGATTGCGCTCAAATCAAATGTCCTAGAACCAAATTTCCATTTGTAACTACTAGATTGTGATAAAATACACTAATGGGTGAAGTTTGGTTGACTTCTGCGCAGCGGTTTGGGAGTTAACATCAAAATTACATTTCTCGGCCATATCGCATAGATCTCACTGTGAAAAGGCTTAAATGACTTTTTTAATTAAGTTTGATGATTGCGCTCAAACAAAATTTCCTAGAACAAAATTTTCAAATGTAACTACTAGATTGTGATACAATACACTATTGGGTGAAGTTTGGTTGACTTCTGCGCAGCGGTTTGGGAGTGAACATCAAAATTACATTTCTCGGCCATATCGCATAGATCTCACTGTGAAAAGGCTTAAATGGCTTTTTTGACCTAAGTTTGAGGATTGCGCTCAAATCAAATGTCCTAGAACCAAATTTCCAAATGTAACTACTAGATTGTGATAAAATACACTAATGGGTGAAGTTTGGTTGACTTCTGCGCAGCGGTTTGGGAGTTAACATCAAAATTACATTTCTCGGCCATATCGCATAGATCTCACTGTGAAAAGGCTTAAATGACTTTTTTAATTAAGTTTGATGATTGCGCTCAAACAAAATTTCCTAGAACAAAATTTTCAAATGTAACTACTAGATTGTGATACAATACACTATTGGGTGAAGTTTGGTTGACTTCTGCGCAGCGGTTTGGGAGTTAACATCAAAATTACATTTCTCGGCCATATCGCATAGATCTCACTGTGAAAAGGCTTAAATGGCTTTTTTGACCTAAGTTTGAGGATTGCGCTCAAATCAAATGTCCTATAACCAAATTTCCACATGTAACTACTAGATTGTGATACAATACACTAATGGGTGAAGTTTGGTTGACTTCTGCGCAGCGGTTTGGGAGTTAACATCAAAATTACATTTCTCGGCCATATCGCATAGATCTCACTGTGAAAAGGCTTAAATGACTTTTTTAATTAAGTTTGATGATTGCGTTCAAACAAAATGTCCTAGAACAAAATTTTTAAATGTAACTACTAGATTGTGATACAATACACTATTGGGTGAAGTTTGGTTGACTTCTGCGCAGCGGTTTGGGAGTTAACATCAAAATTACATTTCTCGGCCATATCGCATAGATCTCACTGTGAAAAGGCTTAAATGGCTTTTTTGACCTAAGTTTGAGGATTGCGCTCAAATCAAATGTCCTAGAACCAAATTTCCACATGTAACTACTAGATTGTGATAAAATACACTAATGGGTGAAGTTTGGTTGACTTCTGCGCAGCGGTTTGGGAGTTAACATCAAAATTACATTTCTCGGCCATATCGCATAGATCTCACTGTGAAAAGGCTTAAATGACTTTTTTAATTAAGTTTGATGATTGCGCTCAAACAAAATTTCCTAGAACGAAATTTTCAAATGTAACTACTAGAATGTGATACAATACACTATTGGGTGAAGTTTGGTTGACTTCTGCGCAGCGGTTTGGGAGTTAACATCAAAATTACATTTCTCGGCCATATCGCATAGATCTCACTGTGAAAAGGCTTAAATGGCTTTTTTGACCTAAGTTTGAGGATTGCGCTCAAACCAAATGTCCTAGAACAAAATTTTCAAATGTAACTACTAGAATGTGATACAATACACTATTGGGTGAAGTTTGGTTGACTTCTGCGCAGCGGTTTGGGAGTTAACATCAAAATTACATTTCTCGGCCATATCGCATAGATCTCACTGTGAAAAGGCTTAAATGGCTTTTTTGACCTAAGTTTGAGGATTGCGCTCAAATCAAATGTCCTAGAACCAAATTTCCACATGTAACTACTAGATTGTGATAAAATACACTAATGGGTGAAGTTTGGTTAACTTCTGCGCAGCGGTTTGGGAGTTAACATCAAAATTACATTTCTCGGCCATATCGCATAGATCTCACTGTGAAAAGGCTTAAATGACTTTTTTAATTAAGTTTGATGATTGCGCTCAAACAAAATTTCCTAGAACAAAATTTTCAAATGTAACTACTAGATTGTGATACAATACACTATTGGGTGAAGTTTGGTTGACTTCTGCGCAGCGGTTTGGGAGTTAACATCAAAATTACATTTCTCGGCCATATCGCATAGATCTCACTGTGAAAAGGCTTAAATGGCTTTTTTGACCTAAGTTTGAGGATTGCGCTCAAACCAAATGTCCTAGAACGAAATTTTCAAATGTAACTACTAGAATGTGATACAATACACTATTGGGTGAAGTTTGGTTGACTTCTGCGCAGCGGTTTGGGAGTTAACATCAAAATTACATTTCTCGGCCATATCGCATAGATCTCACTGTGAAAAGGCTTAAATGGCTTTTTTGACCTAAGTTTGAGGATTGCGCTCAAATCAAATGTCCTAGAACCAAATTTCCATTTGTAACTACTAGATTGTGATAAAATACACTAATGGGTGAAGTTTGGTTGACTTCTGCGCAGCGGTTTGGGAGTTAACATCAAAATTACATTTCTCGGCCATATCGCATAGATCTCACTGTGAAAAGGCTTAAATGACTTTTTTAATTAAGTTTGATGATTGCGCTCAAACAAAATTTCCTAGAACAAAATTTTCAAATGTAACTACTAGAATGTGATACAATACACTATTGGGTGAAGTTTGGTTGACTTCTGCGCAGCGGTTTGGAAGTGAACATCAAAATTACATTTCTCGGCCATATCGCATAGATCTCACTGTGAAAAGGCTTAAATGGCTTTTTTGACCTAAGTTTGAGGATTGCGCTCAAATCAAATGTCCTAGAACCAAATTTCCACATGTAACTACTAGATTGTGATAAAATACACTAATGGGTGAAGTTTGGTTGACTTCTGCGCAGCGGTTTGGGAGTTAACATCAAAATTACATTTCTCGGCCATATCGCATAGATCTCACTGTGAAAAGGCTTAAATGACTTTTTTAATTAAGTTTGATGATTGCGCTCAAACAAAATTTCCTAGAACAAAATTTTCAAATGTAACTACTAGATTGTGATACAATACACTATTGGGTGAAGTTTGGTTGACTTCTGCGCAGCGGTTTGGGAGTTAACATCAAAATTACATTTCTCGGCCATATCGCATAGATCTCACTGTGAAAAGGCTTAAATGGCTTTTTTGACCTAAGTTTGAGGATTGCGCTCAAATCAAATGTCCTATAACCAAATTTCCACATGTAACTACTAGATTGTGATACAATACACTAATGGGTGAAGTTTGGTTGACTTCTGCGCAGCGGTTTGGGAGTTAACATCAAAATTACATTTCTCGGCCATATCGCATAGATCTCACTGTGAAAAGGCTTAAATGACTTTTTTAATTAAGTTTGATGATTGCGTTCAAACAAAATGTCCTAGAACAAAATTTTTAAATGTAACTACTAGATTGTGATACAATACACTATTGGGTGAAGTTTGGTTGACTTCTGCGCAGCGGTTTGGGAGTTAACATCAAAATTACATTTCTCGGCCATATCGCATAGATCTCACTGTGAAAAGGCTTAAATGGCTTTTTTGACCTAAGTTTGAGGATTGCGCTCAAATCAAATGTCCTAGAACCAAATTTCCACATGTAACTACTAGATTGTGATAAAATACACTAATGGGTGAAGTTTGGTTGACTTCTGCGCAGCGGTTTGGGAGTTAACATCAAAATTACATTTCTCGGCCATATCGCATAGATCTCACTGTGAAAAGGCTTAAATGACTTTTTTAATTAAGTTTGATGATTGCGCTCAAACAAAATTTCCTAGAACGAAATTTTCAAATGTAACTACTAGAATGTGATACAATACACTATTGGGTGAAGTTTGGTTGACTTCTGCGCAGCGGTTTGGGAGTTAACATCAAAATTACATTTCTCGGCCATATCGCATAGATCTCACTGTGAAAAGGCTTAAATGGCTTTTTTGACCTAAGTTTGAGGATTGCGCTCAAACCAAATGTCCTAGAACAAAATTTTCAAATGTAACTACTAGAATGTGATACAATACACTATTGGGTGAAGTTTGGTTGACTTCTGGGCAGCGGTTTGGGAGTTAACATCAAAATTACATTTCTCGGCCATATCGCATAGATCTCACTGTGAAAAGGCTTAAATGGCTTTTTTGACCTAAGTTTGAGGATTGCGCTCAAATCAAATGTCCTAGAACCAAATTTCCACATGTAACTACTAGATTGTGATAAAATACACTAATGGGTGAAGTTTGGTTAACTTCTGCGCAGCGGTTTGGGAGTTAACATCAAAATTACATTTCTCGGCCATATCGCATAGATCTCACTGTGAAAAGGCTTAAATGACTTTTTTAATTAAGTTTGATGATTGCGCTCAAACAAAATTTCCTAGAACAAAATTTTCAAATGTAACTACTAGATTGTGATACAATACACTATTGGGTGAAGTTTGGTTGACTTCTGCGCAGCGGTTTGGGAGTTAACATCAAAATTACATTTCTCGGCCATATCGCATAGATCTCACTGTGAAAAGGCTTAAATGGCTTTTTTGACCTAAGTTTGAGGATTGCGCTCAAACCAAATGTCCTAGAACGAAATTTTCAAATGTAACTACTAGAATGTGATACAATACACTATTGGGTGAAGTTTGGTTGACTTCTGCGCAGCGGTTTGGGAGTTAACATCAAAATTACATTTCTCGGCCATATCGCATAGATCTCACTGTGAAAAGGCTTAAATGGCTTTTTTGACCTAAGTTTGAGGATTGCGCTCAAATCAAATGTCCTAGAACCAAATTTCCATTTGTAACTACTAGATTGTGATAAAATACACTAATGGGTGAAGTTTGGTTGACTTCTGCGCAGCGGTTTGGGAGTTAACATCAAAATTACATTTCTCGGCCATATCGCATAGATCTCACTGTGAAAAGGCTTAAATGACTTTTTTAATTAAGTTTGATGATTGCGCTCAAACAAAATTTCCTAGAACAAAATTTTCAAATGTAACTACTAGAATGTGATACAATACACTATTGGGTGAAGTTTGGTTGACTTCTGCGCAGCGGTTTGGAAGTGAACATCAAAATTACATTTCTCGGCCATATCGCATAGATCTCACTGTGAAAAGGCTTAAATGGCTTTTTTGACCTAAGTTTGAGGATTGCGCTCAAATCAAATGTCCTAGAACCAAATTTCCACATGTAACTACTAGATTGTGATAAAATACACTAATGGGTGAAGTTTGGTTGACTTCTGCGCAGCGGTTTGGGAGTTAACATCAAAATTACATTTCTCGGCCATATCGCATAGATCTCACTGTGAAAAGGCTTAAATGACTTTTTTAATTAAGTTTGATGATTGCGCTCAAACAAAATTTCCTAGAACAAAATTTTCAAATGTAACTACTAGATTGTGATACAATACACTATTGGGTGAAGTTTGGTTGACTTCTGCGCAGCGGTTTGGGAGTTAACATCAAAATTACATTTCTCGGCCATATCGCATAGATCTCACTGTGAAAAGGCTTAAATGGCTTTTTTGACCTAAGTTTGAGGATTGCGCTCAAATCAAATGTCCTATAACCAAATTTCCACATGTAACTACTAGATTGTGATACAATACACTAATGGGTGAAGTTTGGTTGACTTCTGCGCAGCGGTTTGGGAGTTAACATCAAAATTACATTTCTCGGCCATATCGCATAGATCTCACTGTGAAAAGGCTTAAATGACTTTTTTAATTAAGTTTGATGATTGCGTTCAAACAAAATGTCCTAGAACAAAATTTTTAAATGTAACTACTAGATTGTGATACAATACACTATTGGGTGAAGTTTGGTTGACTTCTGCGCAGCGGTTTGGGAGTTAACATCAAAATTACATTTCTCGGCCATATCGCATAGATCTCACTGTGAAAAGGCTTAAATGGCTTTTTTGACCTAAGTTTGAGGATTGCGCTCAAATCAAATGTCCTAGAACCAAATTTCCACATGTAACTACTAGATTGTGATAAAATACACTAATGGGTGAAGTTTGGTTGACTTCTGCGCAGCGGTTTGGGAGTTAACATCAAAATTACATTTCTCGGCCATATCGCATAGATCTCACTGTGAAAAGGCTTAAATGACTTTTTTTATTAAGTTTGATGATTGCGCTCAAACAAAATTTCCTAGAACGAAATTTTCAAATGTAACTACTAGAATGTGATACAATACACTATTGGGTGAAGTTTGGTTGACTTCTGCGCAGCGGTTTGGGAGTTAACATCAAAATTACATTTCTCGGCCATATCGCATAGATCTCACTGTGAAAAGGCTTAAATGGCTTTTTTGACCTAAGTTTGAGGATTGCGCTCAAACCAAATGTCCTAGAACAAAATTTTCAAATGTAACTACTAGATTGTGATACAATACACTATTGGGTGAAGTTTGGTTGACTTCTGCGCAGCGGTTTGGGAGTTAACATCAAAATTACATTTCTCGGCCATGTCGCATAGATCTCACTGTGAAAAGGCTTAAATGACTTTTTTAATTAAGTTTGATGATTGCGTTCAAACAAAATGTCCTAGAACAAAATTTTCAAATGTAACTACTAGAATGTGATACAATACACTATTGGGTGAAGTTTGGTTGACTTCTGCGCAGCGGTTTGGGAGTTAACATCAAAATTACATTTCTCGGCCATATCGCATAGATCTCACTGTGAAAAGGCTTAAATGGCTTTTTTGACCTAAGTTTGAGGATTGCGCTCAAATCAAATGTCCTAGAACCAAATTTCCACATGTAACTACTAGATTGTGAAAAAATACACTAATGGGTGAAGTTTGGTTAACTTCTGCGCAGCGGTTTGGGAGTTAACATCAAAATTACATTTCTCGGCCATATCGCATAGATCTCACTGTGAAAAGGCTTAAATGGCTTTTTTGACCTAAGTTTGAGGATTGCGCTCAAATCAAATGTCCTAGAACCAAATTTCCACATGTAACTACTAGATTGTGATACAATACACTATTGGGTGAAGTTTGGTTGACTTCTGCGCAGCGGTTTGGGAGTTAACATCAAAATTACATTTCTCGGCCATATCGCATAGATCTCACTGTGAAAAGGCTTAAATGGCTTTTTTGACCTAAGTTTGAGGATTGCGCTCAAACCAAATGTTCTAGAACGAAATTTTCAAATGTAACTACTAGAATGTGATACAATACACTATTGGGTGAAGTTTGGTTGACTTCTGCGCAGCGGTTTGGGAGTTAACATCAAAATTACATTTCTCGGCCATATCGCATAGATCTCACTGTGAAAAGGCTTAAATGGCTTTTTTGACCTAAGTTTGAGGATTGCGCTCAAATCAAATGTCCTAGAACCAAATTTCCATTTGTAACTACTAGATTGTGATAAAATACACTAATGGGTGAAGTTTGGTTGACTTCTGCGCAGCGGTTTGGGAGTTAACATCAAAATTACATTTCTCGGCCATATCGCATAGATCTCACTGTGAAAAGGCTTAAATGACTTTTTTAATTAAGTTTGATGATTGCGCTCAAACAAAATTTCCTAGAACAAAATTTTCAAATGTAACTACTAGATTGTGATACAATACACTATTGGGTGAAGTTTGGTTGACTTCTGCGCAGCGGTTTGGGAGTGAACATCAAAATTACATTTCTCGGCCATATCGCATAGATCTCACTGTGAAAAGGCTTAAATGGCTTTTTTGACCTAAGTTTGAGGATTGCGCTCAAATCAAATGTCCTAGAACCAAATTTCCACATGTAACTACTAGATTGTGATAAAATACACTAATGGGTGAAGTTTGGTTGACTTCTGCGCAGCGGTTTGGGAGTTAACATCAAAATTACATTTCTCGGCCATATCGCATAGATCTCACTGTGAAAAGGCTTAAATGACTTTTTTAATTAAGTTTGATGATTGCGCTCAAACAAAATTTCCTAGAACAAAATTTTCAAATGTAACTACTAGATTGTGATACAATACACTATTGGGTGAAGTTTGGTTGACTTCTGCGCAGCGGTTTGGGAGTTAACATCAAAATTACATTTCTCGGCCATATCGCATAGATCTCACTGTGAAAAGGCTTAAATGGCTTTTTTGACCTAAGTTTGAGGATTGCGCTCAAATCAAATGTCCTATAACCAAATTTCCACATGTAACTACTAGATTGTGATACAATACACTAATGGGTGAAGTTTGGTTGACTTCTGCGCAGCGGTTTGGGAGTTAACATCAAAATTACATTTCTCGGCCATATCGCATAGATCTCACTGTGAAAAGGCTTAAATGACTTTTTTAATTTAGTTTGATGATTGCGTTCAAACAAAATGTCCTAGAACAAAATTTTTAAATGTAACTACTAGATTGTGATACAATACACTATTGGGTGAAGTTTGGTTGACTTCTGCGCAGCGGTTTGGGAGTTAACATCAAAATTACATTTCTCGGCCATATCGCATAGATCTCACTGTGAAAAGGCTTAAATGGCTTTTTTGACCTAAGTTTGAGGATTGCGCTCAAATCAAATGTCCTAGAACCAAATTTCCACATGTAACTACTAGATTGTGATAAAATACACTAATGGGTGAAGTTTGGTTGACTTCTGCGCAGCGGTTTGGGAGTTAACATCAAAATTACATTTCTCGGCCATATCGCATAGATCTCACTGTGAAAAGGCTTAAATGACTTTTTTAATTAAGTTTGATGATTGCGCTCAAACAAAATTTCCTAGAACGAAATTTTCAAATGTAACTACTAGAATGTGATACAATACACTATTGGGTGAAGTTTGGTTGACTTCTGCGCAGCGGTTTGGGAGTTAACATCAAAATTACATTTCTCGGCCATATCGCATAGATCTCACTGTGAAAAGGCTTAAATGGCTTTTTTGACCTAAGTTTGAGGATTGCGCTCAAACCAAATGTCCTAGAACAAAATTTTCAAATGTAACTACTAGATTGTGATACAATACACTATTGGGTGAAGTTTGGTTGACTTCTGCGCAGCGGTTTGGGAGTTAACATCAAAATTACATTTCTCGGCCATGTCGCATAGATCTCACTGTGAAAAGGCTTAAATGACTTTTTTAATTAAGTTTGATGATTGCGTTCAAACAAAATGTCCTAGAACAAAATTTTCAAATGTAACTACTAGATTGTGATACAATACACTATTGGGTGAAGTTTGGTTGACTTCTGCGCAGCGGTTTGGGAGTTAACATCAAAATTACATTTCTCGGCCATATCGCATAGATCTCACTGTGAAAAGGCTTAAATGGCTTTTTTGACCTAAGTTTGAGGATTGCGCTCAAACCAAATGTCCTAGAACGAAATTTTCAAATGTAACTACTAGAATGTGATACAATACACTATTGGGTGAAGTTTGGTTGACTTCTGCGCAGCGGTTTGGGAGTTAACATCAAAATTACATTTCTCGGCCATATCGCATAGATCTCACTGTGAAAAGGCTTAAATGGCTTTTTTGACCTAAGTTTGAGGATTGCGCTCAAATCAAATGTCCTAGAACCAAATTTCCACATGTAACTACTAGATTGTGATAAAATACACTAATGGGTGAAGTTTGGTTGACTTCTGCGCAGCGGTTTGGGAGTTAACATCAAAATTACATTTCTCGGCCATATCGCATAGATCTCACTGTGAAAAGGCTTAAATGGCTTTTTTGACCTAAGTTTGAGGATTGCGCTCAAATCAAATGTCCTAGAACCAAATTTCCACATGTAACTACTAGATTGTGATAAAATACACTAATGGGTGAAGTTTGGTTGACTTCTGCGCAGCGGTTTGGGAGTTAACATCAAAATTACATTTCTCGGCCATATCGCATAGATCTCACTGTGAAAAGGCTTAAATGACTTTTTTAATTAAGTTTGATGATTGCGCTCAAACAAAATTTCCTAGAACAAAATTTTCAAATGTAACTACTAGATTGTGATACAATACACTATTGGGTGAAGTTTGGTTGACTTCTGCGCAGCGGTTTGGGAGTTAACATCAAAATTACATTTCTCGGCCATATCGCATAGATCTCACTGTGAAAAGGCTTAAATGGCTTTTTTGACCTAAGTTTGAGGATTGCGCTCAAATCAAATGTCCTATAACCAAATTTCCACATGTAACTACTAGATTGTGATACAATACACTAATGGGTGAAGTTTGGTTGACTTCTGCGCAGCGGTTTGGGAGTTAACATCAAAATTACATTTCTCGGCCATATCGCATAGATCTCACTGTGAAAAGGCTTAAATGACTTTTTTAATTAAGTTTGATGATTGCGTTCAAACAAAATGTCCTAGAACAAAATTTTTAAATGTAACTACTAGATTGTGATACAATACACTATTGGGTGAAGTTTGGTTGACTTCTGCGCAGCGGTTTGGGAGTTAACATCAAAATTACATTTCTCGGCCATATCGCATAGATCTCACTGTGAAAAGGCTTAAATGGCTTTTTTGACCTAAGTTTGAGGATTGCGCTCAAATCAAATGTCCTAGAACCAAATTTCCACATGTAACTACTAGATTGTGATAAAATACACTAATGGGTGAAGTTTGGTTGACTTCTGCGCAGCGGTTTGGGAGTTAACATCAAAATTACATTTCTCGGCCATATCGCATAGATCTCACTGTGAAAAGGCTTAAATGACTTTTTTAATTAAGTTTGATGATTGCGCTCAAACAAAATTTCCTAGAACGAAATTTTCAAATGTAACTACTAGAATGTGATACAATACACTATTGGGTGAAGTTTGGTTGACTTCTGCGCAGCGGTTTGGGAGTTAACATCAAAATTACATTTCTCGGCCATATCGCATAGATCTCACTGTGAAAAGGCTTAAATGGCTTTTTTGACCTAAGTTTGAGGATTGCGCTCAAACCAAATGTCCTAGAACAAAATTTTCAAATGTAACTACTAGATTGTGATACAATACACTATTGGGTGAAGTTTGGTTGACTTCTGCGCAGCGGTTTGGGAGTTAACATCAAAATTACATTTCTCGGCCATGTCGCATAGATCTCACTGTGAAAAGGCTTAAATGACTTTTTTAATTAAGTTTGATGATTGCGTTCAAACAAAATGTCCTAGAACAAAATTTTCAAATGTAACTACTAGAATGTGATACAATACACTATTGGGTGAAGTTTGGTTGACTTCTGCGCAGCGGTTTGGGAGTTAACATCAAAATTACATTTCTCGGCCATATCGCATAGATCTCACTGTGAAAAGGCTTAAATGGCTTTTTTGACCTAAGTTTGAGGATTGCGCTCAAATCAAATGTCCTAGAACCAAATTTCCACATGTAACTACTAGATTGTGATAAAATACACTAATGGGTGAAGTTTGGTTAACTTCTGCGCAGCGGTTTGGGAGTTAACATCAAAATTACATTTCTCGGCCATATCGCATAGATCTCACTGTGAAAAGGCTTAAATGGCTTTTTTGACCTAAGTTTGAGGATTGCGCTCAAATCAAATGTCCTAGAACCAAATTTCCACATGTAACTACTAGATTGTGATACAATACACTATTGGGTGAAGTTTGGTTGACTTCTGCGCAGCGGTTTGGGAGTTAACATCAAAATTACATTTCTCGGCCATATCGCATAGATCTCACTGTGAAAAGGCTTAAATGGCTTTTTTGACCTAAGTTTGAGGATTGCGCTCAAACCAAATGTTCTAGAACGAAATTTTCAAATGTAACTACTAGAATGTCATACAATACACTATTGGGTGAAGTTTGGTTGACTTCTGCGCAGCGGTTTGGGAGTTAACATCAAAATTACATTTCTCGGCCATATCGCATAGATCTCACTGTGAAAAGGCTTAAATGGCTTTTTTGACCTAAGTTTGAGGATTGCGCTCAAATCAAATGTCCTAGAACCAAATTTCCATTTGTAACTACTAGATTGTGATAAAATACACTAATGGGTGAAGTTTGGTTGACTTCTGCGCAGCGGTTTGGGAGTTAACATCAAAATTACATTTCTCGGCCATATCGCATAGATCTCACTGTGAAAAGGCTTAAATGACTTTTTTAATTAAGTTTGATGATTGCGCTCAAACAAAATTTCCTAGAACAAAATTTTCAAATGTAACTACTAGATTGTGATACAATACACTATTGGGTGAAGTTTGGTTGACTTCTGCGCAGCGGTTTGGGAGTGAACATCAAAATTACATTTCTCGGCCATATCGCATAGATCTCACTGTGAAAAGGCTTAAATGGCTTTTTTGACCTAAGTTTGAGGATTGCGCTCAAATCAAATGTCCTAGAACCAAATTTCCACATGTAACTACTAGATTGTGATAAAATACACTAATGGGTGAAGTTTGGTTGACTTCTGCGCAGCGGTTTGGGAGTTAACATCAAAATTACATTTCTCGGCCATATCGCATAGATCTCACTGTGAAAAGGCTTAAATGACTTTTTTAATTAAGTTTGATGATTGCGCTCAAACAAAATTTCCTAGAACAAAATTTTCAAATGTAACTACTAGATTGTGATACAATACACTATTGGGTGAAGTTTGGTTGACTTCTGCGCAGCGGTTTGGGAGTTAACATCAAAATTACATTTCTCGGCCATATCGCATAGATCTCACTGTGAAAAGGCTTAAATGGCTTTTTTGACCTAAGTTTGAGGATTGCGCTCAAATCAAATGTCCTATAACCAAATTTCCACATGTAACTACTAGATTGTGATACAATACACTAATGGGTGAAGTTTGGTTGACTTCTGCGCAGCGGTTTGGGAGTTAACATCAAAATTACATTTCTCGGCCATATCGCATAGATCTCACTGTGAAAAGGCTTAAATGACTTTTTTAATTAAGTTTGATGATTGCGCTCAAACAAAATTTCCTAGAACGAAATTTTCAAATGTAACTACTAGAATGTGATACAATACACTATTGGGTGAAGTTTGGTTGACTTCTGCGCAGCGGTTTGGGAGTTAACATCAAAATTACATTTCTCGGCCATATCGCATAGATCTCACTGTGAAAAGGCTTAAATGGCTTTTTTGACCTAAGTTTGAGGATTGCGCTCAAACCAAATGTCCTAGAACAAAATTTTCAAATGTAACTACTAGAATGTGATACAATACACTATTGGGTGAAGTTTGGTTGACTTCTGGGCAGCGGTTTGGGAGTTAACATCAAAATTACATTTCTCGGCCATATCGCATAGATCTCACTGTGAAAAGGCTTAAATGGCTTTTTTGACCTAAGTTTGAGGATTGCGCTCAAATCAAATGTCCTAGAACCAAATTTCCACATGTAACTACTAGATTGTGATAAAATACACTAATGGGTGAAGTTTGGTTAACTTCTGCGCAGCGGTTTGGGAGTTAACATCAAAATTACATTTCTCGGCCATATCGCATAGATCTCACTGTGAAAAGGCTTAAATGACTTTTTTAATTAAGTTTGATGATTGCGCTCAAACAAAATTTCCTAGAACAAAATTTTCAAATGTAACTACTAGATTGTGATACAATACACTATTGGGTGAAGTTTGGTTGACTTCTGCGCAGCGGTTTGGGAGTTAACATCAAAATTACATTTCTCGGCCATATCGCATAGATCTCACTGTGAAAAGGCTTAAATGGCTTTTTTGACCTAAGTTTGAGGATTGCGCTCAAACCAAATGTCCTAGAACGAAATTTTCAAATGTAACTACTAGAATGTGATACAATACACTATTGGGTGAAGTTTGGTTGACTTCTGCGCAGCGGTTTGGGAGTTAACATCAAAATTACATTTCTCGGCCATATCGCATAGATCTCACTGTGAAAAGGCTTAAATGGCTTTTTTGACCTAAGTTTGAGGATTGCGCTCAAATCAAATGTCCTAGAACCAAATTTCCATTTGTAACTACTAGATTGTGATAAAATACACTAATGGGTGAAGTTTGGTTGACTTCTGCGCAGCGGTTTGGGAGTTAACATCAAAATTACATTTCTCGGCCATATCGCATAGATCTCACTGTGAAAAGGCTTAAATGACTTTTTTAATTAAGTTTGATGATTGCGCTCAAACAAAATTTCCTAGAACAAAATTTTCAAATGTAACTACTAGAATGTGATACAATACACTATTGGGTGAAGTTTGGTTGACTTCTGCGCAGCGGTTTGGAAGTGAACATCAAAATTACATTTCTCGGCCATATCGCATAGATCTCACTGTGAAAAGGCTTAAATGGCTTTTTTGACCTAAGTTTGAGGATTGCGCTCAAATCAAATGTCCTAGAACCAAATTTCCACATGTAACTACTAGATTGTGATAAAATACACTAATGGGTGAAGTTTGGTTGACTTCTGCGCAGCGGTTTGGGAGTTAACATCAAAATTACATTTCTCGGCCATATCGCATAGATCTCACTGTGAAAAGGCTTAAATGACTTTTTTAATTAAGTTTGATGATTGCGCTCAAACAAAATTTCCTAGAACAAAATTTTCAAATGTAACTACTAGAATGTGATACAATACACTATTGGGTGAAGTTTGGTTGACTTCTGCGCAGCGGTTTGGAAGTGAACATCAAAATTACATTTCTCGGCCATATCGCATAGATCTCACTGTGAAAAGGCTTAAATGGCTTTTTTGACCTAAGTTTGAGGATTGCGCTCAAATCAAATGTCCTAGAACCAAATTTCCACATGTAACTACTAGATTGTGATAAAATACACTAATGGGTGAAGTTTGGTTGACTTCTGCGCAGCGGTTTGGGAGTTAACATCAAAATTACATTTCTCGGCCATATCGCATAGATCTCACTGTGAAAAGGCTTAAATGACTTTTTTAATTAAGTTTGATGATTGCGCTCAAACAAAATTTCCTAGAACAAAATTTTCAAATGTAACTACTAGATTGTGATACAATACACTATTGGGTGAAGTTTGGTTGACTTCTGCGCAGCGGTTTGGGAGTTAACATCAAAATTACATTTCTCGGCCATATCGCATAGATCTCACTGTGAAAAGGCTTAAATGGCTTTTTTGACCTAAGTTTGAGGATTGCGCTCAAATCAAATGTCCTATAACCAAATTTCCACATGTAACTACTAGATTGTGATACAATACACTAATGGGTGAAGTTTGGTTGACTTCTGCGCAGCGGTTTGGGAGTTAACATCAAAATTACATTTCTCGGCCATATCGCATAGATCTCACTGTGAAAAGGCTTAAATGGCTTTTTTGACCTAAGTTTGAGGATTGCGCTCAAATCAAATGTCCTAGAACCAAATTTCCACATGTAACTACTAGATTGTGATAAAATACACTAATGGGTGAAGTTTGGTTAACTTCTGCGCAGCGGTTTGGGAGTTAACATCAAAATTACATTTCTCGGCCATATCGCATAGATCTCACTGTGAAAAGGCTTAAATGACTTTTTTAATTAAGTTTGATGATTGCGCTCAAACAAAATTTCCTAGAACAAAATTTTCAAATGTAACTACTAGATTGTGATACAATACACTATTGGGTGAAGTTTGGTTGACTTCTGCGCAGCGGTTTGGGAGTTAACATCAAAATTACATTTCTCGGCCATATCGCATAGATCTCACTGTGAAAAGGCTTAAATGGCTTTTTTGACCTAAGTTTGAGGATTGCGCTCAAACCAAATGTCCTAGAACGAAATTTTCAAATGTAACTACTAGAATGTGATACAATACACTATTGGGTGAAGTTTGGTTGACTTCTGCGCAGCGGTTTGGGAGTTAACATCAAAATTACATTTCTCGGCCATATCGCATAGATCTCACTGTGAAAAGGCTTAAATGGCTTTTTTGACCTAAGTTTGAGGATTGCGCTCAAATCAAATGTCCTAGAACCAAATTTCCATTTGTAACTACTAGATTGTGATAAAATACACTAATGGGTGAAGTTTGGTTGACTTCTGCGCAGCGGTTTGGGAGTTAACATCAAAATTACATTTCTCGGCCATATCGCATAGATCTCACTGTGAAAAGGCTTAAATGACTTTTTTAATTAAGTTTGATGATTGCGCTCAAACAAAATTTCCTAGAACAAAATTTTCAAATGTAACTACTAGAATGTGATACAATACACTATTGGGTGAAGTTTGGTTGACTTCTGCGCAGCGGTTTGGAAGTGAACATCAAAATTACATTTCTCGGCCATATCGCATAGATCTCACTGTGAAAAGGCTTAAATGGTTTTTTGACCTAAGTTTGAGGATTGCGCTCAAATCAAATGTCCTAGAACCAAATTTCCACATGTAACTACTAGATTGTGATAAAATACACTAATGGGTGAAGTTTGGTTGACTTCTGCGCAGCGGTTTGGGAGTTAACATCAAAATTACATTTCTCGGCCATATCGCATAGATCTCACTGTGAAAAGGCTTAAATGACTTTTTTAATTAAGTTTGATGATTGCGCTCAAACAAAATTTCCTAGAACAAAATTTTCAAATGTAACTACTAGATTGTGATACAATACACTATTGGGTGAAGTTTGGTTGACTTCTGCGCAGCGGTTTGGGAGTTAACATCAAAATTACATTTCTCGGCCATATCGC
Organism: Corythoichthys intestinalis; assembly: GCF_030265065.1. Taxonomy (NCBI): domain Eukaryota; kingdom Metazoa; phylum Chordata; class Actinopteri; order Syngnathiformes; family Syngnathidae; genus Corythoichthys; species Corythoichthys intestinalis. The sequence continues at coordinate 59,400,076 of NC_080402.1, forward strand.
ATAGATCTCACTGTGAAAAGGCTTAAATGGCTTTTTTGACCTAAGTTTGAGGATTGCGCTCAAATCAAATGTCCTATAACCAAATTTCCACATGTAACTACTAGATTGTGATACAATACACTAATGGGTGAAGTTTGGTTGACTTCTGCGCAGCGGTTTGGGAGTTAACATCAAAATTACATTTCTCGGCCATATCGCATAGATCTCACTGTGAAAAGGCTTAAATGACTTTTTTAATTAAGTTTGATGATTGCGTTCAAACAAAATGTCCTAGAACAAAATTTTTAAATGTAACTACTAGATTGTGATACAATACACTATTGGGTGAAGTTTGGTTGACTTCTGCGCAGCGGTTTGGGAGTTAACATCAAAATTACATTTCTCGGCCATATCGCATAGATCTCACTGTGAAAAGGCTTAAATGGCTTTTTTGACCTAAGTTTGAGGATTGCGCTCAAATCAAATGTCCTAGAACCAAATTTCCACATGTAACTACTAGAATGTGATAAAATACACTAATGGGTGAAGTTTGGTTGACTTCTGCGCAGCGGTTTGGGAGTTAACATCAAAATTACATTTCTCGGCCATATCGCATAGATCTCACTGTGAAAAGGCTTAAATGACTTTTTTTATTAAGTTTGATGATTGCGCTCAAACAAAATTTCCTAGAACGAAATTTTCAAATGTAACTACTAGAATGTGATACAATACACTATTGGGTGAAGTTTGGTTGACTTCTGCGCAGCGGTTTGGGAGTTAACATCAAAATTACATTTCTCGGCCATATCGCATAGATCTCACTGTGAAAAGGCTTAAATGGCTTTTTTGACCTAAGTTTGAGGATTGCGCTCAAACCAAATGTCCTAGAACAAAATTTTCAAATGTAACTACTAGATTGTGATACAATACACTATTGGGTGAAGTTTGGTTGACTTCTGCGCAGCGGTTTGGGAGTTAACATCAAAATTACATTTCTCGGCCATGTCGCATAGATCTCACTGTGAAAAGGCTTAAATGACTTTTTTAATTAAGTTTGATGATTGCGTTCAAACAAAATGTCCTAGAACAAAATTTTCAAATGTAACTACTAGAATGTGATACAATACACTATTGGGTGAAGTTTGGTTGACTTCTGCGCAGCGGTTTGGGAGTTAACATCAAAATTACATTTCTCGGCCATATCGCATAGATCTCACTGTGAAAAGGCTTAAATGGCTTTTTTGACCTAAGTTTGAGGATTGCGCTCAAATCAAATGTCCTAGAACCAAATTTCCACATGTAACTACTAGATTGTGAAAAAATACACTAATGGGTGAAGTTTGGTTAACTTCTGCGCAGCGGTTTGGGAGTTAACATCAAAATTACATTTCTCGGCCATATCGCATAGATCTCACTGTGAAAAGGCTTAAATGGCTTTTTTGACCTAAGTTTGAGGATTGCGCTCAAATCAAATGTCCTAGAACCAAATTTCCACATGTAACTACTAGATTGTGATACAATACACTATTGGGTGAAGTTTGGTTGACTTCTGCGCAGCGGTTTGGGAGTTAACATCAAAATTACATTTCTCGGCCATATCGCATAGATCTCACTGTGAAAAGGCTTAAATGGCTTTTTTGACCTAAGTTTGAGGATTGCGCTCAAACCAAATGTTCTAGAACGAAATTTTCAAATGTAACTACTAGAATGTGATACAATACACTATTGGGTGAAGTTTGGTTGACTTCTGCGCAGCGGTTTGGGAGTTAACATCAAAATTACATTTCTCGGCCATATCGCATAGATCTCACTGTGAAAAGGCTTAAATGGCTTTTTTGACCTAAGTTTGAGGATTGCGCTCAAATCAAATGTCCTAGAACCAAATTTCCATTTGTAACTACTAGATTGTGATAAAATACACTAATGGGTGAAGTTTGGTTGACTTCTGCGCAGCGGTTTGGGAGTTAACATCAAAATTACATTTCTCGGCCATATCGCATAGATCTCACTGTGAAAAGGCTTAAATGACTTTTTTAATTAAGTTTGATGATTGCGCTCAAACAAAATTTCCTAGAACAAAATTTTCAAATGTAACTACTAGATTGTGATACAATACACTATTGGGTGAAGTTTGGTTGACTTCTGCGCAGCGGTTTGGGAGTGAACATCAAAATTACATTTCTCGGCCATATCGCATAGATCTCACTGTGAAAAGGCTTAAATGGCTTTTTTGACCTAAGTTTGAGGATTGCGCTCAAATCAAATGTCCTAGAACCAAATTTCCACATGTAACTACTAGATTGTGATAAAATACACTAATGGGTGAAGTTTGGTTGACTTCTGCGCAGCGGTTTGGGAGTTAACATCAAAATTACATTTCTCGGCCATATCGCATAGATCTCACTGTGAAAAGGCTTAAATGACTTTTTTAATTGTTTGATGATTGCGCTCAAACAAAATTTCCTAGAACAAAATTTTCAAATGTAACTACTAGATTGTGATACAATACACTATTGGGTGAAGTTTGGTTGACTTCTGCGCAGCGGTTTGGGAGTTAACATCAAAATTACATTTCTCGGCCATATCGCATAGATCTCACTGTGAAAAGGCTTAAATGGCTTTTTTGACCTAAGTTTGAGGATTGCGCTCAAATCAAATGTCCTATAACCAAATTTCCACATGTAACTACTAGATTGTGATACAATACACTAATGGGTGAAGTTTGGTTGACTTCTGCGCAGCGGTTTGGGAGTTAACATCAAAATTACATTTCTCGGCCATATCGCATAGATCTCACTGTGAAAAGGCTTAAATGACTTTTTTAATTTAGTTTGATGATTGCGTTCAAACAAAATGTCCTAGAACAAAATTTTTAAATGTAACTACTAGATTGTGATACAATACACTATTGGGTGAAGTTTGGTTGACTTCTGCGCAGCGGTTTGGGAGTTAACATCAAAATTACATTTCTCGGCCATATCGCATAGATCTCACTGTGAAAAGGCTTAAATGGCTTTTTTGACCTAAGTTTGAGGATTGCGCTCAAATCAAATGTCCTAGAACCAAATTTCCACATGTAACTACTAGAATGTGATAAAATACACTAATGGGTGAAGTTTGGTTGACTTCTGCGCAGCGGTTTGGGAGTTAACATCAAAATTACATTTCTCGGCCATATCGCATAGATCTCACTGTGAAAAGGCTTAAATGACTTTTTTTATTAAGTTTGATGATTGCGCTCAAACAAAATTTCCTAGAACGAAATTTTCAAATGTAACTACTAGAATGTGATACAATACACTATTGGGTGAAGTTTGGTTGACTTCTGCGCAGCGGTTTGGGAGTTAACATCAAAATTACATTTCTCGGCCATATCGCATAGATCTCACTGTGAAAAGGCTTAAATGGCTTTTTTGACCTAAGTTTGAGGATTGCGCTCAAACCAAATGTCCTAGAACAAAATTTTCAAATGTAACTACTAGATTGTGATACAATACACTATTGGGTGAAGTTTGGTTGACTTCTGCGCAGCGGTTTGGGAGTTAACATCAAAATTACATTTCTCGGCCATGTCGCATAGATCTCACTGTGAAAAGGCTTAAATGACTTTTTTAATTAAGTTTGATGATTGCGTTCAAACAAAATGTCCTAGAACAAAATTTTCAAATGTAACTACTAGAATGTGATACAATACACTATTGGGTGAAGTTTGGTTGACTTCTGCGCAGCGGTTTGGGAGTTAACATCAAAATTACATTTCTCGGCCATATCGCATAGATCTCACTGTGAAAAGGCTTAAATGGCTTTTTTGACCTAAGTTTGAGGATTGCGCTCAAATCAAATGTCCTAGAACCAAATTTCCACATGTAACTACTAGATTGTGAAAAAATACACTAATGGGTGAAGTTTGGTTAACTTCTGCGCAGCGGTTTGGGAGTTAACATCAAAATTACATTTCTCGGCCATATCGCATAGATCTCACTGTGAAAAGGCTTAAATGGCTTTTTTGACCTAAGTTTGAGGATTGCGCTCAAATCAAATGTCCTAGAACCAAATTTCCACATGTAACTACTAGATTGTGATACAATACACTATTGGGTGAAGTTTGGTTGACTTCTGCGCAGCGGTTTGGGAGTTAACATCAAAATTACATTTCTCGGCCATATCGCATAGATCTCACTGTGAAAAGGCTTAAATGGCTTTTTTGACCTAAGTTTGAGGATTGCGCTCAAACCAAATGTTCTAGAACGAAATTTTCAAATGTAACTACTAGAATGTGATACAATACACTATTGGGTGAAGTTTGGTTGACTTCTGCGCAGCGGTTTGGGAGTTAACATCAAAATTACATTTCTCGGCCATATCGCATAGATCTCACTGTGAAAAGGCTTAAATGGCTTTTTTGACCTAAGTTTGAGGATTGCGCTCAAATCAAATGTCCTAGAACCAAATTTCCATTTGTAACTACTAGATTGTGATAAAATACACTAATGGGTGAAGTTTGGTTGACTTCTGCGCAGCGGTTTGGGAGTTAACATCAAAATTACATTTCTCGGCCATATCGCATAGATCTCACTGTGAAAAGGCTTAAATGACTTTTTTAATTAAGTTTGATGATTGCGCTCAAACAAAATTTCCTAGAACAAAATTTTCAAATGTAACTACTAGATTGTGATACAATACACTATTGGGTGAAGTTTGGTTGACTTCTGCGCAGCGGTTTGGGAGTGAACATCAAAATTACATTTCTCGGCCATATCGCATAGATCTCACTGTGAAAAGGCTTAAATGGCTTTTTTGACCTAAGTTTGAGGATTGCGCTCAAATCAAATGTCCTAGAACCAAATTTCCACATGTAACTACTAGATTGTGATAAAATACACTAATGGGTGAAGTTTGGTTGACTTCTGCGCAGCGGTTTGGGAGTTAACATCAAAATTACATTTCTCGGCCATATCGCATAGATCTCACTGTGAAAAGGCTTAAATGACTTTTTTAATTAAGTTTGATGATTGCGCTCAAACAAAATTTCCTAGAACAAAATTTTCAAATGTAACTACTAGATTGTGATACAATACACTATTGGGTGAAGTTTGGTTGACTTCTGCGCAGCGGTTTGGGAGTTAACATCAAAATTACATTTCTCGGCCATATCGCATAGATCTCACTGTGAAAAGGCTTAAATGGCTTTTTTGACCTAAGTTTGAGGATTGCGCTCAAATCAAATGTCCTATAACCAAATTTCCACATGTAACTACTAGATTGTGATACAATACACTAATGGGTGAAGTTTGGTTGACTTCTGCGCAGCGGTTTGGGAGTTAACATCAAAATTACATTTCTCGGCCATATCGCATAGATCTCACTGTGAAAAGGCTTAAATGACTTTTTTAATTTAGTTTGATGATTGCGTTCAAACAAAATGTCCTAGAACAAAATTTTTAAATGTAACTACTAGATTGTGATACAATACACTATTGGGTGAAGTTTGGTTGACTTCTGCGCAGCGGTTTGGGAGTTAACATCAAAATTACATTTCTCGGCCATATCGCATAGATCTCACTGTGAAAAGGCTTAAATGGCTTTTTTGACCTAAGTTTGAGGATTGCGCTCAAATCAAATGTCCTAGAACCAAATTTCCACATGTAACTACTAGATTGTGATAAAATACACTAATGGGTGAAGTTTGGTTGACTTCTGCGCAGCGGTTTGGGAGTTAACATCAAAATTACATTTCTCGGCCATATCGCATAGATCTCACTGTGAAAAGGCTTAAATGACTTTTTTAATTAAGTTTGATGATTGCGCTCAAACAAAATTTCCTAGAACGAAATTTTCAAATGTAACTACTAGAATGTGATACAATACACTATTGGGTGAAGTTTGGTTGACTTCTGCGCAGCGGTTTGGGAGTTAACATCAAAATTACATTTCTCGGCCATATCGCATAGATCTCACTGTGAAAAGGCTTAAATGGCTTTTTTGACCTAAGTTTGAGGATTGCGCTCAAACCAAATGTCCTAGAACAAAATTTTCAAATGTAACTACTAGATTGTGATACAATACACTATTGGGTGAAGTTTGGTTGACTTCTGCGCAGCGGTTTGGGAGTTAACATCAAAATTACATTTCTCGGCCATGTCGCATAGATCTCACTGTGAAAAGGCTTAAATGACTTTTTTAATTAAGTTTGATGATTGCGTTCAAACAAAATGTCCTAGAACAAAATTTTCAAATGTAACTACTAGATTGTGATACAATACACTATTGGGTGAAGTTTGGTTGACTTCTGCGCAGCGGTTTGGGAGTTAACATCAAAATTACATTTCTCGGCCATATCGCATAGATCTCACTGTGAAAAGGCTTAAATGGCTTTTTTGACCTAAGTTTGAGGATTGCGCTCAAACCAAATGTCCTAGAACGAAATTTTCAAATGTAACTACTAGAATGTGATACAATACACTATTGGGTGAAGTTTGGTTGACTTCTGCGCAGCGGTTTGGGAGTTAACATCAAAATTACATTTCTCGGCCATATCGCATAGATCTCACTGTGAAAAGGCTTAAATGGCTTTTTTGACCTAAGTTTGAGGATTGCGCTCAAATCAAATGTCCTAGAACCAAATTTCCACATGTAACTACTAGATTGTGATAAAATACACTAATGGGTGAAGTTTGGTTGACTTCTGCGCAGCGGTTTGGGAGTTAACATCAAAATTACATTTCTCGGCCATATCGCATAGATCTCACTGTGAAAAGGCTTAAATGACTTTTTTAATTAAGTTTGATGATTGCGCTCAAACAAAATTTCCTAGAACAAAATTTTCAAATGTAACTACTAGATTGTGATACAATACACTATTGGGTGAAGTTTGGTTGACTTCTGCGCAGCGGTTTGGGAGTTAACATCAAAATTACATTTCTCGGCCATATCGCATAGATCTCACTGTGAAAAGGCTTAAATGGCTTTTTTGACCTAAGTTTGAGGATTGCGCTCAAATCAAATGTCCTAGAACCAAATTTCCACATGTAACTACTAGATTGTGATAAAATACACTAATGGGTGACGTTTGGTTGACTTCTGCGCAGCGGTTTGGGAGTTAACATCAAAATTACATTTCTCGGCCATATCGCATAGATCTCACTGTGAAAAGGCTTAAATGGCTTTTTTGACCTAAGTTTGAGGATTGCGCTCAAATCAAATGTCCTAGAACCAAATTTCCACATGTAACTACTAGATTGTGATACAATACACTATTGGGTGAAGTTTGGTTGACTTCTGCGCAGCGGTTTGGGAGTTAACATCAAAATTACATTTCTCGGCCATATCGCATAGATCTCACTGTGAAAAGGCTTAAATGGCTTTTTTGACCTAAGTTTGAGGATTGCGCTCAAACCAAATGTTCTAGAACGAAATTTTCAAATGTAACTACTAGAATGTGATACAATACACTATTGGGTGAAGTTTGGTTGACTTCTGCGCAGCGGTTTGGGAGTTAACATCAAAATTACATTTCTCGGCCATATCGCATAGATCTCACTGTGAAAAGGCTTAAATGGCTTTTTTGACCTAAGTTTGAGGATTGCGCTCAAATCAAATGTCCTAGAACCAAATTTCCATTTGTAACTACTAGATTGTGATAAAATACACTAATGGGTGAAGTTTGGTTGACTTCTGCGCAGCGGTTTGGGAGTTAACATCAAAATTACATTTCTCGGCCATATCGCATAGATCTCACTGTGAAAAGGCTTAAATGACTTTTTTAATTAAGTTTGATGATTGCGCTCAAACAAAATTTCCTAGAACAAAATTTTCAAATGTAACTACTAGATTGTGATACAATACACTATTGGGTGAAGTTTGGTTGACTTCTGCGCAGCGGTTTGGGAGTGAACATCAAAATTACATTTCTCGGCCATATCGCATAGATCTCACTGTGAAAAGGCTTAAATGGCTTTTTTGACCTAAGTTTGAGGATTGCGCTCAAATCAAATGTCCTAGAACCAAATTTCCACATGTAACTACTAGATTGTGATAAAATACACTAATGGGTGAAGTTTGGTTGACTTCTGCGCAGCGGTTTGGGAGTTAACATCAAAATTACATTTCTCGGCCATATCGCATAGATCTCACTGTGAAAAGGCTTAAATGACTTTTTTAATTAAGTTTGATGATTGCGCTCAAACAAAATTTCCTAGAACAAAATTTTCAAATGTAACTACTAGATTGTGATACAATACACTATTGGGTGAAGTTTGGTTGACTTCTGCGCAGCGGTTTGGGAGTTAACATCAAAATTACATTTCTCGGCCATATCGCATAGATCTCACTGTGAAAAGGCTTAAATGGCTTTTTTGACCTAAGTTTGAGGATTGCGCTCAAATCAAATGTCCTATAACCAAATTTCCACATGTAACTACTAGATTGTGATACAATACACTAATGGGTGAAGTTTGGTTGACTTCTGCGCAGCGGTTTGGGAGTTAACATCAAAATTACATTTCTCGGCCATATCGCATAGATCTCACTGTGAAAAGGCTTAAATGACTTTTTTAATTTAGTTTGATGATTGCGTTCAAACAAAATGTCCTAGAACAAAATTTTTAAATGTAACTACTAGATTGTGATACAATACACTATTGGGTGAAGTTTGGTTGACTTCTGCGCAGCGGTTTGGGAGTTAACATCAAAATTACATTTCTCGGCCATATCGCATAGATCTCACTGTGAAAAGGCTTAAATGGCTTTTTTGACCTAAGTTTGAGGATTGCGCTCAAATCAAATGTCCTAGAACCAAATTTCCACATGTAACTACTAGAATGTGATAAAATACACTAATGGGTGAAGTTTGGTTGACTTCTGCGCAGCGGTTTGGGAGTTAACATCAAAATTACATTTCTCGGCCATATCGCATAGATCTCACTGTGAAAAGGCTTAAATGACTTTTTTTATTAAGTTTGATGATTGCGCTCAAACAAAATTTCCTAGAACGAAATTTTCAAATGTAACTACTAGAATGTGATACAATACACTATTGGGTGAAGTTTGGTTGACTTCTGCGCAGCGGTTTGGGAGTTAACATCAAAATTACATTTCTCGGCCATATCGCATAGATCTCACTGTGAAAAGGCTTAAATGGCTTTTTTGACCTAAGTTTGAGGATTGCGCTCAAACCAAATGTCCTAGAACAAAATTTTCAAATGTAACTACTAGATTGTGATACAATACACTATTGGGTGAAGTTTGGTTGACTTCTGCGCAGCGGTTTGGGAGTTAACATCAAAATTACATTTCTCGGCCATGTCGCATAGATCTCACTGTGAAAAGGCTTAAATGACTTTTTTAATTAAGTTTGATGATTGCGTTCAAACAAAATGTCCTAGAACAAAATTTTCAAATGTAACTACTAGAATGTGATACAATACACTATTGGGTGAAGTTTGGTTGACTTCTGCGCAGCGGTTTGGGAGTTAACATCAAAATTACATTTCTCGGCCATATCGCATAGATCTCACTGTGAAAAGGCTTAAATGGCTTTTTTGACCTAAGTTTGAGGATTGCGCTCAAATCAAATGTCCTAGAACCAAATTTCCACATGTAACTACTAGATTGTGAAAAAATACACTAATGGGTGAAGTTTGGTTAACTTCTGCGCAGCGGTTTGGGAGTTAACATCAAAATTACATTTCTCGGCCATATCGCATAGATCTCACTGTGAAAAGGCTTAAATGGCTTTTTTGACCTAAGTTTGAGGATTGCGCTCAAATCAAATGTCCTAGAACCAAATTTCCACATGTAACTACTAGATTGTGATACAATACACTATTGGGTGAAGTTTGGTTGACTTCTGCGCAGCGGTTTGGGAGTTAACATCAAAATTACATTTCTCGGCCATATCGCATAGATCTCACTGTGAAAAGGCTTAAATGGCTTTTTTGACCTAAGTTTGAGGATTGCGCTCAAACCAAATGTTCTAGAACGAAATTTTCAAATGTAACTACTAGAATGTGATACAATACACTATTGGGTGAAGTTTGGTTGACTTCTGCGCAGCGGTTTGGGAGTTAACATCAAAATTACATTTCTCGGCCATATCGCATAGATCTCACTGTGAAAAGGCTTAAATGGCTTTTTTGACCTAAGTTTGAGGATTGCGCTCAAATCAAATGTCCTAGAACCAAATTTCCATTTGTAACTACTAGATTGTGATAAAATACACTAATGGGTGAAGTTTGGTTGACTTCTGCGCAGCGGTTTGGGAGTTAACATCAAAATTACATTTCTCGGCCATATCGCATAGATCTCACTGTGAAAAGGCTTAAATGACTTTTTTAATTAAGTTTGATGATTGCGCTCAAACAAAATTTCCTAGAACAAAATTTTCAAATGTAACTACTAGATTGTGATACAATACACTATTGGGTGAAGTTTGGTTGACTTCTGCGCAGCGGTTTGGGAGTGAACATCAAAATTACATTTCTCGGCCATATCGCATAGATCTCACTGTGAAAAGGCTTAAATGGCTTTTTTGACCTAAGTTTGAGGATTGCGCTCAAATCAAATGTCCTAGAACCAAATTTCCACATGTAACTACTAGATTGTGATAAAATACACTAATGGGTGAAGTTTGGTTGACTTCTGCGCAGCGGTTTGGGAGTTAACATCAAAATTACATTTCTCGGCCATATCGCATAGATCTCACTGTGAAAAGGCTTAAATGACTTTTTTAATTAAGTTTGATGATTGCGCTCAAACAAAATTTCCTAGAACAAAATTTTCAAATGTAACTACTAGATTGTGATACAATACACTATTGGGTGAAGTTTGGTTGACTTCTGCGCAGCGGTTTGGGAGTTAACATCAAAATTACATTTCTCGGCCATATCGCATAGATCTCACTGTGAAAAGGCTTAAATGGCTTTTTTGACCTAAGTTTGAGGATTGCGCTCAAATCAAATGTCCTATAACCAAATTTCCACATGTAACTACTAGATTGTGATACAATACACTAATGGGTGAAGTTTGGTTGACTTCTGCGCAGCGGTTTGGGAGTTAACATCAAAATTACATTTCTCGGCCATATCGCATAGATCTCACTGTGAAAAGGCTTAAATGACTTTTTTAATTTAGTTTGATGATTGCGTTCAAACAAAATGTCCTAGAACAAAATTTTTAAATGTAACTACTAGATTGTGATACAATACACTATTGGGTGAAGTTTGGTTGACTTCTGCGCAGCGGTTTGGGAGTTAACATCAAAATTACATTTCTCGGCCATATCGCATAGATCTCACTGTGAAAAGGCTTAAATGGCTTTTTTGACCTAAGTTTGAGGATTGCGCTCAAATCAAATGTCCTAGAACCAAATTTCCACATGTAACTACTAGATTGTGATAAAATACACTAATGGGTGAAGTTTGGTTGACTTCTGCGCAGCGGTTTGGGAGTTAACATCAAAATTACATTTCTCGGCCATATCGCATAGATCTCACTGTGAAAAGGCTTAAATGACTTTTTTAATTAAGTTTGATGATTGCGCTCAAACAAAATTTCCTAGAACGAAATTTTCAAATGTAACTACTAGAATGTGATACAATACACTATTGGGTGAAGTTTGGTTGACTTCTGCGCAGCGGTTTGGGAGTTAACATCAAAATTACATTTCTCGGCCATATCGCATAGATCTCACTGTGAAAAGGCTTAAATGGCTTTTTTGACCTAAGTTTGAGGATTGCGCTCAAACCAAATGTCCTAGAACAAAATTTTCAAATGTAACTACTAGATTGTGATACAATACACTATTGGGTGAAGTTTGGTTGACTTCTGCGCAGCGGTTTGGGAGTTAACATCAAAATTACATTTCTCGGCCATGTCGCATAGATCTCACTGTGAAAAGGCTTAAATGACTTTTTTAATTAAGTTTGATGATTGCGTTCAAACAAAATGTCCTAGAACAAAATTTTCAAATGTAACTACTAGATTGTGATACAATACACTATTGGGTGAAGTTTGGTTGACTTCTGCGCAGCGGTTTGGGAGTTAACATCAAAATTACATTTCTCGGCCATATCGCATAGATCTCACTGTGAAAAGGCTTAAATGGCTTTTTTGACCTAAGTTTGAGGATTGCGCTCAAACCAAATGTCCTAGAACGAAATTTTCAAATGTAACTACTAGAATGTGATACAATACACTATTGGGTGAAGTTTGGTTGACTTCTGCGCAGCGGTTTGGGAGTTAACATCAAAATTACATTTCTCGGCCATATCGCATAGATCTCACTGTGAAAAGGCTTAAATGGCTTTTTTGACCTAAGTTTGAGGATTGCGCTCAAATCAAATGTCCTAGAACCAAATTTCCACATGTAACTACTAGATTGTGATAAAATACACTAATGGGTGAAGTTTGGTTGACTTCTGCGCAGCGGTTTGGGAGTTAACATCAAAATTACATTTCTCGGCCATATCGCATAGATCTCACTGTGAAAAGGCTTAAATGACTTTTTTAATTAAGTTTGATGATTGCGCTCAAACAAAATTTCCTAGAACAAAATTTTCAAATGTAACTACTAGATTGTGATACAATACACTATTGGGTGAAGTTTGGTTGACTTCTGCGCAGCGGTTTGGGAGTTAACATCAAAATTACATTTCTCGGCCATATCGCATAGATCTCACTGTGAAAAGGCTTAAATGGCTTTTTTGACCTAAGTTTGAGGATTGCGCTCAAATCAAATGTCCTAGAACCAAATTTCCACATGTAACTACTAGATTGTGATAAAATACACTAATGGGTGACGTTTGGTTGACTTCTGCGCAGCGGTTTGGGAGTTAACATCAAAATTACATTTCTCGGCCATATCGCATAGATCTCACTGTGAAAAGGCTTAAATGACTTTTTTAATTAAGTTTGATGATTGCGCTCAAACAAAATTTCCTAGAACAAAATTTTCAAATGTAACTACTAGATTGTGAGACAATACACTATTGGGTGAAGTTTGGTTGACTTCTGCGCAGCGGTTTGGGAGTTAACATCAAAATTACATTTCTCGGCCATATCGCATAGATCTCACTGTGAAAAGGCTTAAATGGCTTTTTTGACCTAAGTTTGAGGATTGCGCTCAAACCAAATGTCCTAGAACAAAATTTTCAAATGTAACTACTAGATTGTGATACAATACACTATTGGGTGAAGTTTGGTTGACTTCTGCGCAGCGGTTTGGGAGTTAACATCAAAATTACATTTCTCGGCCATGTCGCATAGATCTCACTGTGAAAAGGCTTAAATGACTTTTTTAATTAAGTTTGATGATTGCGTTCAAACAAAATGTCCTAGAACAAAATTTTCAAATGTAACTACTAGAATGTGATACAATACACTATTGGGTGAAGTTTGGTTGACTTCTGCGCAGCGGTTTGGGAGTTAACATCAAAATTACATTTCTCGGCCATATCGCATAGATCTCACTGTGAAAAGGCTTAAATGGCTTTTTTGACCTAAGTTTGAGGATTGCGCTCAAATCAAATGTCCTAGAACCAAATTTCCACATGTAACTACTAGATTGTGATAAAATACACTAATGGGTGAAGTTTGGTTAACTTCTGCGCAGCGGTTTGGGAGTTAACATCAAAATTACATTTCTCGGCCATATCGCATAGATCTCACTGTGAAAAGGCTTAAATGGCTTTTTTGACCTAAGTTTAGGATTGCGCTCAAATCAAATGTCCTAGAACCAAATTTCCACATGTAACTACTAGAATGTGATACAATACACTATTGGGTGAAGTTTGGTTGACTTCTGCGCAGCGGTTTGGGAGTTAACATCAAAATTACATTTCTCGGCCATATCGCATAGATCTCACTGTGAAAAGGCTTAAATGGCTTTTTTGACCTAAGTTTGAGGATTGCGCTCAAATCAAATGTCCTAGAACCAAATTTCCATTTGTAACTACTAGATTGTGATAAAATACACTAATGGGTGAAGTTTGGTTGACTTCTGCGCAGCGGTTTGGGAGTTAACATCAAAATTACATTTCTCGGCCATATCGCATAGATCTCACTGTGAAAAGGCTTAAATGACTTTTTTAATTAAGTTTGATGATTGCGCTCAAACAAAATTTCCTAGAACAAAATTTTCAAATGTAACTACTAGATTGTGATACAATACACTATTGGGTGAAGTTTGGTTGACTTCTGCGCAGCGGTTTGGGAGTGAACATCAAAATTACATTTCTCGGCCATATCGCATAGATCTCACTGTGAAAAGGCTTAAATGGCTTTTTTGACCTAAGTTTGAGGATTGCGCTCAAATCAAATGTCCTAGAACCAAATTTCCACATGTAACTACTAGATTGTGATAAAATACACTAATGGGTGAAGTTTGGTTGACTTCTGCGCAGCGGTTTGGGAGTTAACATCAAAATTACATTTCTCGGCCATATCGCATAGATCTCACTGTGAAAAGGCTTAAATGACTTTTTTAATTAAGTTTGATGATTGCGCTCAAACAAAATTTCCTAGAACAAAATTTTCAAATGTAACTACTAGATTGTGATACAATACACTATTGGGTGAAGTTTGGTTGACTTCTGCGCAGCGGTTTGGGAGTTAACATCAAAATTACATTTCTCGGCCATATCGCATAGATCTCACTGTGAAAAGGCTTAAATGGCTTTTTTGACCTAAGTTTGAGGATTGCGCTCAAATCAAATGTCCTATAACCAAATTTCCACATGTAACTACTAGATTGTGATACAATACACTAATGGGTGAAGTTTGGTTGACTTCTGCGCAGCGGTTTGGGAGTTAACATCAAAATTACATTTCTCGGCCATATCGCATAGATCTCACTGTGAAAAGGCTTAATTGACTTTTTTAATTAAGTTTGATGATTGCGTTCAAACAAAATGTCCTAGAACAAAATTTTTAAATGTAACTACTAGATTGTGATACAATACACTATTGGGTGAAGTTTGGTTGACTTCTGCGCAGCGGTTTGGGAGTTAACATCAAAATTACATTTCTCGGCCATATCGCATAGATCTCACTGTGAAAAGGCTTAAATGGCTTTTTTGACCTAAGTTTGAGGATTGCGCTCAAATCAAATGTCCTAGAACCAAATTTCCACATGTAACTACTAGATTGTGATAAAATACACTAATGGGTGAAGTTTGGTTGACTTCTGCGCAGCGGTTTGGGAGTTAACATCAAAATTACATTTCTCGGCCATATCGCATAGATCTCACTGTGAAAAGGCTTAAATGACTTTTTTAATTAAGTTTGATGATTGCGCTCAAACAAAATTTCCTAGAACGAAATTTTCAAATGTAACTACTAGAATGTGATACAATACACTATTGGGTGAAGTTTGGTTGACTTCTGCGCAGCGGTTTGGGAGTTAACATCAAAATTACATTTCTCGGCCATATCGCATAGATCTCACTGTGAAAAGGCTTAAATGGCTTTTTTGACCTAAGTTTGAGGATTGCGCTCAAACCAAATGTCCTAGAACAAAATTTTCAAATGTAACTACTAGATTGTGATACAATACACTATTGGGTGAAGTTTGGTTGACTTCTGCGCAGCGGTTTGGGAGTTAACATCAAAATTACATTTCTCGGCCATGTCGCATAGATCTCACTGTGAAAAGGCTTAAATGACTTTTTTAATTAAGTTTGATGATTGCGTTCAAACAAAATGTCCTAGAACAAAATTTTCAAATGTAACTACTAGATTGTGATACAATACACTATTGGGTGAAGTTTGGTTGACTTCTGCGCAGCGGTTTGGGAGTTAACATCAAAATTACATTTCTCGGCCATATCGCATAGATCTCACTGTGAAAAGGCTTAAATGGCTTTTTTGACCTAAGTTTGAGGATTGCGCTCAAACCAAATGTCCTAGAACGAAATTTTCAAATGTAACTACTAGAATGTGATACAATACACTATTGGGTGAAGTTTGGTTGACTTCTGCGCAGCGGTTTGGGAGTTAACATCAAAATTACATTTCTCGGCCATATCGCATAGATCTCACTGTGAAAAGGCTTAAATGGCTTTTTTGACCTAAGTTTGAGGATTGCGCTCAAATCAAATGTCCTAGAACCAAATTTCCACATGTAACTACTAGATTGTGATAAAATACACTAATGGGTGAAGTTTGGTTGACTTCTGCGCAGCGGTTTGGGAGTTAAAATCAAAATTACATTTCTCGGCCATATCGCATAGATCTCACTGTGAAAAGGCTTAAATGACTTTTTTAATTAAGTTTGATGATTGCGCTCAAACAAAATTTCCTAGAACAAAATTTTCAAATGTAACTACTAGATTGTGATACAATACACTATTGGGTGAAGTTTGGTTGACTTCTGCGCAGCGGTTTGGGAGTGAACATCAAAATTACATTTCTCGGCCATATCGCATAGATCTCACTGTGAAAAGGCTTAAATGGCTTTTTTGACCTAAGTTTGAGGATTGCGCTCAAATCAAATGTCCTAGAACCAAATTTCCACATGTAACTACTAGATTGTGATAAAATACACTAATGGGTGAAGTTTGGTTGACTTCTGCGCAGCGGTTTGGGAGTTAACATCAAAATTACATTTCTCGGCCATATCGCATAGATCTCACTGTGAAAAGGCTTAAATGACTTTTTTAATTAAGTTTGATGATTGCGCTCAAACAAAATTTCCTAGAACAAAATTTTCAAATGTAACTACTAGATTGTGATACAATACACTATTGGGTGAAGTTTGGTTGACTTCTGCGCAGCGGTTTGGGAGTTAACATCAATATTACATTTCTCGGCCATATCGCATAGATCTCACTGTGAAAAGGCTTAAATGGCTTTTTTGACCTAAGTTTGAGAATTGCGCTCAAATCAAATGTCCTATAACCAAATTTCCACATGTAACTACTAGATTGTGATACAATACACTAATGGGTGAAGTTTGGTTGACTTCTGCGCAGCGGTTTGGGAGTTAACATCAAAATTACATTTCTCGGCCATATCGCATAGATCTCACTGTGAAAAGGCTTAAATGACTTTTTTAATTAAGTTTGATGATTGCGTTCAAACAAAATGTCCTAGAACAAAATTTTTAAATGTAACTACTAGATTGTGATACAATACACTATTGGGTGAAGTTTGGTTGACTTCTGCGCAGCGGTTTGGGAGTTAACATCAAAATTACATTTCTCGGCCATATCGCATAGATCTCACTGTGAAAAGGCTTAAATGGCTTTTTTGACCTAAGTTTGAGGATTGCGCTCAAATCAAATGTCCTAGAACCAAATTTCCACATGTAACTACTAGATTGTGATAAAATACACTAATGGGTGAAGTTTGGTTGACTTCTGCGCAGCGGTTTGGGAGTTAACATCAAAATTACATTTCTCGGCCATATCGCATAGATCTCACTGTGAAAAGGCTTAAATGACTTTTTTAATTAAGTTTGATGATTGCGCTCAAACAAAATTTCCTAGAACAAAATTTTCAAATGTAACTACTAGATTGTGATACAATACACTATTGGGTGAAGTTTGGTTGACTTCTGCGCAGCGGTTTGGGAGTTAACATCAAAATTACATTTCTCGGCCATATCGCATAGATCTCACTGTGAAAAGGCTTAAATGACTTTTTTAATTAAGTTTGATGATTGCGTTCAAACAAAATGTCCTAGAACAAAATTTTCAAATGTAACTACTAGATTGTGATACAATACACTATTGGGTGAAGTTTGGTTGACTTCTGCGCAGCGGTTTGGGAGTTAACATCAAAATTACATTTCTCGGCCATATCGCATAGATCTCACTGTGAAAAGGCTTAAATGGCTTTTTTGACCTAAGTTTGAGGATTGCGCTCAAACAAAATGTCCTAGAACAAAATTTTCAAATGTAACTACTAGATTGTGATACAATACACTATTGGGTGAAGTTTGGTTGACTTCTGCGCAGCGGTTTGGGAGTTAACATCAAAATTACATTTCTCGGCCATATCGCATAGATCTCACTGTGAAAAGGCTTAAATGACTTTTTTAATTAAGTTTGATGATTGCGTTCAAACAAAATGTCCTAGAACAAAATTTTCAAATGTAACTACTAGATTGTGATACAATACACTATTGGGTGAAGTTTGGTTGACTTCTGCGCAGCGGTTTGGGAGTTAACATCAAAATTACATTTCTCGGCCATATCGCATAGATCTCACTGTGAAAAGGCTTAAATGACTTTTTTAATTAAGTTTGATGATTGCGTTCAAACAAAATGTCCTAGAACAAAATTTTCAAATGTAACTACTAGATTGTGATACAATACACTATTGGGTGAAGTTTGGTTGACTTCTGCGCAGCGGTTTGGGAGTTAACATCAAAATTACATTTCTCGGCCATATCGCATAGATCTCACTGTGAAAAGGCTTAAATGGCTTTTTTGACCTAAGTTTGAGGATTGCGCTCAAACAAAATGTCCTAGAACAAAATTTTCAAATGTAACTACTAGATTGTGATACAATACACTATTGGGTGAAGTTTGGTTGACTTCTGCGCAGCGGTTTGGGAGTTAACATCAAAATTACATTTCTCGGCCATATCGCATAGATCTCACTGTGAAAAGGCTTAAATGACTTTTTTAATTAAGTTTGATGATTGCGTTCAAACAAAATGTCCTAGAACAAAATTTTCAAATGTAACTACTAGATTGTGATACAATACACTATTGGGTGAAGTTTGGTTGACTTCTGCGCAGCGGTTTGGGAGTTAACATCAAAATTACATTTCTCGGCCATATCGCATAGATCTCACTGTGAAAAGGCTTAAATGGCTTTTTTGACCTAAGTTTGAGGATTGCGCTCAAACCAAATGTCCTAGAACGAAATTTTCAAATGTAACTACTAGAATGTGATACAATACACTATTGGGTGAAGTTTGGTTGACTTCTGCGCAGCGGTTTGGGAGTTAACATCAAAATTACATTTCTCGGCCATATCGCATAGATCTCACTGTGAAAAGGCTTAAATGGCTTTTTTGACCTAAGTTTGAGGATTGCGCTCAAATCAAATGTCCTAGAACCAAATTTCCACATGTAACTACTAGATTGTGATAAAATACACTAATGGGTGAAGTTTGGTTGACTTCTGCGCAGCGGTTTGGGAGTTAACATCAAAATTACATTTCTCGGCCATATCGCATAGATCTCACTGTGAAAAGGCTTAAATGACTTTTTTAATTAAGTTTGATGATTGCGCTCAAACAAAATTTCCTAGAACAAAATTTTCAAATGTAACTACTAGATTGTGATACAATACACTATTGGGTGAAGTTTGGTTGACTTCTGCGCAGCGGTTTGGGAGTGAACATCAAAATTACATTTCTCGGCCATATCGCATAGATCTCACTGTGAAAAGGCTTAAATGGCTTTTTTGACCTAAGTTTGAGGATTGCGCTCAAATCAAATGTCCTAGAACCAAATTTCCACATGTAACTACTAGATTGTGATAAAATACACTAATGGGTGAAGTTTGGTTGACTTCTGCGCAGCGGTTTGGGAGTTAACATCAAAATTACATTTCTCGGCCATATCGCATAGATCTCACTGTGAAAAGGCTTAAATGACTTTTTTAATTAAGTTTGATGATTGCGCTCAAACAAAATTTCCTAGAACAAAATTTTCAATTGTAACTACTAGATTGTGATACAATACACTATTGGGTGAAGTTTGGTTGACTTCTGCGCAGCGGTTTGGGAGTTAACATCAAAATTACATTTCTCGGCCATATCGCATAGATCTCACTGTGAAAAGGCTTAAATGGCTTTTTTGACCTAAGTTTGAGGATTGCGCTCAAATCAAATGTCCTATAACCAAATTTCCACATGTAACTACTAGATTGTGATACAATACACTAATGGGTGAAGTTTGGTTGACTTCTGCGCAGCGGTTTGGGAGTTAACATCAAAATTACATTTCTCGGCCATATCGCATAGATCTCACTGTGAAAAGGCTTAAATGACTTTTTTAATTAAGTTTGATGATTGCGTTCAAACAAAATGTCCTAGAACAAAATTTTTAAATGTAACTACTAGATTGTGATACAATACACTATTGGGTGAAGTTTGGTTGACTTCTGCGCAGCGGTTTGGGAGTTAACATCAAAATTACATTTCTCGGCCATATCGCATAGATCTCACTGTGAAAAGGCTTAAATGGCTTTTTTGACCTAAGTTTGAGGATTGCGCTCAAATCAAATGTCCTAGAACCAAATTTCCACATGTAATTACTAGATTGTGATACAATACACTAATGGGTGAAGTTTGGTTGACTTCTGCGCAGCGGTTTGGGAGTTAACATCAAAATTACATTTCTCGGCCATATCGCATAGATCTCACTGTGAAAAGGCTTAAATGACTTTTTTAATTAAGTTTGATGATTGCGCTCAAACAAAATTTCCTAGAACGAAATTTTCAAATGTAACTACTAGAATGTTATACAATACACTATTGGGTGAAGTTTGGTTGACTTCTGCGCAGCGGTTTGGGAGTTAACATCAAAATTACATTTCTCGGCCATATCGCATAGATCTCACTGTGAAAAGGCTTAAATGGCTTTTTTGACCTAAGTTTGAGGATTGCGCTCAAACCAAATGTCCTAGAACAAAATTTTCAAATGTAACTACTAGAATGTGATACAATACACTATTGGGTGAAGTTTGGTTGACTTCTGCGCAGCGGTTTGGGAGTTAACATCAAAATTACATTTCTCGGCCAAATCGCATAGATCTCACTGTGAAAAGGCTTAAATGGCTTTTTTGACCTAAGTTTGAGGATTGCGCTCAAATCAAATGTCCTAGAACCAAATTTCCACATGTAACTACTAGATTGTGATAAAATACACTAATGGGTGAAGTTTGGTTAACTTCTGCGCAGCGGTTTGGGAGTTAACATCAAAATTACATTTCTCGGCCATATCGCATAGATCTCACTGTGAAAAGGCTTAAATGACTTTTTTAATTAAGTTTGATGATTGCGCTCAAACAAAATTTCCTAGAACAAAATTTTCAAATGTAACTACTAGATTGTGATACAATACACTATTGGGTGAAGTTTGGTTGACTTCTGCGCAGCGGTTTGGGAGTTAACATCAAAATTACATTTCTCGGCCATATCGCATAGATCTCACTGTGAAAAGGCTTAAATGGCTTTTTTGACCTAAGTTTGAGGATTGCGCTCAAACCAAATGTCCTAGAACGAAATTTTCAAATGTAACTACTAGAATGTGATACAATACACTATTGGGTGAAGTTTGGTTGACTTCTGCGCAGCGGTTTGGGAGTTAACATCAAAATTACATTTCTCGGCCATATCGCATAGATCTCACTGTGAAAAGGCTTAAATGGCTTTTTTGACCTAAGTTTGAGGATTGCGCTCAAATCAAATGTCCTAGAACCAAATTTCCATTTGTAACTACTAGATTGTGATAAAATACACTAATGGGTGAAGTTTGGTTGACTTCTGCGCAGCGGTTTGGGAGTTAACATCAAAATTACATTTCTCGGCCATATCGCATAGATCTCACTGTGAAAAGGCTTAAATGACTTTTTTAATTAAGTTTGATGATTGCGCTCAAACAAAATTTCCTAGAACAAAATTTTCAAATGTAACTACTAGATTGTGATACAATACACTATTGGGTGAAGTTTGGTTGACTTCTGCGCAGCGGTTTGGAAGTGAACATCAAAATTACATTTCTCGGCCATATCGCATAGATCTCACTGTGAAAAGGCTTAAATGGCTTTTTTGACCTAAGTTTGAGGATTGCGCTCAAATCAAATGTCCTAGAACCAAATTTCCACATGTAACTACTAGATTGTGATAAAATACACTAATGGGTGAAGTTTGGTTGACTTCTGCGCAGCGGTTTGGGAGTTAACATCAAAATTACATTTCTCGGCCATATCGCATAGATCTCACTGTGAAAAGGCTTAAATGACTTTTTTAATTAAGTTTGATGATTGCGCTCAAACAAAATTTCCTAGAACAAAATTTTCAAATGTAACTACTAGATTGTGATACAATACACTATTGGGTGAAGTTTGGTTGACTTCTGCGCAGCGGTTTGGGAGTTAACATCAAAATTACATTTCTCGGCCATATCGCATAGATCTCACTGTGAAAAGGCTTAAATGGCTTTTTTGACCTAAGTTTGAGGATTGCGCTCAAATCAAATGTCCTATAACCAAATTTCCACATGTAACTACTAGATTGTGATACAATACACTAATGGGTGAAGTTTGGTTGACTTCTGCGCAGCGGTTTGGGAGTTAACATCAAAATTACATTTCTCGGCCATATCGCATAGATCTCACTGTGAAAAGGCTTAAATGACTTTTTTAATTAAGTTTGATGATTGCGTTCAAACAAAATGTCCTAGAACAAAATTTTTAAATGTAACTACTAGATTGTGATACAATACACTATTGGGTGAAGTTTGGTTGACTTCTGCGCAGCGGTTTGGGAGTTAACATCAAAATTACATTTCTCGGCCATATCGCATAGATCTCACTGTGAAAAGGCTTAAATGGCTTTTTTGACCTAAGTTTGAGGATTGCGCTCAAATCAAATGTCCTAGAACCAAATTTCCACATGTAACTACTAGATTGTGATAAAATACACTAATGGGTGAAGTTTGGTTGACTTCTGCGCAGCGGTTTGGGAGTTAAAATCAAAATTACATTTCTCGGCCATATCGCATAGATCTCACTGTGAAAAGGCTTAAATGACTTTTTTAATTAAGTTTGATGATTGCGCTCAAACAAAATTTCCTAGAACAAAATTTTCAAATGTAACTACTAGATTGTGATACAATACACTATTGGGTGAAGTTTGGTTGACTTCTGCGCAGCGGTTTGGGAGTGAACATCAAAATTACATTTCTCGGCCATATCGCATAGATCTCACTGTGAAAAGGCTTAAATGGCTTTTTTGACCTAAGTTTGAGGATTGCGCTCAAATCAAATGTCCTAGAACCAAATTTCCACATGTAACTACTAGATTGTGATAAAATACACTAATGGGTGAAGTTTGGTTGACTTCTGCGCAGCGGTTTGGGAGTTAACATCAAAATTACATTTCTCGGCCATATCGCATAGATCTCACTGTGAAAAGGCTTAAATGACTTTTTTAATTAAGTTTGATGATTGCGCTCAAACAAAATTTCCTAGAACAAAATTTTCAAATGTAACTACTAGATTGTGATACAATACACTATTGGGTGAAGTTTGGTTGACTTCTGCGCAGCGGTTTGGGAGTTAACATCAATATTACATTTCTCGGCCATATCGCATAGATCTCACTGTGAAAAGGCTTAAATGGCTTTTTTGACCTAAGTTTGAGAATTGCGCTCAAATCAAATGTCCTATAACCAAATTTCCACATGTAACTACTAGATTGTGATACAATACACTAATGGGTGAAGTTTGGTTGACTTCTGCGCAGCGGTTTGGGAGTTAACATCAAAATTACATTTCTCGGCCATATCGCATAGATCTCACTGTGAAAAGGCTTAAATGACTTTTTTAATTAAGTTTGATGATTGCGTTCAAACAAAATGTCCTAGAACAAAATTTTCAAATGTAACTACTAGATTGTGATAAAATACACTAATGGGTGAAGTTTGGTTGACTTCTGCGCAGCGGTTTGGGAGTTAACATCAAAATTACATTTCTCGGCCATATCGCATAGATCTCACTGTGAAAAGGCTTAAATGACTTTTTTAATTAAGTTTGATGATTGCGCTCAAACAAAATTTCCTAGAACAAAATTTTCAAATGTAACTACTAGATTGTGATACAATACACTATTGGGTGAAGTTTGGTTGACTTCTGCGCAGCGGTTTGGGAGTTAACATCAAAATTACATTTCTCGGCCATATCGCATAGATCTCACTGTGAAAAGGCTTAAATGACTTTTTTAATTAAGTTTGATGATTGCGTTCAAACAAAATGTCCTAGAACAAAATTTTCAAATGTAACTACTAGATTGTGATACAATACACTATTGGGTGAAGTTTGGTTGACTTCTGCGCAGCGGTTTGGGAGTTAACATCAAAATTACATTTCTCGGCCATATCGCATAGATCTCACTGTGAAAAGGCTTAAATGGCTTTTTTGACCTAAGTTTGAGGATTGCGCTCAAACAAAATGTCCTAGAACAAAATTTTCAAATGTAACTACTAGATTGTGATACAATACACTATTGGGTGAAGTTTGGTTGACTTCTGCGCAGCGGTTTGGGAGTTAACATCAAAATTACATTTCTCGGCCATATCGCATAGATCTCACTGTGAAAAGGCTTAAATGACTTTTTTAATTAAGTTTGATGATTGCGTTCAAACAAAATGTCCTAGAACAAAATTTTCAAATGTAACTACTAGATTGTGATACAATACACTATTGGGTGAAGTTTGGTTGACTTCTGCGCAGCGGTTTGGGAGTTAACATCAAAATTACATTTCTCGGCCATATCGCATAGATCTCACTGTGAAAAGGCTTAAATGACTTTTTTAATTAAGTTTGATGATTGCGTTCAAACAAAATGTCCTAGAACAAAATTTTCAAATGTAACTACTAGATTGTGATACAATACACTATTGGGTGAAGTTTGGTTGACTTCTGCGCAGCGGTTTGGGAGTTAACATCAAAATTACATTTCTCGGCCATATCGCATAGATCTCACTGTGAAAAGGCTTAAATGGCTTTTTTGACCTAAGTTTGAGGATTGCGCTCAAACAAAATGTCCTAGAACAAAATTTTCAAATGTAACTACTAGATTGTGATACAATACACTATTGGGTGAAGTTTGGTTGACTTCTGCGCAGCGGTTTGGGAGTTAACATCAAAATTACATTTCTCGGCCATATCGCATAGATCTCACTGTGAAAAGGCTTAAATGACTTTTTTAATTAAGTTTGATGATTGCGTTCAAACAAAATGTCCTAGAACAAAATTTTCAAATGTAACTACTAGATTGTGATACAATACACTATTGGGTGAAGTTTGGTTGACTTCTGCGCAGCGGTTTGGGAGTTAACATCAAAATTACATTTCTCGGCCATATCGCATAGATCTCACTGTGAAAAGGCTTAAATGGCTTTTTTGACCTAAGTTTGAGGATTGCGCTCAAACCAAATGTCCTAGAACGAAATTTTCAAATGTAACTACTAGAATGTGATACAATACACTATTGGGTGAAGTTTGGTTGACTTCTGCGCAGCGGTTTGGGAGTTAACATCAAAATTACATTTCTCGGCCATATCGCATAGATCTCACTGTGAAAAGGCTTAAATGGCTTTTTTGACCTAAGTTTGAGGATTGCGCTCAAATCAAATGTCCTAGAACCAAATTTCCACATGTAACTACTAGATTGTGATAAAATACACTAATGGGTGAAGTTTGGTTGACTTCTGCGCAGCGGTTTGGGAGTTAACATCAAAATTACATTTCTCGGCCATATCGCATAGATCTCACTGTGAAAAGGCTTAAATGACTTTTTTAATTAAGTTTGATGATTGCGCTCAAACAAAATTTCCTAGAACAAAATTTTCAAATGTAACTACTAGATTGTGATACAATACACTATTGGGTGAAGTTTGGTTGACTTCTGCGCAGCGGTTTGGGAGTTAACATCAAAATTACATTTCTCGGCCATATCGCATAGATCTCACTGTGAAAAGGCTTAAATGACTTTTTTAATTAAGTTTGATGATTGCGTTCAAACAAAATGTCCTAGAACAAAATTTTCAAATGTAACTACTAGATTGTGATACAATACACTATTGGGTGAAGTTTGGTTGACTTCTGCGCAGCGGTTTGGGAGTTAACATCAAAATTACATTTCTCGGCCATATCGCATAGATCTCACTGTGAAAAGGCTTAAATGGCTTTTTTGACCTAAGTTTGAGGATTGCGCTCAAACCAAATGTCCTAGAACGAAATTTTCAAATGTAACTACTAGAATGTGATACAATACACTATTGGGTGAAGTTTGGTTGACTTCTGCGCAGCGGTTTGGGAGTTAACATCAAAATTACATTTCTCGGCCATATCGCATAGATCTCACTGTGAAAAGGCTTAAATGGCTTTTTTGACCTAAGTTTGAGGATTGCGCTCAAATCAAATGTCCTAGAACCAAATTTCCACATGTAACTACTAGATTGTGATAAAATACACTAATGGGTGAAGTTTGGTTGACTTCTGCGCAGCGGTTTGGGAGTTAACATCAAAATTACATTTCTCGGCCATATCGCATAGATCTCACTGTGAAAAGGCTTAAATGACTTTTTTAATTAAGTTTGATGATTGCGCTCAAACAAAATTTCCTAGAACAAAATTTTCAAATGTAACTACTAGATTGTGATACAATACACTATTGGGTGAAGTTTGGTTGACTTCTGCGCAGCGGTTTGGGAGTGAACATCAAAATTACATTTCTCGGCCATATCGCATAGATCTCACTGTGAAAAGGCTTAAATGGCTTTTTTGACCTAAGTTTGAGGATTGCGCTCAAATCAAATGTCCTAGAACCAAATTTCCACATGTAACTACTAGATTGTGATAAAATACACTAATGGGTGAAGTTTGGTTGACTTCTGCGCAGCGGTTTGGGAGTTAACATCAAAATTACATTTCTCGGCCATATCGCATAGATCTCACTGTGAAAAGGCTTAAATGACTTTTTTAATTAAGTTTGATGATTGCGCTCAAACAAAATTTCCTAGAACAAAATTTTCAAATGTAACTACTAGATTGTGATACAATACACTATTGGGTGAAGTTTGGTTGACTTCTGCGCAGCGGTTTGGGAGTTAACATCAAAATTACATTTCTCGGCCATATCGCATAGATCTCACTGTGAAAAGGCTTAAATGGCTTTTTTGACCTAAGTTTGAGGATTGCGCTCAAATCAAATGTCCTATAACCAAATTTCCACATGTAACTACTAGATTGTGATACAATACACTAATGGGTGAAGTTTGGTTGACTTCTGCGCAGCGGTTTGGGAGTTAACATCAAAATTACATTTCTCGGCCATATCGCATAGATCTCACTGTGAAAAGGCTTAAATGACTTTTTTAATTAAGTTTGATGATTGCGTTCAAACAAAATGTCCTAGAACAAAATTTTTAAATGTAACTACTAGATTGTGATACAATACACTATTGGGTGAAGTTTGGTTGACTTCTGCGCAGCGGTTTGGGAGTTAACATCAAAATTACATTTCTCGGCCATATCGCATAGATCTCACTGTGAAAAGGCTTAAATGGCTTTTTTGACCTAAGTTTGAGGATTGCGCTCAAATCAAATGTCCTAGAACCAAATTTCCACATGTAACTACTAGATTGTGATAAAATACACTAATGGGTGAAGTTTGGTTGACTTCTGCTCAGCGGTTTGGGAGTTAACATCAAAATTACATTTCTCGGCCATATCGCATAGATCTCACTGTGAAAAGGCTTAAATGACTTTTTTAATTAAGTTTGATGATTGCGCTCAAACAAAATTTCCTAGAACGAAATTTTCAAATGTAACTACTAGAATGTGATACAATACACTATTGGGTGAAGTTTGGTTGACTTCTGCGCAGCGGTTTGGGAGTTAACATCAAAATTACATTTCTCGGCCATATCGCATAGATCTCACTGTGAAAAGGCTTAAATGGCTTTTTTGACCTAAGTTTGAGGATTGCGCTCAAACCAAATGTCCTAGAACAAAATTTTCAAATGTAACTACTAGAATGTGATACAATACACTATTGGGTGAAGTTTGGTTGACTTCTGCGCAGCGGTTTGGGAGTTAACATCAAAATTACATTTCTCGGCCAAATCGCATAGATCTCACTGTGAAAAGGCTTAAATGGCTTTTTTGACCTAAGTTTGAGGATTGCGCTCAAACAAAATGTCCTAGAACAAAATTTTCAAATGTAACTACTAGATTGTGATACAATACACTATTGGGTGAAGTTTGGTTGACTTCTGCGCAGCGGTTTGGGAGTTAACATCAAAATTACATTTCTCGGCCATATCGCATAGATCTCACTGTGAAAAGGCTTAAATGACTTTTTTAATTAAGTTTGATGATTGCGTTCAAACAAAATGTCCTAGAACAAAATTTTCAAATGTAACTACTAGATTGTGATACAATACACTATTGGGTGAAGTTTGGTTGACTTCTGCGCAGCGGTTTGGGAGTTAACATCAAAATTACATTTCTCGGCCATATCGCATAGATCTCACTGTGAAAAGGCTTAAATGGCTTTTTTGACCTAAGTTTGAGGATTGCGCTCAAACCAAATGTCCTAGAACGAAATTTCCAAATGTAACTACTAGAATGTGATACAATACACTATTGGGTGAAGTTTGGTTGACTTCTGCGCAGCGGTTTGGGAGTTAACATCAAAATTACATTTCTCGGCCATATCGCATAGATCTCACTGTGAAAAGGCTTAAATGGCTTTTTTGACCTAAGTTTGAGGATTGCGCTCAAATCAAATGTCCTAGAACCAAATTTCCATTTGTAACTACTAGATTGTGATAAAATACACTAATGGGTGAAGTTTGGTTGACTTCTGCGCAGCGGTTTGGGAGTTAACATCAAAATTACATTTCTCGGCCATATCGCATAGATCTCACTGTGAAAAGGCTTAAATGACTTTTTTAATTAAGTTTGATGATTGCGCTCAAACAAAATTTCCTAGAACAAAATTTTCAAATGTAACTACTAGATTGTGATACAATACACTATTGGGTGAAGTTTGGTTGACTTCTGCGCAGCGGTTTGGAAGTGAACATCAAAATTACATTTCTCGGCCATATCGCATAGATCTCACTGTGAAAAGGCTTAAATGGCTTTTTTGACCTAAGTTTGAGGATTGCGCTCAAATCAAATGTCCTAGAACCAAATTTCCACATGTAACTACTAGATTGTGATAAAATACACTAATGGGTGAAGTTTGGTTGACTTCTGCGCAGCGGTTTGGGAGTTAACATCAAAATTACATTTCTCGGCCATATCGCATAGATCTCACTGTGAAAAGGCTTAAATGACTTTTTTAATTAAGTTTGATGATTGCGCTCAAACAAAATTTCCTAGAACAAAATTTTCAAATGTAACTACTAGATTGTGATACAATACACTATTGGGTGAAGTTTGGTTGACTTCTGCGCAGCGGTTTGGGAGTTAACATCAAAATTACATTTCTCGGCCATATCGCATAGATCTCACTGTGAAAAGGCTTAAATGGCTTTTTTGACCTAAGTTTGAGGATTGCGCTCAAATCAAATGTCCTATAACCAAATTTCCACATGTAACTACTAGATTGTGATACAATACACTAATGGGTGAAGTTTGGTTGACTTCTGCGCAGCGGTTTGGGAGTTAACATCAAAATTACATTTCTCGGCCATATCGCATAGATCTCACTGTGAAAAGGCTTAAATGACTTTTTTAATTAAGTTTGATGATTGCGTTCAAACAAAATGTCCTAGAACAAAATTTTTAAATGTAACTACTAGATTGTGATACAATACACTATTGGGTGAAGTTTGGTTGACTTCTGCGCAGCGGTTTGGGAGTTAACATCAAAATTACATTTCTCGGCCATATCGCATAGATCTCACTGTGAAAAGGCTTAAATGGCTTTTTTGACCTAAGTTTGAGGATTGCGCTCAAATCAAATGTCCTAGAACCAAATTTCCACATGTAACTACTAGATTGTGATAAAATACACTAATGGGTGAAGTTTGGTTGACTTCTGCGCAGCGGTTTGGGAGTTAACATCAAAATTACATTTCTCGGCCATATCGCATAGATCTCACTGTGAAAAGGCTTAAATGACTTTTTTAATTAAGTTTGATGATTGCGCTCAAACAAAATTTCCTAGAACGAAATTTTCAAATGTAACTACTAGAATGTGATACAATACACTATTGGGTGAAGTTTGGTTGACTTCTGCGCAGCGGTTTGGGAGTTAACATCAAAATTACATTTCTCGGCCATATCGCATAGATCTCACTGTGAAAAGGCTTAAATGGCTTTTTTGACCTAAGTTTGAGGATTGCGCTCAAACCAAATGTCCTAGAACAAAATTTTCAAATGTAACTACTAGATTGTGATACAATACACTATTGGGTGAAGTTTGGTTGACTTCTGCGCAGCGGTTTGGGAGTTAACATCAAAATTACATTTCTCGGCCATGTCGCATAGATCTCACTGTGAAAAGTCTTAAATGACTTTTTTAATTAAGTTTGATGATTGCGTTCAAACAAAATGTCCTAGAACAAAATTTTCAAATGTAACTACTAGAATGTGATACAATACACTATTGGGTGAAGTTTGGTTGACTTCTGCGCAGCGGTTTGGGAGTTAACATCAAAATTACATTTCTCGGCCATATCGCATAGATCTCACTGTGAAAAGGCTTAAATGGCTTTTTTGACCTAAGTTTGAGGATTGCGCTCAAATCAAATGTCCTAGAACCAAATTTCCACATGTAACTACTAGATTGTGATAAAATACACTAATGGGTGAAGTTTGGTTAACTTCTGCGCAGCGGTTTGGGAGTTAACATCAAAATTACATTTCTCGGCCATATCGCATAGATCTCACTGTGAAAAGGCTTAAATGACTTTTTAATTAAGTTTGATGATTGCGCTCAAACAAAATTTCCTAGAACAAAATTTTCAAATGTAACTACTAGATTGTGATACAATACACTATTGGGTGAAGTTTGGTTGACTTCTGCGCAGCGGTTTGGGAGTTAACATCAAAATTACATTTCTCGGCCATATCGCATAGATCTCACTGTGAAAAGGCTTAAATGGCTTTTTTGACCTAAGTTTGAGGATTGCGCTCAAACCAAATGTCCTAGAACGAAATTTTCAAATGTAACTACTAGAATGTGATACAATACACTATTGGGTGAAGTTTGGTTGACTTCTGCGCAGCGGTTTGGGAGTTAACATCAAAATTACATTTCTCGGCCATATCGCATAGATCTCACTGTGAAAAGGCTTAAATGGCTTTTTTGACCTAAGTTTGAGGATTGCGCTCAAATCAAATGTCCTAGAACCAAATTTCCATTTGTAACTACTAGATTGTGATAAAATACACTAATGGGTGAAGTTTGGTTGACTTCTGCGCAGCGGTTTGGGAGTTAACATCAAAATTACATTTCTCGGCCATATCGCATAGATCTCACTGTGAAAAGGCTTAAATGACTTTTTTAATTAAGTTTGATGATTGCGCTCAAACAAAATTTCCTAGAACAAAATTTTCAAATGTAACTACTAGATTGTGATACAATACACTATTGGGTGAAGTTTGGTTGACTTCTGCGCAGCGGTTTGGGAGTGAACATCAAAATTACATTTCTCGGCCATATCGCATAGATCTCACTATGAAAAGGCTTAAATGGCTTTTTTGACCTAAGTTTGAGGATTGCGCTCAAATCAAATGTCCTAGAACCAAATTTCCACATGTAACTACTAGATTGTGATAAAATACACTAATGGGTGAAGTTTGGTTGACTTCTGCGCAGCGGTTTGGGAGTTAACATCAAAATTACATTTCTCGGCCATATCGCATAGATCTCACTGTGAAAAGGCTTAAATGACTTTTTTAATTAAGTTTGATGATTGCGCTCAAACAAAATTTCCTAGAACAAAATTTTCAAATGTAACTACTAGATTGTGATACAATACACTATTGGGTGAAGTTTGGTTGACTTCTGCGCAGCGGTTTGGGAGTTAACATCAAAATTACATTTCTCGGCCATATCGCATAGATCTCACTGTGAAAAGGCTTAAATGGCTTTTTTGACCTAAGTTTGAGGATTGCGCTCAAATCAAATGTCCTATAACCAAATTTCTACATGTAACTACTAGATTGTGATACAATACACTAATGGGTGAAGTTTGGTTGACTTCTGCGCAGCGGTTTGGGAGTTAACATCAAAATTACATTTCTCGGCCATATCGCATAGATCTCACTGTGAAAAGGCTTAAATGACTTTTTTAATTAAGTTTGATGATTGCGTTCAAACAAAATGTCCTAGAACAAAATTTTTAAATGTAACTACTAGATTGTGATACAATACACTATTGGGTGAAGTTTGGTTGACTTCTGCGCAGCGGTTTGGGAGTTAACATCAAAATTACATTTCTCGGCCATATCGCATAGATCTCACTGTGAAAAGGCTTAAATGGCTTTTTTGACCTAAGTTTGAGGATTGCGCTCAAATCAAATGTCCTAGAACCAAATTTCCACATGTAACTACTAGATTGTGATAAAATACACTAATGGGTGAAGTTTGGTTGACTTCTGCGCAGCGGTTTGGGAGTTAACATCAAAATTACATTTCTCGGCCATATCGCATAGATCTCACTGTGAAAAGGCTTAAATGACTTTTTTAATTAAGTTTGATGATTGCGCTCAAACAAAATTTCCTAGAACGAAATTTTCAAATGTAACTACTAGAATGTGATACAATACACTATTGGGTGAAGTTTGGTTGACTTCTGCGCAGCGGTTTGGGAGTTAACATCAAAATTACATTTCTCGGCCATATCGCATAGATCTCACTGTGAAAAGGCTTAAATGGCTTTTTTGACCTAAGTTTGAGGATTGCGCTCAAACCAAATGTCCTAGAACAAAATTTTCAAATGTAACTACTAGATTGTGATACAATACACTATTGGGTGAAGTTTGGTTGACTTCTGCGCAGCGGTTTGGGAGTTAACATCAAAATTACATTTCTCGGCCATATCGCATAGATCTCACTGTGAAAAGGCTTAAATGACTTTTTTAATTAAGTTTGATGATTGCGTTCAAACAAAATGTCCTAGAACAAAATTTTCAAATGTAACTACTAGATTGTGATACAATACACTATTGGGTGAAGTTTGGTTGACTTCTGCGCAGCGGTTTGGGAGTTATCATCAAAATTACATTTCTCGGCCATATCGCATAGATCTCACTGTGAAAAGGCTTAAATGGCTTTTTTGACCTAAGTTTGAGGATTGCGCTCAAACCAAATGTCCTAGAACGAAATTTTCAAATGTAACTACTAGAATGTGATACAATACACTATTGGGTGAAGTTTGGTTGACTTCTGCGCAGCGGTTTGGGAGTTAACATCAAAATTACATTTCTCGGCCATATCGCATAGATCTCACTGTGAAAAGGCTTAAATGGCTTTTTTGACCTAAGTTTGAGGATTGCGCTCAAATCAAATGTCCTAGAACCAAATTTCCACATGTAACTACTAGATTGTGATAAAATACACTAATGGGTGAAGTTTGGTTGACTTCTGCGCAGCGGTTTGGGAGTTAACATCAAAATTACATTTCTCGGCCATATCGCATAGATCTCACTGTGAAAAGGCTTAAATGACTTTTTTAATTAAGTTTGATGATTGCGCTCAAACAAAATTTCCTAGAACAAAATTTTCAAATGTAACTACTAGATTGTGATACAATACACTATTGGGTGAAGTTTGGTTGACTTCTGCGCAGCGGTTTGGGAGTGAACATCAAAATTACATTTCTCGGCCATATCGCATAGATCTCACTGTGAAAAGGCTTAAATGGCTTTTTTGACCTAAGTTTGAGGATTGCGCTCAAATCAAATGTCCTAGAACCAAATTTCCACATGTAACTACTAGATTGTGATAAAATACACTAATGGGTGAAGTTTGGTTGACTTCTGCGCAGCGGTTTGGGAGTTAACATCAAAATTACATTTCTCGGCCATATCGCATAGATCTCACTGTGAAAAGGCTTAAATGACTTTTTTAATTAAGTTTGATGATTGCGCTCAAACAAAATTTCCTAGAACAAAATTTTCAAATGTAACTACTAGATTGTGATACAATACACTATTGGGTGAAGTTTGGTTGACTTCTGCGCAGCGGTTTGGGAGTTAACATCAATATTACATTTCTCGGCCATATCGCATAGATCTCACTGTGAAAAGGCTTAAATGGCTTTTTTGACCTAAGTTTGAGAATTGCGCTCAAATCAAATGTCCTATAACCAAATTTCCACATGTAACTACTAGATTGTGATACAATACACTAATGGGTGAAGTTTGGTTGACTTCTGCGCAGCGGTTTGGGAGTTAACATCAAAATTACATTTCTCGGCCATATCGCATAGATCTCACTGTGAAAAGGCTTAAATGACTTTTTTAATTAAGTTTGATGATTGCGTTCAAACAAAATGTCCTAGAACAAAATTTTTAAATGTAACTACTAGATTGTGATACAATACACTATTGGGTGAAGTTTGGTTGACTTCTGCGCAGCGGTTTGGGAGTTAACATCAAAATTACATTTCTCGGCCATATCGCATAGATCTCACTGTGAAAAGGCTTAAATGGCTTTTTTGACCTAAGTTTGAGGATTGCGCTCAAATCAAATGTCCTAGAACCAAATTTCCACATGTAACTACTAGATTGTGATAAAATACACTAATGGGTGAAGTTTGGTTGACTTCTGCGCAGCGGTTTGGGAGTTAACATCAAAATTACATTTCTCGGCCATATCGCATAGATCTCACTGTGAAAAGGCTTAAATGACTTTTTTAATTAAGTTTGATGATTGCGCTCAAACAAAATTTCCTAGAACAAAATTTTCAAATGTAACTACTAGATTGTGATACAATACACTATTGGGTGAAGTTTGGTTGACTTCTGCGCAGCGGTTTGGGAGTTAACATCAAAATTACATTTCTCGGCCATATCGCATAGATCTCACTGTGAAAAGGCTTAAATGACTTTTTTAATTAAGTTTGATGATTGCGTTCAAACAAAATGTCCTAGAACAAAATTTTCAAATGTAACTACTAGATTGTGATACAATACACTATTGGGTGAAGTTTGGTTGACTTCTGCGCAGCGGTTTGGGAGTTAACATCAAAATTACATTTCTCGGCCATATCGCATAGATCTCACTGTGAAAAGGCTTAAATTGCTTTTTTGACCTAAGTTTGAGGATTGCGCTCAAACAAAATGTCCTAGAACAAAATTTTCAAATGTAACTACTAGATTGTGATACAATACACTATTGGGTGAAGTTTGGTTGACTTCTGCGCAGCGGTTTGGGAGTTAACATCAAAATTACATTTCTCGGCCATATCGCATAGATCTCACTGTGAAAAGGCTTAAATGACTTTTTTAATTAAGTTTGATGATTGCGTTCAAACAAAATGTCCTAGAACAAAATTTTCAAATGTAACTACTAGATTGTGATACAATACACTATTGGGTGAAGTTTGGTTGACTTCTGCGCAGCGGTTTGGGAGTTAACATCAAAATTACATTTCTCGGCCATATCGCATAGATCTCACTGTGAAAAGGCTTAAATGGCTTTTTTGACCTAAGTTTGAGGATTGCGCTCAAACCAAATGTCCTAGAACGAAATTTTCAAATGTAACTACTAGAATGTGATACAATACACTATTGGGTGAAGTTTGGTTGACTTCTGCGCAGCGGTTTGGGAGTTAACATCAAAATTACATTTCTCGGCCATATCGCATAGATCTCACTGTGAAAAGGCTTAAATGACTTTTTTGACCTAAGTTTGAGGATTGCGCTCAAATCAAATGTCCTAGAACCAAATTTCCACATGTAATTACTAGATTATGATACAATACACTAATGGGTGAAGTTTGGTTGACTTCTGCGCAGCGGTTTGGGAGTTAACATCAAAATTACATTTCTCGGCCATATCGCATAGATCTCACTGTGAAAAGGCTTAAATGACTTTTTTAATTAAGTTTGATGATTGCGCTCAAACAAAATTTCCTAGAACAAAATTTTCAAATGTAACTACTAGATTGTGATACAATACACTATTGGGTGAAGTTTGGTTGACTTCTGCGCAGCGGTTTGGGAGTTAACATCAAAATTACATTTCTCGGCCATATCGCATAGATCTCACTGTGAAAAGGCTTAAATGGCTTTTTTGACCTAAGTTTGAGGATTGCGCTCAAATCAAATGTCCTATAACCAAATTTCCACATGTAACTACTAGATTGTGATACAATACACTAATGGGTGAAGTTTGGTTGACTTCTGCGCAGCGGTTTGGGAGTTAACATCAAAATTACATTTCTCGGCCATATCGCATAGATCTCACTGTGAAAAGGCTTAAATGACTTTTTTAATTAAGTTTGATGATTGCGTTCAAACAAAATGTCCTAGAACAAAATTTTTAAATGTAACTACTAGATTGTGATACAATACACTATTGGGTGAAGTTTGGTTGACTTCTGCGCAGCGGTTTGGGAGTTAACATCAAAATTACATTTCTCGGCCATATCGCATAGATCTCACTGTGAAAAGGCTTAAATGGCTTTTTTGACCTAAGTTTGAGGATTGCGCTCAAATCAAATGTCCTAGAACCAAATTTCCACATGTAACTACTAGATTGTGATAAAATACACTAATGGGTGAAGTTTGGTTGACTTCTGCGCAGCGGTTTGGGAGTTAACATCAAAATTACATTTCTCGGCCATATCGCATAGATCTCACTGTGAAAAGGCTTAAATGACTTTTTTAATTAAGTTTGATGATTGCGCTCAAACAAAATTTCCTAGAACGAAATTTTCAAATGTAACTACTAGAATGTGATACAATACACTATTGGGTGAAGTTTGGTTGACTTCTGCGCAGCGGTTTGGGAGTTAACATCAAAATTACATTTCTCGGCCATATCGCATAGATCTCACTGTGAAAAGGCTTAAATGGCTTTTTTGACCTAAGTTTGAGGATTGCGCTCAAACCAAATGTCCTAGAACAAAATTTTCAAATGTAACTACTAGATTGTGATACAATACACTATTGGGTGAAGTTTGGTTGACTTCTGCGCAGCGGTTTGGGAGTTAACATCAAAATTACATTTCTCGGCCATGTCGCATAGATCTCACTGTGAAAAGGCTTAAATGACTTTTTTAATTAAGTTTGATGATTGCGTTCAAACAAAATGTCCTAGAACAAAATTTTCAAATGTAACTACTAGAATGTGATACAATACACTATTGGGTGAAGTTTGGTTGACTTCTGCGCAGCGGTTTGGGAGTTAACATCAAAATTACATTTCTCGGCCATATCGCATAGATCTCACTGTGAAAAGGCTTAAATGGCTTTTTTGACCTAAGTTTGAGGATTGCGCTCAAATCAAATGTCCTAGAACCAAATTTCCACATGTAACTACTAGATTGTGATAAAATACACTAATGGGTGAAGTTTGGTTAACTTCTGCGCAGCGGTTTGGGAGTTAACATCAAAATTACATTTCTCGGCCATATCGCATAGATCTCACTGTGAAAAGGCTTAAATGACTTTTTTAATTAAGTTTGATGATTGCGCTCAAACAAAATTTCCTAGAACAAAATTTTCAAATGTACCTACTAGATTGTGATACAATACACTATTGGGTGAAGTTTGGTTGACTTCTGCGCAGCGGTTTGGGAGTTAACATCAAAATTACATTTCTCGGCCATATCGCATAGATCTCACTGTGAAAAGGCTTAAATGGCTTTTTTGACCTAAGTTTGAGGATTGCGCTCAAACCAAATGTCCTAGAACGAAATTTTCAAATGTAACTACTAGAATGTGATACAATACACTATTGGGTGAAGTTTGGTTGACTTCTGCGCAGCGGTTTGGGAGTTAACATCAAAATTACATTTCTCGGCCATATCGCATAGATCTCACTGTGAAAAGGCTTAAATGGCTTTTTTGACCTAAGTTTGAGGATTGCGCTCAAATCAAATGTCCTAGAACCAAATTTCCATTTGTAACTACTAGATTGTGATAAAATACACTAATGGGTGAAGTTTGGTTGACTTCTGCGCAGCGGTTTGGGAGTTAACATCAAAATTACATTTCTCGGCCATATCGCATAGATCTCACTGTGAAAAGGCTTAAATGACTTTTTTAATTAAGTTTGATGATTGCGCTCAAACAAAATTTCCTAGAACAAAATTTTCAAATGTAACTACTAGATTGTGATACAATACACTATTGGGTGAAGTTTGGTTGACTTCTGCGCAGCGGTTTGGGAGTGAACATCAAAATTACATTTCTCGGCCATATCGCATAGATCTCACTGTGAAAAGGCTTAAATGGCTTTTTTGACCTAAGTTTGAGGATTGCGCTCAAATCAAATGTCCTAGAACCAAATTTCCAAATGTAACTACTAGATTGTGATAAAATACACTAATGGGTGAAGTTTGGTTGACTTCTGCGCAGCGGTTTGGGAGTTAACATCAAAATTACATTTCTCGGCCATATCGCATAGATCTCACTGTGAAAAGGCTTAAATGACTTTTTTAATTAAGTTTGATGATTGCGCTCAAACAAAATTTCCTAGAACAAAATTTTCAAATGTAACTACTAGATTGTGATACAATACACTATTGGGTGAAGTTTGGTTGACTTCTGCGCAGCGGTTTGGGAGTTAACATCAAAATTACATTTCTCGGCCATATCGCATAGATCTCACTGTGAAAAGGCTTAAATGGCTTTTTTGACCTAAGTTTGAGGATTGCGCTCAAATCAAATGTCCTATAACCAAATTTCCACATGTAACTACTAGATTGTGATACAATACACTAATGGGTGAAGTTTGGTTGACTTCTGCGCAGCGGTTTGGGAGTTAACATCAAAATTACATTTCTCGGCCATATCGCATAGATCTCACTGTGAAAAGGCTTAAATGACTTTTTTAATTAAGTTTGATGATTGCGTTCAAACAAAATGTCCTAGAACAAAATTTTTAAATGTAACTACTAGATTGTGATACAATACACTATTGGGTGAAGTTTGGTTGACTTCTGCGCAGCGGTTTGGGAGTTAACATCAAAATTACATTTCTCGGCCATATCGCATAGATCTCACTGTGAAAAGGCTTAAATGGCTTTTTTGACCTAAGTTTGAGGATTGCGCTCAAATCAAATGTCCTAGAACCAAATTTCCACATGTAACTACTAGATTGTGATAAAATACACTAATGGGTGAAGTTTGGTTGACTTCTGCGCAGCGGTTTGGGAGTTAACATCAAAATTACATTTCTCGGCCATATCGCATAGATCTCACTGTGAAAAGGCTTAAATGACTTTTTTAATTAAGTTTGATGATTGCGCTCAAACAAAATTTCCTAGAACGAAATTTTCAAATGTAACTACTAGAATGTGATACAATACACTATTGGGTGAAGTTTGGTTGACTTCTGCGCAGCGGTTTGGGAGTTAACATCAAAATTACATTTCTCGGCCATATCGCATAGATCTCACTGTGAAAAGGCTTAAATGGCTTTTTTGACCTAAGTTTGAGGATTGCGCTCAAACCAAATGTCCTAGAACAAAATTTTCAAATGTAACTACTAGATTGTGATACAATACACTATTGGGTGAAGTTTGGTTGACTTCTGCGCAGCGGTTTGGGAGTTAACATCAAAATTACATTTCTCGGCCATGTCGCATAGATCTCACTGTGAAAAGGCTTAAATGACTTTTTTAATTAAGTTTGATGATTGCGTTCAAACAAAATGTCCTAGAACAAAATTTTCAAATGTAACTACTAGAATGTGATACAATACACTATTGGGTGAAGTTTGGTTGACTTTTGCGCAGCGGTTTGGGAGTTAACATCAAAATTACATTTCTCGGCCATATCGCATAGATCACACTGTGAAAAGGCTTAAATGGCTTTTTTGACCTAAGTTTGAGGATTGCGCTCAAATCAAATGTCCTAGAACCAAATTTCCACATGTAACTACTAGATTGTGATAAAATACACTAATGGGTGAAGTTTGGTTAACTTCAGCGCAGCGGTTTGGGAGTTAACATCAAAATTACATTTCTCGGCCATATCGCATAGATCTCACTGTGAAAAGGCTTAAATGGCTTTTTTGACCTAAGTTTGAGGATTGCGCTCAAACCAAATGTCCTAGAACGAAATTTTCAAATGTAACTACTAGAATGTGATACAATACACTATTGGGTGAAGTTTGGTTGACTTCTGCGCAGCGGTTTGGGAGTTA
Source organism: Corythoichthys intestinalis (assembly GCF_030265065.1). Classification (NCBI taxonomy): domain Eukaryota; kingdom Metazoa; phylum Chordata; class Actinopteri; order Syngnathiformes; family Syngnathidae; genus Corythoichthys; species Corythoichthys intestinalis. The sequence continues at coordinate 59,440,145 of NC_080402.1, forward strand.
ACATCAAAATTACATTTCTCGGCCATATCGCATAGATCTCACTGTGAAAAGGCTTAAATGGCTTTTTTGACCTAAGTTTGAGGATTGCGCTCAAATCAAATGTCCTAGAACCAAATTTCCATTTGTAACTACTAGATTGTGATAAAATACACTAATGGGTGAAGTTTGGTTGACTTCTGCGCAGCGGTTTGGGAGTTAACATCAAAATTACATTTCTCGGCCATATCGCATAGATCTCACTGTGAAAAGGCTTAAATGACTTTTTTAATTAAGTTTGATGATTGCGCTCAAACAAAATTTCCTAGAACAAAATTTTCAAATGTAACTACTAGATTGTGATACAATACACTATTGGGTGAAGTTTGGTTGACTTCTGCGCAGCGGTTTGGGAGTGAACATCAAAATTACATTTCTCGGCCATATCGCATAGATCTCACTATGAAAAGGCTTAAATGGCTTTTTTGACCTAAGTTTGAGGATTGCGCTCAAATCAAATGTCCTAGAACCAAATTTCCACATGTAACTACTAGATTGTGATAAAATACACTAATGGGTGAAGTTTGGTTGACTTCTGCGCAGCGGTTTGGGAGTTAACATCAAAATTACATTTCTCGGCCATATCGCATAGATCTCACTGTGAAAAGGCTTAAATGACTTTTTTAATTAAGTTTGATGATTGCGCTCAAACAAAATTTCCTAGAACAAAATTTTCAAATGTAACTACTAGATTGTGATACAATACACTATTGGGTGAAGTTTGGTTGACTTCTGCGCAGCGGTTTGGGAGTTAACATCAAAATTACATTTCTCGGCCATATCGCATAGATCTCACTGTGAAAAGGCTTAAATGGCTTTTTTGACCTAAGTTTGAGGATTGCGCTCAAATCAAATGTCCTATAACCAAATTTCTACATGTAACTACTAGATTGTGATACAATACACTAATGGGTGAAGTTTGGTTGACTTCTGCGCAGCGGTTTGGGAGTTAACATCAAAATTACATTTCTCGGCCATATCGCATAGATCTCACTGTGAAAAGGCTTAAATGACTTTTTTAATTAAGTTTGATGATTGCGTTCAAACAAAATGTCCTAGAACAAAATTTTTAAATGTAACTACTAGATTGTGATACAATACACTATTGGGTGAAGTTTGGTTGACTTCTGCGCAGCGGTTTGGGAGTTAACATCAAAATTACATTTCTCGGCCATATCGCATAGATCTCACTGTGAAAAGGCTTAAATGGCTTTTTTGACCTAAGTTTGAGGATTGCGCTCAAATCAAATGTCCTAGAACCAAATTTCCACATGTAACTACTAGATTGTGATAAAATACACTAATGGGTGAAGTTTGGTTGACTTCTGCGCAGCGGTTTGGGAGTTAACATCAAAATTACATTTCTCGGCCATATCGCATAGATCTCACTGTGAAAAGGCTTAAATGACTTTTTTAATTAAGTTTGATGATTGCGCTCAAACAAAATTTCCTAGAACGAAATTTTCAAATGTAACTACTAGAATGTGATACAATACACTATTGGGTGAAGTTTGGTTGACTTCTGCGCAGCGGTTTGGGAGTTAACATCAAAATTACATTTCTCGGCCATATCGCATAGATCTCACTGTGAAAAGGCTTAAATGGCTTTTTTGACCTAAGTTTGAGGATTGCGCTCAAACCAAATGTCCTAGAACAAAATTTTCAAATGTAACTACTAGATTGTGATACAATACACTATTGGGTGAAGTTTGGTTGACTTCTGCGCAGCGGTTTGGGAGTTAACATCAAAATTACATTTCTCGGCCATATCGCATAGATCTCACTGTGAAAAGGCTTAAATGACTTTTTTAATTAAGTTTGATGATTGCGTTCAAACAAAATGTCCTAGAACAAAATTTTCAAATGTAACTACTAGATTGTGATACAATACACTATTGGGTGAAGTTTGGTTGACTTCTGCGCAGCGGTTTGGGAGTTATCATCAAAATTACATTTCTCGGCCATATCGCATAGATCTCACTGTGAAAAGGCTTAAATGGCTTTTTTGACCTAAGTTTGAGGATTGCGCTCAAACCAAATGTCCTAGAACGAAATTTTCAAATGTAACTACTAGAATGTGATACAATACACTATTGGGTGAAGTTTGGTTGACTTCTGCGCAGCGGTTTGGGAGTTAACATCAAAATTACATTTCTCGGCCATATCGCATAGATCTCACTGTGAAAAGGCTTAAATGGCTTTTTTGACCTAAGTTTGAGGATTGCGCTCAAATCAAATGTCCTAGAACCAAATTTCCACATGTAACTACTAGATTGTGATAAAATACACTAATGGGTGAAGTTTGGTTGACTTCTGCGCAGCGGTTTGGGAGTTAACATCAAAATTACATTTCTCGGCCATATCGCATAGATCTCACTGTGAAAAGGCTTAAATGACTTTTTTAATTAAGTTTGATGATTGCGCTCAAACAAAATTTCCTAGAACAAAATTTTCAAATGTAACTACTAGATTGTGATACAATACACTATTGGGTGAAGTTTGGTTGACTTCTGCGCAGCGGTTTGGGAGTGAACATCAAAATTACATTTCTCGGCCATATCGCATAGATCTCACTGTGAAAAGGCTTAAATGGCTTTTTTGACCTAAGTTTGAGGATTGCGCTCAAATCAAATGTCCTAGAACCAAATTTCCACATGTAACTACTAGATTGTGATAAAATACACTAATGGGTGAAGTTTGGTTGACTTCTGCGCAGCGGTTTGGGAGTTAACATCAAAATTACATTTCTCGGCCATATCGCATAGATCTCACTGTGAAAAGGCTTAAATGGCTTTTTTGACCTAAGTTTGAGGATTGCGCTCAAACCAAATGTCCTAGAACGAAATTTTCAAATGTAACTACTAGAATGTGATACAATACACTATTGGGTGAAGTTTGGTTGACTTCTGCGCAGCGGTTTGGGAGTTAACATCAAAATTACATTTCTCGGCCATATCGCATAGATCTCACTGTGAAAAGGCTTAAATGACTTTTTTGACCTAAGTTTGAGGATTGCGCTCAAATCAAATGTCCTAGAACCAAATTTCCACATGTAATTACTAGATTATGATACAATACACTAATGGGTGAAGTTTGGTTGACTTCTGCGCAGCGGTTTGGGAGTTAACATCAAAATTACATTTCTCGGCCATATCGCATAGATCTCACTGTGAAAAGGCTTAAATGACTTTTTTAATTAAGTTTGATGATTGCGCTCAAACAAAATTTCCTAGAACAAAATTTTCAAATGTAACTACTAGATTGTGATACAATACACTATTGGGTGAAGTTTGGTTGACTTCTGCGCAGCGGTTTGGGAGTTAACATCAAAATTACATTTCTCGGCCATATCGCATAGATCTCACTGTGAAAAGGCTTAAATGGCTTTTTTGACCTAAGTTTGAGGATTGCGCTCAAATCAAATGTCCTATAACCAAATTTCCACATGTAACTACTAGATTGTGATACAATACACTAATGGGTGAAGTTTGGTTGACTTCTGCGCAGCGGTTTGGGAGTTAACATCAAAATTACATTTCTCGGCCATATCGCATAGATCTCACTGTGAAAAGGCTTAAATGACTTTTTTAATTAAGTTTGATGATTGCGTTCAAACAAAATGTCCTAGAACAAAATTTTTAAATGTAACTACTAGATTGTGATACAATACACTATTGGGTGAAGTTTGGTTGACTTCTGCGCAGCGGTTTGGGAGTTAACATCAAAATTACATTTCTCGGCCATATCGCATAGATCTCACTGTGAAAAGGCTTAAATGGCTTTTTTGACCTAAGTTTGAGGATTGCGCTCAAATCAAATGTCCTAGAACCAAATTTCCACATGTAACTACTAGATTGTGATAAAATACACTAATGGGTGAAGTTTGGTTAACTTCTGCGCAGCGGTTTGGGAGTTAACATCAAAATTACATTTCTCGGCCATATCGCATAGATCTCACTGTGAAAAGGCTTAAATGACTTTTTTAATTAAGTTTGATGATTGCGCTCAAACAAAATTTCCTAGAACGAAATTTTCAAATGTAACTACTAGAATGTGATACAATACACTATTGGGTGAAGTTTGGTTGACTTCTGCGCAGCGGTTTGGGAGTTAACATCAAAATTACATTTCTCGGCCATATCGCATAGATCTCACTGTGAAAAGGCTTAAATGGCTTTTTTGACCTAAGTTTGAGGATTGCGCTCAAACCAAATGTCCTAGAACAAAATTTTCAAATGTAACTACTAGATTGTGATACAATACACTATTGGGTGAAGTTTGGTTGACTTCTGCGCAGCGGTTTGGGAGTTAACATCAAAATTACATTTCTCGGCCATGTCGCATAGATCTCACTGTGAAAAGGCTTAAATGACTTTTTTAATTAAGTTTGATGATTGCGTTCAAACAAAATGTCCTAGAACAAAATTTTCAAATGTAACTACTAGAATGTGATACAATACACTATTGGGTGAAGTTTGGTTGACTTCTGCGCAGCGGTTTGGGAGTTAACATCAAAATTACATTTCTCGGCCATATCGCATAGATCTCACTGTGAAAAGGCTTAAATGGCTTTTTTGACCTAAGTTTGAGGATTGCGCTCAAATCAAATGTCCTAGAACCAAATTTCCACATGTAACTACTAGATTGTGATAAAATACACTAATGGGTGAAGTTTGGTTAACTTCTGCGCAGCGGTTTGGGAGTTAACATCAAAATTACATTTCTCGGCCATATCGCATAGATCTCACTGTGAAAAGGCTTAAATGACTTTTTTAATTAAGTTTGATGATTGCGCTCAAACAAAATTTCCTAGAACAAAATTTTCAAATGTACCTACTAGATTGTGATACAATACACTATTGGGTGAAGTTTGGTTGACTTCTGCGCAGCGGTTTGGGAGTTAACATCAAAATTACATTTCTCGGCCATATCGCATAGATCTCACTGTGAAAAGGCTTAAATGGCTTTTTTGACCTAAGTTTGAGGATTGCGCTCAAACCAAATGTCCTAGAACGAAATTTTCAAATGTAACTACTAGAATGTGATACAATACACTATTGGGTGAAGTTTGGTTGACTTCTGCGCAGCGGTTTGGGAGTTAACATCAAAATTACATTTCTCGGCCATATCGCATAGATCTCACTGTGAAAAGGCTTAAATGGCTTTTTTGACCTAAGTTTGAGGATTGCGCTCAAATCAAATGTCCTAGAACCAAATTTCCATTTGTAACTACTAGATTGTGATAAAATACACTAATGGGTGAAGTTTGGTTGACTTCTGCGCAGCGGTTTGGGAGTTAACATCAAAATTACATTTCTCGGCCATATCGCATAGATCTCACTGTGAAAAGGCTTAAATGACTTTTTTAATTAAGTTTGATGATTGCGCTCAAACAAAATTTCCTAGAACAAAATTTTCAAATGTAACTACTAGATTGTGATACAATACACTATTGGGTGAAGTTTGGTTGACTTCTGCGCAGCGGTTTGGGAGTGAACATCAAAATTACATTTCTCGGCCATATCGCATAGATCTCACTGTGAAAAGGCTTAAATGGCTTTTTTGACCTAAGTTTGAGGATTGCGCTCAAATCAAATGTCCTAGAACCAAATTTCCAAATGTAACTACTAGATTGTGATAAAATACACTAATGGGTGAAGTTTGGTTGACTTCTGCGCAGCGGTTTGGGAGTTAACATCAAAATTACATTTCTCGGCCATATCGCATAGATCTCACTGTGAAAAGGCTTAAATGACTTTTTTAATTAAGTTTGTTGATTGCGCTCAAACAAAATTTCCTAGAACAAAATTTTCAAATGTAACTACTAGATTGTGATACAATACACTATTGGGTGAAGTTTGGTTGACTTCTGCGCAGCGGTTTGGGAGTTAACATCAAAATTACATTTCTCGGCCATATCGCATAGATCTCACTGTGAAAAGGCTTAAATGACTTTTTTAATTAAGTTTGATGATTGCGCTCAAACAAAATTTCCTAGAACAAAATTTTCAAATGTAACTACTAGATTGTGATACAATACACTATTGGGTGAAGTTTGGTTGACTTCTGCGCAGCGGTTTGGGAGTGAACATCAAAATTACATTTCTCAGCCATATCGCATAGATCTCACTGTGAAAAGGCTTAAATGGCTTTTTTGACCTAAGTTTGAGGATTGCGCTCAAATCAAATGTCCTAGAACCAAATTTCCACATGTAACTACTAGATTGTGATAAAATACACTAATGGGTGAAGTTTGGTTGACTTCTGCGCAGCGGTTTGGGAGTTAACATCAAAATTACATTTCTCGGCCATATCGCATAGATCTCACTGTGAAAAGGCTTAAATGACTTTTTTAATTAAGTTTGATGATTGCGCTCAAACAAAATTTCCTAGAACAAAATTTTCAAATGTAACTACTAGATTGTGATACAATACACTATTGGGTGAAGTTTGGTTGACTTCTGCGCAGCGGTTTGGGAGTTAACATCAATATTACATTTCTCGGCCATATCGCATAGATCTCACTGTGAAAAGGCTTAAATGGCTTTTTTGACCTAAGTTTGAGAATTGCGCTCAAATCAAATGTCCTATAACCAAATTTCCACATGTAACTACTAGATTGTGATACAATACACTAATGGGTGAAGTTTGGTTGACTTCTGCGCAGCGGTTTGGGAGTTAACATCAAAATTACATTTCTCGGCCATATCGCATAGATCTCACTGTGAAAAGGCTTAAATGACTTTTTTAATTAAGTTTGATGATTGCGTTCAAACAAAATGTCCTAGAACAAAATTTTTAAATGTAACTACTAGATTGTGATACAATACACTATTGGGTGAAGTTTGGTTGACTTCTGCGCAGCGGTTTGGGAGTTAACATCAAAATTACATTTCTCGGCCATATCGCATAGATCTCACTGTGAAAAGGCTTAAATGGCTTTTTTGACCTAAGTTTGAGGATTGCGCTCAAATCAAATGTCCTAGAACCAAATTTCCACATGTAACTACTAGATTGTGATAAAATACACTATTGGGTGAAGTTTGGTTGACTTCTGCGCAGCGGTTTGGGAGTTAACATCAAAATTACATTTCTCGGCCATATCGCATAGATCTCACTGTGAAAAGGCTTAAATGACTTTTTTAATTAAGTTTGATGATTGCGCTCAAACAAAATTTCCTAGAACAAAATTTTCAAATGTAACTACTAGATTGTGATACAATATACTATTGGGTGAAGTTTGGTTGACTTCTGCGCAGCGGTTTGGGAGTTAACATCAAAATTACATTTCTCGGCCATATCGCATAGATCTCACTGTGAAAAGGCTTAAATGACTTTTTTAATTAAGTTTGATGATTGCGTTCAAACAAAATGTCCTAGAACAAAATTTTCAAATGTAACTACTAGATTGTGATACAATACACTATTGGGTGAAGTTTGGTTGACTACTGCGCAGCGGTTTGGGAGTTAACATCAAAATTACATTTCTCGGCCATATCGCATAGATCTCACTGTGAAAAGGCTTAAATGGCTTTTTTGACCTAAGTTTGAGGATTGCGCTCAAACAAAATGTCCTAGAACAAAATTTTCAAATGTAACTACTAGATTGTGATACAATACACTATTGGGTGAAGTTTGGTTGACTTCTGCGCAGCGGTTTGGGAGTTAACATCAAAATTACATTTCTAGGCCATATCGCATAGATCTCACTGTGAAAAGGCTTAAATGACTTTTTTAATTAAGTTTGATGATTGCGTTCAAACAAAATGTCCTAGAACAAAATTTTCAAATGTAACTACTAGATTGTGATACAATACACTATTGGGTGAAGTTTGGTTGACTTCTGCGCAGCGGTTTGGGAGTTAACATCAAAATTACATTTCTCGGCCATATCGCATAGATCTCACTGTGAAAAGGCTTAAATGGCTTTTTTGACCTAAGTTTGAGGATTGCGCTCAAACCAAATGTCCTAGAACGAAATTTTCAAATGTAACTACTAGAATGTGATACAATACACTATTGGGTGAAGTTTGGTTGACTTCTGCGCAGCGGTTTGGGAGTTAACATCAAAATTACATTTCTCGGCCATATCGCATAGATCTCACTGTGAAAAGGCTTAAATGACTTTTTTAATTAAGTTTGAGGATTGCGCTCAAATCAAATGTCCTAGAACCAAATTTCCACATGTAATTACTAGATTATGATACAATACACTAATGGGTGAAGTTTGGTTGACTTCTGCGCAGCGGTTTGGGAGTTAACATCAAAATTACATTTCTCGGCCATATCGCATAGATCTCACTGTGAAAAGGCTTAAATGGCTTTTTTGACCTAAGTTTGAGGATTGCGCTCAAATCAAATGTCCTAGAACCAAATTTCCACATGTAACTACTAGATTGTGATAAAATACACTAATGGGTGAAGTTTGGTTGACTTCTGCGCAGCGGTTTGGGAGTTAACATCAAAATTACATTTCTCGGCCATATCGCATAGATCTCACTGTGAAAAGGCTTAAATGACTTTTTTAATTAAGTTTGATGAATGCGCTCAAACAAAATTTCCTAGAACAAAATTTTCAAATGTAACTACTAGATTGTGATACAATACACTATTGGGTGAAGTTTGGTTGACTTCTGCGCAGCGGTTTGGGAGTTAACATCAATATTACATTTCTCGGCCATATCGCATAGATCTCACTGTGAAAAGGCTTAAATGGCTTTTTTGACCTAAGTTTGAGAATTGCGCTCAAATCAAATGTCCTATAACCAAATTTCCACATGTAACTACTAGATTGTGATACAATACACTAATGGGTGAAGTTTGGTTGACTTCTGCGCAGCGGTTTGGGAGTTAACATCAAAATTACATTTCTCGGCCATATCGCATAGATCTCACTGTGAAAAGGCTTAAATGACTTTTTTAATTAAGTTTGATGATTGCGTTCAAACAAAATGTCCTAGAACAAAATTTTTAAATGTAACTACTAGATTGTGATACAATACACTATTGGGTGAAGTTTGGTTGACTTCTGCGCAGCGGTTTGGGAGTTAACATCAAAATTACATTTCTCGGCCATATCGCATAGATCTCACTGTGAAAAGGCTTAAATGGCTTTTTTGACCTAAGTTTGAGGATTGCGTTCAAACAAAATGTCCTAGAACAAAATTTTCAAATGTAACTACTAGATTGTGATACAATACACTATTGGGTGAAGTTTGGTTGACTTCTGCGCAGCGGTTTGGGAGTTAACATCAAAATTACATTTCTCGGCCATATCGCATAGATCTCACTGTGAAAAGGCTTAAATGGCTTTTTTGACCTAAGTTTGAGGATTGCGCTCAAACAAAATGTCCTAGAACAAAATTTTCAAATGTAACTACTAGATTGTGATACAATACACTATTGGGTGAAGTTTGGTTGACTTCTGCGCAGCGGTTTGGGAGTTAACATCAAAATTACATTTCTAGGCCATATCGCATAGATCTCACTGTGAAAAGGCTTAAATGACTTTTTTAATTAAGTTTGATGATTGCGTTCAAACAAAATGTCCTAGAACAAAATTTTCAAATGTAACTACTAGATTGTGATACAATACACTATTGGGTGAAGTTTGGTTGACTTCTGCGCAGCGGTTTGGGAGTTAACATCAAAATTACATTTCTCGGCCATATCGCATAGATCTCACTGTGAAAAGGCTTAAATGGCTTTTTTGACCTAAGTTTGAGGATTGCGCTCAAACCAAATGTCCTAGAACGAAATTTTCAAATGTAACTACTAGAATGTGATACAATACACTATTGGGTGAAGTTTGGTTGACTTCTGCGCAGCGGTTTGGGAGTTAACATCAAAATTACATTTCTCGGCCATATCGCATAGATCTCACTGTGAAAAGGCTTAAATGACTTTTTTAATTAAGTTTGAGGATTGCGCTCAAATCAAATGTCCTAGAACCAAATTTCCACATGTAATTACTAGATTATGATACAATACACTAATGGGTGAAGTTTGGTTGACTTCTGCGCAGCGGTTTGGGAGTTAACATCAAAATTACATTTCTCGGCCATATCGCATAGATCTCACTGTGAAAAGGCTTAAATGGCTTTTTTGACCTAAGTTTGAGGATTGCGCTCAAATCAAATGTCCTAGAACCAAATTTCCACATGTAACTACTAGATTGTGATAAAATACACTAATGGGTGAAGTTTGGTTGACTTCTGCGCAGCGGTTTGGGAGTTAACATCAAAATTACATTTCTCGGCCATATCGCATAGATCTCACTGTGAAAAGGCTTAAATGACTTTTTTAATTAAGTTTGATGAATGCGCTCAAACAAAATTTCCTAGAACAAAATTTTCAAATGTAACTACTAGATTGTGATACAATACACTATTGGGTGAAGTTTGGTTGACTTCTGCGCAGCGGTTTGGGAGTTAACATCAATATTACATTTCTCGGCCATATCGCATAGATCTCACTGTGAAAAGGCTTAAATGGCTTTTTTGACCTAAGTTTGAGAATTGCGCTCAAATCAAATGTCCTATAACCAAATTTCCACATGTAACTACTAGATTGTGATACAATACACTAATGGGTGAAGTTTGGTTGACTTCTGCGCAGCGGTTTGGGAGTTAACATCAAAATTACATTTCTCGGCCATATCGCATAGATCTCACTGTGAAAAGGCTTAAATGACTTTTTTAATTAAGTTTGATGATTGCGTTCAAACAAAATGTCCTAGAACAAAATTTTTAAATGTAACTACTAGATTGTGATACAATACACTATTGGGTGAAGTTTGGTTGACTTCTGCGCAGCGGTTTGGGAGTTAACATCAAAATTACATTTCTCGGCCATATCGCATAGATCTCACTGTGAAAAGGCTTAAATGGCTTTTTTGACCTAAGTTTGAGGATTGCGCTCAAATCAAATGTCCTAGAACCAAATTTCTACATGTAACTACTAGATTGTGATAAAATACACTAATGGATGAAGTTTGGTTGACTTCTGCGCAGCGGTTTGGGAGTTAACATCAAAATTACATTTCTCGGCCATATCGCATAGATCTCACTGTGAAAAGGCTTAAATGGCTTTTTTGACCTAAGTTTGAGGATTGCGCTCAAATCAAATGTCCTAGAACCAAATTTCCACATGTAACTACTAGATTGTGATAAAATACACTAATGGGTGAAGTTTGGTTGACTTCTGCGCAGCGGTTTGGGAGTTAACATCAAAATTACATTTCTCGGCCATATCGCATAGATCTCACTGTGAAAAGGCTTAAATGACTTTTTTAATTAAGTTTGATGATTGCGCTCAAACAAAATTTCCTAGAACGAAATTTTCAAATGTAACTACTAGAATGTGATACAATACACTATTGGGTGAAGTTTGGTTGACTTCTGCGCAGCGGTTTGGGAGTTAACATCAAAATTACATTTCTCGGCCATATCGCATAGATCTCACTGTGAAAAGGCTTAAATGGCTTTTTTGACCTAAGTTTGAGGATTGCGCTCAAACCAAATGTCCTAGAACAAAATTTTCAAATGTAACTACTAGATTGTGATACAATACACTATTGGGTGAAGTTTGGTTGACTTCTGCGCAGCGGTTTGGGAGTTAACATCAAAATTACATTTCTCGGCCATGTCGCATAGATCTCACTGTGAAAAGGCTTAAATGACTTTTTTAATTAAGTTTGATGATTGCGTTCAAACAAAATGTCCTAGAACAAAATTTTCAAATGTAACTACTAGAATGTGATACAATACACTATTGGGTGAAGTTTGGTTGACTTTTGCGCAGCGGTTTGGGAGTTAACATCAAAATTACATTTCTCGGCCATATCGCATAGATCTCACTGTGAAAAGGCTTAAATGGCTTTTTTGACCTAAGTTTGAGGATTGCGCTCAAATCAAATGTCCTAGAACCAAATTTCCACATGTAACTACTAGATTGTGATAAAATACACTAATGGGTGAAGTTTGGTTAACTTCAGCGCAGCGGTTTGGGAGTTAACATCAAAATTACATTTCTCGGCCATATCGCATAGATCTCACTGTGAAAAGGCTTAAATGACTTTTTTAATTAAGTTTGATGATTGCGCTCAAACAAAATTTCCTAGAACAAAATTTTCAAATGTAACTACTAGATTGTGATACAATACACTATTGGGTGAAGTTTGGTTGACTTCTGCGCAGCGGTTTGGGAGTTAACATCAAAATTACATTTCTCGGCCATATCGCATAGATCTCACTGTGAAAAGGCTTAAATGGCTTTTTTGACCTAAGTTTGAGGATTGCGCTCAAATCAAATGTCCTATAACCAAATTTCCACATGTAACTACTAGATTGTGATACAATACACTAATGGGTGAAGTTTGGTTGACTTCTGCGCAGCGGTTTGGGAGTTAACATCAAAATTACATTTCTCGGCCATATCGCATAGATCTCACTGTGAAAAGGCTTAAGACTTTTTTAATTAAGTTTGATGATTGCGCTCAAACAAAATTTCCTAGAACAAAATTTTCAAATGTAACTACTAGATTGTGATACAATACACTATTGGGTGAAGTTTGGTTGACTTCTGCGCAGCGGTTTGGGAGTGAACATCAAAATTACATTTCTCAGCCATATCGCATAGATCTCACTGTGAAAAGGCTTAAATGGCTTTTTTGACCTAAGTTTGAGGATTGCGCTCAAATCAAATGTCCTAGAACCAAATTTCCACATGTAACTACTAGATTGTGATAAAATACACTAATGGGTGAAGTTTGGTTGACTTCTGCGCAGCGGTTTGGGAGTTAACATCAAAATTACATTTCTCGGCCATATCGCATAGATCTCACTGTGAAAAGGCTTAAATGACTTTTTTAATTAAGTTTGATGATTGCGCTCAAACAAAATTTCCTAGAACAAAATTTTCAAATGTAACTACTAGATTGTGATACAATACACTATTGGGTGAAGTTTGGTTGACTTCTGCGCAGCGGTTTGGGAGTTAACATCAATATTACATTTCTCGGCCATATCGCATAGATCTCACTGTGAAAAGGCTTAAATGGCTTTTTTGACCTAAGTTTGAGAATTGCGCTCAAATCAAATGTCCTATAACCAAATTTCCACATGTAACTACTAGATTGTGATACAATACACTAATGGGTGAAGTTTGGTTGACTTCTGCGCAGCGGTTTGGGAGTTAACATCAAAATTACATTTCTCGGCCATATCGCATAGATCTCACTGTGAAAAGGCTTAAATGACTTTTTTAATTAAGTTTGATGATTGCGTTCAAACAAAATGTCCTAGAACAAAATTTTTAAATGTAACTACTAGATTGTGATACAATACACTATTGGGTGAAGTTTGGTTGACTTCTGCGCAGCGGTTTGGGAGTTAACATCAAAATTACATTTCTCGGCCATATCGCATAGATCTCACTGTGAAAAGGCTTAAATGGCTTTTTTGACCTAAGTTTGAGGATTGCGCTCAAATCAAATGTCCTAGAACCAAATTTCCACATGTAACTACTAGATTGTGATAAAATACACTATTGGGTGAAGTTTGGTTGACTTCTGCGCAGCGGTTTGGGAGTTAACATCAAAATTACATTTCTCGGCCATATCGCATAGATCTCACTGTGAAAAGGCTTAAATGACTTTTTTAATTAAGTTTGATGATTGCGCTCAAACAAAATTTCCTAGAACAAAATTTTCAAATGTAACTACTAGATTGTGATACAATATACTATTGGGTGAAGTTTGGTTGACTTCTGCGCAGCGGTTTGGGAGTTAACATCAAAATTACATTTCTCGGCCATATCGCATAGATCTCACTGTGAAAAGGCTTAAATGACTTTTTTAATTAAGTTTGATGATTGCGTTCAAACAAAATGTCCTAGAACAAAATTTTCAAATGTAACTACTAGATTGTGATACAATACACTATTGGGTGAAGTTTGGTTGACTTCTGCGCAGCGGTTTGGGAGTTAACATCAAAATTACATTTCTCGGCCATATCGCATAGATCTCACTGTGAAAAGGCTTAAATGGCTTTTTTGACCTAAGTTTGAGGATTGCGCTCAAACAAAATGTCCTAGAACAAAATTTTCAAATGTAACTACTAGATTGTGATACAATACACTATTGGGTGAAGTTTGGTTGACTTCTGCGCAGCGGTTTGGGAGTTAACATCAAAATTACATTTCTAGGCCATATCGCATAGATCTCACTGTGAAAAGGCTTAAATGACTTTTTTAATTAAGTTTGATGATTGCGTTCAAACAAAATGTCCTAGAACAAAATTTTCAAATGTAACTACTAGATTGTGATACAATACACTATTGGGTGAAGTTTGGTTGACTTCTGCGCAGCGGTTTGGGAGTTAACATCAAAATTACATTTCTCGGCCATATCGCATAGATCTCACTGTGAAAAGGCTTAAATGGCTTTTTTGACCTAAGTTTGAGGATTGCGCTCAAACCAAATGTCCTAGAACGAAATTTTCAAATGTAACTACTAGAATGTGATACAATACACTATTGGGTGAAGTTTGGTTGACTTCTGCGCAGCGGTTTGGGAGTTAACATCAAAATTACATTTCTCGGCCATATCGCATAGATCTCACTGTGAAAAGGCTTAAATGACTTTTTTAATTAAGTTTGAGGATTGCGCTCAAATCAAATGTCCTAGAACCAAATTTCCACATGTAATTACTAGATTATGATACAATACACTAATGGGTGAAGTTTGGTTGACTTCTGCGCAGCGGTTTGGGAGTTAACATCAAAATTACATTTCTCGGCCATATCGCATAGATCTCACTGTGAAAAGGCTTAAATGGCTTTTTTGACCTAAGTTTGAGGATTGCGCTCAAATCAAATGTCCTAGAACCAAATTTCCACATGTAACTACTAGATTGTGATAAAATACACTAATGGGTGAAGTTTGGTTGACTTCTGCGCAGCGGTTTGGGAGTTAACATCAAAATTACATTTCTCGGCCATATCGCATAGATCTCACTGTGAAAAGGCTTAAATGACTTTTTTAATTAAGTTTGATGAATGCGCTCAAACAAAATTTCCTAGAACAAAATTTTCAAATGTAACTACTAGATTGTGATACAATACACTATTGGGTGAAGTTTGGTTGACTTCTGCGCAGCGGTTTGGGAGTTAACATCAATATTACATTTCTCGGCCATATCGCATAGATCTCACTGTGAAAAGGCTTAAATGGCTTTTTTGACCTAAGTTTGAGAATTGCGCTCAAATCAAATGTCCTATAACCAAATTTCCACATTTAACTACTAGATTGTGATACAATACACTAATGGGTGAAGTTTGGTTGACTTCTGCGCAGCGGTTTGGGAGTTAACATCAAAATTACATTTCTCGGCCATATCGCATAGATCTCACTGTGAAAAGGCTTAAATGACTTTTTTAATTAAGTTTGATGATTGCGTTCAAACAAAATGTCCTAGAACAAAATTTTTAAATGTAACTACTAGATTGTGATACAATACACTATTGGGTGAAGTTTGGTTGACTTCTGCGCAGCGGTTTGGGAGTTAACATCAAAATTACATTTCTCGGCCATATCGCATAGATCTCACTGTGAAAAGGCTTAAATGGCTTTTTTGACCTAAGTTTGAGGATTGCGCTCAAATCAAATGTCCTAGAACCAAATTTCTACATGTAACTACTAGATTGTGATAAAATACACTAATGGATGAAGTTTGGTTGACTTCTGCGCAGCGGTTTGGGAGTTAACATCAAAATTACATTTCTCGGCCATATCGCATAGATCTCACTGTGAAAAGGCTTAAATGACTTTTTTAATTAAGTTTGATGATTGCGCTCAAACAAAATTTCCTAGAACAAAATTTTAAAATGTAACTACTAGATTGTGATACAATACACTATTGAGTGAAGTTTGGTTGACTTCTGCGCAGCGGTTTGGGAGTTAACATCAAAATTACATTTCTCGGCCATATCGCATAGATCTCACTGTGAAAAGGCTTAAATGACTTTTTTAATTAAGTTTGATGATTGCGTTCAAACAAAATGTCCTAGAACAAAATTTTCAAATGTAACTACTAGATTGTGATACAATACACTATTGGGTGAAGTTTGGTTGACTTCTGCGCAGCGGTTTGGGAGTTAACATCAAAATTACATTTCTCGGCCATATCGCATAGATCTCACTGTGAAAAGGCTTAAATTGCTTTTTTGACCTAAGTTTGAGGATTGCGCTCAAACAAAATGTCCTAGAAAAAAATTTTCAAATGTAACTACTAGATTGTGATACAATACACTATTGGGTGAAGTTTGGTTGACTTCTGCGCAGCGGTTTGGGAGTTAACATCAAAATTACATTTCTCGGCCATATCGCATAGATCTCACTGTGAAAAGGCTTAAATGACTTTTTTAATTAAGTTTGATGATTGCGTTCAAACAAAATGTCCTAGAACAAAATTTTCAAATGTAACTACTAGATTGTGATACAATACACTAATGGGTGAAGTTTGGTTGACTTCTGCGCAGCGGTTTGGGAGTTAACATCAAAATTACATTTCTCGGCCATATCGCATAGATCTCACTGTGAAAAGGCTTAAATGACTTTTTTGACCTAAGTTTGAGGATTGCGCTCAAATCAAATGTCCTAGAACCAAATTTCCACATGTAATTACTAGATTATGATACAATACACTAATGGGTGAAGTTTGGTTGACTTCTGCGCAGCGGTTTGGGAGTTAACATCAAAATTACATTTCTCGGCCATATCGCATAGATCTCACTGTGAAAAGGCTTAAATGACTTTTTTAATTAAGTTTGATGATTGCGCTCAAACAAAATTTCCTAGAACAAAATTTTCAAATGTAACTACTAGATTGTGATACAATACACTATTGGGTGAAGTTTGGTTGACTTCTGCGCAGCGGTTTGGGAGTTAACATCAAAATTACATTTCTCGGCCATATCGCATAGATCTCACTGTGAAAAGGCTTAAATGGCTTTTTTGACCTAAGTTTGAGGATTGCGCTCAAATCAAATGTCCTATAACCAAATTTCCACATGTAACTACTAGATTGTGATACAATACACTAATGGGTGAAGTTTGGTTGACTTCTGCGCAGCGGTTTGGGAGTTAACATCAAAATTACATTTCTCGGCCATATCGCATAGATCTCACTGTGAAAAGGCTTAAATGACTTTTTTAATTAAGTTTGATGATTGCGTTCAAACAAAATGTCCTAGAACAAAATTTTTAAATGTAACTACTAGATTGTGATACAATACACTATTGGGTGAAGTTTGGTTGACTTCTGCGCAGCGGTTTGGGAGTTAACATCAAAATTACATTTCTCGGCCATATCGCATAGATCTCACTGTGAAAAGGCTTAAATGGCTTTTTTGACCTAAGTTTGAGGATTGCGCTCAAATCAAATGTCCTAGAACCAAATTTCCACATGTAACTACTAGATTGTGATAAAATACACTAATGGGTGAAGTTTGGTTGACTTCTGCGCAGCGGTTTGGGAGTTAACATCAAAATTACATTTCTCGGCCATATCGCATAGATCTCACTGTGAAAAGGCTTAAATGACTTTTTTAATTAAGTTTGATGATTGCGCTCAAACAAAATTTCCTAGAACGAAATTTTCAAATGTAACTACTAGAATGTGATACAATACACTATTGGGTGAAGTTTGGTTGACTTCTGCGCAGCGGTTTGGGAGTTAACATCAAAATTACATTTCTCGGCCATATCGCATAGATCTCACTGTGAAAAGGCTTAAATGGCTTTTTTGACCTAAGTTTGAGGATTGCGCTCAAACCAAATGTCCTAGAACAAAATTTTCAAATGTAACTACTAGATTGTGATACAATACACTATTGGGTGAAGTTTGGTTGACTTCTGCGCAGCGGTTTGGGAGTTAACATCAAAATTACATTTCTCGGCCATGTCGCATAGATCTCACTGTGAAAAGGCTTAAATGACTTTTTTAATTAAGTTTGATGATTGCGTTCAAACAAAATGTCCTAGAACAAAATTTTCAAATGTAACTACTAGAATGTGATACAATACACTATTGGGTGAAGTTTGGTTGACTTCTGCGCAGCGGTTTGGGAGTTAACATCAAAATTACATTTCTCGGCCATATCGCATAGATCTCACTGTGAAAAGGCTTAAATGGCTTTTTTGACCTAAGTTTGAGGATTGCGCTCAAATCAAATGTCCTAGAACCAAATTTCCACATGTAACTACTAGATTGTGATAAAATACACTAATGGGTGAAGTTTGGTTAACTTCTGCGCAGCGGTTTGGGAGTTAACATCAAAATTACATTTCTCGGCCATATCGCATAGATCTCACTGTGAAAAGGCTTAAATGACTTTTTTAATTAAGTTTGATGATTGCGCTCAAACAAAATTTCCTAGAACAAAATTTTCAAATGTAACTACTAGATTGTGATACAATACACTATTGGGTGAAGTTTGGTTGACTTCTGCGCAGCGGTTTGGGAGTTAACATCAAAATTACATTTCTCGGCCATATCGCATAGATCTCACTGTGAAAAGGCTTAAATGGCTTTTTTGACCTAAGTTTGAGGATTGCGCTCAAACCAAATGTCCTAGAACGAAATTTTCAAATGTAACTACTAGAATGTGATACAATACACTATTGGGTGAAGTTTGGTTGACTTCTGCGCAGCGGTTTGGGAGTTAACATCAAAATTACATTTCTCGGCCATATCGCATAGATCTCACTGTGAAAAGGCTTAAATGGCTTTTTTGACCTAAGTTTGAGGATTGCGCTCAAATCAAATGTCCTAGAACCAAATTTCCATTTGTAACTACTAGATTGTGATAAAATACACTAATGGGTGAAGTTTGGTTGACTTCTGCGCAGCGGTTTGGGAGTTAACATCAAAATTACATTTCTCGGCCATATCGCATAGATCTCACTGTGAAAAGGCTTAAATGACTTTTTTAATTAAGTTTGATGATTGCGCTCAAACAAAATTTCCTAGAACAAAATTTTCAAATGTAACTACTAGATTGTGATACAATACACTATTGGGTGAAGTTTGGTTGACTTCTGCGCAGCGGTTTGGGAGTGAACATCAAAATTACATTTCTCGGCCATATCGCATAGATCTCACTGTGAAAAGGCTTAAATGGCTTTTTTGACCTAAGTTTGAGGATTGCGCTCAAATCAAATGTCCTAGAACCAAATTTCCACATGTAACTACTAGATTGTGATAAAATACACTAATGGGTGAAGTTTGGTTGACTTCTGCGCAGCGGTTTGGGAGTTAACATCAAAATTACATTTCTCGGCCATATCGCATAGATCTCACTGTGAAAAGGCTTAAATGACTTTTTTAATTAAGTTTGATGATTGCGCTCAAACAAAATTTCCTAGAACAAAATTTTCAAATGTAACTACTAGATTGTGATACAATACACTATTGGGTGAAGTTTGGTTGACTTCTGCGCAGCGGTTTGGGAGTTAACATCAAAATTACATTTCTCGGCCATATCGCATAGATCTCACTGTGAAAAGGCTTAAATGGCTTTTTTGACCTAAGTTTGAGGATTGCGCTCAAATCAAATGTCCTATAACCAAATTTCCACATGTAACTACTAGATTGTGATACAATACACTAATGGGTGAAGTTTGGTTGACTTCTGCGCAGCGGTTTGGGAGTTAACATCAAAATTACATTTCTCGGCCATATCGCATAGATCTCACTGTGAAAAGGCTTAAATGGCTTTTTTGACCTAAGTTTGAGGATTGCGCTCAAATCAAATGTCCTATAACCAAATTTCCACATGTAACTACTAGATTGTGATAAAATACACTAATGGGTGAAGTTTGGTTGACTTCTGCGCAGCGGTTTGGGAGTTAACATCAAAATTACATTTCTCGGCCATATCGCATAGATCTCACTGTGAAAAGGCTTAAATGACTTTTTTTAATTAAGTTTGATGATTGCGCTCAAACAAAATTTCCTAGAACGAAATTTTCAAATGTAACTACTAGAATGTGATACAATACACTATTGGGTGAAGTTTGGTTGACTTCTGCGCAGCGGTTTGGGAGTTAACATCAAAATTACATTTCTCGGCCATATCGCATAGATCTCACTGTGAAAAGGCTTAAATGGCTTTTTTGACCTAAGTTTGAGGATTGCGCTCAAACCAAATGTCCTAGAACAAAATTTTCAAATGTAACTACTAGATTGTGATACAATACACTATTGGGTGAAGTTTGGTTGACTTCTGCGCAGCGGTTTGGGAGTTAACATCAAAATTACATTTCTCGGCCATGTCGCATAGATCTCACTGTGAAAAGGCTTAAATGACTTTTTTAATTAAGTTTGATGATTGCGTTCAAACAAAATGTCCTAGAACAAAATTTTCAAATGTAACTACTAGAATGTGATACAATACACTATTGGGTGAAGTTTGGTTGACTTTTGCGCAGCGGTTTGGGAGTTAACATCAAAATTACATTTCTCGGCCATATCGCATAGATCTCACTGTGAAAAGGCTTAAATGGCTTTTTTGACCTAAGTTTGAGGATTGCGCTCAAATCAAATGTCCTAGAACCAAATTTCTACATGTAACTACTAGATTGTGATAAAATACACTAATGGGTGAAGTTTGGTTAACTTCAGCGCAGCGGTTTGGGAGTTAACATCAAAATTACATTTCTCGGCCATATCGCATAGATCTCACTGTGAAAAGGCTTAAATGACTTTTTTAATTAAGTTTGATGATTGCGCTCAAACAAAATTTCCTAGAACAAAATTTTCAAATGTAACTACTAGATTGTGATACAATACACTATTGGGTGAAGTTTGGTTGACTTCTGCGCAGCGGTTTGGGAGTTAACATCAAAATTACATTTCTCGGCCATATCGCATAGATCTCACTGTGAAAAGGCTTAAATGGCTTTTTTGACCTAAGTTTGAGGATTGCGCTAAAATCAAATGTCCTAGAACCAAATTTCCACATGTAATTACTAGATTGTGATACAATACACTAATGGGTGAAGTTTGGTTGACTTCTGCGCAGCGGTTTGGGAGTTAACATCAAAATTACATTTCTCGGCCATATCGCATAGATCTCACTGTGAAAAGGCTTAAATGACTTTTTTAATTAAGTTTGATGATTGCGCTCAAACAAAATTTCCTAGAACAAAATTTTCAAATGTAACTACTAGATTGTGATACAATACACTATTGGGTGAAGTTTGGTTGACTTCTGCGCAGCGGTTTGGGAGTGAACATCAAAATTACATTTCTCAGCCATATCGCATAGATCTCACTGTGAAAAGGCTTAAATGGCTTTTTTGACCTAAGTTTGAGGATTGCGCTCAAATCAAATGTCCTAGAACCAAATTTCCACATGTAACTACTAGATTGTGATAAAATACACTAATGGGTGAAGTTTGGTTGACTTCTGCGCAGCGGTTTGGGAGTTAACATCAAAATTACATTTCTCGGCCATATCGCATAGATCTCACTGTGAAAAGGCTTAAATGACTTTTTTAATTAAGTTTGATGATTGCGCTCAAACAAAATTTCCTAGAACAAAATTTTCAAATGTAACTACTAGATTGTGATACAATACACTATTGGGTGAAGTTTGGTTGACTTCTGCGCAGCGGTTTGGGAGTTAACATCAATATTACATTTCTCGGCCATATCGCATAGATCTCACTGTGAAAAGGCTTAAATGGCTTTTTTGACCTAAGTTTGAGAATTGCGCTCAAATCAAATGTCCTATAACCAAATTTCCACATGTAACTACTAGATTGTGATACAATACACTAATGGGTGAAGTTTGGTTGACTTCTGCGCAGCGGTTTGGGAGTTAACATCAAAATTACATTTCTCGGCCATATCGCATAGATCTCACTGTGAAAAGGCTTAAATGACTTTTTTAATTAAGTTTGATGATTGCGTTCAAACAAAATGTCCTAGAACAAAATTTTTAAATGTAACTACTAGATTGTGATACAATACACTATTGGGTGAAGTTTGGTTGACTTCTGCGCAGCGGTTTGGGAGTTAACATCAAAATTACATTTCTCGGCCATATCGCATAGATCTCACTGTGAAAAGGCTTAAATGGCTTTTTTGACCTAAGTTTGAGGATTGCGCTCAAATCAAATGTCCTAGAACCAAATTTCCACATGTAACTACTAGATTGTGATAAAATACACTAATGGGTGAAGTTTGGTTGACTTCTGCGCAGCGGTTTGGGAGTTAACATCAAAATTACATTTCTCGGCCATATCGCATAGATCTCACTGTGAAAAGGCTTAAATGACTTTTTTTAATTAAGTTTGATGATTGCGCTCAAACAAAATTTCCTAGAACAAAATTTTCAAATGTAACTACTAGATTGTGATACAATACACTATTGGGTGAAGTTTGGTTGACTTCTGCGCAGCGGTTTGGGAGTTAACATCAAAATTACATTTCTCGGCCATATCGCATAGATCTCACTGTGAAAAGGCTTAAATGGCTTTTTTGACCTAAGTTTGAGGATTGCGCTCAAATCAAATGTCCTATAACCAAATTTCCACATGTAACTACTAGATTGTGATACAATACACTAATGGGTGAAGTTTGGTTGACTTCTGCGCAGCGGTTTGGGAGTTAACATCAAAATTACATTTCTCGGCCATATCGCATAGATCTCACTGTGAAAAGGCTTAAATGGCTTTTTTGACCTAAGTTTGAGGATTGCGCTCAAATCAAATGTCCTATAACCAAATTTCCACATGTAACTACTAGATTGTGATAAAATACACTAATGGGTGAAGTTTGGTTGACTTCTGCGCAGCGGTTTGGGAGTTAACATCAAAATTACATTTCTCGGCCATATCGCATAGATCTCACTGTGAAAAGGCTTAAATGACTTTTTTTAATTAAGTTTGATGATTGCGCTCAAACAAAATTTCCTAGAACGAAATTTTCAAATGTAACTACTAGAATGTGATACAATACACTATTGGGTGAAGTTTGGTTGACTTCTGCGCAGCGGTTTGGGAGTTAACATCAAAATTACATTTCTCGGCCATATCGCATAGATCTCACTGTGAAAAGGCTTAAATGGCTTTTTTGACCTAAGTTTGAGGATTGCGCTCAAACCAAATGTCCTAGAACAAAATTTTCAAATGTAACTACTAGATTGTGATACAATACACTATTGGGTGAAGTTTGGTTGACTTCTGCGCAGCGGTTTGGGAGTTAACATCAAAATTACATTTCTCGGCCATGTCGCATAGATCTCACTGTGAAAAGGCTTAAATGACTTTTTTAATTAAGTTTGATGATTGCGTTCAAACAAAATGTCCTAGAACAAAATTTTCAAATGTAACTACTAGAATGTGATACAATACACTATTGGGTGAAGTTTGGTTGACTTTTGCGCAGCGGTTTGGGAGTTAACATCAAAATTACATTTCTCGGCCATATCGCATAGATCTCACTGTGAAAAGGCTTAAATGGCTTTTTTGACCTAAGTTTGAGGATTGCGCTCAAATCAAATGTCCTAGAACCAAATTTCCACATGTAACTACTAGATTGTGATAAAATACACTAATGGTTGAAGTTTGGTTAACTTCAGCGCAGCGGTTTGGGAGTTAACATCAAAATTACATTTCTCGGCCATATCGCATAGATCTCACTGTGAAAAGGCTTAAATGACTTTTTTAATTAAGTTTGATGATTGCGCTCAAACAAAATTTCCTAGAACAAAATTTTCAAATGTAACTACTAGATTGTGATACAATACACTATTGGGTGAAGTTTGGTTGACTTCTGCGCAGCGGTTTGGGAGTTAACATCAAAATTACATTTCTCGGCCATATCGCATAGATCTCACTGTGAAAAGGCTTAAATGGCTTTTTTGACCTAAGTTTGAGGATTGCGCTAAAATCAAATGTCCTAGAACCAAATTTCCACATGTAACTACTAGATTGTGATACAATACACTAATGGTTGAAGTTTGGTTGACTTCTGCGCAGCGGTTTGGGAGTTAACATCAAAATTACATTTCTCGGCCATATCGCATAGATCTCACTGTGAAAAGGCTTAAATGACTTTTTTAATTAAGTTTGATGATTGCGCTCAAACAAAATTTCCTAGAACAAAATTTTCAAATGTAACTACTAGATTGTGATACAATACACTATTGGGTGAAGTTTGGTTGACTTCTGCGCAGCGGTTTGGGAGTGAACATCAAAATTACATTTCTCAGCCATATCGCATAGATCTCACTGTGAAAAGGCTTAAATGGCTTTTTTGACCTAAGTTTGAGGATTGCGCTCAAATCAAATGTCCTAGAACCAAATTTCCACATGTAACTACTAGATTGTGATAAAATACACTAATGGGTGAAGTTTGGTTGACTTCTGCGCAGCGGTTTGGGAGTTAACATCAAAATTACATTTCTCGGCCATATCGCATAGATCTCACTGTGAAAAGGCTTAAATGACTTTTTTAATTAAGTTTGATGATTGCGCTCAAACAAAATTTCCTAGAACAAAATTTTCAAATGTAACTACTAGATTGTGATACAATACACTATTGGGTGAAGTTTGGTTGACTTCTGCGCAGCGGTTTGGGAGTTAACATCAATATTACATTTCTCGGCCATATCGCATAGATCTCACTGTGAAAAGGCTTAAATGGCTTTTTTGACCTAAGTTTGAGAATTGCGCTCAAATCAAATGTCCTATAACCAAATTTCCACATGTAACTACTAGATTGTGATACAATACACTAATGGGTGAAGTTTGGTTGACTTCTGCGCAGCGGTTTGGGAGTTAACATCAAAATTACATTTCTCGGCCATATCGCATAGATCTCACTGTGAAAAGGCTTAAATGACTTTTTTAATTAAGTTTGATGATTGCGTTCAAACAAAATGTCCTAGAACAAAATTTTTAAATGTAACTACTAGATTGTGATACAATACACTATTGGGTGAAGTTTGGTTGACTTCTGCGCAGCGGTTTGGGAGTTAACATCAAAATTACATTTCTCGGCCATATCGCATAGATCTCACTGTGAAAAGGCTTAAATGGCTTTTTTGACCTAAGTTTGAGAATTGCGCTCAAATCAAATGTCCTATAACCAAATTTCCACATGTAACTACTAGATTGTGATACAATACACTAATGGGTGAAGTTTGGTTGACTTCTGCGCAGCGGTTTGGGAGTTAACATCAAAATTACATTTCTCGGCCATATCGCATAGATCTCACTGTGAAAAGGCTTAAATGACTTTTTTTAATTAAGTTTGATGATTGCGCTCAAACAAAATTTCCTAGAACGAAATTTTCAAATGTAACTACTAGAATGTGATACAATACACTATTGGGTGAAGTTTGGTTGACTTCTGCGCAGCGGTTTGGGAGTTAACATCAAAATTACATTTCTCGGCCATATCGCATAGATCTCACTGTGAAAAGGCTTAAATGGCTTTTTTGACCTAAGTTTGAGGATTGCGCTCAAACCAAATGTCCTAGAACAAAATTTTCAAATGTAACTACTAGATTGTGATACAATACACTATTGGGTGAAGTTTGGTTGACTTCTGCGCAGCGGTTTGGGAGTTAACATCAAAATTACATTTCTCGGCCATGTCGCATAGATCTCACTGTGAAAAGGCTTAAATGACTTTTTTAATTAAGTTTGATGATTGCGTTCAAACAAAATGTCCTAGAACAAAATTTTCAAATGTAACTACTAGAATGTGATACAATACACTATTGGGTGAAGTTTGGTTGACTTTTGCGCAGCGGTTTGGGAGTTAACATCAAAATTACATTTCTCGGCCATATCGCATAGATCTCACTGTGAAAAGGCTTAAATGGCTTTTTTGACCTAAGTTTGAGGATTGCGCTCAAATCAAATGTCCTAGAACCAAATTTCCACATGTAACTACTAGATTGTGATAAAATACACTAATGGTTG
This sequence comes from Corythoichthys intestinalis, assembly GCF_030265065.1. NCBI lineage: Eukaryota > Metazoa > Chordata > Actinopteri > Syngnathiformes > Syngnathidae > Corythoichthys > Corythoichthys intestinalis. The sequence goes on from NC_080402.1 coordinate 59,466,183, forward strand.
AAGTTTGGTTAACTTCAGCGCAGCGGTTTGGGAGTTAACATCAAAATTACATTTCTCGGCCATATCGCATAGATCTCACTGTGAAAAGGCTTAAATGACTTTTTTAATTAAGTTTGATGATTGCGCTCAAACAAAATTTCCTAGAACAAAATTTTCAAATGTAACTACTAGATTGTGATACAATACACTATTGGGTGAAGTTTGGTTGACTTCTGCGCAGCGGTTTGGGAGTTAACATCAAAATTACATTTCTCGGCCATATCGCATAGATCTCACTGTGAAAAGGCTTAAATGGCTTTTTTGACCTAAGTTTGAGGATTGCGCTAAAATCAAATGTCCTAGAACCAAATTTCCACATGTAACTACTAGATTGTGATACAATACACTAATGGGTGAAGTTTGGTTGACTTCTGCGCAGCGGTTTGGGAGTTAACATCAAAATTACATTTCTCGGCCATATCGCATAGATCTCACTGTGAAAAGGCTTAAATGACTTTTTTAATTAAGTTTGATGATTGCGCTCAAACAAAATTTCCTAGAACAAAATTTTCAAATGTAACTACTAGATTGTGATACAATACACTATTGGGTGAAGTTTGGTTGACTTCTGCGCAGCGGTTTGGGAGTGAACATCAAAATTACATTTCTCAGCCATATCGCATAGATCTCACTGTGAAAAGGCTTAAATGGCTTTTTTGACCTAAGTTTGAGGATTGCGCTCAAATCAAATGTCCTAGAACCAAATTTCCACATGTAACTACTAGATTGTGATAAAATACACTAATGGGTGAAGTTTGGTTGACTTCTGCGCAGCGGTTTGGGAGTTAACATCAAAATTACATTTCTCGGCCATATCGCATAGATCTCACTGTGAAAAGGCTTAAATGACTTTTTTAATTAAGTTTGATGATTGCGCTCAAACAAAATTTCCTAGAACAAAATTTTCAAATGTAACTACTAGATTGTGATACAATACACTATTGGGTGAAGTTTGGTTGACTTCTGCGCAGCGGTTTGGGAGTTAACATCAATATTACATTTCTCGGCCATATCGCATAGATCTCACTGTGAAAAGGCTTAAATGGCTTTTTTGACCTAAGTTTGAGAATTGCGCTCAAATCAAATGTCCTATAACCAAATTTCCACATGTAACTACTAGATTGTGATACAATACACTAATGGGTGAAGTTTGGTTGACTTCTGCGCAGCGGTTTGGGAGTTAACATCAAAATTACATTTCTCGGCCATATCGCATAGATCTCACTGTGAAAAGGCTTAAATGACTTTTTTAATTAAGTTTGATGATTGCGTTCAAACAAAATGTCCTAGAACAAAATTTTTAAATGTAACTACTAGATTGTGATACAATACACTATTGGGTGAAGTTTGGTTGACTTCTGCGCAGCGGTTTGGGAGTTAACATCAAAATTACATTTCTCGGCCATATCGCATAGATCTCACTGTGAAAAGGCTTAAATGGCTTTTTTGACCTAAGTTTGAGGATTGCGCTCAAATCAAATGTCCTAGAACCAAATTTCCACATGTAACTACTAGATTGTGATAAAATACACTAATGGGTGAAGTTTGGTTGACTTCTGCGCAGCGGTTTGGGAGTTAACATCAAAATTACATTTCTCGGCCATATCGCATAGATCTCACTGTGAAAAGGCTTAAATGACTTTTTTAATTAAGTTTGATGATTGCGCTCAAACAAAATTTCCTAGAACAAAATTTTCAAATGTAACTACTAGATTGTGATACAATATACTATTGGGTGAAGTTTGGTTGACTTCTGCGCAGCGGTTTGGGAGTTAACATCAAAATTACATTTCTCGGCCATATCGCATAGATCTCACTGTGAAAAGGCTTAAATGACTTTTTTAATTAAGTTTGATGATTGCGTTCAAACAAAATGTCCTAGAACAAAATTTTCAAATGTAACTACTAGATTGTGATACAATACACTATTGGGTGAAGTTTGGTTGACTTCTGCGCAGCGGTTTGGGAGTTAACATCAAAATTACATTTCTCGGCCATATCGCATAGATCTCACTGTGAAAAGGCTTAAATGACTTTTTTAATTAAGTTTGATGATTGCGTTCAAACAAAATGTCCTAGAACAAAATTTTCAAATGTAACTACTAGATTGTGATACAATACACTATTGGGTGAAGTTTGGTTGACTTCTGCGCAGCGGTTTGGGAGTTAACATCAAAATTACATTTCTCGGCCATATCGCATAGATCTCACTGTGAAAAGGCTTAAATGGCTTTTTTGACCTAAGTTTGAGGATTGCGCTCAAACCAAATGTCCTAGAACGAAATTTTCAAATGTAACTACTAGAATGTGATACAATACACTATTGGGTGAAGTTTGGTTGACTTCTGCGCAGCGGTTTGGGAGTTAACATCAAAATTACATTTCTCGGCCATATCGCATAGATCTCACTGTGAAAAGGCTTAAATGACTTTTTTGACCTAAGTTTGAGGATTGCGCTCAAATCAAATGTCCTAGAACCAAATTTCCACATGTAATTACTAGATTATGATACAATACACTAATGGGTGAAGTTTGGTTGACTTCTGCGCAGCGGTTTGGGAGTTAACATCAAAATTACATTTCTCGGCCATATCGCATAGATCTCACTGTGAAAAGGCTTAAATGACTTTTTTAATTAAGTTTGATGATTGCGCTCAAACAAAATTTCCTAGAACAAAATTTTCAAATGTAACTACTAGATTGTGATACAATACACTATTGGGTGAAGTTTGGTTGACTTCTGCGCAGCGGTTTGGGAGTTAACATCAAAATTACATTTCTCGGCCATATCGCATAGATCTCACTGTGAAAAGGCTTAAATGGCTTTTTTGACCTAAGTTTGAGGATTGCGCTCAAATCAAATGTCCTATAACCAAATTTCCACATGTAACTACTAGATTGTGATACAATACACTAATGGGTGAAGTTTGGTTGACTTCTGCGCAGCGGTTTGGGAGTTAACATCAAAATTACATTTCTCGGCCATATCGCATAGATCTCACTGTGAAAAGGCTTAAATGACTTTTTTAATTAAGTTTGATGATTGCGTTCAAACAAAATGTCCTAGAACAAAATTTTTAAATGTAACTACTAGATTGTGATACAATACACTATTGGGTGAAGTTTGGTTGACTTCTGCGCAGCGGTTTGGGAGTTAACATCAAAATTACATTTCTCGGCCATATCGCATAGATCTCACTGTGAAAAGGCTTAAATGGCTTTTTTGACCTAAGTTTGAGGATTGCGCTCAAATCAAATGTCCTAGAACCAAATTTCCACATGTAACTACTAGATTGTGATAAAATACACTAATGGGTGAAGTTTGGTTGACTTCTGCGCAGCGGTTTGGGAGTTAACATCAAAATTACATTTCTCGGCCATATCGCATAGATCTCACTGTGAAAAGGCTTAAATGACTTTTTTAATTAAGTTTGATGATTGCGCTCAAACAAAATTTCCTAGAACGAAATTTTCAAATGTAACTACTAGAATGTGATACAATACACTATTGGGTGAAGTTTGGTTGACTTCTGCGCAGCGGTTTGGGAGTTAACATCAAAATTACATTTCTCGGCCATATCGCATAGATCTCACTGTGAAAAGGCTTAAATGGCTTTTTTGACCTAAGTTTGAGGATTGCGCTCAAACCAAATGTCCTAGAACAAAATTTTCAAATGTAACTACTAGATTGTGATACAATACACTATTGGGTGAAGTTTGGTTGACTTCTGCGCAGCGGTTTGGGAGTTAACATCAAAATTACATTTCTCGGCCATGTCGCATAGATCTCACTGTGAAAAGGCTTAAATGACTTTTTTAATTAAGTTTGATGATTGCGTTCAAACAAAATGTCCTAGAACAAAATTTTCAAATGTAACTACTAGAATGTGATACAATACACTATTGGGTGAAGTTTGGTTGACTTCTGCGCAGCGGTTTGGGAGTTAACATCAAAATTACATTTCTCGGCCATATCGCATAGATCTCACTGTGAAAAGGCTTAAATGGCTTTTTTGACCTAAGTTTGAGGATTGCGCTCAAATCAAATGTCCTAGAACCAAATTTCCACATGTAACTACTAGATTGTGATAAAATACACTAATGGGTGAAGTTTGGTTAACTTCTGCGCAGCGGTTTGGGAGTTAACATCAAAATTACATTTCTCGGCCATATCGCATAGATCTCACTGTGAAAAGGCTTAAATGACTTTTTTAATTAAGTTTGATGATTGCGCTCAAACAAAATTTCCTAGAACAAAATTTTCAAATGTAACTACTAGATTGTGATACAATACACTATTGGGTGAAGTTTGGTTGACTTCTGCGCAGCGGTTTGGGAGTTAACATCAAAATTACATTTCTCGGCCATATCGCATAGATCTCACTGTGAAAAGGCTTAAATGGCTTTTTTGACCTAAGTTTGAGGATTGCGCTCAAACCAAATGTCCTAGAACGAAATTTTCAAATGTAACTACTAGAATGTGATACAATACACTATTGGGTGAAGTTTGGTTGACTTCTGCGCAGCGGTTTGGGAGTTAACATCAAAATTACATTTCTCGGCCATATCGCATAGATCTCACTGTGAAAAGGCTTAAATGGCTTTTTTGACCTAAGTTTGAGGATTGCGCTCAAATCAAATGTCCTAGAACCAAATTTCCATTTGTAACTACTAGATTGTGATAAAATACACTAATGGGTGAAGTTTGGTTGACTTCTGCGCAGCGGTTTGGGAGTTAACATCAAAATTACATTTCTCGGCCATATCGCATAGATCTCACTGTGAAAAGGCTTAAATGACTTTTTTAATTAAGTTTGATGATTGCGCTCAAACAAAATTTCCTAGAACAAAATTTTCAAATGTAACTACTAGATTGTGATACAATACACTATTGGGTGAAGTTTGGTTGACTTCTGCGCAGCGGTTTGGGAGTGAACATCAAAATTACATTTCTCGGCCATATCGCATAGATCTCACTGTGAAAAGGCTTAAATGGCTTTTTTGACCTAAGTTTGAGGATTGCGCTCAAATCAAATGTCCTAGAACCAAATTTCCACATGTAACTACTAGATTGTGATAAAATACACTAATGGGTGAAGTTTGGTTGACTTCTGCGCAGCGGTTTGGGAGTTAACATCAAAATTACATTTCTCGGCCATATCGCATAGATCTCACTGTGAAAAGGCTTAAATGGCTTTTTTGACCTAAGTTTGAGGATTGCGCTCAAATCAAATGTCCTAGAACCAAATTTCCACATGTAACTACTAGATTGTGATAAAATACACTAATGGGTGAAGTTTGGTTAACTTCAGCGCAGCGGTTTGGGAGTTAACATCAAAATTACATTTCTCGGCCATATCGCATAGATCTCACTGTGAAAAGGCTTAAATGACTTTTTTAATTAAGTTTGATGATTGCGTTCAAACAAAATGTCCTAGAACAAAATTTTCAAATGTAACTACTAGATTGTGATACAATACACTATTGGGTGAAGTTTGGTTGACTTCTGCGCAGCGGTTTGGGAGTTAACATCAAAATTACATTTCTCGGCCATATCGCATAGATCTCACTGTGAAAAGGCTTAAATGGCTTTTTTGACCTAAGTTTGAGGATTGCGCTCAAACCAAATGTCCTAGAACGAAATTTTCAAATGTAACTACTAGATTGTGATACAATACACTATTGGGTGAAGTTTGGTTGACTTCTGCGCAGCGGTTTGGGAGTTAACATCAAAATTACATTTCTCGGCCATATCGCATAGATCTCACTGTGAAAAGGCTTAAATGGCTTTTTTGACCTAAGTTTGAGGATTGCGCTCAAATCAAATGTCCTAGAACAAAATTTCCATTTGTAACTACTAGATTGTGATAAAATACACTAATGGGTGAAGTTTGGTTGACTTCTGCGCAGCGGTTTGGGAGTTAACATCAAAATTACATTTCTCGGCCATATCGCATAGATCTCACTGTGAAAAGGCTTAAATGGCTTTTTTAATTAAGTTTGATGATTGCGCTCAAACAAAATTTCCTAGAACCAAATTTTCAAATGTAACTACTAGATTGTGATACAATACACTATTGGGTGAAGTTTGGTTGACTTCTGCGCAGCGGTTTGGGAGTGAACATCAAAATTACATTTCTCGGCCATATCGCATAGATCTCACTGTGAAAAGGCTTAAATGGCTTTTTTGACCTAAGTTTGAGGATTGCGCTCAAATCAAATGTCCTAGAACCAAATTTCCACATGTAACTACTAGATTGTGATAAAATACACTAATGGGTGAAGTTTGGTTGACTTCTGCGCAGCGGTTTGGGAGTTAACATCAAAATTACATTTCTCGGCCATATCGCATAGATCTCACTGTGAAAAGGCTTAAATGGCTTTTTTGACCTAAGTTTGAGGATTGCGCTCAAACAAAATTTCCTAGAACAAAATTTTCAAATGTAACTACTAGATTGTGATACAATACACTATTGGGTGAAGTTTGGTTGACTTCTGCGCAGCGGTTTGGGAGTTAACATCAAAATTACATTTCTCGGCCATATCGCATAGATCTCACTGTGAAAAGGCTTAAATGGCTTTTTTGACCTAAGTTTGAGGATTGCGCTCAAATCAAATGTCCTATAACCAAATTTCCACATGTAACTACTAGATTGTGATACAATACACTAATGGGTGAAGTTTGGTTGACTTCTGCGCAGCGGTTTGGGAGTTAACATCAAAATTACATTTCTCGGCCATATCGCATAGATCTCACTGTGAAAAGGCTTAAATGACTTTTTTAATTAAGTTTGATGATTGCGTTCAAACAAAATGTCCTAGAACAAAATTTTTAAATGTAACTACTAGATTGTGATACAATACACTATTGGGTGAAGTTTGGTTGACTTCTGCGCAGCGGTTTGGGAGTTAACATCAAAATTACATTTCTCGGCCATATCGCATAGATCTCACTGTGAAAAGGCTTAAATGGCTTTTTTGACCTAAGTTTGAGGATTGCGCTCAAATCAAATGTCCTAGAACCAAATTTCCACATGTAACTACTAGATTGTGATAAAATACACTAATGGGTGAAGTTTGGTTGACTTCTGCGCAGCGGTTTGGGAGTTAACATCAAAATTACATTTCTCGGCCATATCGCATAGATCTCACTGTGAAAAGGCTTAAATGACTTTTTTAATTAAGTTTGATGATTGCGCTCAAACAAAATTTCCTAGAACAAAATTTTCAAATGTAACTACTAGAATGTGATACAATACACTATTGGGTGAAGTTTGGTTGACTTCTGCGCAGCGGTTTGGGAGTTAACATCAAAATTACATTTCTCGGCCATATCGCATAGATCTCACTGTGAAAAGGCTTAAATGGCTTTTTTGACCTAAGTTTGAGGATTGCGCTCAAACCAAATGTCCTAGAACAAAATTTTCAAATGTAACTACTAGATTGTGATACAATACACTATTGGGTGAAGTTTGGTTGACTTCTGCGCAGCGGTTTGGGAGTTAACATCAAAATTACATTTCTCGGCCATGTCGCATAGATCTCACTGTGAAAAGGCTTAAATGACTTTTTTAATTAAGTTTGATGATTGCGTTCAAACAAAATGTCCTAGAACAAAATTTTCAAATGTAACTACTAGAATGTGATACAATACACTATTGGGTGAAGTTTGGTTGACTTCTGCGCAGCGGTTTGGGAGTTAACATCAAAATTACATTTCTCGGCCATATCGCATAGATCTCACTGTGAAAAGGCTTAAATGGCTTTTTTGACCTAAGTTTGAGGATTGCGCTCAAACCAAATGTCCTAGAACGAAATTTTCAAATGTAACTACTAGAATGTGATACAATACACTATTGGGTGAAGTTTGGTTGACTTCTGCGCAGCGGTTTGGGAGTTAACATCAAAATTACATTTCTCGGCCATATCGCATAGATCTCACTGTGAAAAGGCTTAAATGGCTTTTTTGACCTAAGTTTGAGGATTGCGCTCAAATCAAATGTCCTAGAACCAAATTTCCATTTGTAACTACTAGATTGTGATAAAATACACTAATGGGTGAAGTTTGGTTGACTTCTGCGCAGCGGTTTGGGAGTTAACATCAAAATTACATTTCTCGGCCATATCGCATAGATCTCACTGTGAAAAGGCTTAAATGACTTTTTTAATTAAGTTTGATGATTGCGCTCAAACAAAATTTCCTAGAACAAAATTTTCAAATGTAACTACTAGATTGTGATACAATACACTATTGGGTGAAGTTTGGTTGACTTCTGCGCAGCGGTTTGGGAGTGAACATCAAAATTACATTTCTCGGCCATATCGCATAGATCTCACTGTGAAAAGGCTTAAATGACTTTTTTAATTAAGTTTGATGATTGCGTTCAAACAAAATGTCCTAGAACAAAATTTTTAAATGTAACTACTAGATTGTGATACAATACACTATTGGGTGAAGTTTGGTTGACTTCTGCGCAGCGGTTTGGGAGTTAACATCAAAATTACATTTCTCGGCCATATCGCATAGATCTCACTGTGAAAAGGCTTAAATGGCTTTTTTGACCTAAGTTTGAGGATTGCGCTCAAATCAAATGTCCTAGAACCAAATTTCCACATGTAACTACTAGATTGTGATAAAATACACTAATGGGTGAAGTTTGGTTGACTTCTGCGCAGCGGTTTGGGAGTTAACATCAAAATTACATTTCTCGGCCATATCGCATAGATCTCACTGTGAAAAGGCTTAAATGACTTTTTTAATTAAGTTTGATGATTGCGCTCAAACAAAATTTCCTAGAACGAAATTTTCAAATGTAACTACTAGAATGTGATACAATACACTATTGGGTGAAGTTTGGTTGACTTCTGCGCAGCGGTTTGGGAGTTAACATCAAAATTACATTTCTCGGCCATATCGCATAGATCTCACTGTGAAAAGGCTTAAATGGCTTTTTTGACCTAAGTTTGAGGATTGCGCTCAAACCAAATGTCCTAGAACAAAATTTTCAAATGTAACTACTAGATTGTGATACAATACACTATTGGGTGAAGTTTGGTTGACTTCTGCGCAGCGGTTTGGGAGTTAACATCAAAATTACATTTCTCGACCATGTCGCATAGATCTCACTGTGAAAAGGCTTAAATGACTTTTTTAATTAAGTTTGATGATTGCGTTCAAACAAAATGTCCTAGAACAAAATTTTCAAATGTAACTACTAGAATGTGATACAATACACTATTGGGTGAAGTTTGGTTGACTTTTGCGCAGCGGTTTGGGAGTTAACATCAAAATTACATTTCTCGGCCATATCGCATAGATCTCACTGTGAAAAGGCTTAAATGGCTTTTTTGACCTAAGTTTGAGGATTGCGCTCAAATCAAATGTCCTAGAACCAAATTTCCACATGTAACTACTAGATTGTGATAAAATACACTAATGGGTGAAGTTTGGTTAACTTCAGCGCAGCGGTTTGGGAGTTAACATCAAAATTACATTTCTCGGCCATATCGCATAGATCTCACTGTGAAAAGGCTTAAATGACTTTTTTAATTAAGTTTGATGATTGCGCTCAAACAAAATTTCCTAGAACAAAATTTTCAAATGTAACTACTAGATTGTGATACAATACACTATTGGGTGAAGTTTGGTTGACTTCTGCGCAGCGGTTTGGGAGTTAACATCAAAATTACATTTCTCGGCCATATCGCATAGATCTCACTGTGAAAAGGCTTAAATGGCTTTTTTGACCTAAGTTTGAGGATTGCGCTCAAATCAAATGTCCTATAACCAAATTTCCACATGTAACTACTAGATTGTGATACAATACACTAATGGGTGAAGTTTGGTTGACTTCTGCGCAGCGGTTTGGGAGTTAACATCAAAATTACATTTCTCGGCCATATCGCATAGATCTCACTGTGAAAAGGCTTAAATGGCTTTTTTGACCTAAGTTTGAGGATTGCGCTCAAATCAAATGTCCTATAACCAAATTTCCACATGTAACTACTAGATTGTGATACAATACACTAATGGGTGAAGTTTGGTTGACTTCTGCGCAGCGGTTTGGGAGTTAACATCAAAATTACATTTCTCGGCCATATCGCATAGATCTCACTGTGAAAAGGCTTAAATGACTTTTTTAATTAAGTTTGATGATTGCGCTCAAACAAAATTTCCTAGAACAAAATTTTCAAATGTAACTACTAGATTGTGATACAATACACTATTGGGTGAAGTTTGGTTGACTTCTGCGCAGCGGTTTGGGAGTTAACATCAATATTACATTTCTCGGCCATATCGCATAGATCTCACTGTGAAAAGGCTTAAATGGCTTTTTTGACCTAAGTTTGAGAATTGCGCTCAAATCAAATGTCCTATAACCAAATTTCCACATGTAACTACTAGATTGTGATACAATACACTAATGGGTGAAGTTTGGTTGACTTCTGCGCAGCGGTTTGGGAGTTAACATCAAAATTACATTTCTCGGCCATATCGCATAGATCTCACTGTGAAAAGGCTTAAATGGCTTTTTTGACCTAAGTTTGAGGATTGCGCTCAAATCAAATGTCCTAGAACCAAATTTCCACATGTAACTACTAGATTGTGATAAAATACACTAATGGGTGAAGTTTGGTTGACTTCTGCGCAGCGGTTTGGGAGTTAACATCAAAATTACATTTCTCGGCCATATCGCATAGATCTCACTGTGAAAAGGCTTAAATGACTTTTTTAATTAAGTTTGATGATTGCGCTCAAACAAAATTTCCTAGAACAAAATTTTCAAATGTAACTACTAGATTGTGATACAATATACTATTGGGTGAAGTTTGGTTGACTTCTGCGCAGCGGTTTGGGAGTTAACATCAAAATTACATTTCTCGGCCATATCGCATAGATCTCACTGTGAAAAGGCTTAAATGACTTTTTTAATTAAGTTTGATGATTGCGTTCAAACAAAATGTCCTAGAACAAAATTTTCAAATGTAACTACTAGATTGTGATACAATACACTATTGGGTGAAGTTTGGTTGACTTCTGCGCAGCGGTTTGGGAGTTAACATCAAAATTACATTTCTCGGCCATATCGCATAGATCTCACTGTGAAAAGGCTTAAATGGCTTTTTTGACCTAAGTTTGAGGATTGCGCTCAAACAAAATGTCCTAGAACGAAATTTTCAAATGTAACTACTAGATTGTGATACAATACACTATTGGGTGAAGTTTGGTTGACTTCTGCGCAGCGGTTTGGGAGTTAACATCAAAATTACATTTCTCGGCCATATCGCATAGATCTCACTGTGAAAAGGCTTAAATGACTTTTTTAATTAAGTTTGATGATTGCGTTCAAACAAAATGTCCTAGAACAAAATTTTCAAATGTAACTACTAGATTGTGATACAATACACTATTGGGTGAAGTTTGGTTGACTTCTGCGCAGCGGTTTGGGAGTTAACATCAAAATTACATTTCTCGGCCATATCGCATAGATCTCACTGTGAAAAGGCTTAAATGGCTTTTTTGACCTAAGTTTGAGGATTGCGCTCAAACCAAATGTCCTAGAACGAAATTTTCAAATGTAACTACTAGAATGTGATACAATACACTATTGGGTGAAGTTTGGTTGACTTCTGCGCAGCGGTTTGGGAGTTAACATCAAAATTACATTTCTCGGCCATATCGCATAGATCTCACTGTGAAAAGGCTTAAATGACTTTTTTGACCTAAGTTTGAGGATTGCGCTCAAATCAAATGTCCTAGAACCAAATTTCCACATGTAATTACTAGATTATGATACAATACACTAATGGGTGAAGTTTGGTTGACTTCTGCGCAGCGGTTTGGGAGTTAACATCAAAATTACATTTCTCGGCCATATCGCATAGATCTCACTGTGAAAAGGCTTAAATGACTTTTTTAATTAAGTTTGATGATTGCGCTCAAACAAAATTTCCTAGAACAAAATTTTCAAATGTAACTACTAGATTGTGATACAATACACTATTGGGTGAAGTTTGGTTGACTTCTGCGCAGCGGTTTGGGAGTTAACATCAAAATTACATTTCTCGGCCATATCGCATAGATCTCACTGTGAAAAGGCTTAAATGGCTTTTTTGACCTAAGTTTGAGGATTGCGCTCAAATCAAATGTCCTATAACCAAATTTCCACATGTAACTACTAGATTGTGATACAATACACTAATGGGTGAAGTTTGGTTGACTTCTGCGCAGCGGTTTGGGAGTTAACATCAAAATTACATTTCTCGGCCATATCGCATAGATCTCACTGTGAAAAGGCTTAAATGACTTTTTTAATTAAGTTTGATGATTGCGTTCAAACAAAATGTCCTAGAACAAAATTTTTAAATGTAACTACTAGATTGTGATACAATACACTATTGGGTGAAGTTTGGTTGACTTCTGCGCAGCGGTTTGGGAGTTAACATCAAAATTACATTTCTCGGCCATATCGCATAGATCTCACTGTGAAAAGGCTTAAATGGCTTTTTTGACCTAAGTTTGAGGATTGCGCTCAAATCAAATGTCCTAGAACCAAATTTCCACATGTAACTACTAGATTGTGATAAAATACACTAATGGGTGAAGTTTGGTTGACTTCTGCGCAGCGGTTTGGGAGTTAACATCAAAATTACATTTCTCGGCCATATCGCATAGATCTCACTGTGAAAAGGCTTAAATGACTTTTTTAATTAAGTTTGATGATTGCGCTCAAACAAAATTTCCTAGAACGAAATTTTCAAATGTAACTACTAGAATGTGATACAATACACTATTGGGTGAAGTTTGGTTGACTTCTGCGCAGCGGTTTGGGAGTTAACATCAAAATTACATTTCTCGGCCATATCGCATAGATCTCACTGTGAAAAGGCTTAAATGGCTTTTTTGACCTAAGTTTGAGGATTGCGCTCAAACCAAATGTCCTAGAACAAAATTTTCAAATGTAACTACTAGATTGTGATACAATACACTATTGGGTGAAGTTTGGTTGACTTCTGCGCAGCGGTTTGGGAGTTAACATCAAAATTACATTTCTCGGCCATGTCGCATAGATCTCACTGTGAAAAGGCTTAAATGACTTTTTTAATTAAGTTTGATGATTGCGTTCAAACAAAATGTCCTAGAACAAAATTTTCAAATGTAACTACTAGAATGTGATACAATACACTATTGGGTGAAGTTTGGTTGACTTCTGCGCAGCGGTTCGGGAGTTAACATCAAAATTACATTTCTCGGCCATATCGCATAGATCTCACTGTGAAAAGGCTTAAATGGCTTTTTTGACCTAAGTTTGAGGATTGCGCTCAAATCAAATGTCCTAGAACCAAATTTCCACATGTAACTACTAGATTGTGATAAAATACACTAATGGGTGAAGTTTGGTTAACTTCTGCGCAGCGGTTTGGGAGTTAACATCAAAATTACATTTCTCGGCCATATCGCATAGATCTCACTGTGAAAAGGCTTAAATGACTTTTTTAATTAAGTTTGATGATTGCGCTCAAACAAAATTTCCTAGAACAAAATTTTCAAATGTAACTACTAGATTGTGATACAATACACTATTGGGTGAAGTTTGGTTGACTTCTGCGCAGCGGTTTGGGAGTTAACATCAAAATTACATTTCTCGGCCATATCGCATAGATCTCACTGTGAAAAGGCTTAAATGGCTTTTTTGACCTAAGTTTGAGGATTGCGCTCAAACCAAATGTCCTAGAACGAAATTTTCAAATGTAACTACTAGAATGTGATACAATACACTATTGGGTGAAGTTTGGTTGACTTCTGCGCAGCGGTTTGGGAGTTAACATCAAAATTACATTTCTCGGCCATATCGCATAGATCTCACTGTGAAAAGGCTTAAATGGCTTTTTTGACCTAAGTTTGAGGATTGCGCTCAAATCAAATGTCCTAGAACCAAATTTCCATTTGTAACTACTAGATTGTGATAAAATACACTAATGGGTGAAGTTTGGTTGACTTCTGCGCAGCGGTTTGGGAGTTAACATCAAAATTACATTTCTCGGCCATATCGCATAGATCTCACTGTGAAAAGGCTTAAATGACTTTTTTAATTAAGTTTGATGATTGCGCTCAAACAAAATTTCCTAGAACAAAATTTTCAAATGTAACTACTAGATTGTGATACAATACACTATTGGGTGAAGTTTGGTTGACTTCTGCGCAGCGGTTTGGGAGTGAACATCAAAATTACATTTCTCGGCCATATCGCATAGATCTCACTGTGAAAAGGCTTAAATGGCTTTTTTGACCTAAGTTTGAGGATTGCGCTCAAATCAAATGTCCTAGAACCAAATTTCCACATGTAACTACTAGATTGTGATAAAATACACTAATGGGTGAAGTTTGGTTGACTTCTGCGCAGCGGTTTGGGAGTTAACATCAAAATTACATTTCTCGGCCATATCGCATAGATCTCACTGTGAAAAGGCTTAAATGACTTTTTTAATTAAGTTTGATGATTGCGCTCAAACAAAATTTCCTAGAACAAAATTTTCAAATGTAACTACTAGATTGTGATACAATACACTATTGGGTGAAGTTTGGTTGACTTCTGCGCAGCGGTTTGGGAGTTAACATCAAAATTACATTTCTCGGCCATATCGCAAAGATCTCACTGTGAAAAGGCTTAAATGGCTTTTTTGACCTAAGTTTGAGGATTGCGCTCAAATCAAATGTCCTATAACCAAATTTCCACATGTACCTACTAGATTGTGATACAATACACTAATGGGTGAAGTTTGGTTGACTTCTGCGCAGCGGTTTGGGAGTTAACATCAAAATTACATTTCTCGGCCATATCGCATAGATCTCACTGTGAAAAGGCTTAAATGACTTTTTTAATTAAGTTTGATGATTGCGTTCAAACAAAATGTCCTAGAACAAAATTTTTAAATGTAACTACTAGATTGTGATACAATACACTATTGGGTGAAGTTTGGTTGACTTCTGCGCAGCGGTTTGGGAGTTAACATCAAAATTACATTTCTCGGCCATATCGCATAGATCTCACTGTGAAAAGGCTTAAATGGCTTTTTTGACCTAAGTTTGAGGATTGCGCTCAAATCAAATGTCCTAGAACCAAATTTCCACATGTAACTACTAGATTGTGATAAAATACACTAATGGGTGAAGTTTGGTTGACTTCTGCGCAGCGGTTTGGGAGTTAACATCAAAATTACATTTCTCGGCCATATCGCATAGATCTCACTGTGAAAAGGCTTAAATGACTTTTTTAATTAAGTTTGATGATTGCGCTCAAACAAAATTTCCTAGAACAAAATTTTCAAATGTAACTACTAGAATGTGATACAATACACTATTGGGTGAAGTTTGGTTGACTTCTGCGCAGCGGTTTGGGAGTTAACATCAAAATTACATTTCTCGGCCATATCGCATAGATCTCACTGTGAAAAGGCTTAAATGGCTTTTTTGACCTAAGTTTGAGGATTGCGCTCAAACCAAATGTCCTAGAACAAAATTTTCAAATGTAACTACTAGATTGTGATACAATACACTATTGGGTGAAGTTTGGTTGACTTCTGCGCAGCGGTTTGGGAGTTAACATCAAAATTACATTTCTCGGCCATGTCGCATAGATCTCACTGTGAAAAGGCTTAAATGACTTTTTTAATTAAGTTTGATGATTGCGTTCAAACAAAATGTCCTAGAACAAAATTTTCAAATGTAACTACTAGAATGTGATACAATACACTATTGGGTGAAGTTTGGTTGACTTCTGCGCAGCGGTTTGGGAGTTAACATCAAAATTACATTTCTCGGCCATATCGCATAGATCTCACTGTGAAAAGGCTTAAATGGCTTTTTTGACCTAAGTTTGAGGATTGCGCTCAAATCAAATGTCCTAGAACCAAATTTCCACATGTAACTACTAGATTGTGATAAAATACACTAATGGGTGAAGTTTGGTTAACTTCAGCGCAGCGGTTTGGGAGTTAACATCAAAATTACATTTCTCGGCCATATCGCATAGATCTCACTGTGAAAAGGCTTAAATGACTTTTTTAATTAAGTTTGATGATTGCGCTCAAACAAAATGTCCTAGAACCAAATTTCCACATGTAACTACTAGATTGTGATAAAATACACTAATGGGTGAAGTTTGGTTGACTTCTGCGCAGCGGTTTGGGAGTTAACATCAAAATTACATTTCTCGGCCATATCGCATAGATCTCACTGTGAAAAGGCTTAAATGACTTTTTTAATTAAGTTTGATGATTGCGCTCAAACAAAATTTCCTAGAACAAAATTTTCAAATGTAACTACTAGATTGTGATACAATACACTATTGGGTGAAGTTTGGTTGACTTCTGCGCAGCGGTTTGGGAGTGAACATCAAAATTACATTTCTCGGCCATATCGCATAGATCTCACTGTGAAAAGGCTTAAATGGCTTTTTTGACCTAAGTTTGAGGATTGCGCTCAAATCAAATGTCCTAGAACCAAATTTCCACATGTAACTACTAGATTGTGATAAAATACACTAATGGGTGAAGTTTGGTTGACTTCTGCGCAGCGGTTTGGGAGTTAACATCAAAATTACATTTCTCGGCCATATCGCATAGATCTCACTGTGAAAAGGCTTAAATGACTTTTTTAATTAAGTTTGATGATTGCGCTCAAACAAAATTTCCTAGAACAAAATTTTCAAATGTAACTACTAGATTGTGATACAATACACTATTGGGTGAAGTTTGGTTGACTTCTGCGCAGCGGTTTGGGAGTTAACATCAATATTACATTTCTCGGCCATATCGCATAGATCTCACTGTGAAAAGGCTTAAATGGCTTTTTTGACCTAAGTTTGAGAATTGCGCTCAAATCAAATGTCCTATAACCAAATTTCCACATGTAACTACTAGATTGTGATACAATACACTAATGGGTGAAGTTTGGTTGACTTCTGCGCAGCGGTTTGGGAGTTAACATCAAAATTACATTTCTCGGCCATATCGCATAGATCTCACTGTGAAAAGGCTTAAATGGCTTTTTTGACCTAAGTTTGAGGATTGCGCTCAAACCAAATGTCCTAGAACAAAATTTTCAAATGTAACTACTAGATTGTGATACAATACACTATTGGGTGAAGTTTGGTTGACTTCTGCGCAGCGGTTTGGGAGTTAACATCAAAATTACATTTCTCGGCCATGTCGCATAGATCTCACTGTGAAAAGGCTTAAATGACTTTTTTAATTAAGTTTGATGATTGCGTTCAAACAAAATGTCCTAGAACAAAATTTTCAAATGTAACTACTAGAATGTGATACAATACACTATTGGGTGAAGTTTGGTTGACTTCTGCGCAGCGGTTTGGGAGTTAACATCAAAATTACATTTCTCGGCCATATCGCATAGATCTCACTGTGAAAAGGCTTAAATGGCTTTTTTGACCTAAGTTTGAGGATTGCGCTCAAATCAAATGTCCTAGAACCAAATTTCCACATGTAACTACTAGATTGTGATAAAATACACTAATGGGTGAAGTTTGGTTAACTTCAGCGCAGCGGTTTGGGAGTTAACATCAAAATTACATTTCTCGGCCATATCGCATAGATCTCACTGTGAAAAGGCTTAAATGACTTTTTTAATTAAGTTTGATGATTGCGCTCAAACAAAATGTCCTAGAACCAAATTTCCACATGTAACTACTAGATTGTGATAAAATACACTAATGGGTGAAGTTTGGTTGACTTCTGCGCAGCGGTTTGGGAGTTAACATCAAAATTACATTTCTCGGCCATATCGCATAGATCTCACTGTGAAAAGGCTTAAATGACTTTTTTAATTAAGTTTGATGATTGCGCTCAAACAAAATTTCCTAGAACAAAATTTTCAAATGTAACTACTAGATTGTGATACAATACACTATTGGGTGAAGTTTGGTTGACTTCTGCGCAGCGGTTTGGGAGTGAACATCAAAATTACATTTCTCGGCCATATCGCATAGATCTCACTGTGAAAAGGCTTAAATGGCTTTTTTGACCTAAGTTTGAGGATTGCGCTCAAATCAAATGTCCTAGAACCAAATTTCCACATGTAACTACTAGATTGTGATAAAATACACTAATGGGTGAAGTTTGGTTGACTTCTGCGCAGCGGTTTGGGAGTTAACATCAAAATTACATTTCTCGGCCATATCGCATAGATCTCACTGTGAAAAGGCTTAAATGACTTTTTTAATTAAGTTTGATGATTGCGCTCAAACAAAATTTCCTAGAACAAAATTTTCAAATGTAACTACTAGATTGTGATACAATACACTATTGGGTGAAGTTTGGTTGACTTCTGCGCAGCGGTTTGGGAGTTAACATCAATATTACATTTCTCGGCCATATCGCATAGATCTCACTGTGAAAAGGCTTAAATGGCTTTTTTGACCTAAGTTTGAGAATTGCGCTCAAATCAAATGTCCTATAACCAAATTTCCACATGTAACTACTAGATTGTGATACAATACACTAATGGGTGAAGTTTGGTTGACTTCTGCGCAGCGGTTTGGGAGTTAACATCAAAATTACATTTCTCGGCCATATCGCATAGATCTCACTGTGAAAAGGCTTAAATGACTTTTTTAATTAAGTTTGATGATTGCGTTCAAACAAAATGTCCTAGAACAAAATTTTTAAATGTAACTACTAGATTGTGATACAATACACTATTGGGTGAAGTTTGGTTGACTTCTGCGCAGCGGTTTGGGAGTTAACATCAAAATTACATTTCTCGGCCATATCGCATAGATCTCACTGTGAAAAGGCTTAAATGGCTTTTTTGACCTAAGTTTGAGGATTGCGCTCAAATCAAATGTCCTAGAACCAAATTTCCACATGTAACTACTAGATTGTGATAAAATACACTAATGGGTGAAGTTTGGTTGACTTCTGCGCAGCGGTTTGGGAGTTAACATCAAAATTACATTTCTCGGCCATATCGCATAGATCTCACTGTGAAAAGGCTTAAATGACTTTTTTAATTAAGTTTGATGATTGCGCTCAAACAAAATGTCCTACAACAAAATTTTCAAATGTAACTACTAGATTGTGATACAATACACTATTGGGTGAAGTTTGGTTGACTTCTGCGCAGCGGTTTGGGAGTTAACATCAAAATTACATTTGTCGGCCATATCGCATAGATCTCACTGTGAAAAGGCTTAAATGGCTTTTTTGACCTAAGTTTGAGGATTGCGCTCAAACAAAATGTCCTAGAACAAAATTTTCAAATGTAACTACTAGATTGTGATACAATACACTATTGGGTGAAGTTTGGTTGACTTCTGCGCAGCGGTTTGGGAGTTAACATCAAAATTACATTTCTCGGCCATATCGCATAGATCTCACTGTGAAAAGGCTTAAATGACTTTTTTAATTAAGTTTGATGATTGCGTTCAAACAAAATGTCCTAGAACAAAATTTTCAAATGTAACTACTAGATTGTGATACAATACACTATTGGGTGAAGTTTGGTTGACTTCTGCGCAGCGGTTTGGGAGTTAACATCAAAATTACATTTCTCGGCCATATCGCATAGATCTCACTGTGAAAAGGCTTAAATGACTTTTTTAATTAAGTTTGATGATTGCGTTCAAACAAAATGTCCTAGAACAAAATTTTCAAATGTAACTACTAGATTGTGATACAATACACTATTGGGTGAAGTTTGGTTGACTTCTGCGCAGCGTTTTGGGAGTTAACATCAAAATTACATTTCTCGGCCATATCGCATAGATCTCACTGTGAAAAGGCTTAAATGGCTTTTTTGACCTAAGTTTGAGGATTGCGCTCAAACAAAATGTCCTAGAACAAAATTTTCAAATGTAACTACTAGATTGTGATACAATACACTATTGGGTGAAGTTTGGTTGACTTCTGCGCAGCGGTTTGGGAGTTAACATCAAAATTACATTTCTCGGCCATATCGCATAGATCTCACTGTGAAAAGGCTTAAATGACTTTTTTAATTAAGTTTGATGATTGCGCTCAAACAAAATGTCCTACAACAAAATTTTCAAATGTAACTACTAGATTGTGATACAATACACTATTGGGTGAAGTTTGGTTGACTTCTGCGCAGCGGTTTGGGAGTTAACATCAAAATTACATTTGTCGGCCATATCGCATAGATCTCACTGTGAAAAGGCTTAAATGGCTTTTTTGACCTAAGTTTGAGGATTGCGCTCAAACAAAATGTCCTAGAACAAAATTTTCAAATGTAACTACTAGATTGTGATACAATACACTATTGGGTGAAGTTTGGTTGACTTCTGCGCAGCGGTTTGGGAGTTAACATCAAAATTACATTTCTCGGCCATATCGCATAGATCTCACTGTGAAAAGGCTTAAATGACTTTTTTAATTAAGTTTGATGATTGCGTTCAAACAAAATGTCCTAGAACAAAATTTTCAAATGTAACTACTAGATTGTGATACAATACACTATTGGGTGAAGTTTGGTTGACTTCTGCGCAGCGGTTTGGGAGTTAACATCAAAATTACATTTCTCGGCCATATCGCATAGATCTCACTGTGAAAAGGCTTAAATGACTTTTTTAATTAAGTTTGATGATTGCGTTCAAACAAAATGTCCTAGAACAAAATTTTCAAATGTAACTACTAGATTGTGATACAATACACTATTGGGTGAAGTTTGGTTGACTTCTGCGCAGCGTTTTGGGAGTTAACATCAAAATTACATTTCTCGGCCATATCGCATAGATCTCACTGTGAAAAGGCTTAAATGGCTTTTTTGACCTAAGTTTGAGGATTGCGCTCAAACCAAATGTCCTAGAACGAAATTTTCAAATGTAACTACTAGAATGTGATACAATACACTATTGGGTGAAGTTTGGTTGACTTCTGCGCAGCGGTTTGGGAGTTAACATCAAAATTACATTTCTCGGCCATATCGCATAGATCTCACTGTGAAAAGGCTTAAATGACTTTTTTAATTAAGTTTGATGATTGCGCTCAAACAAAATGTCCTAGAACCAAATTTCCACATGTAACTACTAGATTGTGATAAAATACACTAATGGGTGAAGTTTGGTTGACTTCTGCGCAGCGGTTTGGGAGTTAACATCAAAATTACATTTCTCGGCCATATCGCATAGATCTCACTGTGAAAAGGCTTAAATGACTTTTTTAATTAAGTTTGATGATTGCGCTCAAACAAAATTTCCTAGAACAAAATTTTCAAATGTAACTACTAGATTGTGATACAATACACTATTGGGTGAAGTTTGGTTGACTTCTGCGCAGCGGTTTGGGAGTGAACATCAAAATTACATTTCTCGGCCATATCGCATAGATCTCACTGTGAAAAGGCTTAAATGGCTTTTTTGACCTAAGTTTGAGGATTGCGCTCAAATCAAATGTCCTAGAACCAAATTTCCACATGTAACTACTAGATTGTGATAAAATACACTAATGGGTGAAGTTTGGTTGACTTCTGCGCAGCGGTTTGGGAGTTAACATCAAAATTACATTTCTCGGCCATATCGCATAGATCTCACTGTGAAAAGGCTTAAATGACTTTTTTAATTAAGTTTGATGATTGCGCTCAAACAAAATTTCCTAGAACAAAATTTTCAAATGTAACTACTAGATTGTGATACAATACACTATTGGGTGAAGTTTGGTTGACTTCTGCGCAGCGGTTTGGGAGTTAACATCAATATTACATTTCTCGGCCATATCGCATAGATCTCACTGTGAAAAGGCTTAAATGGCTTTTTTGACCTAAGTTTGAGAATTGCGCTCAAATCAAATGTCCTATAACCAAATTTCCACATGTAACTACTAGATTGTGATACAATACACTAATGGGTGAAGTTTGGTTGACTTCTGCGCAGCGGTTTGGGAGTTAACATCAAAATTACATTTCTCGGCCATATCGCATAGATCTCACTGTGAAAAGGCTTAAATGACTTTTTTAATTAAGTTTGATGATTGCGTTCAAACAAAATGTCCTAGAACAAAATTTTTAAATGTAACTACTAGATTGTGATACAATACACTATTGGGTGAAGTTTGGTTGACTTCTGCGCAGCGGTTTGGGAGTTAACATCAAAATTACATTTCTCGGCCATATCGCATAGATCTCACTGTGAAAAGGCTTAAATGGCTTTTTTGACCTAAGTTTGAGGATTGCGCTCAAATCAAATGTCCTAGAACCAAATTTCCACATGTAACTACTAGATTGTGATAAAATACACTAATGGGTGAAGTTTGGTTGACTTCTGCGCAGCGGTTTGGGAGTTAACATCAAAATTACATTTCTCGGCCATATCGCATAGATCTCACTGTGAAAAGGCTTAAATGACTTTTTTAATTAAGTTTGATGATTGCGCTCAAACAAAATGTCCTACAACAAAATTTTCAAATGTAACTACTAGATTGTGATACAATACACTATTGGGTGAAGTTTGGTTGACTTCTGCGCAGCGGTTTGGGAGTTAACATCAAAATTACATTTGTCGGCCCTATCGCATAGATCTCACTGTGAAAAGGCTTAAATGGCTTTTTTGACCTAAGTTTGAGGATTGCGCTCAAACAAAATGTCCTAGAACAAAATTTTCAAATGTAACTACTAGATTGTGATACAATACACTATTGGGTGAAGTTTGGTTGACTTCTGCGCAGCGGTTTGGGAGTTAACATCAAAATTACATTTCTCGGCCATATCGCATAGATCTCACTGTGAAAAGGCTTAAATGACTTTTTTAATTAAGTTTGATGATTGCGTTCAAACAAAATGTCCTAGAACAAAATTTTCAAATGTAACTACTAGATTGTGATACAATACACTATTGGGTGAAGTTTGGTTGACTTCTGCGCAGCGGTTTGGGAGTTAACATCAAAATTACATTTCTCGGCCATATCGCATAGATCTCACTGTGAAAAGGCTTAAATGACTTTTTTAATTAAGTTTGATGATTGCGTTCAAACAAAATGTCCTAGAACAAAATTTTCAAATGTAACTACTAGATTGTGATACAATACACTATTGGGTGAAGTTTGGTTGACTTCTGCGCAGCGTTTTGGGAGTTAACATCAAAATTACATTTCTCGGCCATATCGCATAGATCTCACTGTGAAAAGGCTTAAATGGCTTTTTTGACCTAAGTTTGAGGATTGCGCTCAAACAAAATGTCCTAGAACAAAATTTTCAAATGTAACTACTAGATTGTGATACAATACACTATTGGGTGAAGTTTGGTTGACTTCTGCGCAGCGGTTTGGGAGTTAACATCAAAATTACATTTCTCGGCCATATCGCATAGATATCACTGTGAAAAGGCTTAAATGACTTTTTTAATTAAGTTTGATGATTGCGTTCAAACAAAATGTCCTAGAACAAAATTTTCAAATGTAACTACTAGATTGTGATACAATACACTATTGGGTGAAGTTTGGTTGACTTCTGCGCAGCGGTTTGGGAGTTAACATCAAAATTACATTTCTCGGCCATATCGCATAGATCTCACTGTGAAAAGGCTTAAATGGCTTTTTTGACCTAAGTTTGAGGATTGCGCTCAAACCAAATGTCCTAGAACGAAATTTTCAAATGTAACTACTAGAATGTGATACAATACACTATTGGGTGAAGTTTGGTTGACTTCTGCGCAGCGGTTTGGGAGTTAACATCAAAATTACATTTCTCGGCCATATCGCATAGATCTCACTGTGAAAAGGCTTAAATGGCTTTTTTGACCTAAGTTTGAGGATTGCGCTCAAATCAAATGTCCTAGAACCAAATTTCCACATGTAACTACTAGATTGTGATAAAATACACTAATGGGTGAAGTTTGGTTGACTTCTGCGCAGCGGTTTGGGAGTTAACATCAAAATTACATTTCTCGGCCATATCGCATAGATCTCACTGTGAAAAGGCTTAAATGACTTTTTTAATTAAGTTTGAGGATTGCGCTCAAACCAAATGTCCTAGAACAAAATTTTCAAATGTAACTACTAGATTGTGATACAATACACTATTGGGTGAAGTTTGGTTGACTTCTGCGCAGCGGTTTGGGAGTTAACATCAAAATTACATTTCTCGGCCATATCGCATAGATCTCACTGTGAAAAGGCTTAAATGGCTTTTTTGACCTAAGTTTGAGGATTGCGCTCAAATCAAATGTCCTAGAACCAAATTACCACATGTAACTACTAGATTGTGATACAATACACTAATGGGTGAAGTTTGGTTTACTTCTGCGCAGCGGTTTGGGAGTTAACATCAAAATTACATTTCTCGGCCATATCGCATAGATCTCACTGTGAAAAGGCTTAAATGGCTTTTTTGACCTAAGTTTAATAATTGCGCTCAAACCAAATGTCCTTGAACGAAATTTTAAAATGTAACTACTAGAATGTGATACAATACACTATTGGGTGAAGTTTGGTTGACTTCTGCGCAGCGGTTTGGGAGTTAACATCAAAATTACATTTCTCGGCCATATCGCATAGATCTCACTGTGAAAAGGCTTAAATGGCTTTTTTGACCTAAGTTTGAGGATTGCGCTCAAATCAAATGTCCTAGAACCAAATTTCCACATGTAACTACTAGATTGTGATAAAATACACTAATGGGTGAAGTTTGGTTGACTTCTGCGCAGCGGTTTGGGAGTTAACATCAAAATTACATTTCTCGGCCATATCGCATAGATCTCACTGTGAAAAGGCTTAAATGACTTTTTTAATTAAGTTTGATGATTGCGCTCAAACAAAATTTCCTAGAACAAAATTTTCAAATGTAACTACTAGATTGTGATACAATACACTATTGGGTGAAGTTTGGTTGACTTCTGCGCAGCGGTTTGGGAGTTAACATCAAAATTACATTTCTCGGCCATATCGCATAGATCTCACTGTGAAAAGGCTTAAATGACTTTTTTAATTAAGTTTGATGATTGCGTTCAAACAAAATGTCCTAGAACAAAATTTTCAAATGTAACTACTAGAATGTGATACAATACACTATTGGGTGAAGTTTGGTTGACTTCTGCGCAGCGGTTTGGGAGTTAACATCAAAATTACATTTCTCGGCCATATCGCATAGATCTCACTGTGAAAAGGCTTAAATGGCTTTTTTGACCTAAGTTTGAGGATTGCGCTCAAATCAAATGTCCTAGAACCAAATTTCCACATGTAACTACTAGATTGTGATAAAATACACTAATGGGTGAAGTTTGGTTGACTTCTGCGCAGCGGTTTGGGAGTTAACATCAAAATTACATTTCTCGGCCATATCGCATAGATCTCACTGTGAAAAGGCTTAAATGACTTTTTTAATTAAGTTTGATGATTGCGCTCAAACAAAATTTCCTAGAACAAAATTTTCAAATGTAACTACTAGATTGTGATACAATACACTATTGGGTGAAGTTTGGTTGACTTCTGCGCAGCGGTTTGGGAGTTAACATCAAAATTACATTTCTCGGCCATATCGCATAGATCTCACTGTGAAAAGGCTTAAATGGCTTTTTTGACCTAAGTTTGAGGATTGCGCTCAAATCAAATGTCCTATAACCAAATTTCCACATGTAACTACTAGATTGTGATACAATACACTAATGGGTGAAGTTTGGTTGACTTCTGCGCAGCGGTTTGGGAGTTAACATCAAAATTACATTTCTCGGCCATATCGCATAGATCTCACTGTGAAAAGGCTTAAATGACTTTTTTAATTAAGTTTGATGATTGCGTTCAAACAAAATGTCCTAGAACAAATTTTTTAAATGTAACTACTAGATTGTGATACAATACACTATTGGGTGAAGTTTGGTTGACTTCTGCGCAGCGGTTTGGGAGTTAACATCAAAATTACATTTCTCGGCCATATCGCATAGATCTCACTGTGAAAAGGCTTAAATGGCTTTTTTGACCTAAGTTTGAGGATTGCGCTCAAATCAAATGTCCTAGAACCAAATTTCCACATGTAACTACTAGATTGTGATAAAATACACTAATGGGTGAAGTTTGGTTGACTTCTGCGCAGCGGTTTGGGAGTTAACATAAAAATTACATTTCTCGGCCATATCGCATAGATCTCACTGTGAAAAGGCTTAAATGACTTTTTTAATTAAGTTTGATGATTGCGCTCAAACAAAATTTCCTAGAACAAAATTTTCAAATGTAACTACTAGATTGTGATACAATACACTATTGGGTGAAGTTTGGTTGACTTCTGCGCAGCGGTTTGGGAGTTAACATCAAAATTACATTTCTCGGCCATATCGCATAGATCTCACTGTGAAAAGGCTTAAATGACTTTTTTAATTAAGTTTGATGATTGCGTTCAAACAAAATGTCCTAGAACAAAATTTTCAAATGTAACTACTAGATTGTGATACAATACACTATTGGGTGAAGTTTGGTTGACTTCTGCGCAGCGGTTTGGGAGTTAACATCAAAATTACATTTCTCGGCCATATCGCATAGATCTCACTGTGAAAAGGCTTAAATGGCTTTTTTGACCTAAGTTTGAGGATTGCGCTCAAATCAAATGTCCTAGAACCAAATTTCCACATGTAACTACTAGATTGTGATAAAATACACTAATGGGTGAAGTTTGGTTGACTTCTGCGCAGCGGTTTGGGAGTTAACATAAAAATTACATTTCTCGGCCATATCGCATAGATCTCACTGTGAAAAGGCTTAAATGACTTTTTTAATTAAGTTTGATGATTGCGTTCAAACAAAATGTCCTAGAACAAAATTTTTAAATGTAACTACTAGATTGTGATACAATACACTATTGGGTGAAGTTTGGTTGACTTCTGCGCAGCGGTTTGGGAGTTAACATCAAAATTACATTTCTCGGCCATATCGCATAGATCTCACTGTGAAAAGGCTTAAATGGCTTTTTTGACCTAAGTTTGAGGATTGCGCTCAAATCAAATGTCCTAGAACCAAATTTCCACATGTAACTACTAGATTGTGATAAAATACACTAATGGGTGAAGTTTGGTTGACTTCTGCGCAGCGGTTTGGGAGTTAACATCAAAATTACATTTCTCGGCCATATCGCATAGATCTCACTGTGAAAAGGCTTAAATGACTTTTTTAATTAAGTTTGATGATTGCGCTCAAACAAAATTTCCTAGAACAAAATTTTCAAATGTAACTACTAGATTGTGATACAATACACTATTGGGTGAAGTTTGGTTGACTTCTGCGCAGCGGTTTGGGAGTTAACATCAAAATTACATTTCTCGGCCATATCGCATAGATCTCACTGTGAAAAGGCTTAAATGGCTTTTTTGACCTAAGTTTGAGGATTGCGCTCAAATCAAATGTCCTAGAACCAAATTTCCACATGTAACTACTAGATTGTGATACAATACACTAATGGGTGAAGTTTGGTTTACTTCTGCGCAGCGGTTTGGGAGTTAACATCAAAATTACATTTCTCGGCCATATCGCATAGATCTCACTGTGAAAAGGCTTAAATGGCTTTTTTGACCTAAGTTTAATAATTGCGCTCAAACCAAATGTCCTAGAACGAAATTTTAAAATGTAACTACTAGAATGTGATACAATACACTATTGGGTGAAGTTTGGTTGACTTCTGCGCAGCGGTTTGGGAGTTAACATCAAAATTACATTTCTCGGCCATATCGCATAGATCTCACTGTGAAAAGGCTTAAATGGCTTTTTTGACCTAAGTTTGAGGATTGCGCTCAAATCAAATGTCCTAGAACCAAATTTCCACATGTAACTACTAGATTGTGATACAATACACTATTGGGTGAAGTTTGGTTGACTTCTGCGCAGCGGTTTGGGAGTTAACATCAAAATTACATTTCTCGGCCATATCGCATAGATCTCACTGTGAAAAGGCTTAAATGGCTTTTTTGACCTAAGTTTAAAGATTGCGCTCAAACCAAATGTCCTAGAACGAAATTTTCAAATGTAACTACTAGATTGTGATACAATACACTAATGGGTGAAGTTTGGTTGACTTCTGCGCAGCGGTTTGGGAGTTAACATCAAAATTACATTTCTCGGCCATATCGCATAGATCTCACTGTGAAAAGGCTTAAATGGCTTTTTTGACCTAAGTTTGAGGATTGCGCTCAAATCAAATGTCCTAGAACCAAATTTCCACATGTAACTACTAGACTGTGATACAATACACTAATGGGTGAAGTTTGGTTGACTTCTGCGCAGCGGTTTGGGAGTGAACATCAAAATTACATTTCTCGGCCATATCGCATAGATCTCACTGTGAAAAGGCTTAAATGGCTTTTTTGACCTAAGTTTGAGGATTGCGCTCAAATCAAATGTCCTAGAACCAAATTTCCACATGTAACTACTAGATTGTGATAAAATACACTAATGGGTGAAGTTTGGTTGACTTCTGCGCAGCGGTTTGGGAGTTAACATCAAAATTACATTTCTCGGCCATATCGCATAGATCTCACTGTGAAAAGGCTTAAATGACTTTTTTAATTAAGTTTGATGATTGCGCTCAAACAAAATTTCCTAGAACAAAATTTTCAAATGTAACTACTAGATTGTGATACAATACACTATTGGGTGAAGTTTGGTTGACTTCTGCGCAGCGGTTTGGGAGTTAACATCAAAATTACATTTCTCGGCCATATCGCATAGATCTCACTGTGAAAAGGCTTAAATGGCTTTTTTGACCTAAGTTTGAGGATTGCGCTCAAATCAAATGTCCTATAACCAAATTTCCACATGTAACTACTAGATTGTGATACAATACACTAATGGGTGAAGTTTGGTTGACTTCTGCGCAGCGGTTTGGGAGTTAACATCAAAATTACATTTCTCGGCCATATCGCATAGATCTCACTGTGAAAAGGCTTAAATGACTTTTTTAATTAAGTTTGATGATTGCGTTCAAACAAAATGTCCTAGAACAAAATTTTCAAATGTAACTACTAGATTGTGATACAATACACTAATGGGTGAAGTTTGGTTGACTTCTGCGCAGCGGTTTGGGAGTTAACATCAAAATTACATTTCTCGGCCATATCGCATAGATCTCACTGTGAAAAGGCTTAAATGACTTTTTTAATTAAGTTTGATGATTGCGCTCAAACAAAATTTCCTAGAACAAAATTTTCAAATGTAACTACTAGATTGTGATACAATACACTATTGGGTGAAGTTTGGTTGACTTCTGCGCAGCGGTTTGGGAGTTAACATCAAAATTACATTTCTCGGCCATATCGCATAGATCTCACTGTGAAAAGGCTTAAATGACTTTTTTAATTAAGTTTGATGATTGCGTTCAAACAAAATGTCCTAGAACAAAATTTTCAAATGTAACTACTAGAATGTGATACAATACACTATTGGGTGAAGTTTGGTTGACTTCTGCGCAGCGGTTTGGGAGTTAACATCAAAATTACATTTCTCGGCCATATCGCATAGATCTCACTGTGAAAAGGCTTAAATGGCTTTTTTGACCTAAGTTTGAGGATTGCGCTCAAATCAAATGTCCTAGAACCAAATTTCCACATGTAACTACTAGATTGTGATAAAATACACTAATGGGTGAAGTTTGGTTGACTTCTGCGCAGCGGTTTGGGAGTTAACATCAAAATTACATTTCTCGGCCATATCGCATAGATCTCACTGTGAAAAGGCTTAAATGACTTTTTTAATTAAGTTTGATGATTGCGCTCAAACAAAATTTCCTAGAACAAAATTTTCAAATGTAACTACTAGATTGTGATACAATACACTATTGGGTGAAGTTTGGTTGACTTCTGCGCAGCGGTTTGGGAGTTAACATCAAAATTACATTTCTCGGCCATATCGCATAGATCTCACTGTGAAAAGGCTTAAATGGCTTTTTTGACCTAAGTTTGAGGATTGCGCTCAAATCAAATGTCCTAGAACCAAATTTCCACATGTAACTACTAGATTGTGATAAAATACACTAATGGGTGAAGTTTGGTTGACTTCTGCGCAGCGGTTTGGGAGTTAACATCAAAATTACATTTCTCGGCCATATCGCATAGATCTCACTGTGAAAAGGCTTAAATGACTTTTTTAATTAAGTTTGATGATTGCGCTCAAACAAAATTTCCTAGAACAAAATTTTCAAATGTAACTACTAGATTGTGATACAATACACTATTGGGTGAAGTTTGGTTGACTTCTGCGCAGCGGTTTGGGAGTTAACATCAAAATTACATTTCTCGGCCATATCGCATAGATCTCACTGTGAAAAGGCTTAAATGGCTTTTTTGACCTAAGTTTGAGGATTGCGCTCAAATCAAATGTCCTAGAACCAAATTTCCACATGTAACTACTAGATTGTGATAAAATACACTAATGGGTGAAGTTTGGTTGACTTCTGCGCAGCGGTTTGGGAGTTAACATCAAAATTACATTTCTCGGCCATATCGCATAGATCTCACTGTGAAAAGGCTTAAATGACTTTTTTAATTAAGTTTGATGATTGCGCTCAAACAAAATTTCCTAGAACAAAATTTTCAAATGTAACTACTAGATTGTGATACAATACACTATTGGGTGAAGTTTGGTTGACTTCTGCGCAGCGGTTTGGGAGTTAACATCAAAATTACATTTCTCGGCCATATCGCATAGATCTCACTGTGAAAAGGCTTAAATGACTTTTTTAATTAAGTTTGATGATTGCGTTCAAACAAAATGTCCTAGAACAAAATTTTCAAATGTAACTACTAGAATGTGATACAATACACTATTGGGTGAAGTTTGGTTGACTTCTGCGCAGCGGTTTGGGAGTTAACATCAAAATTACATTTCTCGGCCATATCGCATAGATCTCACTGTGAAAAGGCTTAAATGGCTTTTTTGACCTAAGTTTGAGGATTGCGCTCAAATCAAATGTCCTAGAACCAAATTTCCACATGTAACTACTAGATTGTGATAAAATACACTAATGGGTGAAGTTTGGTTGACTTCTGCGCAGCGGTTTGGGAGTTAACATCAAAATTACATTTCTCGGCCATATCGCATAGATCTCACTGTGAAAAGGCTTAAATGACTTTTTTAATTAAGTTTGATGATTGCGCTCAAACAAAATTTCCTAGAACAAAATTTTCAAATGTAACTACTAGATTGTGATACAATACACTATTGGGTGAAGTTTGGTTGACTTCTGCGCAGCGGTTTGGGAGTTAACATCAAAATTACATTTCTCGGCCATATCGCATAGATCTCACTGTGAAAAGGCTTAAATGGCTTTTTTGACCTAAGTTTGAGGATTGCGCTCAAATCAAATGTCCTATAACCAAATTTCCACATGTAACTACTAGATTGTGATACAATACACTAATGGGTGAAGTTTGGTTGACTTCTGCGCAGCGGTTTGGGAGTTAACATCAAAATTACATTTCTCGGCCATATCGCATAGATCTCACTGTGAAAAGGCTTAAATGACTTTTTTAATTAAGTTTGATGATTGCGTTCAAACAAAATGTCCTAGAACAAATTTTTTAAATGTAACTACTAGATTGTGATACAATACACTATTGGGTGAAGTTTGGTTGACTTCTGCGCAGCGGTTTGGGAGTTAACATCAAAATTACATTTCTCGGCCATATCGCAAAGATCTCACTGTGAAAAGGCTTAAATGGCTTTTTTGACCTAAGTTTGAGGATTGCGCTCAAATCAAATGTCCTAGAACCAAATTTCCACATGTAACTACTAGATTGTGATAAAATACACTAATGGGTGAAGTTTGGTTGACTTCTGCGCAGCGGTTTGGGAGTTAACATAAAAATTACATTTCTCGGCCATATCGCATAGATCTCACTGTGAAAAGGCTTAAATGACTTTTTTAATTAAGTTTGATGATTGCGCTCAAACAAAATTTCCTAGAACAAAATTTTCAAATGTAACTACTAGATTGTGATACAATACACTATTGGGTGAAGTTTGGTTGACTTCTGCGCAGCGGTTTGGGAGTTAACATCAAAATTACATTTCTCGGCCATATCGCATAGATCTCACTGTGAAAAGGCTTAAATGACTTTTTTAATTAAGTTTGATGATTGCGTTCAAACAAAATGTCCTAGAACAAAATTTTCAAATGTAACTACTAGATTGTGATACAATACACTATTGGGTGAAGTTTGGTTGACTTCTGCGCAGCGGTTTGGGAGTTAACATCAAAATTACATTTCTCGGCCATATCGCATAGATCTCACTGTGAAAAGGCTTAAATGGCTTTTTTGACCTAAGTTTGAGGATTGCGCTCAAATCAAATGTCCTAGAACCAAATTTCCACATGTAACTACTAGATTGTGATAAAATACACTAATGGGTGAAGTTTGGTTGACTTCTGCGCAGCGGTTTGGGAGTTAACATAAAAATTACATTTCTCGGCCATATCGCATAGATCTCACTGTGAAAAGGCTTAAATGACTTTTTTAATTAAGTTTGATGATTGCGCTCAAACAAAATTTCCTAGAACAAAATTTTCAAATGTAACTACTAGATTGTGATACAATACACTATTGGGTGAAGTTTGGTTGACTTCTGCGCAGCGGTTTGGGAGTTAACATCAAAATTACATTTCTCGGCCATATCGCATAGATCTCACTGTGAAAAGGCTTAAATGGCTTTTTTGACCTAAGTTTGAGGATTGCGCTCAAATCAAATGTCCTATAACCAAATTTCCACACGTAACTACTAGATTGTGATACAATACACTAATGGGTGAAGTTTGGTTGACTTCTGCGCAGCGGTTTGGGAGTTAACATCAAAATTACATTTCTCGGCCATATCGCATAGATCTCACTGTGAAAAGGCTTAAATGACTTTTTTAATTAAGTTTGATGATTGCGTTCAAACAAAATGTCCTAGAACAAAATTTTTAAATGTAACTACTAGATTGTGATACAATACACTATTGGGTGAAGTTTGGTTGACTTCTGCGCAGCGGTTTGGGAGTTAACATCAAAATTACATTTCTCGGCCATATCGCATAGATCTCACTGTGAAAAGGCTTAAATGACTTTTTTAATTAAGTTTGATGATTGCGCTCAAACAAAATTTCCTAGAACAAAATTTTCAAATGTAACTACTAGATTGTGATACAATACACTATTGGGTGAAGTTTGGTTGACTTCTGCGCAGCGGTTTGGGAGTTAACATCAAAATTACATTTCTCGGCCATATCGCATAGATCTCACTGTGAAAAGGCTTAAATGGCTTTTTTGACCTAAGTTTGAGGATTGCGCTCAAATCAAATGTCCTATAACCAAATTTCCACATGTAACTACTAGATTGTGATACAATACACTAAGGGTTGAAGTTTGGTTGACTTCTGCGCAGCGGTTTGGGAGTTAACATCAAAATTACATTTCTCGGCCATATCGCATAGATCTCACTGTGAAAAGGCTTAAATGACTTTTTTAATTAAGTTTGATGATTGCGTTCAAACAAAATGTCCTAGAACAAAATTTTTAAATGTAACTACTAGATTGTGATACAATACACTATTGGGTGAAGTTTGGTTGACTTCTGCGCAGCGGTTTGGGAGTTAACATCAAAATTACATTTCTCGGCCATATCGCATAGATCTCACTGTGAAAAGGCTTAAATGGCTTTTTTGACCTAAGTTTGAGGATTGCGCTCAAATCAAATGTCCTAGAACCAAATTTCCACATGTAACTACTAGATTGTGATAAAATACACTAATGGGTGAAGTTTGGTTGACTTCTGCGCAGCGGTTTGGGAGTTAACATCAAAATTACATTTCTCGGCCATATCGCATAGATCTCACTGTGAAAAGGCTTAAATGACTTTTTTAATTAAGTTTGATGATTGCGCTCAAACAAAATTTCCTAGAACAAAATTTTCAAATGTAACTACTAGATTGTGATACAATACACTATTGTGTGAAGTTTGGTTGACTTCTGCGCAGCGGTTTGGGAGTTAACATCAAAATTACATTTCTCGGCCATATCGCATAGATCTCACTGTGAAAAGGCTTAAATGACTTTTTTAATTAAGTTTGATGATTGCGTTCAAACAAAATGTCCTAGAACAAAATTTTCAAATGTAACTACTAGATTGTGATACAATACACTATTGGGTGAAGTTTGGTTGACTTCTGCGCAGCGGTTTGGGAGTTAACATCAAAATTACATTTCTCGGCCATATCGCATAGATCTCACTGTGAAAAGGCTTAAATGGCTTTTTTGACCTAAGTTTGAGGATTGCGCTCAAATCAAATGTCCTAGAACCAAATTTCCACATGTAACTACTAGATTGTGATAAAATACACTAATGGGTGAAGTTTGGTTGACTTCTGCGCAGCGGTTTGGGAGTTAACATCAAAATTACATTTCTCGGCCATATCGCATAGATCTCACTGTGAAAAGGCTTAAATGACTTTTTTAATTAAGTTTGATGATTGCATTCAAACAAAATGTCCTAGAACAAAATTTTCAAATGTAACTACTAGATTGTGATACAATACACTATTGGGTGAAGTTTGGTTGACTTCTGCGCAGCGGTTTGGGAGTTAACATCAAAATTACATTTCTCGGCCATATCGCATAGATCTCACTGTGAAAAGGCTTAAATGGCTTTTTTGACCTAAGTTTGAGGATTGCGCTCAAATCAAATGTCCTAGAACCAAATTTCCACATGTAACTACTAGATTGTGATACAATACACTAATGGGTGAAGTTTGGTTTACTTCTGCGCAGCGGTTTGGGAGTTAACATCAAAATTACATTTCTCGGCCATATCGCATAGATCTCACTGTGAAAAGGCTTAAATGGCTTTTTTGACCTAAGTTTAATAATTGCGCTCAAACCAAATGTCCTAGAACGAAATTTTAAAATGTAACTACTAGAATGTGATACAATACACTATTGGGTGAAGTTTGGTTGACTTCTGCGCAGCGGTTTGGGAGTTAACATCAAAATTACATTTCTCGGCCATATCGCATAGATCTCACTGTGAAAAGGCTTAAATGGCTTTTTTGACCTAAGTTTGAGGATTGCGCTCAAATCAAATGTCCTAGAACCAAATTTCCACATGTAACTACTAGATTGTGATACAATACACTATTGGGTGAAGTTTGGTTGACTTCTGCGCAGCGGTTTGGGAGTTAACATCAAAATTACATTTCTCGGCCATATCGCATAGATCTCACTGTGAAAAGGCTTAAATGGCTTTTTTGACCTAAGTTTAATGATTGCGCTCAAACCAAATGTCCTAGAACGAAATTTTCAAATGTAACTACTAGATTGTGATACAATACACTAATGGGTGAAGTTTGGTTGACTTCTGCGCAGCGGTTTGGGAGTTAACATCAAAATTACATTTCTCGGCCATATCGCATAGATCTCACTGTGAAAAGGCTTAAATGGCTTTTTTGACCTAAGTTTGAGGATTGCGCTCAAATCAAATGTCCTAGAACCAAATTTCCACATGTAACTACTAGACTGTGATACAATACACTAATGGGTGAAGTTTGGTTGACTTCTGCGCAGCGGTTTGGGAGTGAACATCAAAATTACATTTCTCGGCCATATCGCATAGATCTCACTGTGAAAAGGCTTAAATGGCTTTTTTGACCTAAGTTTGAGGATTGCGCTCAAATCAAATGTCCTAGAACCAAATTTCCACATGTAACTACTAGATTGTGATAAAATACACTAATGGGTGAAGTTTGGTTGACTTCTGCGCAGCGGTTTGGGAGTTAACATCAAAATTACATTTCTCGGCCATATCGCATAGATCTCACTGTGAAAAGGCTTAAATGACTTTTTTAATTAAGTTTGATGATTGCGCTCAAACAAAATTTCCTAGAACAAAATTTTCAAATGTAACTACTAGATTGTGATACAATACACTAATGGGTGAAGTTTGGTTGACTTCTGCGCAGCGGTTTGGGAGTTAACATCAAAATTACATTTCTCGGCCATATCGCATAGATCTCACTGTGAAAAGGCTTAAATGACTTTTTTAATTAAGTTTGATGATTGCGTTCAAACAAAATGTCCTAGAACAAAATTTTCAAATGTAACTACTAGAATGTGATACAATACACTATTGGGTGAAGTTTGGTTGACTTCTGCGCAGCGGTTTGGGAGTTAACATCAAAATTACATTTCTCGGCCATATCGCATAGATCTCACTGTGAAAAGGCTTAAATGGCTTTTTTGACCTAAGTTTGAGGATTGCGCTCAAATCAAATGTCCTAGAACCAAATTTCCACATGTAACTACTAGATTGTGATAAAATACACTAATGGGTGAAGTTTGGTTGACTTCTGCGCAGCGGTTTGGGAGTTAACATCAAAATTACATTTCTCGGCCATATCGCATAGATCTCACTGTGAAAAGGCTTAAATGACTTTTTTAATTAAGTTTGATGATTGCGCTCAAACAAAATTTCCTAGAACAAAATTTTCAAATGTAACTACTAGATTGTGATACAATACACTATTGGGTGAAGTTTGGTTGACTTCTGCGCAGCGGTTTGGGAGTTAACATCAAAATTACATTTCTCGGCCATATCGCATAGATCTCACTGTGAAAAGGCTTAAATGACTTTTTTAATTAAGTTTGATGATTGCGTTCAAACAAAATGTCCTAGAACAAAATTTTTAAATGTAACTACTAGATTGTGATACAATACACTATTGGGTGAAGTTTGGTTGACTTCTGCGCAGCGGTTTGGGAGTTAACATCAAAATTACATTTCTCGGCCATATCGCATAGATCTCACTGTGAAAAGGCTTAAATGGCTTTTTTGACCTAAGTTTGAGGATTGCGCTCAAATCAAATGTCCTAGAACCAAATTTCCACATGTAACTACTAGATTGTGATAAAATACACTAATGGGTGAAGTTTGGTTGACTTCTGCGCAGCGGTTTGGGAGTTAACATCAAAATTACATTTCTCGGCCATATCGCATAGATCTCACTGTGAAAAGGCTTAAATGACTTTTTTAATTAAGTTTGATGATTGCGCTCAAACAAAATTTCCTAGAACAAAATTTTCAAATGTAACTACTAGGTTGTGATACAATACACTATTGGGTGAAGTTTGGTTGACTTCTGCGCAGCGGTTTGGGAGTTAACATCAAAATTACATTTCTCGGCCATATCGCATAGATCTCACTGTGAAAAGGCTTAAATGACTTTTTTAATTAAGTTTGATGATTGCGTTCAAACAAAATGTCCTAGAACAAAATTTTCAAATGTAACTACTAGATTGTGATACAATACACTATTGGGTGAAGTTTGGTTGACTTCTGCGCAGCGGTTTGGGAGTTAACATCAAAATTACATTTCTCGGCCATATCGCATAGATCTCACTGTGAAAAGGCTTAAATGGCTTTTTTGACCTAAGTTTGAGGATTGCGCTCAAATCAAATGTCCTAGAACCAAATTTCCACATGTAACTACTAGATTGTGATAAAATACACTAATGGGTGAAGTTTGGTTGACTTCTGCGCAGCGGTTTGGGAGTTAACATAAAAATTACATTTCTCGGCCATATCGCATAGATCTCACTGTGAAAAGGCTTAAATGACTTTTTTAATTAAGTTTGATGATTGCGCTCAAACAAAATTTCCTAGAACAAAATTTTCAAATGTAACTACTAGATTGTGATACAATACACTATTGGGTGAAGTTTGGTTGACTTCTGCGCAGCGGTTTGGGAGTTAACATCAAAATTACATTTCTCGGCCATATCGCATAGATCTCACTGTGAAAAGGCTTAAATGGCTTTTTTGACCTAGGTTTGAGGATTGCGCTCAAATCAAATGTCCTATAACCAAATTTCCACACGTAACTACTAGATTGTGATACAATACACTAATGGGTGAAGTTTGGTTGACTTCTGCGCAGCGGTTTGGGAGTTAACATCAAAATTACATTTCTCGGCCATATCGCATAGATCTCACTGTGAAAAGGCTTAAATGGCTTTTTTGACCTAAGTTTGAGGATTGCGCTCAAATCAAATGTCCTAGAACCAAATTTCCACATGTAACTACTAGATTGTGATAAAATACACTAATGGGTGAAGTTTGGTTGACTTCTGCGCAGCGGTTTGGGAGTTAACATCAAAATTACATTTCTCGGCCATATCGCATAGATCTCACTGTGAAAAGGCTTAAATGACTTTTTTAATTAAGTTTGATGATTGCATTCAAACAAAATGTCCTAGAACAAAATTTTCAAATGTAACTACTAGATTGTGATACAATACACTATTGGGTGAAGTTTGGTTGACTTCTGCGCAGCGGTTTGGGAGTTAACATCAAAATTACATTTCTCGGCCATATCGCATAGATCTCACTGTGAAAAGGCTTAAATGACTTTTTTAATTAAGTTTGATGATTGCGTTCAAACAAAATGTCCTAGAACAAAATTTTTAAATGTAACTACTAGATTGTGATACAATACACTATTGGGTGAAGTTTGGTTGACTTCTGCGCAGCGGTTTGGGAGTTAACATCAAAATTACATTTCTCGGCCATATCGCATAGATCTCACTGTGAAAAGGCTTAAATGGCTTTTTTGACCTAAGTTTGAGGATTGCGCTCAAATCAAATGTCCTAGAACCAAATTTCCACATGTAACTACTAGATTGTGATAAAATACACTAATGGGTGAAGTTTGGTTGACTTCTGCGCAGCGGTTTGGGAGTTAACATCAAAATTACATTTCTCGGCCATATCGCATAGATCTCACTGTGAAAAGGCTTAAATGACTTTTTTAATTAAGTTTGATGATTGCGCTCAAACAAAATTTCCTAGAACAAAATTTTCAAATGTAACTACTAGATTGTGATACAATACACTATTGGGTGAAGTTTGGTTGACTTCTGCGCAGCGGTTTGGGAGTTAACATCAAAATTACATTTCTCGGCCATATCGCATAGATCTCACTGTGAAAAGGCTTAAATGACTTTTTTAATTAAGTTTGATGATTGCGTTCAAACAAAATGTCCTAGAACAAAATTTTCAAATGTAACTACTAGATTGTGATACAATACACTATTGGGTGAAGTTTGGTTGACTTCTGCGCAGCGGTTTGGGAGTTAACATCAAAATTACATTTCTCGGCCATATCGCATAGATCTCACTGTGAAAAGGCTTAAATGGCTTTTTTGACCTAAGTTTGAGGATTGCGCTCAAATCAAATGTCCTAGAACCAAATTTCCACATGTAACTACTAGATTGTGATAAAATACACTAATGGGTGAAGTTTGGTTGACTTCTGCGCAGCGGTTTGGGAGTTAACATAAAAATTACATTTCTCGGCCATATCGCATAGATCTCACTGTGAAAAGGCTTAAATGACTTTTTTAATTAAGTTTGATGATTGCGCTCAAACAAAATTTCCTAGAACAAAATTTTCAAATGTAACTACTAGATTGTGATACAATACACTATTGGATGAAGTTTGGTTGACTTCTGCGCAGCGGTTTGGGAGTTAACATCAAAATTACATTTCTCGGCCATATCGCATAGATCTCACTGTGAAAAGGCTTAAATGGCTTTTTTGACCTAGGTTTGAGGATTGCGCTCAAATCAAATGTCCTATAACCAAATTTCCACACGTAACTACTAGATTGTGATACAATACACTAATGGGTGAAGTTTGGTTGACTTCTGCGCAGCGGTTTGGGAGTTAACATCAAAATTACATTTCTCGGCCATATCGCATAGATCTCACTGTGAAAAGGCTTAAATGGCTTTTTTGACCTAAGTTTGAGGATTGCGCTCAAATCAAATGTCCTAGAACCAAATTTCCACATGTAACTACTAGATTGTGATAAAATACACTAATGGGTGAAGTTTGGTTGACTTCTGCGCAGCGGTTTGGGAGTTAACATCAAAATTACATTTCTCGGCCATATCGCATAGATCTCACTGTGAAAAGGCTTAAATGACTTTTTTAATTAAGTTTGATGATTGCATTCAAACAAAATGTCCTAGAACAAAATTTTCAAATGTAACTACTAGATTATGATACAATACACTATTGGGTGAAGTTTGGTTGACTTCTGCGCAGCGGTTTGGGAGTTAACATCAAAATTACATTTCTCGGCCATATCGCATAGATCTCACTGTGAAAAGGCTTAAATGGCTTTTTTGACCTAAGTTTGAGGATTGCGCTCAAATCAAATGTCCTATAACCAAATTTCCACATGTAACTACTAGATTGTGATACAATACACTAATGGGTGAAGTTTGGTTGACTTCTGCGCAGCGGTTTGGGAGTTAACATCAAAATTACATTTCTCGGCCATATCGCATAGATCTCACTGTGAAAAGGCTTAAATGACATTTTTAATTAAGTTTGATGATTGCGTTCAAACAAAATGTCCTAGAACAAAATTTTCAAATGTAACTACTAGATTGTGATACAATACACTATTGGGTGAAGTTTGGTTGACTTCTGCTCAGCGGTTTGGGAGTTAACATCAAAATTACATTTCTCGGCCATATCGCATAGATCTCACTGTGAAAAGGCTTAAATGACTTTTTTTAATTAAGTTTGAAGATTGCGCTCAAATCAAATGTCCTAGAACTAAATTTCCACATGTAACTACTAGATTGTGATACAATACACTAATGGGTGAAGTTTGGTTTACTTCTGCGCAGCGGTTTGGGAGTTAACATCAAAATTACATTTCTCGGCCATATCGCATAGATCTCACTGTGAAAAGGCTTAAATGGCTTTTTTGACCTAAGTTTAATAATTGCGCTCAAACCAAATGTCCTAGAACGAAATTTTCAAATGTAACTACTAGAATGTGATACAATACACTATTGGGTGAAATTTGGTTGACTTCTGCGCAGCAGTTTGGGAGTTAACATCAAAATTACATTTCTCGGCCATATCGCATAGATCTCACTGTGAAAAGGCTTAAATGGCTTTTTTGACCTAAGTTTGAGGATTGCGCTCAAATCAAATGTCCTAGAACCAAATTTCCACATGTAACTACTAGATTGTGATACAATACACTAATGGGTGAAGTTTGGTTTACTTCTGCGCAGCGGTTTGGGAGTTAACATTAAAATTACATTTCTCGGCCATATCGCATAGATCTCACTGTGAAAAGGCTTAAATGGCTTTTTTGACCTAAGTTTAATAATTGCGCTCAAACCAAATGTCCTTGAACGAAATTTTAAAATGTAACTACTAGAATGTGATACAATACACTATTGGGTGAAGTTTGGTTGACTTCTGCGCAGCGGTTTGGGAGTTAACATCAAAATTACATTTCTCGGCCATATCGCATAGATCTCACTGTGAAAAGGCTTAAATGGCTTTTTTGACCTAAGTTTGAGGATTGCGCTCAAATCAAATGTCCTATAACCAAATTTCCACATGTAACTACTAGATTGTGATAAAATACACTAATGGGTGAAGTTTGGTTGACTTCTGCGCAGCGGTTTGGGAGTTAACATCAAAATTACATTTCTCGGCCATATCGCATAGATCTCACTGTGAAAAGGCTTAAATGACTTTTTTAATTAAGTTTGATGATTGCGTTCAAACAAAATGTCCTAGAACAAAATTTTTAAATGTAACTACTAGATTGTGATACAATACACTATTGGGTGAAGTTTGGTTGACTTCTGCGCAGCGGTTTGGGAGTTAACATCAAAATTACATTTCTCGGCCATATCGCATAGATCTCACTGTGAAAAGGCTTAAATGGCTTTTTTGACCTAAGTTTGAGGATTGCGCTCAAATCAAATGTCCTAGAACCAAATTTCCACATGTAACTACTAGATTGTGATAAAATACACTAATGGGTGAAGTTTGGTTGACTTCTGCGCAGCGGTTTGGGAGTTAACATCAAAATTACATTTCTCGGCCATATCGCATAGATCTCACTGTGAAAAGGCTTAAATGACTTTTTTAATTAAGTTTGATGATTGCGCTCAAACAAAATTTCCTAGAACAAAATTTTCAAATGTAACTACTAGATTGTGATACAATACACTATTGGGTGAAGTTTGGTTGACTTCTGCGCAGCGGTTTGGGAGTTAACATCAAAATTACATTTCTCGGCCATATCGCATAGATCTCACTGTGAAAAGGCTTAAATGACTTTTTTAATTAAGTTTGATGATTGCGTTCAAACAAAATGTCCTAGAACAAAATTTTCAAATGTAACTACTAGATTGTGATACAATACACTATTGGGTGAAGTTTGGTTGACTTCTGCGCAGCGGTTTGGGAGTTAACATCAAAATTACATTTCTCGGCCATATCGCATAGATCTCACTGTGAAAAGGCTTAAATGGCTTTTTTGACCTAAGTTTGAGGATTGCGCTCAAATCAAATGTCCTAGAACCAAATTTCCACATGTAACTACTAGATTGTGATAAAATACACTAATGGGTGAAGTTTGGTTGACTTCTGCGCAGCGGTTTGGGAGTTAACATAAAAATTACATTTCTCGGCCATATCGCATAGATCTCACTGTGAAAAGGCTTAAATGACTTTTTTAATTAAGTTTGATGATTGCGTTCAAACAAAATGTCCTAGAACAAAAATTTCAAATGTAACTACTAGATTGTGATACAATACACTATTGGGTGAAATTTGGTAGACTTCTGCGCAGCGGTTTGGGAGTTAACATCAAAATTACATTTCTCGGCCATATCGCATAGATCTCACTGTGAAAAGGCTTAAATGGCTTTTTTGACCTAAGTTTGAGGATTGCGCTCAAACCAAATGTCCTAGAACGAAATTTTCAAATGTAACTACTAGAATGTGATACAATACACTATTGGGTGAAGTTTGGTTGACTTCTGCGCAGCGGTTTGGGAGTTAACATCAAAATTACATTTCTCGGCCATATCGCATAGATCTCACTGTGAAAAGGCTTAAATGACTTTTTTAATTAAGTTTGATGATTGCGCTCAAACAAAATTTCCTAGAACAAAATTTTCAAATGTAACTACTAGATTGTGATACAATACACTATTGGGTGAAGTTTGGTTGACTTCTGCGCAGCGGTTTGGGAGTTAACATCAAAATTACATTTCTCGGCCATATCGCATAGATCTCACTGTGAAAAGGCTTAAATGGCTTTTTTGACCTAAGTTTGAGGATTGCGCTCAAATCAAATGTCCTAGAACCAAATTTCCACATGTAACTACTAGATTGTGATACAATACACTATTGGGTGAAGTTTGGTTGACTTCTGCGCAGCGGTTTGGGAGTTAACATCAAAATTACATTTCTCGGCCATATCGCATAGATCTCACTGTGAAAAGGCTTAAATGGCTTTTTTGACCTAAGTTTAAAGATTGCGCTCAAACCAAATGTCCTAGAACAAAATTTTCAAATGTAACTACTAGATTGTGATACAATACACTAATGGGTGAAGTTTGGTTGACTTCTGCGCAGCGGTTTGGGAGTTAACATCAAAATTACATTTCTCGGCCATATCGCATAGATCTCACTGTGAAAAGGCTTAAATGGCTTTTTTGACCTAAGTTTGAGGATTGCGCTCAAATCAAATGTCCTAGAACCAAATTTCCACATGTAACTACTAGATTGTGATACAATACACTAATGGGTGAAGTTTGGTTGACTTCTGCGCAGCGGTTTGGGAGTGAACATCAAAATTACATTTCTCGGCCATATCGCATAGATCTCACTGTGAAAAGGCTTAAATGGCTTTTTTGACCTAAGTTTGAGGATTGCGCTCAAATCAAATGTCCTAGAACCAAATTTCCACATGTAACTACTAGATTGTGATAAAATACACTAATGGGTGAAGTTTGGTTGACTTCTGCGCAGCGGTTTGGGAGTGAACATCAAAATTACATTTCTCGGCCATATCGCATAGATCTCACTGTGAAAAGGCTTAAATGACTTTTTTAATTAAGTTTGATGATTGCGCTCAAACAAAATTTCCTAGAACAAAATTTTCAAATGTAACTACTAGATTGTGATACAATACACTATTGGGTGAAGTTTGGTTGACTTCTGCGCAGCGGTTTGGGAGTTAACATCAAAATTACATTTCTCGGCCATATCGCATAGATCTCACTGTGAAAAGGCTTAAATGGCTTTTTTGACCTAAGTTTGAGGATTGCGCTCAAATCAAATGTCCTATAACCAAATTTCCACATGTAACTACTAGATTGTGATACAATACACTAATGGGTGAAGTTTGGTTGACTTCTGCGCAGCGGTTTGGGAGTTAACATCAAAATTACATTTCTCGGCCATATCGCATAGATCTCACTGTGAAAAGGCTT
Source organism: Corythoichthys intestinalis (assembly GCF_030265065.1). Classification (NCBI taxonomy): domain Eukaryota; kingdom Metazoa; phylum Chordata; class Actinopteri; order Syngnathiformes; family Syngnathidae; genus Corythoichthys; species Corythoichthys intestinalis. The sequence goes on from NC_080402.1 coordinate 59,510,520, forward strand.
AAATGACTTTTTTAATTAAGTTTGATGATTGCGTTCAAACTAAATGTCCTAGAACAAAATTTTCAAATGTAACTACTAGATTGTGATACAATACACTAATGGGTGAAGTTTGGTTGACTTCTGCGCAGCGGTTTGGGAGTTAACATCAAAATTACATTTCTCGGCCATATCGCATAGATCTCACTGTGAAAAGGCTTAAATGACTTTTTTAATTAAGTTTGATGATTGCATTCAAACAAAATGTCCTAGAACAAAATTTTCAAATGTAACTACTAGATTGTGATACAATACACTATTGGGTGAAGTTTGGTTGACTTCTGCGCAGCGGTTTGGGAGTTAACATCAAAATTACATTTCTCGGCCATATCGCATAGATCTCACTGTGAAAAGGCTTAAATGGCTTTTTTGACCTAAGTTTGAGGATTGCGCTCAAATCAAATGTCCTAGAACCAAATTTCCACATGTAACTACTAGATTGTGATACAATACACTAATGGGTGAAGTTTGGTTTACTTCTGCGCAGCGGTTTGGGAGTTAACATCAAAATTACATTTCTCGGCCATATCGCATAGATCTCACTGTGAAAAGGCTTAAATGGCTTTTTTGACCTAAGTTTAATAATTGCGCTCAAACCAAATGTCCTAGAACGAAATTTTAAAATGTAACTACTAGAATGTGATACAATACACTATTGGGTGAAGTTTGGTTGACTTCTGCGCAGCGGTTTGGGAGTTAACATCAAAATTACATTTCTCGGCCATATCGCATAGATCTCACTGTGAAAAGGCTTAAATGGCTTTTTTGACCTAAGTTTGAGGATTGCGCTCAAATCAAATGTCCTAGAACCAAATTTCCACATGTAACTACTAGATTGTGATACAATACACTAATGGGTGAAGTTTGGTTTACTTCTGCGCAGCGGTTTGGGAGTTAACATCAAAATTAAATTTCTCGGCCATATCGCATAGATCTCACTGTGAAAAGGCTTAAATGGCTTTTTTGACCTAAGTTTAATAATTGCGCTCAAACCAAATGTCCTAGAACGAAATTTTAAAATGTAACTACTAGAATGTGATACAATACACTATTGGGTGAAGTTTGGTTGACTTCTGCGCAGCGGTTTGGGAGTTAACATCAAAATTACATTTCTCGGCCATATCGCATAGATCTCACTGTGAAAAGGCTTAAATGGCTTTTTTGACCTAAGTTTAATAATTGCGCTCAAACAAAATGTCCTAGAACAAAATTTTCAAATGTAACTACTAGATTGTGATACAATACACTATTGGGTGAAGTTTGGTTGACTTCTGCGCAGCGGTTTGGGAGTTAACATCAAAATTACATTTCTCGGCCATATCGCATAGATCTCACTGTGAAAAGGCTTAAATGACTTTTTTAATTAAGTTTGATGATTGCGTTCAAACAAAATGTCCTAGAACAAAATTTTCAAATGTAACTACTAGATTGTGATACAATACACTATTGGGTGAAGTTTGGTTGACTTCTGCGCAGCGGTTTGGGAGTTAACATCAAAATTACATTTCTCGGCCATATCGCATAGATCTCACTGTGAAAAGGCTTAAATGGCTTTTTTGACCTAAGTTTGAGGATTGCGCTCAAACCAAATGTCCTAGAACGAAATTTTCAAATGTAACTACTAGATTGTGATACAATACACTAATGGGTGAAGTTTGGTTGACTTCTGCGTAGCGGTTTGGGAGTGAACATCAAAATTACATTTCTCGGCCATGTCGCATAGATCTCACTGTGAAAAGGCTTAAATGGCTTTTTTGACCTAAGTTTGAGGATTGCGCTCAAATCAAATGTCCTAGAACGAAATTTCTACATGTAACTACTAGATTGTGATAAAATACACTAATGGGTGAAGTTTGGTTGACTTCTGCGCAGCGGTTTGGGAGTTAACATCAAAATTACATTTCTCGGCCATATCGCATAGATCTCACTGTGAAAAGGCTTAAATGACTTTTTTAATTAAGTTTGATGATTGCGTTCAAACAAAATGTCCTAGAACAAAATTTTTAAATGTAACTACTAGATTGTGATACAATACACTATTGGGTGAAGTTTGGTTGACTTCTGCGCAGCGGTTTGGGAGTTAACATCAAAATTACATTTCTCGGCCATATCGCATAGATCTCACTGTGAAAAGGCTTAAATGGCTTTATTGACCTAAGTTTGAGGATTGCGCTCAAATCAAATGTCCTAGAACCAAATTTCCACATGTAACTACTAGATTGTGATAAAATACACTAATGGGTGAAGTTTGGTTGACTTCTGCGCAGCGGTTTGGGAGTTAACATCAAAATTACATTTCTCGGCCATATCGCATAGATCTCAATGTGAAAAGGCTTAAATGACTTTTTTAATTAAGTTTGATGATTGCGCTCAAACAAAATTTCCTAGAACAAAATTTTCAAATGTAACTACTAGATTGTGATACAATACACTATTGGGTGAAGTTTGGTTGACTTCTGCGCAGCGGTTTGGGAGTTAACATCAAAATTACATTTCTCGGCCATATCGCATCGATCTCACTGTGAAAAGGCTTAAATGACTTTTTTAATTAAGTTTGATGATTGCGTTCAAACAAAATGTCCTAGAACAAAATTTTCAAATGTAACTACTAGATTGTGATACAATACACTATTGGGTGAAGTTTGGTTGACTTCTGCGCAGCGGTTTGGGAGTTAACATCAAAATTACATTTCTCGGCCATATCGCATAGATCTCACTGTGAAAAGGCTTAAATGGCTTTTTTGACCTAAGTTTGAGGATTGCGTTCAAACAAAATGTCCTAGAACAAAATTTTCAAATGTAACTACTAGATTGTGATACAATACACTATTGGGTGAAGTTTGGTTGACTTCTGCGCAGCGGTTTGGGAGTTAACATCAAAATTACATTTCTCGGCCATATCGCATAGATCTCACTGTGAAAAGGCTTAAATGGCTTTTTTGACCTAAGTTTGATGATTGCGCTCAAACCAAATGTTCTAGAACGAAATTTTCAAATGTAACTACTAGAATGTGATACAATACACTATTGGGTGAAGTTTGGTTGACTTCTGCGCAGCGGTTTGGGAGTTAACATCAAAATTACATTTCTCGGCCATATCGCATAGATCTCACTGTGAAAAGGCTTAAATGGCTTTTTTGACCTAAGTTTGAGGATTGCGCTCAAATCAAATGTCCTAGAACCAAATTTCCACATGTAACTACTAGATTGTGATAAAATACACTAATGGGTGAAGTTTGGTTGACTTCTGCGCAGCGGTTTGGGAGTTAACATCAAAATTACATTTCTCGGCCATATCGCATAGATCTCACTGTGAAAAGGCTTAAATGGCTTTTTTGACCTAAGTTTGAGGATTGCGCTCAAATCAAATGTCCTAGAACCAAATTTCTACATGTAACTACTAGATTGTGATACAATACACTATTGGGTGAAGTTTGGTTGACTTCTGCGCAGCGGTTTGGGAGTTAACATCAAAATTACATTTCTCGGCCATATCGCATAGATCTCACTGTGAAAAGGCTTAAATGACTTTTTTAATTAAGTTTGATGATTGCGTTCAAACAAAATGTCCTAGAACAAAATTTTCAAATGTAACTACTAGATTGTGATACAATACACTATTGGGTGAAGTTTGGTTGACTTCTGCGCAGCGGTTTGGGAGTTAACATCAAAATTACATTTCTCGGCCATATCGCATAGATCTCACTGTGAAAAGGCTTAAATGGCTTTTTTGACCTAAGTTTGAGGATTGCGCTCAAACAAAATGTCCTAGAACAAAATTTTCAAATGTAACTACTAGATTGTGATACAATACACTATTGGGTGAAGTTTGGTTGACTTCTGCGCAGCGGTTTGGGAGTTAACATCAAAATTACATTTCTCGGCCATATCGCATAGATCTCACTGTGAAAAGGCTTAAATGACTTTTTTAATTAAGTTTGATGATTGCGTTCAAACAAAATGTCCTAGAACAAAATTTTCAAATGTAACTACTAGATTGTGATACAATACACTATTGGGTGAAGTTTGGTTGACTTCTGCGCAGCGGTTTGGGAGTTAACATCAAAATTACATTTCTCGGCCATATCGCATAGATCTCACTGTGAAAAGGCTTAAATGGCTTTTTTGACCTAAGTTTGAGGATTGCGCTCAAACCAAATGTCCTAGAACGAAATTTTCAAATGTAACTACTAGAATGTGATACAATACACTATTGGGTGAAGTTTGGTTGACTTCTGCGCAGCGGTTTGGGAGTTAACATCAAAATTACATTTCTCGGCCATATCGCATAGATCTCACTGTGAAAAGGCTTAAATGGCTTTTTTGACCTAAGTTTGAGGATTGCGCTCAAATCAAATGTCCTAGAACCAAATTTCCACATGTAACTACTAGATTGTGATAAAATACACTAATGGGTGAAGTTTGGTTGACTTCTGCGCAGCGGTTTGGGAGTTAACATAAAAATTACATTTCTCGGCCATATCGCATAGATCTCACTGTGAAAAGGCTTAAATGACTTTTTTAATTAAGTTTGATGATTGCGCTCAAACAAAATTTCCTAGAACAAAATTTTCAAATGTAACTACTAGATTGTGATACAATACACTATTGGGTGAAGTTTGGTTGACTTCTGCGCAGCGGTTTGGGAGTTAACATCAAAATTACATTTCTCGGCCATATCGCATAGATCTCACTGTGAAAAGGCTTAAATGGCTTTTTTGACCTAAGTTTGAGGATTGCGCTCAAATCAAATGTCCTATAACCAAATTTCCACATGTAACTACTAGATTGTGATACAATACACTAATGGGTGAAGTTTGGTTGACTTCTGCGCAGCGGTTTGGGAGTTAACATCAAAATTACATTTCTCGGCCATATCGCATAGATCTCACTGTGAAAAGGCTTAAATGACTTTTTTAATTAAGTTTGATGATTGCGTTCAAACAAAATGTCCTAGAACAAAATTTTCAAATGTAACTACTAGATTGTGATACAATACACTATTGGGTGAAGTTTGGTTGACTTCTGCGCAGCGGTTTGGGAGTTAACATCAAAATTACATTTCTCGGCCATATCGCATAGATCTCACTGTGAAAAGGCTTAAATGGCTTTTTTGACCTAAGTTTGAGGATTGCGCTCAAATCAAATGTCCTAGAACCAAATTTCCACATGTAACTACTAGATTGTGATAAAATACACTAATGGGTGAAGTTTGGTTGACTTCTGCGCAGCGGTTTGGGAGTTAACATCAAAATTACATTTCTCGGCCATATCGCATAGATCTCACTGTGAAAAGGCTTAAATGACTTTTTTAATTAAGTTTGATGATTGCGCTCAAACAAAATTTCCTAGAACAAAATTTTCAAATGTAACTACTAGATTGTGATACAATACACTATTGGGTGAAGTTTGGTTGACTTCTGCGCAGCGGTTTGGGAGTTAACATCAAAATTACATTTCTCGGCCATATCGCATAGATCTCACTGTGAAAAGGCTTAAATGACTTTTTTAATTAAGTTTGATGATTGCGTTCAAACAAAATGTCCTAGAACAAAATTTTCAAATGTAACTACTAGATTGTGATACAATACACTATTGGGTGAAGTTTGGTTGACTTCTGCGCAGCGGTTTGGGAGTTAACATCAAAATTACATTTCTCGGCCATATCGCATAGATCTCACTGTGAAAAGGCTTAAATGGCTTTTTTGACCTAAGTTTGAGGATTGCGCTCAAATCAAATGTCCTAGAACCAAATTTCCACATGTAACTACTAGATTGTGATAAAATACACTAATGGGTGAAGTTTGGTTGACTTCTGCGCAGCGGTTTGGGAGTTAACATCAAAATTACATTTCTCGGCCATATCGCATAGATCTCACTGTGAAAAGGCTTAAATGACTTTTTTAATTAAGTTTGATGATTGCATTCAAACAAAATGTCCTAGAACAAAATTTTCAAATGTAACTACTAGATTGTGATACAATACACTATTGGGTGAAGTTTGGTTGACTTCTGCGCAGCGGTTTGGGAGTTAACATCAAAATTACATTTCTCGGCCATATCGCATAGATCTCACTGTGAAAAGGCTTAAATGGCTTTTTTGACCTAAGTTTGAGGATTGCGCTCAAATCAAATGTCCTAGAACCAAATTTCCACATGTAACTACTAGATTGTGATACAATACACTAATGGGTGAAGTTTGGTTTACTTCTGCGCAGCGGTTTGGGAGTTAACATCAAAATTACATTTCTCGGCCATATCGCATAGATCTCACTGTGAAAAGGCTTAAATGGCTTTTTTGACCTAAGTTTAATAATTGCGCTCAAACCAAATGTCCTAGAACGAAATTTTAAAATGTAACTACTAGAATGTGATACAATACACTATTGGGTGAAGTTTGGTTGACTTCTGCGCAGCGGTTTGGGAGTTAACATCAAAATTACATTTCTCGGCCATATCGCATAGATCTCACTGTGAAAAGGCTTAAATGGCTTTTTTGACCTAAGTTTGAGGATTGCGCTCAAATCAAATGTCCTAGAACCAAATTTCCACATGTAACTACTAGATTGTGATACAATACACTATTGGGTGAAGTTTGGTTGACTTCTGCGCAGCGGTTTGGGAGTTAACATCAAAATTACATTTCTCGGCCATATCGCATAGATCTCACTGTGAAAAGGCTTAAATGGCTTTTTTGACCTAAGTTTAAAGATTGCGCTCAAACCAAATGTCCTAGAACAAAATTTTCAAATGTAACTACTAGATTGTGATACAGTACACTAATGGGTGAAGTTTGGTTGACTTCTGCGCAGCGGTTTGGGAGTTAACATCAAAATTACATTTCTCGGCCATATCGCATAGATCTCACTGTGAAAAGGCTTAAATGGCTTTTTTGACCTAAGTTTGAGGATTGCGCTCAAATCAAATGTCCTATAACCAAATTTCCACATGTAACTACTAGATTGTGATACAATACACTAATGGGTGAAGTTTGGTTGACTTCTGCGCAGCGGTTTGGGAGTGAACATCAAAATTACATTTCTCGGCCATATCGCATAGATCTCACTGTGAAAAGGCTTAAATGGCTTTTTTGACCTAAGTTTGAGGATTGCGCTCAAATCAAATGTCCTAGAACCAAATTTCCACATGTAACTACTAGATTGTGATACAATACACTAATGGGTGAAGTTTGGTTGACTTCTGCGTAGCGGTTTGGGAGTGAACATCAAAATTACATTTCTCGGCCATATCGCATAGATCTCACTGTGAAAAGGCTTAAATGGCTTTTTTGACCTAAGTTTGAGGATTGCGCTCAAATCAAATGTCCTAGAACCAAATTTCCACATGTAACTACTAGATTGTGATAAAATACACTAATGGGTGAAGTTTGGTTGACTTCTGCGCAGCGGTTTGGGAGTTAACATCAAAATTACATTTCTCGGCCATATCGCATAGATCTCACTGTGAAAAGGCTTAAATGACTTTTTTAATTAAGTTTGATGATTGCGCTCAAACAAAATTTCCTAGAACAAAATTTTCAAATGTAACTACTAGATTGTGATACAATACACTATTGGGTGAAGTTTGGTTGACTTCTGCGCAGCGGTTTGGGAGTTAACATCAAAATTACATTTCTCGGCCATATCGCATAGATCTCACTGTGAAAAGGCTTAAATGACTTTTTTAATTAAGTTTGATGATTGCGTTCAAACAAAATGTCCTAGAACAAAATTTTAAAATGTAACTACTAGATTGTGATACAATACACTATTGGGTGAAGTTTGGTTGACTTCTGCGCAGCGGTTTGGGAGTTAACATCAAAATTACATTTCTCGGCCATATCGCATAGATCTCACTGTGAAAAGGCTTAAATGGCTTTTTTGACCTAAGTTTGAGGATTGCGCTCAAATCAAATGTCCTAGAACCAAATTTCCACATGTAACTACTAGATTGTGATAAAATACACTAATGGGTGAAGTTTGGTTGACTTCTGCGCAGCGGTTTGGGAGTTAACATCAAAATTACATTTCTCGGCCATATCGCATAGATCTCACTGTGAAAAGGCTTAAATGACTTTTTTAATTAAGTTTGATGATTGCATTCAAACAAAATGTCCTAGAACAAAATTTTCAAATGTAACTACTAGATTGTGATACAATACACTATTGGGTGAAGTTTGGTTGACTTCTGCGCAGCGGTTTGGGAGTTAACATCAAAATTACATTTCTCGGCCATATCGCATAGATCTCACTGTGAAAAGGCTTAAATGGCTTTTTTGACCTAAGTTTGAGGATTGCGCTCAAATCAAATGTCCTAGAACCAAATTTCCACATGTAACTACTAGATTGTGATACAATACACTAATGGGTGAAGTTTGGTTTACTTCTGCGCAGCGGTTTGGGAGTTAACATCAAAATTACATTTCTCGGCCATATCGCATAGATCTCACTGTGAAAAGGCTTAAATGGCTTTTTTGACCTAAGTTTAATAATTGCGCTCAAACCAAATGTCCTAGAACGAAATTTTAAAATGTAACTACTAGAATGTGATACAATACACTATTGGGTGAAGTTTGGTTGACTTCTGCGCAGCGGTTTGGGAGTTAACATCAAAATTACATTTCTCGGCCATATCGCATAGATCTCACTGTGAAAAGGCTTAAATGGCTTTTTTGACCTAAGTTTGAGGATTGCGCTCAAATCAAATGTCCTAGAACCAAATTTCCACATGTAACTACTAGATTGTGATACAATACACTATTGGGTGAAGTTTGGTTGACTTCTGCGCAGCGGTTTGGGAGTTAACATCAAAATTACATTTCTCGGCCATATCGCATAGATCTCACTGTGAAAAGGCTTAAATGGCTTTTTTGACCTAAGTTTAAAGATTGCGCTCAAACCAAATGTCCTAGAACAAAATTTTCAAATGTAACTACTAGATTGTGATACAGTACACTAATGGGTGAAGTTTGGTTGACTTCTGCGCAGCGGTTTGGGAGTTAACATCAAAATTACATTTCTCGGCCATATCGCATAGATCTCACTGTGAAAAGGCTTAAATGGCTTTTTTGACCTAAGTTTGAGGATTGCGCTCAAATCAAATGTCCTATAACCAAATTTCCACATGTAACTACTAGATTGTGATACAATACACTAATGGGTGAAGTTTGGTTGACTTCTGCGCAGCGGTTTGGGAGTGAACATCAAAATTACATTTCTCGGCCATATCGCATAGATCTCACTGTGAAAAGGCTTAAATGGCTTTTTTGACCTAAGTTTGAGGATTGCGCTCAAATCAAATGTCCTAGAACCAAATTTCCACATGTAACTACTAGATTGTGATACAATACACTAATGGGTGAAGTTTGGTTGACTTCTGCGTAGCGGTTTGGGAGTGAACATCAAAATTACATTTCTCGGCCATATCGCATAGATCTCACTGTGAAAAGGCTTAAATGGCTTTTTTGACCTAAGTTTGAGGATTGCGCTCAAATCAAATGTCCTAGAACCAAATTTCCACATGTAACTACTAGATTGTGATAAAATACATTAATGGGTGAAGTTTGGTTGACTTCTGCGCAGCGGTTTGGGAGTTAACATCAAAATTACATTTCTCGGCCATATCGCATAGATCTCACTGTGAAAAGGCTTAAATGACTTTTTTAATTAAGTTTGATGATTGCGCTCAAACAAAATTTCCTAGAACAAAATTTTCAAATGTAACTACTAGATTGTGATACAATACACTATTGGGTGAAGTTTGGTTGACTTCTGCGCAGCGGTTTGGGAGTTAACATCAAAATTACATTTCTCGGCCATATCGCATAGATCTCACTGTGAAAAGGCTTAAATGGCTTTTTTGACCTAAGTTTGAGGATTGCGCTCAAATCAAATGTCCTATAACCAAATTTCCACATGTAACTACTAGATTGTGATACAATACACTAATGGGTGAAGTTTGGTTGACTTCTGCGCAGCGGTTTGGGAGTTAACATCAAAATTACATTTCTCGGCCATATCGCATAGATCTCACTGTGAAAAGGCTTAAATGACTTTTTTAATTAAGTTTGATGATTGCGTTCAAACAAAATGTCCTAGAACAAAATTTTCAAATGTAACTACTAGATTGTGATACAATACACTAATGGGTGAAGTTTGGTTGACTTCTGCGCAGCGGTTTGGGAGTTAACATCAAAATTACATTTCTCGGCCATATCGCATAGATCTCACTGTGAAAAGGCTTAAATGACTTTTTTAATTAAGTTTGATGATTGCATTCAAACAAAATGTCCTAGAACAAAATTTTCAAATGTAACTACTAGATTGTGATACAATACACTATTGGGTGAAGTTTGGTTGACTTCTGCGCAGCGGTTTGGGAGTTAACATCAAAATTACATTTCTCGGCCATATCGCATAGATCTCACTGTGAAAAGGCTTAAATGGCTTTTTTGACCTAAGTTTGAGGATTGCGCTCAAATCAAATGTCCTAGAACCAAATTTCCACATGTAACTACTAGATTGTGATACAATACACTAATGGGTGAAGTTTGGTTTACTTCTGCGCAGCGGTTTGGGAGTTAACATCAAAATTACATTTCTCGGCCATATCGCATAGATCTCACTGTGAAAAGGCTTAAATGGCTTTTTTGACCTAAGTTTAATAATTGCGCTCAAACCAAATGTCCTAGAACGAAATTTTAAAATGTAACTACTAGAATGTGATACAATACACTATTGGGTGAAGTTTGGTTGACTTCTGCGCAGCGGTTTGGGAGTTAACATCAAAATTACATTTCTCGGCCATATCGCATAGATCTCACTGTGAAAAGGCTTAAATGGCTTTTTTGACCTAAGTTTGAGGATTGCGCTCAAATCAAATGTCCTAGAACCAAATTTCCACATGTAACTACTAGATTGTGATACAATACACTAATGGGTGAAGTTTGGTTTACTTCTGCGCAGCGGTTTGGGAGTTAACATCAAAATTACATTTCTCGGCCATATCGCATAGATCTCACTGTGAAAAGGCTTAAATGGCTTTTTTGACCTAAGTTTAATAATTGCGCTCAAACCAAATGTCCTTGAACGAAATTTTAAAATGTAACTACTAGAATGTGATACAATACACTATTGGGTGAAGTTTGGTTGACTTCTGCGCAGCGGTTTGGGAGTTAACATCAAAATTACATTTCTCGGCCATATCGCATAGATCTCACTGTGAAAAGGCTTAAATGGCTTTTTTGACCTAAGTTTGAGGATTGCGCTCAAATCAAATGTCCTATAACCAAATTTCCACATGTAACTACTAGATTGTGATACAATACACTAATGGGTGAAGTTTGGTTGACTTCTGCGCAGCGGTTTGGGAGTTAACATCAAAATTACATTTCTCGGCCATATCGCATAGATCTCACTGTGAAAAGGCTTAAATGGCTTTTTTGACCTAAGTTTGAGGATTGCGCTCAAACAAAATGTCCTAGAACAAAATTTTCAAATGTAACTACTAGATTGTGATACAATACACTATTGGGTGAAGTTTGGTTGACTTCTGCGCAGCGGTTTGGGAGTTAACATCAAAATTACATTTCTCGGCCATATCGCATAGATCTCACTGTGAAAAGGCTTAAATGACTTTTTTAATTAAGTTTGATGATTGCGTTCAAACAAAATGTCCTAGAACAAAATTTTCAAATGTAACTACTAGATTGTGATACAATACACTATTGGGTGAAGTTTGGTTGACTTCTGCGCAGCGGTTTGGGAGTTAACATCAAAATTACATTTCTCGGCCATATCGCATAGATCTCACTGTGAAAAGGCTTAAATGGCTTTTTTGACCTAAGTTTGAGGATTGCGCTCAAAACAAATGTTCTAGAACGAAATTTTCAAATGTAACTACTAGAATGTGATACAATACACTATTGGGTGAAGTTTGGTTGACTTCTGCGCAGCGGTTTGGGAGTTAACATCAAAATTACATTTCTCGGCCATATCTTATAGATCTCACTGTGAAAAGGCTTAAATGGCTTTTTTGACCTAAGTTTGAGGATTGCGCTCAAATCAAATGTCCTAGAACCAAATTTCCACATGTAACTACTAGATTGTGATACAATACACTAATGGGTGAAGTTTGGTTGACTTCTGCGTAGCGGTTTGGGAGTGAACATCAAAATTACATTTCTCGGCCATATCGCATAGATCTCACTGTGAAAAGGCTTAAATGGCTTTTTTGACCTAAGTTTGAGGATTGCGCTCAAATCAAATGTCCTAGAACCAAATTTCCACATGTAACTACTAGATTGTGATAAAATACAATAATGGGTGAAGTTTGGTTGACTTCTGCGCAGCGGTTTGGGAGTTAACATCAAAATTACATTTCTCGGCCATATCGCATAGATCTCACTGTGAAAAGGCTTAAATGACTTTTTTAATTAAGTTTGATGATTGCGCTCAAACAAAATTTCCTAGAACAAAATTTTTAAATGTAACTACTAGATTGTGATACAATACACTATTGGGTGAAGTTTGGTTGACTTCTGCGCAGCGGTTTGGGAGTTAACATCAAAATTACATTTCTCGGCCATATCGCATAGATCTCACTGTGAAAAGGCTTAAATGGCTTTTTTGACCTAAGTTTGAGGATTGCGCTCAAATCAAATGTCCTATAACCAAATTTCCACATGTAACTACTAGATTGTGATACAATACACTAATGGGTGAAGTTTGGTTGACTTCTGCGCAGCGGTTTGGGAGTTAACATCAAAATTACATTTCTCGGCCATATCGCATAGATCTCACTGTGAAAAGGCTTAAATGACTTTTTTAATTAAGTTTGATGATTGCGTTCAAACAAAATGTCCTAGAACAAAATTTTCAAATGTAACTACTAGATTGTGATACAATACACTAATGGGTGAAGTTTGGTTGACTTCTGCGCAGCGGTTTGGGAGTTAACATCAAAATTACATTTCTCGGCCATATCGCATAGATCTCACTGTGAAAAGGCTTAAATGACTTTTTTAATTAAGTTTGATGATTGCATTCAAACAAAATGTCCTAGAACAAAATTTTCAAATGTAACTACTAGATTGTGATACAATACACTATTGGGTGAAGTTTGGTTGACTTCTGCGCAGCGGTTTGGGAGTTAACATCAAAATTACATTTCTCGGCCATATCGCATAGATCTCACTGTGAAAAGGCTTAAATGGCTTTTTTGACCTAAGTTTGAGGATTGCGCTCAAATCAAATGTCCTAGAACCAAATTTCCACATGTAACTACTAGATTGTGATACAATACACTAATGGGTGAAGTTTGGTTTACTTCTGCGCAGCGGTTTGGGAGTTAACATCAAAATTACATTTCTCGGCCATATCGCATAGATCTCACTGTGAAAAGGCTTAAATGGCTTTTTTGACCTAAGTTTAATAATTGCGCTCAAACCAAATGTCCTAGAACGAAATTTTAAAATGTAACTACTAGAATGTGATACAATACACTATTGGGTGAAGTTTGGTTGACTTCTGCGCAGCGGTTTGGGAGTTAACATCAAAATTACATTTCTCGGCCATATCGCATAGATCTCACTGTGAAAAGGCTTACATGGCTTTTTTGACCTAAGTTTGAGGATTGCGCTCAAATCAAATGTCCTAGAACCAAATTTCCACATGTAACTACTAGATTGTGATACAATACACTAATGGGTGAAGTTTGGTTTACTTCTGCGCAGCGGTTTGGGAGTTAACATCAAAATTACATTTCTCGGCCATATCGCATAGATCTCACTGTGAAAAGGCTTAAATGGCTTTTTTGACCTAAGTTTAATAATTGCGCTCAAACCAAATGTCCTAGAACGAAATTTTAAAATGTAACTACTAGAATGTGATACAATACACTATTGGGTGAAGTTTGGTTGACTTCTGCGCAGCGGTTTGGGAGTTAACATCAAAATTACATTTCTCGGCCATATCGCATAGATCTCACTGTGAAAAGGCTTAAATGGCTTTTTTGACCTAAGTTTGAGGATTGCGCTCAAATCAAATGTCCTAGAACCAAATTTCCACATGTAACTACTAGATTGTGATACAATACACTATTGGGTGAAGTTTGGTTGACTTCTGCGCAGCGGTTTGGGAGTTAACATCAAAATTACATTTCTCGGCCATATCGCATAGATCTCACTGTGAAAAGGCTTAAATGGCTTTTTTGACCTAAGTTTAAAGATTGCGCTCAAACCAAATGTCCTAGAACAAAATTTTCAAATGTAACTACTAGATTGTGATACAGTACACTAATGGGTGAAGTTTGGTTGACTTCTGCGCAGCGGTTTGGGAGTTAACATCAAAATTACATTTCTCGGCCATATCGCATAGATCTCACTGTGAAAAGGCTTAAATGGCTTTTTTGACCTAAGTTTGAGGATTGCGCTCAAATCAAATGTCCTATAACCAAATTTCCACATGTAACTACTAGATTGTGATACAATACACTAATGGGTGAAGTTTGGTTGACTTCTGCGCAGCGGTTTGGGAGTGAACATCAAAATTACATTTCTCGGCCATATCGCATAGATCTCACTGTGAAAAGGCTTAAATGGCTTTTTTGACCTAAGTTTGAGGATTGCGCTCAAATCAAATGTCCTAGAACCAAATTTCCACATGTAACTACTAGATTGTGATACAATACACTAATGGGTGAAGTTTGGTTGACTTCTGCGTAGCGGTTTGGGAGTGAACATCAAAATTACATTTCTCGGCCATATCGCATAGATCTCACTGTGAAAAGGCTTAAATGGCTTTTTTGACCTAAGTTTGAGGATTGCGCTCAAATCAAATGTCCTAGAACCAAATTTCCACATGTAACTACTAGATTGTGATAAAATACATTAATGGGTGAAGTTTGGTTGACTTCTGCGCAGCGGTTTGGGAGTTAACATCAAAATTACATTTCTCGGCCATATCGCATAGATCTCACTGTGAAAAGGCTTAAATGACTTTTTTAATTAAGTTTGATGATTGCGCTCAAACAAAATTTCCTAGAACAAAATTTTCAAATGTAACTACTAGATTGTGATACAATACACTATTGGGTGAAGTTTGGTTGACTTCTGCGCAGCGGTTTGGGAGTTAACATCAAAATTACATTTCTCGGCCATATCGCATAGATCTCACTGTGAAAAGGCTTAAATGGCTTTTTTGACCTAAGTTTGAGGATTGCGCTCAAATCAAATGTCCTATAACCAAATTTCCACATGTAACTACTAGATTGTGATACAATACACTAATGGGTGAAGTTTGGTTGACTTCTGCGCAGCGGTTTGGGAGTTAACATCAAAATTACATTTCTCGGCCATATCGCATAGATCTCACTGTGAAAAGGCTTAAATGACTTTTTTAATTAAGTTTGATGATTGCGTTCAAACAAAATGTCCTAGAACAAAATTTTCAAATGTAACTACTAGATTGTGATACAATACACTAATGGGTGAAGTTTGGTTGACTTCTGCGCAGCGGTTTGGGAGTTAACATCAAAATTACATTTCTCGGCCATATCGCATAGATCTCACTGTGAAAAGGCTTAAATGGCTTTTTTGACCTAAGTTTGAGGATTGCGCTCAAATCAAATGTCCTAGAACCAAATTTCCACATGTAACTACTAGATTGTGATACAATACACTAATGGGTGAAGTTTGGTTGACTTCTGCGCAGCGGTTTGGGAGTTAACATCAAAATTACATTTCTCGGCCATATCGCATAGATCTCACTGTGAAAAGGCTTAAATGGCTTTTTTGACCTAAGTTTGAGGATTGCGCTCAAATCAAATGTCCTAGAACCAAATTTCCACATGTAACTACTAGATTGTGATACAATACACTAATGGGTGAAGTTTGGTTTACTTCTGCGCAGCGGTTTGGGAGTTAACATCAAAATTACATTTCTCGGCCATATCGCATAGATCTCACTGTGAAAAGGCTTAAATGGCTTTTTTGACCTAAGTTTAATAATTGCGCTCAAACCAAATGTCCTTGAACGAAATTTTAAAATGTAACTACTAGAATGTGATACAATACACTATTGGGTGAAGTTTGGTTGACTTCTGCGCAGCGGTTTGGGAGTTAACATCAAAATTACATTTCTCGGCCATATCGCATAGATCTCACTGTGAAAAGGCTTAAATGGCTTTTTTGACCTAAGTTTGAGGATTGCGCTCAAATCAAATGTCCTATAACCAAATTTCCACATGTAACTACTAGATTGTGATACAATACACTAATGGGTGAAGTTTGGTTGACTTCTGCGCAGCGGTTTGGGAGTTAACATCAAAATTACATTTCTCGGCCATATCGCATAGATCTCACTGTGAAAAGGCTTAAATGGCTTTTTTGACCTAAGTTTGAGGATTGCGCTCAAACAAAATGTCCTAGAACAAAATTTTCAAATGTAACTACTAGATTGTGATACAATACACTATTGGGTGAAGTTTGGTTGACTTCTGCGCAGCGGTTTGGGAGTTAACATCAAAATTACATTTCTCGGCCATATCGCATAGATCTCACTGTGAAAAGGCTTAAATGACTTTTTTAATTAAGTTTGATGATTGCGTTCAAACAAAATGTCCTAGAACAAAATTTTCAAATGTAACTACTAGATTGTGATACAATACACTATTGGGTGAAGTTTGGTTGACTTCTGCGCAGCGGTTTGGGAGTTAACATCAAAATTACATTTCTCGGCCATATCGCATAGATCTCACTGTGAAAAGGCTTAAATGGCTTTTTTGACCTAAGTTTGAGGATTGCGCTCAAAACAAATGTTCTAGAACGAAATTTTCAAATGTAACTACTAGAATGTGATACAATACACTATTGGGTGAAGTTTGGTTGACTTCTGCGCAGCGGTTTGGGAGTTAACATCAAAATTACATTTCTCGGCCATATCTTATAGATCTCACTGTGAAAAGGCTTAAATGGCTTTTTTGACCTAAGTTTGAGGATTGCGCTCAAATCAAATGTCCTAGAACCAAATTTCCACATGTAACTACTAGATTGTGATACAATACACTAATGGGTGAAGTTTGGTTGACTTCTGCGTAGCGGTTTGGGAGTGAACATCAAAATTACATTTCTCGGCCATATCGCATAGATCTCACTGTGAAAAGGCTTAAATGGCTTTTTTGACCTAAGTTTGAGGATTGCGCTCAAATCAAATGTCCTAGAACCAAATTTCCACATGTAACTACTAGATTGTGATAAAATACAATAATGGGTGAAGTTTGGTTGACTTCTGCGCAGCGGTTTGGGAGTTAACATCAAAATTACATTTCTCGGCCATATCGCATAGATCTCACTGTGAAAAGGCTTAAATGACTTTTTTAATTAAGTTTGATGATTGCGCTCAAACAAAATTTCCTAGAACAAAATTTTTAAATGTAACTACTAGATTGTGATACAATACACTATTGGGTGAAGTTTGGTTGACTTCTGCGCAGCGGTTTGGGAGTTAACATCAAAATTACATTTCTCGGCCATATCGCATAGATCTCACTGTGAAAAGGCTTAAATGGCTTTTTTGACCTAAGTTTGAGGATTGCGCTCAAATCAAATGTCCTATAACCAAATTTCCACATGTAACTACTAGATTGTGATACAATACACTAATGGGTGAAGTTTGGTTGACTTCTGCGCAGCGGTTTGGGAGTTAACATCAAAATTACATTTCTCGGCCATATCGCATAGATCTCACTGTGAAAAGGCTTAAATGACTTTTTTAATTAAGTTTGATGATTGCGTTCAAACAAAATGTCCTAGAACAAAATTTTCAAATGTAACTACTAGATTGTGATACAATACACTAATGGGTGAAGTTTGGTTGACTTCTGCGCAGCGGTTTGGGAGTTAACATCAAAATTACATTTCTCGGCCATATCGCATAGATCTCACTGTGAAAAGGCTTAAATGACTTTTTTAATTAAGTTTGATGATTGCATTCAAACAAAATGTCCTAGAACAAAATTTTCAAATGTAACTACTAGATTGTGATACAATACACTATTGGGTGAAGTTTGGTTGACTTCTGCGCAGCGGTTTGGGAGTTAACATCAAAATTACATTTCTCGGCCATATCGCATAGATCTCACTGTGAAAAGGCTTAAATGGCTTTTTTGACCTAAGTTTGAGGATTGCGCTCAAATCAAATGTCCTAGAACCAAATTTCCACATGTAACTACTAGATTGTGATACAATACACTAATGGGTGAAGTTTGGTTTACTTCTGCGCAGCGGTTTGGGAGTTAACATCAAAATTACATTTCTCGGCCATATCGCATAGATCTCACTGTGAAAAGGCTTAAATGGCTTTTTTGACCTAAGTTTAATAATTGCGCTCAAACCAAATGTCCTAGAACGAAATTTTAAAATGT
Organism: Corythoichthys intestinalis; assembly: GCF_030265065.1. Taxonomy (NCBI): domain Eukaryota; kingdom Metazoa; phylum Chordata; class Actinopteri; order Syngnathiformes; family Syngnathidae; genus Corythoichthys; species Corythoichthys intestinalis. The sequence continues at coordinate 59,528,976 of NC_080402.1, forward strand.
AACTACTAGAATGTGATACAATACACTATTGGGTGAAGTTTGGTTGACTTCTGCGCAGCGGTTTGGGAGTTAACATCAAAATTACATTTCTCGGCCATATCGCATAGATCTCACTGTGAAAAGGCTTACATGGCTTTTTTGACCTAAGTTTGAGGATTGCGCTCAAATCAAATGTCCTAGAACCAAATTTCCACATGTAACTACTAGATTGTGATACAATACACTAATGGGTGAAGTTTGGTTTACTTCTGCGCAGCGGTTTGGGAGTTAACATCAAAATTACATTTCTCGGCCATATCGCATAGATCTCACTGTGAAAAGGCTTAAATGGCTTTTTTGACCTAAGTTTAATAATTGCGCTCAAACCAAATGTCCTAGAACGAAATTTTAAAATGTAACTACTAGAATGTGATACAATACACTATTGGGTGAAGTTTGGTTGACTTCTGCGCAGCGGTTTGGGAGTTAACATCAAAATTACATTTCTCGGCCATATCGCATAGATCTCACTGTGAAAAGGCTTAAATGGCTTTTTTGACCTAAGTTTGAGGATTGCGCTCAAATCAAATGTCCTAGAACCAAATTTCCACATGTAACTACTAGATTGTGATACAATACACTATTGGGTGAAGTTTGGTTGACTTCTGCGCAGCGGTTTGGGAGTTAACATCAAAATTACATTTCTCGGCCATATCGCATAGATCTCACTGTGAAAAGGCTTAAATGGCTTTTTTGACCTAAGTTTAAAGATTGCGCTCAAACCAAATGTCCTAGAACAAAATTTTCAAATGTAACTACTAGATTGTGATACAGTACACTAATGGGTGAAGTTTGGTTGACTTCTGCGCAGCGGTTTGGGAGTTAACATCAAAATTACATTTCTCGGCCATATCGCATAGATCTCACTGTGAAAAGGCTTAAATGGCTTTTTTGACCTAAGTTTGAGGATTGCGCTCAAATCAAATGTCCTATAACCAAATTTCCACATGTAACTACTAGATTGTGATACAATACACTAATGGGTGAAGTTTGGTTGACTTCTGCGCAGCGGTTTGGGAGTGAACATCAAAATTACATTTCTCGGCCATATCGCATAGATCTCACTGTGAAAAGGCTTAAATGGCTTTTTTGACCTAAGTTTGAGGATTGCGCTCAAATCAAATGTCCTAGAACCAAATTTCCACATGTAACTACTAGATTGTGATACAATACACTAATGGGTGAAGTTTGGTTGACTTCTGCGTAGCGGTTTGGGAGTGAACATCAAAATTACATTTCTCGGCCATATCGCATAGATCTCACTGTGAAAAGGCTTAAATGGCTTTTTTGACCTAAGTTTAATAATTGCGCTCAAACCAAATGTCCTAGAACGAAATTTTAAAATGTAACTACTAGAATGTGATACAATACACTATTGGGTGAAGTTTGGTTGACTTCTGCGCAGCGGTTTGGGAGTTAACATCAAAATTACATTTCTCGGCCATATCGCATAGATCTCACTGTGAAAAGGCTTACATGGCTTTTTTGACCTAAGTTTGAGGATTGCGCTCAAATCAAATGTCCTAGAACCAAATTTCCACATGTAACTACTAGATTGTGATACAATACACTAATGGGTGAAGTTTGGTTTACTTCTGCGCAGCGGTTTGGGAGTTAACATCAAAATTACATTTCTCGGCCATATCGCATAGATCTCACTGTGAAAAGGCTTAAATGGCTTTTTTGACCTAAGTTTAATAATTGCGCTCAAACCAAATGTCCTAGAACGAAATTTTAAAATGTAACTACTAGAATGTGATACAATACACTATTGGGTGAAGTTTGGTTGACTTCTGCGCAGCGGTTTGGGAGTTAACATCAAAATTACATTTCTCGGCCATATCGCATAGATCTCACTGTGAAAAGGCTTAAATGGCTTTTTTGACCTAAGTTTGAGGATTGCGCTCAAATCAAATGTCCTAGAACCAAATTTCCACATGTAACTACTAGATTGTGATACAATACACTATTGGGTGAAGTTTGGTTGACTTCTGCGCAGCGGTTTGGGAGTTAACATCAAAATTACATTTCTCGGCCATATCGCATAGATCTCACTGTGAAAAGGCTTAAATGGCTTTTTTGACCTAAGTTTAAAGATTGCGCTCAAACCAAATGTCCTAGAACAAAATTTTCAAATGTAACTACTAGATTGTGATACAGTACACTAATGGGTGAAGTTTGGTTGACTTCTGCGCAGCGGTTTGGGAGTTAACATCAAAATTACATTTCTCGGCCATATCGCATAGATCTCACTGTGAAAAGGCTTAAATGGCTTTTTTGACCTAAGTTTGAGGATTGCGCTCAAATCAAATGTCCTATAACCAAATTTCCACATGTAACTACTAGATTGTGATACAATACACTAATGGGTGAAGTTTGGTTGACTTCTGCGCAGCGGTTTGGGAGTGAACATCAAAATTACATTTCTCGGCCATATCGCATAGATCTCACTGTGAAAAGGCTTAAATGGCTTTTTTGACCTAAGTTTGAGGATTGCGCTCAAATCAAATGTCCTAGAACCAAATTTCCACATGTAACTACTAGATTGTGATACAATACACTAATGGGTGAAGTTTGGTTGACTTCTGCGTAGCGGTTTGGGAGTGAACATCAAAATTACATTTCTCGGCCATATCGCATAGATCTCACTGTGAAAAGGCTTAAATGGCTTTTTTGACCTAAGTTTGAGGATTGCGCTCAAATCAAATGTCCTAGAACCAAATTTCCACATGTAACTACTAGATTGTGATAAAATACATTAATGGGTGAAGTTTGGTTGACTTCTGCGCAGCGGTTTGGGAGTTAACATCAAAATTACATTTCTCGGCCATATCGCATAGATCTCACTGTGAAAAGGCTTAAATGACTTTTTTAATTAAGTTTGATGATTGCGCTCAAACAAAATTTCCTAGAACAAAATTTTCAAATGTAACTACTAGATTGTGATACAATACACTATTGGGTGAAGTTTGGTTGACTTCTGCGCAGCGGTTTGGGAGTTAACATCAAAATTACATTTCTCGGCCATATCGCATAGATCTCACTGTGAAAAGGCTTAAATGGCTTTTTTGACCTAAGTTTGAGGATTGCGCTCAAATCAAATGTCCTATAACCAAATTTCCACATGTAACTACTAGATTGTGATACAATACACTAATGGGTGAAGTTTGGTTGACTTCTGCGCAGCGGTTTGGGAGTTAACATCAAAATTACATTTCTCGGCCATATCGCATAGATCTCACTGTGAAAAGGCTTAAATGACTTTTTTAATTAAGTTTGATGATTGCGTTCAAACAAAATGTCCTAGAACAAAATTTTCAAATGTAACTACTAGATTGTGATACAATACACTAATGGGTGAAGTTTGGTTGACTTCTGCGCAGCGGTTTGGGAGTTAACATCAAAATTACATTTCTCGGCCATATCGCATAGATCTCACTGTGAAAAGGCTTAAATGACTTTTTTAATTAAGTTTGATGATTGCATTCAAACAAAATGTCCTAGAACAAAATTTTCAAATGTAACTACTAGATTGTGATACAATACACTATTGGGTGAAGTTTGGTTGACTTCTGCGCAGCGGTTTGGGAGTTAACATCAAAATTACATTTCTCGGCCATATCGCATAGATCTCACTGTGAAAAGGCTTAAATGGCTTTTTTGACCTAAGTTTGAGGATTGCGCTCAAATCAAATGTCCTAGAACCAAATTTCCACATGTAACTACTAGATTGTGATACAATACACTAATGGGTGAAGTTTGGTTTACTTCTGCGCAGCGGTTTGGGAGTTAACATCAAAATTACATTTCTCGGCCATATCGCATAGATCTCACTGTGAAAAGGCTTAAATGGCTTTTTTGACCTAAGTTTAATAATTGCGCTCAAACCAAATGTCCTAGAACGAAATTTTAAAATGTAACTACTAGAATGTGATACAATACACTATTGGGTGAAGTTTGGTTGACTTCTGCGCAGCGGTTTGGGAGTTAACATCAAAATTACATTTCTCGGCCATATCGCATAGATCTCACTGTGAAAAGGCTTAAATGGCTTTTTTGACCTAAGTTTGAGGATTGCGCTCAAATCAAATGTCCTAGAACCAAATTTCCACATGTAACTACTAGATTGTGATACAATACACTAATGGGTGAAGTTTGGTTTACTTCTGCGCAGCGGTTTGGGAGTTAACATCAAAATTACATTTCTCGGCCATATCGCATAGATCTCACTGTGAAAAGGCTTAAATGGCTTTTTTGACCTAAGTTTAATAATTGCGCTCAAACCAAATGTCCTTGAACGAAATTTTAAAATGTAACTACTAGAATGTGATACAATACACTATTGGGTGAAGTTTGGTTGACTTCTGCGCAGCGGTTTGGGAGTTAACATCAAAATTACATTTCTCGGCCATATCGCATAGATCTCACTGTGAAAAGGCTTAAATGGCTTTTTTGACCTAAGTTTGAGGATTGCGCTCAAATCAAATGTCCTATAACCAAATTTCCACATGTAACTACTAGATTGTGATACAATACACTAATGGGTGAAGTTTGGTTGACTTCTGCGCAGCGGTTTGGGAGTTAACATCAAAATTACATTTCTCGGCCATATCGCATAGATCTCACTGTGAAAAGGCTTAAATGGCTTTTTTGACCTAAGTTTGAGGATTGCGCTCAAACAAAATGTCCTAGAACAAAATTTTCAAATGTAACTACTAGATTGTGATACAATACACTATTGGGTGAAGTTTGGTTGACTTCTGCGCAGCGGTTTGGGAGTTAACATCAAAATTACATTTCTCGGCCATATCGCATAGATCTCACTGTGAAAAGGCTTAAATGACTTTTTTAATTAAGTTTGATGATTGCGTTCAAACAAAATGTCCTAGAACAAAATTTTCAAATGTAACTACTAGATTGTGATACAATACACTATTGGGTGAAGTTTGGTTGACTTCTGCGCAGCGGTTTGGGAGTTAACATCAAAATTACATTTCTCGGCCATATCGCATAGATCTCACTGTGAAAAGGCTTAAATGGCTTTTTTGACCTAAGTTTGAGGATTGCGCTCAAAACAAATGTTCTAGAACGAAATTTTCAAATGTAACTACTAGAATGTGATACAATACACTATTGGGTGAAGTTTGGTTGACTTCTGCGCAGCGGTTTGGGAGTTAACATCAAAATTACATTTCTCGGCCATATCTTATAGATCTCACTGTGAAAAGGCTTAAATGGCTTTTTTGACCTAAGTTTGAGGATTGCGCTCAAATCAAATGTCCTAGAACCAAATTTCCACATGTAACTACTAGATTGTGATACAATACACTAATGGGTGAAGTTTGGTTGACTTCTGCGTAGCGGTTTGGGAGTGAACATCAAAATTACATTTCTCGGCCATATCGCATAGATCTCACTGTGAAAAGGCTTAAATGGCTTTTTTGACCTAAGTTTGAGGATTGCGCTCAAATCAAATGTCCTAGAACCAAATTTCCACATGTAACTACTAGATTGTGATAAAATACACTAATGGGTGAAGTTTGGTTGACTTCTGCGCAGCGGTTTGGGAGTTAACATCAAAATTACATTTCTCGGCCATATCGCATAGATCTCACTGTGAAAAGGCTTAAATGACTTTTTTAATTAAGTTTGATGATTGCGCTCAAACAAAATTTCCTAGAACAAAATTTTTAAATGTAACTACTAGATTGTGATACAATACACTATTGGGTGAAGTTTGGTTGACTTCTGCGCAGCGGTTTGGGAGTTAACATCAAAATTACATTTCTCGGCCATATCGCATAGATCTCACTGTGAAAAGGCTTAAATGGCTTTTTTGACCTAAGTTTGAGGATTGCGCTCAAATCAAATGTCCTATAACCAAATTTCCACATGTAACTACTAGATTGTGATACAATACACTAATGGGTGAAGTTTGGTTGACTTCTGCGCAGCGGTTTGGGAGTTAACATCAAAATTACATTTCTCGGCAATATCGCATAGATCTCATTGTGAAAAGGCTTAAATGGCTTTTTTGACCTAAGTTTGAGGATTGCGCTCAAACAAAATGTCCTAGAACAAAATTTTCAAATGTAACTACTAGATTGTGATACAATACACTATTGGGTGAAGTTTGGTTGACTTCTGCGCAGCGGTTTGGGAGTTAACATCAAAATTACATTTCTCGGCCATATCGCATAGATCTCACTGTGAAAAGGCTTAAATGACTTTTTTAATTAAGTTTGATGATTGCGTTCAAACAAAATGTCCTAGAACAAAATTTTCAAATGTAACTACTAGATTGTGATACAATACACTATTGGGTGAAGTTTGGTTGACTTCTGCGCAGCGGTTTGGGAGTTAACATCAAAATTACATTTCTCGGCCATATCGCATAGATCTCACTGTGAAAAGGCTTAAATGGCTTTTTTGACCTGAGTTTGAGGATTGCGCTCAAATCAAATGTCCTAGAACCAAATTTCCACATGTAAGTACTAGATTGTGATACAATACACTAATGGGTGAAGTTTGGTTTACTTCTGCGCAGCGGTTTGGGAGTTAACATCAAAATTACATTTCTCGGCCATATCGCATAGATCTCACTGTGAAAAGGCTTAATGGCTTTTTTGACCCAAGTTTAATAATTGCGCTCAAACCAAATGTCCTTGAACGAAATTTTAAAATGTAACTACTAGAATGTGATACAATACACTATTGGGTGAAGTTTGGTTGACTTCTGCGCAGCGGTTTGGGAGTTAACATCAAAATTACATTTCTCGGCCATATCGCATAGATCTCACTGTGAAAAGGCTTAAATGGCTTTTTTGACCTAAGTTTGAGGATTGCGCTCAAATCAAATGTCCTAGAACCAAATTTCCACATGTAACTACTAGATTGTGATAAAATACACTAATGGGTGAAGTTTGGTTGACTTCTGCGCAGCGGTTTGGGAGTTAACATCAAAATTACATTTCTCGGCCATATCGCATAGATCTCACTGTGAAAAGGCTTAAATGGCTTTTTTGACCTAAGTTTAATAATTGCGCTCAAACCAAATGTCCTAGAACGAAATTTTAAAATGTAACTACTAGAATGTGATACAATACACTATTGGGTGAAGTTTGGTTGACTTCTGCGCAGCGGTTTGGGAGTTAACATCAAAATTACATTTCTCGGCCATATCGCATAGATCTCACTGTGAAAAGGCTTACATGGCTTTTTTGACCTAAGTTTGAGGATTGCGCTCAAATCAAATGTCCTAGAACCAAATTTCCACATGTAACTACTAGATTGTGATACAATACACTAATGGGTGAAGTTTGGTTTACTTCTGCGCAGCGGTTTGGGAGTTAACATCAAAATTACATTTCTCGGCCATATCGCATAGATCTCACTGTGAAAAGGCTTAAATGGCTTTTTTGACCTAAGTTTAATAATTGCGCTCAAACCAAATGTCCTAGAACGAAATTTTAAAATGTAACTACTAGAATGTGATACAATACACTATTGGGTGAAGTTTGGTTGACTTCTGCGCAGCGGTTTGGGAGTTAACATCAAAATTACATTTCTCGGCCATATCGCATAGATCTCACTGTGAAAAGGCTTAAATGGCTTTTTTGACCTAAGTTTGAGGATTGCGCTCAAATCAAATGTCCTAGAACCAAATTTCCACATGTAACTACTAGATTGTGATACAATACACTATTGGGTGAAGTTTGGTTGACTTCTGCGCAGCGGTTTGGGAGTTAACATCAAAATTACATTTCTCGGCCATATCGCATAGATCTCACTGTGAAAAGGCTTAAATGGCTTTTTTGACCTAAGTTTAAAGATTGCGCTCAAACCAAATGTCCTAGAACAAAATTTTCAAATGTAACTACTAGATTGTGATACAGTACACTAATGGGTGAAGTTTGGTTGACTTCTGCGCAGCGGTTTGGGAGTTAACATCAAAATTACATTTCTCGGCCATATCGCATAGATCTCACTGTGAAAAGGCTTAAATGGCTTTTTTGACCTAAGTTTGAGGATTGCGCTCAAATCAAATGTCCTATAACCAAATTTCCACATGTAACTACTAGATTGTGATACAATACACTAATGGGTGAAGTTTGGTTGACTTCTGCGCAGCGGTTTGGGAGTGAACATCAAAATTACATTTCTCGGCCATATCGCATAGATCTCACTGTGAAAAGGCTTAAATGGCTTTTTTGACCTAAGTTTGAGGATTGCGCTCAAATCAAATGTCCTAGAACCAAATTTCCACATGTAACTACTAGATTGTGATACAATACACTAATGGGTGAAGTTTGGTTGACTTCTGCGTAGCGGTTTGGGAGTGAACATCAAAATTACATTTCTCGGCCATATCGCATAGATCTCACTGTGAAAAGGCTTAAATGGCTTTTTTGACCTAAGTTTGAGGATTGCGCTCAAATCAAATGTCCTAGAACCAAATTTCCACATGTAACTACTAGATTGTGATAAAATACATTAATGGGTGAAGTTTGGTTGACTTCTGCGCAGCGGTTTGGGAGTTAACATCAAAATTACATTTCTCGGCCATATCGCATAGATCTCACTGTGAAAAGGCTTAAATGACTTTTTTAATTAAGTTTGATGATTGCGCTCAAACAAAATTTCCTAGAACAAAATTTTCAAATGTAACTACTAGATTGTGATACAATACACTATTGGGTGAAGTTTGGTTGACTTCTGCGCAGCGGTTTGGGAGTTAACATCAAAATTACATTTCTCGGCCATATCGCATAGATCTCACTGTGAAAAGGCTTAAATGGCTTTTTTGACCTAAGTTTGAGGATTGCGCTCAAATCAAATGTCCTATAACCAAATTTCCACATGTAACTACTAGATTGTGATACAATACACTAATGGGTGAAGTTTGGTTGACTTCTGCGCAGCGGTTTGGGAGTTAACATCAAAATTACATTTCTCGGCCATATCGCATAGATCTCACTGTGAAAAGGCTTAAATGACTTTTTTAATTAAGTTTGATGATTGCGTTCAAACAAAATGTCCTAGAACAAAATTTTCAAATGTAACTACTAGATTGTGATACAATACACTAATGGGTGAAGTTTGGTTGACTTCTGCGCAGCGGTTTGGGAGTTAACATCAAAATTACATTTCTCGGCCATATCGCATAGATCTCACTGTGAAAAGGCTTAAATGACTTTTTTAATTAAGTTTGATGATTGCATTCAAACAAAATGTCCTAGAACAAAATTTTCAAATGTAACTACTAGATTGTGATACAATACACTATTGGGTGAAGTTTGGTTGACTTCTGCGCAGCGGTTTGGGAGTTAACATCAAAATTACATTTCTCGGCCATATCGCATAGATCTCACTGTGAAAAGGCTTAAATGGCTTTTTTGACCTAAGTTTGAGGATTGCGCTCAAATCAAATGTCCTAGAACCAAATTTCCACATGTAACTACTAGATTGTGATACAATACACTAATGGGTGAAGTTTGGTTTACTTCTGCGCAGCGGTTTGGGAGTTAACATCAAAATTACATTTCTCGGCCATATCGCATAGATCTCACTGTGAAAAGGCTTAAATGGCTTTTTTGACCTAAGTTTAATAATTGCGCTCAAACCAAATGTCCTAGAACGAAATTTTAAAATGTAACTACTAGAATGTGATACAATACACTATTGGGTGAAGTTTGGTTGACTTCTGCGCAGCGGTTTGGGAGTTAACATCAAAATTACATTTCTCGGCCATATCGCATAGATCTCACTGTGAAAAGGCTTAAATGGCTTTTTTGACCTAAGTTTGAGGATTGCGCTCAAATCAAATGTCCTAGAACCAAATTTCCACATGTAACTACTAGATTGTGATACAATACACTAATGGGTGAAGTTTGGTTTACTTCTGCGCAGCGGTTTGGGAGTTAACATCAAAATTACATTTCTCGGCCATATCGCATAGATCTCACTGTGAAAAGGCTTAAATGGCTTTTTTGACCTAAGTTTAATAATTGCGCTCAAACCAAATGTCCTTGAACGAAATTTTAAAATGTAACTACTAGAATGTGATACAATACACTATTGGGTGAAGTTTGGTTGACTTCTGCGCAGCGGTTTGGGAGTTAACATCAAAATTACATTTCTCGGCCATATCGCATAGATCTCACTGTGAAAAGGCTTAAATGGCTTTTTTGACCTAAGTTTGAGGATTGCGCTCAAATCAAATGTCCTATAACCAAATTTCCACATGTAACTACTAGATTGTGATACAATACACTAATGGGTGAAGTTTGGTTGACTTCTGCGCAGCGGTTTGGGAGTTAACATCAAAATTACATTTCTCGGCCATATCGCATAGATCTCACTGTGAAAAGGCTTAAATGGCTTTTTTGACCTAAGTTTGAGGATTGCGCTCAAACAAAATGTCCTAGAACAAAATTTTCAAATGTAACTACTAGATTGTGATACAATACACTATTGGGTGAAGTTTGGTTGACTTCTGCGCAGCGGTTTGGGAGTTAACATCAAAATTACATTTCTCGGCCATATCGCATAGATCTCACTGTGAAAAGGCTTAAATGACTTTTTTAATTAAGTTTGATGATTGCGTTCAAACAAAATGTCCTAGAACAAAATTTTCAAATGTAACTACTAGATTGTGATACAATACACTATTGGGTGAAGTTTGGTTGACTTCTGCGCAGCGGTTTGGGAGTTAACATCAAAATTACATTTCTCGGCCATATCGCATAGATCTCACTGTGAAAAGGCTTAAATGGCTTTTTTGACCTAAGTTTGAGGATTGCGCTCAAAACAAATGTTCTTGAACGAAATTTTCAAATGTAACTACTAGAATGTGATACAATACACTATTGGGTGAAGTTTGGTTGACTTCTGCGCAGCGGTTTGGGAGTTAACATCAAAATTACATTTCTCGGCCATATCTTATAGATCACACTGTGAAAAGGCTTAAATGGCTTTTTTGACCTAAGTTTGAGGATTGCGCTCAAATCAAATGTCCTAGAACCAAATTTCCACATGTAACTACTAGATTGTGATACAATACACTAATGGGTGAAGTTTGGTTGACTTCTGCGTAGCGGTTTGGGAGTGAACATCAAAATTACATTTCTCGGCCATATCGCATAGATCTCACTGTGAAAAGGCTTAAATGGCTTTTTTGACCTAAGTTTGAGGATTGCGCTCAAATCAAATGTCCTAGAACCAAATTTCCACATGTAACTACTAGATTGTGATAAAATACACTAATGGGTGAAGTTTGGTTGACTTCTGCGCAGCGGTTTGGGAGTTAACATCAAAATTACATTTCTCGGCCATATCGCATAGATCTCACTGTGAAAAGGCTTAAATGACTTTTTTAATTAAGTTTGATGATTGCGCTCAAACAAAATTTCCTAGAACAAAATTTTTAAATGTAACTACTAGATTGTGATACAATACACTATTGGGTGAAGTTTGGTTGACTTCTGCGCAGCGGTTTGGGAGTTAACATCAAAATTACATTTCTCGGCCATATCGCATAGATCTCACTGTGAAAAGGCTTAAATGGCTTTTTTGACCTAAGTTTGAGGATTGCGCTCAAATCAAATGTCCTATAACCAAATTTCCACATGTAACTACTAGATTGTGATACAATACACTAATGGGTGAAGTTTGGTTGACTTCTGCGCAGCGGTTTGGGAGTTAACATCAAAATTACATTTCTCGGCAATATCGCATAGATCTCATTGTGAAAAGGCTTAAATGGCTTTTTTGACCTAAGTTTGAGGATTGCGCTCAAACAAAATGTCCTAGAACAAAATTTTCAAATGTAACTACTAGATTGTGATACAATACACTATTGGGTGAAGTTTGGTTGACTTCTGCGCAGCGGTTTGGGAGTTAACATCAAAATTACATTTCTCGGCCATATCGCATAGATCTCACTGTGAAAAGGCTTAAATGACTTTTTTAATTAAGTTTGATGATTGCGTTCAAACAAAATGTCCTAGAACAAAATTTTCAAATGTAACTACTAGATTGTGATACAATACACTATTGGGTGAAGTTTGGTTGACTTCTGCGCAGCGGTTTGGGAGTTAACATCAAAATTACATTTCTCGGCCATATCGCATAGATCTCACTGTGAAAAGGCTTAAATGGCTTTTTTGACCTGAGTTTGAGGATTGCGCTCAAATCAAATGTCCTAGAACCAAATTTCCACATGTAAGTACTAGATTGTGATACAATACACTAATGGGTGAAGTTTGGTTTACTTCTGCGCAGCGGTTTGGGAGTTAACATCAAAATTACATTTCTCGGCCATATCGCATAGATCTCACTGTGAAAAGGCTTAATGGCTTTTTTGACCCAAGTTTAATAATTGCGCTCAAACCAAATGTCCTTGAACGAAATTTTAAAATGTAACTACTAGAATGTGATACAATACACTATTGGGTGAAGTTTGGTTGACTTCTGCGCAGCGGTTTGGGAGTTAACATCAAAATTACATTTCTCGGCCATATCGCATAGATCTCACTGTGAAAAGGCTTAAATGGCTTTTTTGACCTAAGTTTGAGGATTGCGCTCAAATCAAATGTCCTAGAACCAAATTTCCACATGTAACTACTAGATTGTGATACAATACACTAATGGGTGAAGTTTGGTTGACTTCTGCGCAGCGGTTTGGGAGTTAACATCAAAATTACATTTCTCGGCCATATCGCATAGATCTCACTGTGAAAAGGCTTAAATGACTTTTTTAATTAAGTTTGATGATTGCGCTCAAACAAAATTTCCTAGAACAAAATTTTCAAATGTAACTACTAGATTGTGATACAATACACTATTGGGTGAAGTTTGGTTGACTTCTGCGCAGCGGTTTGGGAGTTAACATCAAAATTACATTTCTCGGCCATATCGCATAGATCTCACTGTGAAAAGGCTTAAATGGCTTTTTTGACCTAAGTTTGAGGATTGCGCTCAAATCAAATGTCCTATAACCAAATTTCCACATGTAACTACTAGATTGTGATACAATACACTAATGGGTGAAGTTTGGTTGACTTCTGCGCAGCGGTTTGGGAGTTAACATCAAAATTACATTTCTCGGCCATATCGCATAGATCTCACTGTGAAAAGGCTTAAATGACTTTTTTAATTAAGTTTGATGATTGCGTTCAAACAAAATGTCCTAGAACAAAATTTTTAAATGTAACTACTAGATTGTGATACAATACACTATTGGGTGAAGTTTGGTTGACTTCTGCGCAGCGGTTTGGGAGTTAACATCAAAATTACATTTCTCGGCCATATCGCATAGATCTCACTGTGAAAAGGCTTAAATGGCTTTTTTGACCTAAGTTTGAGGATTGCGCTCAAATCAAATGTCCTAGAACCAAATTTCCACACGTAACTACTAGATTGTGATAAAATACACTAATGGGTGAAGTTTGGTTGACTTCTGCGCAGCGGTTTGGGACTTAACATCAAAATTACATTTCTCGGCCATATCGCATAGATCTCACTGTGAAAAGGCTTAAATGACTTTTTTAATTAAGTTTGATGATTGCGCTCAAACAAAATTTCCTAGAACAAAATTTTCAAATGTAACTACTAGATTGTGATACAATACACTATTGGGTGAAGTTTGGTTGACTTCTGCGCAGCGGTTTGGGAGTTAACATCAAAATTACATTTCTCGGCCATATCGCATAGATCTCACTGTGAAAAGGCTTAAATGACTTTTTTAATTAAGTTTGATTATTGCGTTCAAACAAAATGTCCTAGAACAAAATTTTCAAATGTAACTACTAGATTGTGATACAATACACTATTGGGTGAAGTTTGGTTGACTTCTGCGCAGCGGTTTGGGAGTTAACATCAAAATTACATTTCTCGGCCATATCGCATAGATCTCACTGTGAAAAGGCTTAAATGGCATTTTTTGACCTAAGTTTAAAGATTGCGCTCAAACCAAATGTCCTAGAACGAAATTTTCAAATGTAACTACTAGATTGTGATACAATACACTAATGGGTGAAGTTTGGTTGACTTCTGCGCAGCGGTTTGGGAGTTAACATCAAAATTACATTTCTCGGCCATATCGCATAGATCTCACTGTGAAAAGGCTTAAATGGCTTTTTTGACCTAAGTTTAATAATTGCGCTCAAACCAAATGTCCTAGAACGAAATTTTAAAATGTAACTACTAGAATGTGATACAATACACTATTGGGTGAAGTTTGGTTGACTGCTGCGCAGCGGTTTGGGAGTTAACATCAAAATTACATTTCTCGGCCATATCGCATAGATCTCACTGTGAAAAGGCTTAAATGGCTTTTTTGACCTAAGTTTGAGGATTGCGCTCAAATCAAATGTCCTAGAACCAAATTTCCACATGTAACTACTAGATTGTGATACAATACACTATTGGGTGAAGTTTGGTTGACTTCTGCGCAGCGGTTTGGGAGTTAACATCAAAATTACATTTCTCGGCCATATCGCATAGATCTCACTGTGAAAAGGCTTAAATGGCTTTTTTGACCTAAGTTTAAAGATTGCGCTCAAACCAAATGTCCTAGAACAAAATTTTCAAATGTAACTACTAGATTGTGATACAGTACACTAATGGGTGAAGTTTGGTTGACTTCTGCGCAGCGGTTTGGGAGTTAACATCAAAATTACATTTCTCGGCCATATCGCATAGATCTCACTGTGAAAAGGCTTAAATGGCTTTTTTGACCTAAGTTTGAGGATTGCGCTCAAATCAAATGTCCTATAACCAAATTTCCACATGTAACTACTAGATTGTGATACAATACACTAATGGGTGAAGTTTGGTTGACTTCTGCGCAGCGGTTTGGGAGTGAACATCAAAATTACATTTCTCGGCCATATCGCATAGATCTCACTGTGAAAAGGCTTAAATGGTTTTTTGACCTAAGTTTGAGGATTGCGCTCAAATCAAATGTCCTAGAACCAAATTTCCACATGTAACTACTAGATTGTGATACAATACACTAATGGGTGAAGTTTGGTTGACTTCTGCGTAGCGGTTTGGGAGTGAACATCAAAATTACATTTCTCGGCCATATCGCATAGATCTCACTGTGAAAAGGCTTAAATGGCTTTTTTGACCTAAGTTTGAGGATTGCGCTCAAATCAAATGTCCTAGAACCAAATTTCCACATGTAACTACTAGATTGTGATAAAATACATTAATGGGTGAAGTTTGGTTGACTTCTGCGCAGCGGTTTGGGAGTTAACATCAAAATTACATTTCTCGGCCATATCGCATAGATCTCACTGTGAAAAGGCTTAAATGACTTTTTTAATTAAGTTTGATGATTGCGCTCAAACAAAATTTCCTAGAACAAAATTTTCAAATGTAACTACTAGATTGTGATACAATACACTATTGGGTGAAGTTTGGTTGACTTCTGCGCAGCGGTTTGGGAGTTAACATCAAAATTACATTTCTCGGCCATATCGCATAGATCTCACTGTGAAAAGGCTTAAATGGCTTTTTTGACCTAAGTTTGAGGATTGCGCTCAAATCAAATGTCCTATAACCAAATTTCCACATGTAACTACTAGATTGTGATACAATACACTAATGGGTGAAGTTTGGTTGACTTCTGCGCAGCGGTTTGGGAGTTAACATCAAAATTACATTTCTCGGCCATATCGCATAGATCTCACTGTGAAAAGGCTTAAATGACTTTTTTAATTAAGTTTGATGATTGCGTTCAAACAAAATGTCCTAGAACAAAATTTTCAAATGTAACTACTAGATTGTGATACAATACACTAATGGGTGAAGTTTGGTTGACTTCTGCGCAGCGGTTTGGGAGTTAACATCAAAATTACATTTCTCGGCCATATCGCATAGATCTCACTGTGAAAAGGCTTAAATGACTTTTTTAATTAAGTTTGATGATTGCATTCAAACAAAATGTCCTAGAACAAAATTTTCAAATGTAACTACTAGATTGTGATACAATACACTATTGGGTGAAGTTTGGTTGACTTCTGCGCAGCGGTTTGGGAGTTAACATCAAAATTACATTTCTCGGCCATATCGCATAGATCTCACTGTGAAAAGGCTTAAATGGCTTTTTTGACCTAAGTTTGAGGATTGCGCTCAAATCAAATGTCCTAGAACCAAATTTCCACATGTAACTACTAGATTGTGATACAATACACTAATGGGTGAAGTTTGGTTTACTTCTGCGCAGCGGTTTGGGAGTTAACATCAAAATTACATTTCTCGGCCATATCGCATAGATCTCACTGTGAAAAGGCTTAAATGGCTTTTTTGACCTAAGTTTAATAATTGCGCTCAAACCAAATGTCCTAGAACGAAATTTTAAAATGTAACTACTAGAATGTGATACAATACACTATTGGGTGAAGTTTGGTTGACTTCTGCGCAGCGGTTTGGGAGTTAACATCAAAATTACATTTCTCGGCCATATCGCATAGATCTCACTGTGAAAAGGCTTAAATGGCTTTTTTGACCTAAGTTTGAGGATTGCGCTCAAATCAAATGTCCTAGAACCAAATTTCCACATGTAACTACTAGATTGTGATACAATACACTAATGGGTGAAGTTTGGTTTACTTCTGCGCAGCGGTTTGGGAGTTAACATCAAAATTACATTTCTCGGCCATATCGCATAGATCTCACTGTGAAAAGGCTTAAATGGCTTTTTTGACCTAAGTTTAATAATTGCGCTCAAACCAAATGTCCTTGAACGAAATTTTAAAATGTAACTACTAGAATGTGATACAATACACTATTGGGTGAAGTTTGGTTGACTTCTGCGCAGCGGTTTGGGAGTTAACATCAAAATTACATTTCTCGGCCATATCGCATAGATCTCACTGTGAAAAGGCTTAAATGGCTTTTTTGACCTAAGTTTGAGGATTGCGCTCAAATCAAATGTCCTATAACCAAATTTCCACATGTAACTACTAGATTGTGATACAATACACTAATGGGTGAAGTTTGGTTGACTTCTGCGCAGCGGTTTGGGAGTTAACATCAAAATTACATTTCTCGGCCATATCGCATAGATCTCACTGTGAAAAGGCTTAAATGGCTTTTTTGACCTAAGTTTGAGGATTGCGCTCAAACAAAATGTCCTAGAACAAAATTTTCAAATGTAACTACTAGATTGTGATACAATACACTATTGGGTGAAGTTTGGTTGACTTCTGCGCAGCGGTTTGGGAGTTAACATCAAAATTACATTTCTCGGCCATATCGCATAGATCTCACTGTGAAAAGGCTTAAATGACTTTTTTAATTAAGTTTGATGATTGCGTTCAAACAAAATGTCCTAGAACAAAATTTTCAAATGTAACTACTAGATTGTGATACAATACACTATTGGGTGAAGTTTGGTTGACTTCTGCGCAGCGGTTTGGGAGTTAACATCAAAATTACATTTCTCGGCCATATCGCATAGATCTCACTGTGAAAAGGCTTAAATGGCTTTTTTGACCTAAGTTTGAGGATTGCGCTCAAAACAAATGTTCTAGAACGAAATTTTCAAATGTAACTACTAGAATGTGATACAATACACTATTGGGTGAAGTTTGGTTGACTTCTGCGCAGCGGTTTGGGAGTTAACATCAAAATTACATTTCTCGGCCATATCGCATAGATCTCACTGTGAAAAGGCTTAAATGGCTTTTTTGACCTAAGTTTGAGGATTGCGCTCAAATCAAATGTCCTAGAACCAAATTTCCACATGTAACTACTAGATTGTGATACAATACACTAATGGGTGAAGTTTGGTTGACTTCTGCGTAGCGGTTTGGGAGTGAACATCAAAATTACATTTCTCGGCCATATCGCATAGATCTCACTGTGAAAAGGCTTAAATGGCTTTTTTGACCTAAGTTTGAGGATTGCGCTCAAATCAAATGTCCTAGAACCAAATTTCCACATGTAACTACTAGATTGTGATAAAATACACTAATGGGTGAAGTTTGGTTGACTTCTGCGCAGCGGTTTGGGAGTTAACATCAAAATTACATTTCTCGGCCATATCGCATAGATCTCACTGTGAAAAGGCTTAAATGACTTTTTTAATTAAGTTTGATGATTGCGCTCAAACAAAATTTCCTAGAACAAAATTTTTAAATGTAACTACTAGATTGTGATACAATACACTATTGGGTGAAGTTTGGTTGACTTCTGCGCAGCGGTTTGGGAGTTAACATCAAAATTACATTTCTCGGCCATATCGCATAGATCTCACTGTGAAAAGGCTTAAATGGCTTTTTTGACCTAAGTTTGAGGATTGCGCTCAAATCAAATGTCCTATAACCAAATTTCCACATGTAACTACTAGATTGTGATACAATACACTAATGGGTGAAGTTTGGTTGACTTCTGCGCAGCGGTTTGGGAGTTAACATCAAAATTACATTTCTCGGCCATATCGCATAGATCTCACTGTGAAAAGGCTTAAATGACTTTTTTAATTAAGTTTGATGATTGCGTTCAAACAAAATGTCCTAGAACAAAATTTTCAAATGTAACTACTAGATTGTGATACAATACACTAATGGGTGAAGTTTGGTTGACTTCTGCGCAGCGGTTTGGGAGTTAACATCAAAATTACATTTCTCGGCCATATCGCATAGATCTCACTGTGAAAAGGCTTAAATGACTTTTTTAATTAAGTTTGATGATTGCATTCAAACAAAATGTCCTAGAACAAAATTTTCAAATGTAACTACTAGATTGTGATACAATACACTATTGGGTGAAGTTTGGTTGACTTCTGCGCAGCGGTTTGGGAGTTAACATCAAAATTACATTTCTCGGCCATATCGCATAGATCTCACTGTGAAAAGGCTTAAATGGCTTTTTTGACCTAAGTTTGAGGATTGCGCTCAAATCAAATGTCCTAGAACCAAATTTCCACATGTAACTACTAGATTGTGATACAATACACTAATGGGTGAAGTTTGGTTTACTTCTGCGCAGCGGTTTGGGAGTTAACATCAAAATTACATTTCTCGGCCATATCGCATAGATCTCACTGTGAAAAGGCTTAAATGGCTTTTTTGACCTAAGTTTAATAATTGCGCTCAAACCAAATGTCCTAGAACGAAATTTTAAAATGTAACTACTAGAATGTGATACAATACACTATTGGGTGAAGTTTGGTTGACTTCTGCGCAGCGGTTTGGGAGTTAACATCAAAATTACATTTCTCGGCCATATCGCATAGATCTCACTGTGAAAAGGCTTAAATGGCTTTTTTGACCTAAGTTTGAGGATTGCGCTCAAATCAAATGTCCTAGAACCAAATTTCCACATGTAACTACTAGATTGTGATACAATACACTAATGGGTGAAGTTTGGTTTACTTCTGCGCAGCGGTTTGGGAGTTAACATCAAAATTACATTTCTCGGCCATATCGCATAGATCTCACTGTGAAAAGGCTTAAATGGCTTTTTTGACCTAAGTTTAATAATTGCGCTCAAACCAAATGTCCTTGAACGAAATTTTAAAATGTAACTACTAGAATGTGATACAATACACTATTGGGTGAAGTTTGGTTGACTTCTGCGCAGCGGTTTGGGAGTTAACATCAAAATTACATTTCTCGGCCATATCGCATAGATCTCACTGTGAAAAGGCTTAAATGGCTTTTTTGACCTAAGTTTGAGGATTGCGCTCAAATCAAATGTCCTATAACCAAATTTCCACATGTAACTACTAGATTGTGATACAATACACTAATGGGTGAAGTTTGGTTGACTTCTGCGCAGCGGTTTGGGAGTTAACATCAAAATTACATTTCTCGGCCATATCGCATAGATCTCACTGTGAAAAGGCTTAAATGGCTTTTTTGACCTAAGTTTGAGGATTGCGCTCAAACAAAATGTCCTAGAACAAAATTTTCAAATGTAACTACTAGATTGTGATACAATACACTATTGGGTGAAGTTTGGTTGACTTCTGCGCAGCGGTTTGGGAGTTAACATCAAAATTACATTTCTCGGCCATATCGCATAGATCTCACTGTGAAAAGGCTTAAATGACTTTTTTAATTAAGTTTGATGATTGCGTTCAAACAAAATGTCCTAGAACAAAATTTTCAAATGTAACTACTAGATTGTGATACAATACACTATTGGGTGAAGTTTGGTTGACTTCTGCGCAGCGGTTTGGGAGTTAACATCAAAATTACATTTCTCGGCCATATCGCATAGATCTCACTGTGAAAAGGCTTAAATGGCTTTTTTGACCTAAGTTTGAGGATTGCGCTCAAAACAAATGTTCTAGAACGAAATTTTCAAATGTAACTACTAGAATGTGATACAATACACTATTGGGTGAAGTTTGGTTGACTTCTGCGCAGCGGTTTGGGAGTTAACATCAAAATTACATTTCTCGGCCATATCTTATAGATCTCACTGTGAAAAGGCTTAAATGGCTTTTTTGACCTAAGTTTGAGGATTGCGCTCAAATCAAATGTCCTAGAACCAAATTTCCACATGTAACTACTAGATTGTGATACAATACACTAATGGGTGAAGTTTGGTTGACTTCTGCGTAGCGGTTTGGGAGTGAACATCAAAATTACATTTCTCGGCCATATCGCATAGATCTCACTGTGAAAAGGCTTAAATGGCTTTTTTGACCTAAGTTTGAGGATTGCGCTCAAATCAAATGTCCTAGAACCAAATTTCCACATGTAACTACTAGATTGTGATAAAATACACTAATGGGTGAAGTTTGGTTGACTTCTGCGCAGCGGTTTGGGAGTTAACATCAAAATTACATTTCTCGGCCATATCGCATAGATCTCACTGTGAAAAGGCTTAAATGACTTTTTTAATTAAGTTTGATGATTGCGCTCAAACAAAATTTCCTAGAACAAAATTTTTAAATGTAACTACTAGATTGTGATACAATACACTATTGGGTGAAGTTTGGTTGACTTCTGCGCAGCGGTTTGGGAGTTAACATCAAAATTACATTTCTCGGCCATATCGCATAGATCTCACTGTGAAAAGGCTTAAATGGCTTTTTTGACCTAAGTTTGAGGATTGCGCTCAAATCAAATGTCCTATAACCAAATTTCCACATGTAACTACTAGATTGTGATACAATACACTAATGGGTGAAGTTTGGTTGACTTCTGCGCAGCGGTTTGGGAGTTAACATCAAAATTACATTTCTCGGCCATATCGCATAGATCTCACTGTGAAAAGGCTTAAATGACTTTTTTAATTAAGTTTGATGATTGCGTTCAAACAAAATGTCCTAGAACAAAATTTTCAAATGTAACTACTAGATTGTGATACAATACACTAATGGGTGAAGTTTGGTTGACTTCTGCGCAGCGGTTTGGGAGTTAACATCAAAATTACATTTCTCGGCCATATCGCATAGATCTCACTGTGAAAAGGCTTAAATGACTTTTTTAATTAAGTTTGATGATTGCATTCAAACAAAATGTCCTAGAACAAAATTTTCAAATGTAACTACTAGATTGTGATACAATACACTATTGGGTGAAGTTTGGTTGACTTCTGCGCAGCGGTTTGGGAGTTAACATCAAAATTACATTTCTCGGCCATATCGCATAGATCTCACTGTGAAAAGGCTTAAATGGCTTTTTTGACCTAAGTTTGAGGATTGCGCTCAAATCAAATGTCCTAGAACCAAATTTCCACATGTAACTACTAGATTGTGATACAATACACTAATGGGTGAAGTTTGGTTTACTTCTGCGCAGCGGTTTGGGAGTTAACATCAAAATTACATTTCTCGGCCATATCGCATAGATCTCACTGTGAAAAGGCTTAAATGGCTTTTTTGACCTAAGTTTAATAATTGCGCTCAAACCAAATGTCCTAGAACGAAATTTTAAAATGTAACTACTAGAATGTGATACAATACACTATTGGGTGAAGTTTGGTTGACTTCTGCGCAGCGGTTTGGGAGTTAACATCAAAATTACATTTCTCGGCCATATCGCATAGATCTCACTGTGAAAAGGCTTACATGGCTTTTTTGACCTAAGTTTGAGGATTGCGCTCAAATCAAATGTCCTAGAACCAAATTTCCACATGTAACTACTAGATTGTGATACAATACACTAATGGGTGAAGTTTGGTTTACTTCTGCGAAGCGGTTTGGGAGTTAACATCAAAATTACATTTCTCGGCCATATCGCATAGATCTCACTGTGAAAAGGCTTAAATGACTTTTTTAATTAAGTTTGATGATTGCGCTCAAACAAAATTTCCTAGAACAAAATTTTCAAATGTAACTACTAGATTGTGATACAATACACTATTGGGTGAAGTTTGGTTGACTTCTGCGCAGCGGTTTGGGAGTTAACATCAAAATTACATTTCTCGGCCATATCGCATAGATCTCACTGTGAAAAGGCTTAAATGACTTTTTTAATTAAGTTTGATGATTGCGTTCAAACAAAATGTCCTAGAACAAAATTTTCAAATGTAACTACTAGATTGTGATACAATACACTATTGGGTGAAGTTTGGTTGACTTCTGCGCAGCGGTTTGGGAGTTAACATCAAAATTACATTTCTCGGCCATATCGCATAGATCTCACTGTGAAAAGGCTTAAATGGCTTTTTTGACCTAAGTTTGAGGATTGCGCTCAAATCAAATGTCCTATAACCAAATTTCCACATGTAACTACTAGATTGTGATACAATACACTATTGGGTGAAGTTTGGTTGACTTCTGCGCAGCGGTTTGGGAGTTAACATCAAAATTACATTTCTCGGCCATATCGCTTAGATCTCACTGTGAAAAGGCTTAAATGGCTTTTTTGACCTAAGTTTGAGGATTGCGCTCAAACCAAATGTTCTAGAACGAAATTTTCAAATGTAACTACTAGAATGTGATACAATACACTATTGGGTGAAGTTTGGTTGACTTCTGCGCAGCGGTTTGGGAGTTAACATCAAAATTACATTTCTCGGCCATATCGCATAGATCTCACTGTGAAAAGGCTTAAATGGCTTTTTTGACCTAAGTTTGAGGATTGCGCTCAAATCAAATGTCCTAGAACCAAATTTCCACATGTAACTACTAGATTGTGATAAAATACACTAATGGGTGAAGTTTGGTTGACTTCTGCGCAGCGGTTTGGGAGTTAACATCAAAATTACATTTCTCGGCCATATCGCATAGATCTCACTGTGAAAAGGCTTAAATGGCTTTTTTGACCTAAGTTTGAGGATTGCGCTCAAATCAAATGTCCTATAACCAAATTTCCACATGTAACTACTAGATTGTGATACAATACACTAATGGGTGAAGTTTGGTTGACTTCTGCGCAGCGGTTTGGGAGTTAACATCAAAATTACATTTCTCGGCCATATCGCATAGATCTCACTGTGAAAAGGCTTAAATGGCTTTTTTGACCTAAGTTTGAGGATTGCGCTCAAATCAAATGTCCTATAACCAAATTTCCACATGTAACTACTAGATTGTGATAAAATACACTAATGGGTGAAGTTTGGTTGACTTCTGCGCAGCGGTTTGGGAGTTAACATCAAAATTACATTTCTCGGCCATATCGCATAGATCTCACTGTGAAAAGGCTTAAATGACTTTTTTAATTAAGTTTGATGATTGCGCTCAAACAAAATTTCCTAGAACAAAATTTTCAAATGTAACTACTAGATTGTGATACAATACACTATTGGGTGAAGTTTGGTTGACTTCTGCGCAGCGGTTTGGGAGTTAACATCAAAATTACATTTCTCGGCCATATCGCATAGATCTCACTGTGAAAAGGCTTAAATGACTTTTTTAATTAAGTTTGATGATTGCGTTCAAACAAAATGTCCTAGAACAAAATTTTCAAATGTAACTACTAGATTGTGATACAATACACTATTGGGTGAAGTTTGGTTGACTTCTGCGCAGCGGTTTGGGAGTTAACATCAAAATTACATTTCTCGGCCATATCGCATAGATCTCACTGTGAAAAGGCTTAAATGGCTTTTTTGACCTAAGTTTGAGGATTGCGCTCAAACAAAATGTCCTAGAACAAAATTTTCAAATGTAACTACTAGATTGTGATACAATACACTATTGGGTGAAGTTTGGTTGACTTCTGCGCAGCGGTTTGGGAGTTAACATCAAAATTACATTTCTCGGCCATATCGCATAGATCTCACTGTGAAAAGGCTTAAATGACTTTTTTAATTAAGTTTGATGGTTGCGTTCAAACAAAATGTCCTAGAACAAAATTTTCAAATGTAACTACTAGATTGTGATACAATACACTATTGGGTGAAGTTTGGTTGACTTCTGCGCAGCGGTTTGGGAGTTAACATCAAAATTACATTTCTCGGCCATATCGCATAGATCTCACTGTGAAAAGGCTTAAATGGCTTTTTTGACCTAAGTTTGAGGATTGCGCTCAAACCAAATGTCCTAGAACGAAATTTTCAAATGTAACTACTAGAATGTGATACAATACACTATTGGGTGAAGTTTGGTTGACTTCTGCGCAGCGGTTTGGGAGTTAACATCAAAATTACATTTCTCGGCCATATCGCATAGATCTCACTGTGAAAAGGCTTAAATGGCTTTTTTGACCTAAGTTTGAGGATTGCGCTCAAATCAAATGTCCTAGAACCAAATTTCCACATGTAACTACTAGATTGTGATAAAATACACTAATGGGTGAAGTTTGGTTGACTTCTGCGCAGCGGTTTGGGAGTTAACATCAAAATTACATTTCTCGGCCATATCGCATAGATCTCACTGTGAAAAGGCTTAAATGACTTTTTTAATTAAGTTTGATGATTGCGCTCAAACAAAATTTCCTAGAACAAAATTTTCAAATGTAACTACTAGATTGTGATACAATACACTATTGGGTGAAGTTTGGTTGACTTCTGCGCAGCGGTTTGGGAGTTAACATCAAAATTACATTTCTCGGCCATATCGCATAGATCTCACTGTGAAAAGGCTTAAATGACTTTTTTAATTAAGTTTGATGATTGCGTTCAAACAAAATGTCCTAGAACAAAATTTTCAAATGTAACTACTAGAATGTGATACAATACACTATTGGGTGAAGTTTGGTTGACTTCTGCGCAGCGGTTTGGGAGTTAACATCAAAATTACATTTCTCGGCCATATCGCATAGATCTCACTGTGAAAAGGCTTAAATGGCTTTTTTGACCTAAGTTTGAGGATTGCGCTCAAATCAAATGTCCTAGAACCAAATTTCTACATGTAACTACTAGATTGTGATAAAATACACTAATGGGTGAAGTTTGGTTGACTTCTGCGCAGCGGTTTGGGAGTTAACATAAAAATTACATTTCTCGGCCATATCGCATAGATCTCACTGTGAAAAGGCTTAAATGACTTTTTTAATTAAGTTTGATGATTGCGCTCAAACAAAATTTCCTAGAACAAAATTTTCAAATGTAACTACTAGATTGTGATACAATACACTATTGGGTGAAGTTTGGTTGACTTCTGCGCAGCGGTTTGGGAGTTAACATCAAAATTACATTTCTCGGCCATATCGCATAGATCTCACTGTGAAAAGGCTTAAATGGCTTTTTTGACCTAAGTTTGAGGATTGCGCTCAAATCAAATGTCCTATAACCAAATTTCCACATGTAACTACTAGATTGTGATACAATACACTAATGGGTGAAGTTTGGTTGACTTCTGCGCAGCGGTTTGGGAGTTAACATCAAAATTACATTTCTCGGCCATATCGCATAGATCTCACTGTGAAAAGGCTTAAATGACTTTTTTAATTAAGTTTGATGATTGCGTTCAAACAAAATGTCCTAGAACAAAATTTTTAAATGTAACTACTAGATTGTGATACAATACACTATTGGGTGAAGTTTGGTTGACTTCTGCGCAGCGGTTTGGGAGTTAACATCAAAATTACATTTCTCGGCCATATCGCATAGATCTCACTGTGAAAAGGCTTAAATGGCTTTTTTGACCTAAGTTTGAGGATTGCGCTCAAATCAAATGTCCTAGAACCAAATTTCCACATGTAACTACTAGATTGTGATAAAATACACTAATGGGTGAAGTTTGGTTGACTTCTGCGCAGCGGTTTGGGAGTTAACATCAAAATTACATTTCTCGGCCATATCGCATAGATCTCACTGTGAAAAGGCTTAAATGACTTTTTTAATTAAGTTTGATGATTGCGCTCAAACAAAATTTCCTAGAACAAAATTTTCAAATGTAACTACTAGATTGTGATACAATACACTATTGGGTGAAGTTTGGTTGACTTCTGCGCAGCGGTTTGGGAGTTAACATCAAAATTACATTTCTCGGCCATATCGCATAGATCTCACTGTGAAAAGGCTTAAATGACTTTTTTAATTAAGTTTGATGATTGCGTTCAAACAAAATGTCCTAGAACAAAATTTTCAAATGTAACTACTAGATTGTGATACAATACACTATTGGGTGAAGTTTGGTTGACTTCTGCGCAGCGGTTTGGGAGTTAACATCAAAATTACATTTCTCGGCCATATCGCATAGATCTCACTGTGAAAAGGCTTAAATGGCTTTTTTGACCTAAGTTTGAGGATTGCGCTCAAATCAAATGTCCTAGAACCAAATTTCCACATGTAACTACTAGATTGTGATAAAATACACTAATGGGTGAAGTTTGGTTGACTTCTGCGCAGCGGTTTGGGAGTTAACATCAAAATTACATTTCTCGGCCATATCGCATAGATCTCACTGTGAAAAGGCTTAAATGACTTTTTTAATTAAGTTTGATGATTGCATTCAAACAAAATGTCCTAGAACAAAATTTTCAAATGTAACTACTAGATTGTGATACAATACACTATTGGGTGAAGTTTGGTTGACTTCTGCGCAGCGGTTTGGGAGTTAACATCAAAATTACATTTCTCGGCCATATCGCATAGATCTCACTGTGAAAAGGCTTAAATGGCTTTTTTGACCTAAGTTTGAGGATTGCGCTCAAACAAAATGTCCTAGAACAAAATTTTCAAATGTAACTACTAGATTGTGATACAATACACTATTGGGTGAAGTTTGGTTGACTTCTGCGCAGCGGTTTGGGAGTTAACATCAAAATTACATTTCTCGGCCATATCGCATAGATCTCACTGTGAAAAGGCTTAAATGACTTTTTTAATTAAGTTTGATGGTTGCGTTCAAACAAAATGTCCTAGAACAAAATTTTCAAATGTAACTACTAGATTGTGATACAATACACTATTGGGTGAAGTTTGGTTGACTTCTGCGCAGCGGTTTGGGAGTTAACATCAAAATTACATTTCTCGGCCATATCGCATAGATCTCACTGTGAAAAGGCTTAAATGGCTTTTTTGACCTAAGTTTGAGGATTGCGCTCAAACCAAATGTCCTAGAACGAAATTTTCAAATGTAACTACTAGAATGTGATACAATACACTATTGGGTGAAGTTTGGTTGACTTCTGCGCAGCGGTTTGGGAGTTAACATCAAAATTACATTTCTCGGCCATATCGCATAGATCTCACTGTGAAAAGGCTTAAATGGCTTTTTTGACCTAAGTTTGAGGATTGCGCTCAAATCAAATGTCCTAGAACCAAATTTCCACATGTAACTACTAGATTGTGATAAAATACACTAATGGGTGAAGTTTGGTTGACTTCTGCGCAGCGGTTTGGGAGTTAACATCAAAATTACATTTCTCGGCCATATCGCATAGATCTCACTGTGAAAAGGCTTAAATGACTTTTTTAATTAAGTTTGATGATTGCGCTCAAACAAAATTTCCTAGAACAAAATTTTCAAATGTAACTACTAGATTGTGATACAATACACTATTGGGTGAAGTTTGGTTGACTTCTGCGCAGCGGTTTGGGAGTTAACATCAAAATTACATTTCTCGGCCATATCGCATAGATCTCACTGTGAAAAGGCTTAAATGACTTTTTTAATTAAGTTTGATGATTGCGTTCAAACAAAATGTCCTAGAACAAAATTTTCAAATGTAACTACTAGAATGTGATACAATACACTATTGGGTGAAGTTTGGTTGACTTCTGCGCAGCGGTTTGGGAGTTAACATCAAAATTACATTTCTCGGCCATATCGCATAGATCTCACTGTGAAAAGGCTTAAATGGCTTTTTTGACCTAAGTTTGAGGATTGCGCTCAAATCAAATGTCCTAGAACCAAATTTCTACATGTAACTACTAGATTGTGATAAAATACACTAATGGGTGAAGTTTGGTTGACTTCTGCGCAGCGGTTTGGGAGTTAACATAAAAATTACATTTCTCGGCCATATCGCATAGATCTCACTGTGAAAAGGCTTAAATGACTTTTTTAATTAAGTTTGATGATTGCGCTCAAACAAAATTTCCTAGAACAAAATTTTCAAATGTAACTACTAGATTGTGATACAATACACTATTGGGTGAAGTTTGGTTGACTTCTGCGCAGCGGTTTGGGAGTTAACATCAAAATTACATTTCTCGGCCATATCGCATAGATCTCACTGTGAAAAGGCTTAAATGGCTTTTTTGACCTAAGTTTGAGGATTGCGCTCAAATCAAATGTCCTATAACCAAATTTCCACATGTAACTACTAGATTGTGATACAATACACTAATGGGTGAAGTTTGGTTGACTTCTGCGCAGCGGTTTGGGAGTTAACATCAAAATTACATTTCTCGGCCATATCGCATAGATCTCACTGTGAAAAGGCTTAAATGACTTTTTTAATTAAGTTTGATGATTGCGTTCAAACAAAATGTCCTAGAACAAAATTTTTAAATGTAACTACTAGATTGTGATACAATACACTATTGGGTGAAGTTTGGTTGACTTCTGCGCAGCGGTTTGGGAGTTAACATCAAAATTACATTTCTCGGCCATATCGCATAGATCTCACTGTGAAAAGGCTTAAATGGCTTTTTTGACCTAAGTTTGAGGATTGCGCTCAAATCAAATGTCCTAGAACCAAATTTCCACATGTAACTACTAGATTGTGATAAAATACACTAATGGGTGAAGTTTGGTTGACTTCTGCGCAGCGGTTTGGGAGTTAACATCAAAATTACATTTCTCGGCCATATCGCATAGATCTCACTGTGAAAAGGCTTAAATGACTTTTTTAATTAAGTTTGATGATTGCGCTCAAACAAAATTTCCTAGAACAAAATTTTCAAATGTAACTACTAGATTGTGATACAATACACTATTGGGTGAAGTTTGGTTGACTTCTGCGCAGCGGTTTGGGAGTTAACATCAAAATTACATTTCTCGGCCATATCGCATAGATCTCACTGTGAAAAGGCTTAAATGACTTTTTTAATTAAGTTTGATGATTGCGTTCAAACAAAATGTCCTAGAACAAAATTTTCAAATGTAACTACTAGATTGTGATACAATACACTATTGGGTGAAGTTTGGTTGACTTCTGCGCAGCGGTTTGGGAGTTAACATCAAAATTACATTTCTCGGCCATATCGCATAGATCTCACTGTGAAAAGGCTTAAATGGCTTTTTTGACCTAAGTTTGAGGATTGCGCTCAAATCAAATGTCCTAGAACCAAATTTCCACATGTAACTACTAGATTGTGATAAAATACACTAATGGGTGAAGTTTGGTTGACTTCTGCGCAGCGGTTTGGGAGTTAACATCAAAATTACATTTCTCGGCCATATCGCATAGATCTCACTGTGAAAAGGCTTAAATGACTTTTTTAATTAAGTTTGATGATTGCATTCAAACAAAATGTCCTAGAACAAAATTTTCAAATGTAACTACTAGATTGTGATACAATACACTATTGGGTGAAGTTTGGTTGACTTCTGCGCAGCGGTTTGGGAGTTAACATCAAAATTACATTTCTCGGCCATATCGCATAGATCTCACTGTGAAAAGGCTTAAATGGCTTTTTTGACCTAAGTTTGAGGATTGCGCTCAAATCAAATGTCCTAGAACCAAATTTCCACATGTAACTACTAGATTGTGATACAATACACTAATGGGTGAAGTTTGGTTTACTTCTGCGCAGCGGTTTGGGAGTTAACATCAAAATTACATTTCTCGGCCATATCGCATAGATCTCACTGTGAAAAGGCTTAAATGGCTTTTTTGACCTAAGTTTAATAATTGCGCTCAAACCAAATGTCCTAGAACGAAATTTTAAAATGTAACTACTAGAATGTGATACAATACACTATTGGGTGAAGTTTGGTTGACTTCTGCGCAGCGGTTTGGGAGTTAACATCAAAATTACATTTCTCGGCCATATCGCATAGATCTCACTGTGAAAAGGCTTAAATGGCTTTTTTGACCTAAGTTTGAGGATTGCGCTCAAATCAAATGTCCTAGAACCAAATTTCCACATGTAACTACTAGATTGTGATACAATACACTATTGGGTGAAGTTTGGTTGACTTCTGCGCAGCGGTTTGGGAGTTAACATCAAAATTACATTTCTCGGCCATATCGCATAGATCTCACTGTGAAAAGGCTTAAATGGCTTTTTTGACCTAAGTTTAAAGATTGCGCTCAAACCAAATGTCCTAGAACGAAATTTTCAAATGTAACTACTAGATTGTGATACAATACACTAATGGGTGAAGTTTGGTTGACTTCTGCGCAGCGGTTTGGGAGTTAACATCAAAATTACATTTCTCGGCCATATCGCATAGATCTCACTGTGAAAAGGCTTAAATGGCTTTTTTGACCTAAGTTTGAGGATTGCGCTCAAATCAAATGTCCTATAACCAAATTTCCACATGTAACTACTAGATTGTGATACAATACACTAATGGGTGAAGTTTGGTTGACTTCTGCGCAGCGGTTTGGGAGTGAACATCAAAATTACATTTCTCGGCCATATCGCATAGATCTCACTGTGAAAAGGCTTAAATGGCTTTTTTGACCTAAGTTTGAGGATTGCGCTCAAATCAAATGTCCTAGAACCAAATTTCCACATGTAACTACTAGATTGTGATACAATACACTAATGGGTGAAGTTTGGTTGACTTCTGCGTAGCGGTTTGGGAGTGAACATCAAAATTACATTTCTCGGCCATATCGCATAGATCTCACTGTGAAAAGGCTTAAATGGCTTTTTTGACCTAAGTTTGAGGATTGCGCTCAAATCAAATGTCCTAGAACCAAATTTCCACATGTAACTACTAGATTGTGATAAAATACACTAATGGGTGAAGTTTGGTTGACTTCTGCGCAGCGGTTTGGGAGTTAACATCAAAATTACATTTCTCGGCCATATCGCATAGATCTCACTGTGAAAAGGCTTAAATGACTTTTTTAATTAAGTTTGATGATTGCGCTCAAACAAAATTTCCTAGAACAAAATTTTCAAATGTAACTACTAGATTGTGATACAATACACTATTGGGTGAAGTTTGGTTGACTTCTGCGCAGCGGTTTGGGAGTTAACATCAAAATTACATTTCTCGGCCATATCGCATAGATCTCACTGTGAAAAGGCTTAAATGGCTTTTTTGACCTAAGTTTGAGGATTGCGCTCAAATCAAATGTCCTATAACCAAATTTCCACATGTAACTACTAGATTGTGATACAATACACTAATGGGTGAAGTTTGGTTGACTTCTGCGCAGCGGTTTGGGAGTTAACATCAAAATTACATTTCTCGGCCATATCGCATAGATCTCACTGTGAAAAGGCTTAAATGACTTTTTTAATTAAGTTTGATGATTGCGTTCAAACAAAATGTCCTAGAACAAAATTTTCAAATGTAACTACTAGATTGTGATACAATACACTAATGGGTGAAGTTTGGTTGACTTCTGCGCAGCGGTTTGGGAGTTAACATCAAAATTACATTTCTCGGCCATATCGCATAGATCTCACTGTGAAAAGGCTTAAATGACTTTTTTAATTAAGTTTGATGATTGCATTCAAACCAAATGTCCTAGAACAAAATTTTCAAATGTAACTACTAGATTGTGATACAATACACTATTGGGTGAAGTTTGGTTGACTTCTGCGCAGCGGTTTGGGAGTTAACATCAAAATTACATTTCTCGGCCATATCGCATAGATCTCACTGTGAAAAGGCTTAAATGGCTTTTTTGACCTAAGTTTGAGGATTGCGCTCAAATCAAATGTCCTAGAACCAAATTTCCACATGTAACTACTAGATTGTGATACAATACACTAATGGGTGAAGTTTGGTTTACTTCTGCGCAGCGGTTTGGGAGTTAACATCAAAATTACATTTCTCGGCCATATCGCATAGATCTCACTGTGAAAAGGCTTAAATGGCTTTTTTGACCTAAGTTTAATAATTGCGCTCAAACCAAATGTCCTAGAACGAAATTTTAAAATGTAACTACTAGAATGTGATACAATACACTATTGGGTGAAGTTTGGTTGACTTCTGCGCAGCGGTTTGGGAGTTAACATCAAAATTACATTTCTCGGCCATATCGCATAGATCTCACTTTGAAAAGGCTTAAATGACTTTTTTAATTAAGTTTGATGATTGCATTCAAACAAAATGTCCTAGAACAAAATTTTCAAATGTAACTACTAGAATGTGATACAATACACTATTGGGTGAAGTTTGGTTGACTTCTGCGCAGCGGTTTGGGAGTTAACATCAAAATTACATTTCTCGGCCATATCGCATAGATCTCACTGTGAAAAGGCTTAAATGGCTTTTTTTTTACCTAAGTTTGAGGATTGCGCTCAAATCAAATGTCCTAGAACCAAATTTCCACATGTAACTACTAGATTGTGATACAATACACTAATGGGTGAAGTTTGGTTGACTTTTGCGCAGCGGTTTGGGAGTTAACATCAAAATTACATTTCTCGGCCATATCGCATCGATCTCACTGTGAAAAAGGCTTAAATGACTTTTTTAATTAAGTTTGATGATTGCGCTCAAACAAAATTTCCTAAAACAAAATTTTCAAATGTAACTACTAGATTGTGATACAATACACTATTGGGTGAAGTTTGGTTGACTTCTGCGCAGCGGTTTGGGAGTTAACATCAAAATTACATTTCTCGGCCATATCGCATAGATCTCACTGTGAAAAGGCTTAAATGGCTTTTTTGACCTAAGTTTGAGGATTGCGCTAAAATCAAATGTCCTAGAACCAAATTTCCACATGTAACTACTAGATTGTGATAAAATACACTAATGGGTGAAGGTTGGTTTACTTCTGCGCAGCGGTTTGGGAGTTAACATCAAAATTACATTTCTCGGCCATATCGCATAGATCTCACTGTGAAAAGGCTTAAATGGCTTTTTTGACCTAAGTTTAATAATTGCGCTCAAACCAAATGTCCTAGAACGAAATTTTCAAATGTAACTACTAGAATGTGATACAATACACTATTGGGTGAAGTTTGGTTGACTTCTGCGCAGCGGTTTGGGAGTTAACATCAAAATTACATTTCTCGGCCATATCGCATAGATCTCACTGTGAAAAGGCTTAAATGGCTTTTTTGACCTAAGTTTGAGGATTGCGCTCAAATCAAATGTCCTAGAACCAAATTTCCACATGTAACTACTAGATTGTGATACAATACACTATTGGGTGAAGTTTGGTTTACTTCTGCGCAGCGGTTTGGGAGTTAACATCAAAATTACATTTCTCGGCCATATCGCATAGATCTCACTGTGAAAAGGCTTAAATGGCTTTTTTGACCTAAGTTTAATAATTGCGCTCAAACCAAATGTCCTTGAACGAAATTTTAAAATGTAACTACTAGAATGTGATACAATACACTATTGGGTGAAGTTTGGTTGACTTCTGCGCAGCGGTTTGGGAGTTAACATCAAAATTACATTTTCTCGGCCATATCGCATAGATCTCACTGTGAAAAGGCTTAAATGGCTTTTTTGACCTAAGTTTGAGGATTGCGCTCAAATCAAATGTCCTATAACCAAATTTCCACATGTAACTACTAGATTGTGATACAATACACTAATGGGTGAAGTTTGGTTGACTTCTGCGCAGCGGTTTGGGAGTTAACATCAAAATTACATTTCTCGGCCATATCGCATAGATCTCACTGTGAAAAGGCTTAAATGGCTTTTTTGACCTAAGTTTGAGGATTGCGCTCAAACAAAATGTCCTAGAACAAAATTTTCAAATGTAACTACTAGATTGTGATACAATACACTATTGGGTGAAGTTTGGTTGACTTCTGCGCAGCGGTTTGGGAGTTAACATCAAAATTACATTTCTCGGCCATATCGCATAGATCTCACTGTGAAAAGGCTTAAATGACTTTTTTAATTAAGTTTGATGATTGCGTTCAAACAAAATGTCCTAGAACAAAATTTTCAAATGTAACTACTAGATTGTGATACAATACACTATTGTTTGAAGTTTGGTTGACTTCTGCGCAGCGGTTTGGGAGTTAACATCAAAATTACATTTCTCGGCCATATCGCATAGATCTCACTGTGAAAAGGCTTAAATGGCTTTTTTGACCTAAGTTTGAGGATTGCGCTCAAACCAAATGTCCTAGAACGAAATTTTCAAATGTAACTACTAGAATGTGATACAATACACTATTGGGTGAAGTTTGGTTGACTTCTGCGCAGCGGTTTGGGAGTTAACATCAAAATTACATTTCTCGGCCATATCGCATAGATCTCACTGTGAAAAGGCTTAAATGGCTTTTTTTACCTAAGTTTGAGGATTGCGCTCAAATCAAATGTCCTAGAACCAAATTTTCAAATGTAACTACTAGATTGTGATACAATACACTATTGGGTGAAGTTTGGTTGACTTCTGCGCAGCGGTTTGGGAGTGAACATCAAAATTACATTTCTCGGCCATATCGCATAGATCTCACTGTGAAAAGGCTTAAATGGCTTTTTTGACCTAAGTTTGAGGATTTCGCTCAAATCAAATGTCCTAGAACCAAATTTCCACATGTAACTACTAGATTGTGATAAAATACACTAATGGGTGAAGTTTGGTTTACTTCTGCGCAGCGGTTTGGGAGTTAACATCAAAATTACATTTCTCGGCCATATCGCATAGATCTCACTGTGAAAAGGCTTAAATGACTTTTTTAATTAAGTTTGATGATTGCGCTCAAACAAAATTTCCTAGAACAAAATTTTCAAATGTAACTACTAGATTGTGATACAATACACTATTGGGTGAAGTTTGGTTGACTTCTGCGCAGCGGTTTGGGAGTTAACATCAATATTACATTTCTCGGCCATATCGCATAGATCTCACTGTGAAAAGGCTCAAATGGCTTTTTTGACCTAAGTTTGAGAATTGCGCTCAAATCAAATGTCCTATAACCAAATTTCCACATGTAACTACTAGATTGTGATACAATACACTAATGGGTGAAGTTTGGTTGACTTCTGCGCAGCGGTTTGGGAGTTAACATCAAAATTACATTTCTCGGCCATATCGCATAGATCTCACTGTGAAAAGGCTTAAATGACTTTTTTAATTAAGTTTGATGATTGCGTTCAAACAAAATGTCCTAGAACAAAATTTTCAAATGTAACTACTAGATTGTGATACAATACACTATTGGGTGAAGTTTGGTTGACTTCTGCGCAGCGGTTTGGGAGTTAACATCAAAATTACATTTCTCGGCCATATCGCATAGATCTCACTGTGAAAAGGCTTAAATGACTTTTTTAATTAAGTTTGATGATTGCGTTCAAACAAAATGTCCTAGAACAAAATTTTCAAATGTAACTACTAGATTGTGATACAATACACTATTGGGTGAAGTTTGGTTGACTTCTGCGCAGCGGTTTGGGAGTTAACATCAAAATTACATTTCTCGGCCATATCGCATAGATCTCACTGTGAAAAGGCTTAAATGGCTTTTTTGACCTAAGTTTGAGGATTGCGCTCAAACAAAATGTCCTAGAACAAAATTTTCAAATGTAACTACTAGATTGTGATACAATACACTATTGGGTGAAGTTTGGTTGACTTCTGCGCAGCGGTTTGGGAGTTAACATCAAAATTACATTTCTCGGCCATATCGCATAGATCTCACTGTGAAAAGGCTTAAATGACTTTTTTAATTAAGTTTGATGATTGCGTTCAAACAAAATGTCCTAGAACAAAATTTTCAAATGTAACTACTAGATTGTGATACAATACACTATTGGGTGAAGTTTGGTTGACTTCTGCGCAGCGGTTTGGGAGTTAACATCAAAATTACATTTCTCGGCCATATCGCATAGATCTCACTGTGAAAAGGCTTAAATGGCTTTTTTGAACTAAGTTTGAGGATTGCGCTCAAACCAAATGTCCTAGAACGAAATTTTCAAATGTAACTACTAGAATGTGATACAATACACTATTGGGTGAAGTTTGGTTGACTTCTGCGCAGCGGTTTGGGAGTTAACATCAAAATTACATTTCTCGGCCATATCGCATAGATCTCACTGTGAAAAGGCTTAAATGACTTTTTTAATTAAGTTTGATGATTGCGCTCAAACAAAATTTCCTAGAACAAAATTTTCAAATGTAACTACTAGATTGTGATACAATACACTATTGGGTGAAGTTTGGTTGACTTCTGCGCAGCGGTTTGGGAGTTAACATCAATATTACATTTCTCGGCCATATCGCATAGATCTCACTGTGAAAAGGCTCAAATGGCTTTTTTGACCTAAGTTTGAGAATTGCGCTCAAATCAAATGTCCTATAACCAAATTTCCACATGTAACTACTAGATTGTGATACAATACACTAATGGGTGAAGTTTGGTTGACTTCTGCGCAGCGGTTTGGGAGTTAACATCAAAATTACATTTCTCGGCCATATCGCATAGATCTCACTGTGAAAAGGCTTAAATGACTTTTTTAATTAAGTTTGATGATTGCGTTCAAACAAAATGTCCTAGAACAAAATTTTCAAATGTAACTACTAGATTGTGATACAATACACTATTGGGTGAAGTTTGGTTGACTTCTGCGCAGCGGTTTGGGAGTTAACATCAAAATTACATTTCTCGGCCATATCGCATAGATCTCACTGTGAAAAGGCTTAAATGACTTTTTTAATTAAGTTTGATGATTGCGTTCAAACAAAATGTCCTAGAACAAAATTTTCAAATGTAACTACTAGATTGTGATACAATACACTATTGGGTGAAGTTTGGTTGACTTCTGCGCAGCGGTTTGGGAGTTAACATCAAAATTACATTTCTCGGCCATATCGCATAGATCTCACTGTGAAAAGGCTTAAATGGCTTTTTTGACCTAAGTTTGAGGATTGCGCTCAAACAAAATGTCCTAGAACAAAATTTTCAAATGTAACTACTAGATTGTGATACAATACACTATTGGGTGAAGTTTGGTTGACTTCTGCGCAGCGGTTTGGGAGTTAACATCAAAATTACATTTCTCGGCCATATCGCATAGATCTCACTGTGAAAAGGCTTAAATGACTTTTTTAATTAAGTTTGATGATTGCGTTCAAACAAAATGTCCTAGAACAAAATTTTCAAATGTAACTACTAGATTGTGATACAATACACTATTGGGTGAAGTTTGGTTGACTTCTGCGCAGCG
Organism: Corythoichthys intestinalis; assembly: GCF_030265065.1. Taxonomy (NCBI): domain Eukaryota; kingdom Metazoa; phylum Chordata; class Actinopteri; order Syngnathiformes; family Syngnathidae; genus Corythoichthys; species Corythoichthys intestinalis. Next base: position 59,566,597 of record NC_080402.1, read on the forward strand.
GTTTGGGAGTTAACATCAAAATTACATTTCTCGGCCATATCGCATAGATCTCACTGTGAAAAGGCTTAAATGGCTTTTTTGAACTAAGTTTGAGGATTGCGCTCAAACCAAATGTCCTAGAACGAAATTTTCAAATGTAACTACTAGAATGTGATACAATACACTATTGGGTGAAGTTTGGTTGACTTCTGCGCAGCGGTTTGGGAGTTAACATCAAAATTACATTTCTCGGCCATATCGCATAGATCTCACTGTGAAAAGGCTTAAATGGCTTTTTTGACCTAAGTTTGAGGATTGCGCTCAAATCAAATGTCCTATAACCAAATTTCCACATGTAACTACTAGATTGTGATACAATACACTAATGGGTGAAGTTTGGTTGACTTCTGCGCAGCGGTTTGGGAGTTAACATCAAAATTACATTTCTCGGCCATATCGCATAGATCTCACTGTGAAAAGGCTTAAATGACTTTTTTAATTAAGTTTGATGATTGCGTTCAAACAAAATGTCCTAGAACAAAATTTTTAAATGTAACTACTAGATTGTGATACAATACACTATTGGGTGAAGTTTGGTTGACTTCTGCGCAGCGGTTTGGGAGTTAACATCAAAATTACATTTCTCGGCCATATCGCATAGATCTCACTGTGAAAAGGCTTAAATGGCTTTTTTGACCTAAGTTTGATGATTGCGCTCAAACAAAATTTACTAGAACAAAATTTTCAAATGTAACTACTAGATTGTGATACAATACACTATTGGGTGAAGTTTGGTTGACTTCTGCGCAGCGGTTTGGGAGTTAACATCAAAATTACATTTCTCGGCCATATCGCATAGATCTCACTGTGAAAAGGCTTAAATGGCTTTTTTGACCTAAGTTTGAGGATTGCGCTCAAACCAAATGTCCTAGAACGAAATTTTCAAATGTAACTACTAGAATGTGATACAATACACTATTGGGTGAAGTTTGGTTGACTTCTGCGCAGCGGTTTGGGAGTTAACATCAAAATTACATTTCTCGGCCATATCGCATAGATCTCACTGTGAAAAGGCTTAAATGGCTTTTTTGACCTAAGTTTGAGGATTGCGCTCAAATCAAATGTCCTAGAACGAAATTTTAAAATGTAACTACTAGAATGTGATACAATACACTATTGGGTGAAGTTTGGTTGACTTCTGCGCAGCGGTTTGGGAGTTAACATCAAAATTACATTTCTCGGCCATATCGCATAGATCTCACTTTGAAAAGGCTTAAATGACTTTTTTAATTAAGTTTGATGATTGCATTCAAACAAAATGTCCTAGAACAAAATTTTCAAATGTAACTACTAGAATGTGATACAATACACTATTGGGTGAAGTTTGGTTGACTTCTGCGCAGCGGTTTGGGAGTTAACATCAAAATTACATTTCTCGGCCATATCGCATAGATCTCACTGTGAAAAGGCTTAAATGGCTTTTTTGACCTAAGTTTAATAATTGCGCTCAAACCAAATGTCCTAGAACGAAATTTTAAAATGTAACTACTAGAATGTGATACAATACACTATTGGGTGAAGTTTGGTTGACTTCTGCGCAGCGGTTTGGGAGTTAACATCAAAATTACATTTCTCGGCCATATCGCATAGATCTCACTGTGAAAAGGCTTAAATGGCTTTTTTGACCTAAGTTTGAGGATTGCGCTCAAATCAAATGTCCTATAACCAAATTTCCACATGTAACTACTAGATTGTGATACAATACACTAATGGGTGAAGTTTGGTTGACTTCTGCGCAGCGGTTTGGGAGTTAACATCAAAATTACATTTCTCGGCCATATCGCATAGATCTCACTGTGAAAAGGCTTAAATGACTTTTTTAATTAAGTTTGATGATTGCGTTCAAACAAAATGTCCTAGAACAAAATTTTTAAATGTAACTACTAGATTGTGATACAATACACTATTGGGTGAAGTTTGGTTGACTTCTGCGCAGCGGTTTGGGAGTTAACATCAAAATTACATTTCTCGGCCATATCGCATAGATCTCACTGTGAAAAGGCTTAAATGGCTTTTTTGACCTAAGTTTGAGGATTGCGCTCAAATCAAATGTCCTAGAACCAAATTTCCACATGTAACTACTAGATTGTGATAAAATACACTAATGGGTGAAGTTTGGTTGACTTCTGCGCAGCGGTTTGGGAGTTAACATCAAAATTACATTTCTCGGCCATATCGCATAGATCTCACTGTGAAAAGGCTTAAATGACTTTTTTAATTAAGTTTGATGATTGCGCTCAAACAAAATTTCCTAGAACAAAATTTTCAAATGTAACTACTAGATTGTGATACAATACACTATTGGGTGAAGTTTGGTTGACTTCTGCGCAGCGGTTTGGGAGTTAACATCAAAATTACATTTCTCGGCCATATCGCATAGATCTCACTGTGAAAAGGCTTAAATGACTTTTTTAATTAAGTTTGATGATTGCGTTCAAACAAAATGTCCTAGAACAAAATTTTCAAATGTAACTACTAGATTGTGATACAATACACTATTGGGTGAAGTTTGGTTGACTTCTGCGCAGCGGTTTGGGAGTTAACATCAAAATTACATTTCTCGGCCATATCGCATAGATCTCACTGTGAAAAGGCTTAAATGGCTTTTTTGACCTAAGTTTGAGGATTGCGCTCAAATCAAATGTCCTAGAACCAAATTTCCACATGTAACTACTAGATTGTGATAAAATACACTAATGGGTGAAGTTTGGTTGACTTCTGCGCAGCGGTTTGGGAGTTAACATCAAAATTACATTTCTCGGCCATATCGCATAGATCTCACTGTGAAAAGGCTTAAATGACTTTTTTAATTAAGTTTGATGATTGCATTCAAACAAAATGTCCTAGAACAAAATTTTCAAATGTAACTACTAGATTGTGATACAATACACTATTGGGTGAAGTTTGGTTGACTTCTGCGCAGCGGTTTGGGAGTTAACATCAAAATTACATTTCTCGGCCATATCGCATAGATCTCACTGTGAAAAGGCTTAAATGGCTTTTTTGACCTAAGTTTGAGGATTGCGCTCAAATCAAATGTCCTAGAACCAAATTTCCACATGTAACTACTAGATTGTGATACAATACACTAATGGGTGAAGTTTGGTTTACTTCTGCGCAGCGGTTTGGGAGTTAACATCAAAATTACATTTCTCGGCCATATCGCATAGATCTCACTGTGAAAAGGCTTAAATGGCTTTTTTGACCTAAGTTTAATAATTGCGCTCAAACCAAATGTCCTAGAACGAAATTTTAAAATGTAACTACTAGAATGTGATACAATACACTATTGGGTGAAGTTTGGTTGACTTCTGCGCAGCGGTTTGGGAGTTAACATCAAAATTACATTTCTCGGCCATATCGCATAGATCTCACTGTGAAAAGGCTTAAATGGCTTTTTTGACCTAAGTTTGAGGATTGCGCTCAAATCAAATGTCCTAGAACCAAATTTCCACATGTAACTACTAGATTGTGATACAATACACTATTGGGTGAAGTTTGGTTGACTTCTGCGCAGCGGTTTGGGAGTTAACATCAAAATTACATTTCTCGGCCATATCGCATAGATCTCACTGTGAAAAGGCTTAAATGGCTTTTTTGACCTAAGTTTAAAGATTGCGCTCAAACCAAATGTCCTAGAACGAAATTTTCAAATGTAACTACTAGATTGTGATACAATACACTAATGGGTGAAGTTTGGTTGACTTCTGCGCAGCGGTTTGGGAGTGAACATCAAAATTACATTTCTCGGCCATATCGCATAGATCTCACTGTGAAAAGGCTTAAATGGCTTTTTTGACCTAAGTTTGAGGATTGCGCTCAAATCAAATGTCCTAGAACCAAATTTCCACATGTAACTACTAGATTGTGATACAATACACTAATGGGTGAAGTTTGGTTGACTTCTGCGTAGCGGTTTGGGAGTGAACATCAAAATTACATTTCTCGGCCATATCGCATAGATCTCACTGTGAAAAGGCTTAAATGGCTTTTTTGACCTAAGTTTGAGGATTGCGCTCAAATCAAATGTCCTAGAACCAAATTTCCACATGTAACTACTAGATTGTGATAAAATACACTAATGGGTGAAGTTTGGTTGACTTCTGCGCAGCGGTTTGGGAGTTAACATCAAAATTACATTTCTCGGCCATATCGCATAGATCTCACTGTGAAAAGGCTTAAATGACTTTTTTAATTAAGTTTGATGATTGCGCTCAAACAAAATTTCCTAGAACAAAATTTTCAAATGTAACTACTAGATTGTGATACAATACACTATTGGGTGAAGTTTGGTTGACTTCTGCGCAGCGGTTTGGGAGTTAACATCAAAATTACATTTCTCGGCCATATCGCATAGATCTCACTGTGAAAAGGCTTAAATGGCTTTTTTGACCTAAGTTTGAGGATTGCGCTCAAATCAAATGTCCTATAACCAAATTTCCACATGTAACTACTAGATTGTGATACAATACACTAATGGGTGAAGTTTGGTTGACTTCTGCGCAGCGGTTTGGGAGTTAACATCAAAATTACATTTCTCGGCCATATCGCATAGATCTCACTGTGAAAAGGCTTAAATGACTTTTTTAATTAAGTTTGATGATTGCGTTCAAACAAAATGTCCTAGAACAAAATTTTCAAATGTAACTACTAGATTGTGATACAATACACTAATGGGTGAAGTTTGGTTGACTTCTGCGCAGCGGTTTGGGAGTTAACATCAAAATTACATTTCTCGGCCATATCGCATAGATCTCACTGTGAAAAGGCTTAAATGACTTTTTTAATTAAGTTTGATGATTGCATTCAAACCAAATGTCCTAGAACAAAATTTTCAAATGTAACTACTAGATTGTGATACAATACACTATTGGGTGAAGTTTGGTTGACTTCTGCGCAGCGGTTTGGGAGTTAACATCAAAATTACATTTCTCGGCCATATCGCATAGATCTCACTGTGAAAAGGCTTAAATGGCTTTTTTGACCTAAGTTTGAGGATTGCGCTCAAATCAAATGTCCTAGAACCAAATTTCCACATGTAACTACTAGATTGTGATAAAATACACTAATGGGTGAAGTTTGGTTGACTTCTGCGCAGCGGTTTGGGAGTTAACATCAAAATTACATTTCTCGGCCATATCGCATAGATCTCACTGTGAAAAGGCTTAAATGACTTTTTTAATTAAGTTTGATGATTGCGCTCAAACAAAATTTCCTAGAACAAAATTTTCAAATGTAACTACTAGATTGTGATACAATACACTATTGGGTGAAGTTTGGTTGACTTCTGCGCAGCGGTTTGGGAGTTAACATCAAAATTACATTTCTCGGCCATATCGCATAGATCTCACTGTGAAAAGGCTTAAATGGCTTTTTTGACCTAAGTTTGAGGATTGCGCTCAAATCAAATGTCCTATAACCAAATTTCCACATGTAACTACTAGATTGTGATACAATACACTAATGGGTGAAGTTTGGTTGACTTCTGCGCAGCGGTTTGGGAGTTAACATCAAAATTACATTTCTCGGCCATATCGCATAGATCTCACTGTGAAAAGGCTTAAATGACTTTTTTAATTAAGTTTGATGATTGCGTTCAAACAAAATGTCCTAGAACAAAATTTTCAAATGTAACTACTAGATTGTGATACAATACACTAATGGGTGAAGTTTGGTTGACTTCTGCGCAGCGGTTTGGGAGTTAACATCAAAATTACATTTCTCGGCCATATCGCATAGATCTCACTGTGAAAAGGCTTAAATGACTTTTTTAATTAAGTTTGATGATTGCATTCAAACCAAATGTCCTAGAACAAAATTTTCAAATGTAACTACTAGATTGTGATACAATACACTATTGGGTGAAGTTTGGTTGACTTCTGCGCAGCGGTTTGGGAGTTAACATCAAAATTACATTTCTCGGCCATATCGCATAGATCTCACTGTGAAAAGGCTTAAATGGCTTTTTTGACCTAAGTTTGAGGATTGCGCTCAAATCAAATGTCCTAGAACCAAATTTCCACATGTAACTACTAGATTGTGATACAATACACTAATGGGTGAAGTTTGGTTTACTTCTGCGCAGCGGTTTGGGAGTTAACATCAAAATTACATTTCTCGGCCATATCGCATAGATCTCACTGTGAAAAGGCTTAAATGGCTTTTTTGACCTAAGTTTAATAATTGCGCTCAAACCAAATGTCCTAGAACGAAATTTTAAAATGTAACTACTAGAATGTGATACAATACACTATTGGGTGAAGTTTGGTTGACTTCTGCGCAGCGGTTTGGGAGTTAACATCAAAATTACATTTCTCGGCCATATCGCATAGATCTCACTTTGAAAAGGCTTAAATGACTTTTTTAATTAAGTTTGATGATTGCATTCAAACAAAATGTCCTAGAACAAAATTTTCAAATGTAACTACTAGAATGTGATACAATACACTATTGGGTGAAGTTTGGTTGACTTCTGCGCAGCGGTTTGGGAGTTAACATCAAAATTACATTTCTCGGCCATATCGCATAGATCTCACTGTGAAAAGGCTTAAATGGCTTTTTTTTTACCTAAGTTTGAGGATTGCGCTCAAATCAAATGTCCTAGAACCAAATTTCCACATGTAACTACTAGATTGTGATACAATACACTAATGGGTGAAGTTTGGTTGACTTTTGCGCAGCGGTTTGGGAGTTAACATCAAAATTACATTTCTCGGCCATATCGCATCGATCTCACTGTGAAAAAGGCTTAAATGACTTTTTTAATTAAGTTTGATGATTGCGCTCAAACAAAATTTCCTAAAACAAAATTTTCAAATGTAACTACTAGATTGTGATACAATACACTATTGGGTGAAGTTTGGTTGACTTCTGCGCAGCGGTTTGGGAGTTAACATCAAAATTACATTTCTCGGCCATATCGCATAGATCTCACTGTGAAAAGGCTTAAATGGCTTTTTTGACCTAAGTTTGAGGATTGCGCTAAAATCAAATGTCCTAGAACCAAATTTCCACATGTAACTACTAGATTGTGATAAAATACACTAATGGGTGAAGGTTGGTTTACTTCTGCGCAGCGGTTTGGGAGTTAACATCAAAATTACATTTCTCGGCCATATCGCATAGATCTCACTGTGAAAAGGCTTAAATGGCTTTTTTGACCTAAGTTTAATAATTGCGCTCAAACCAAATGTCCTAGAACGAAATTTTCAAATGTAACTACTAGAATGTGATACAATACACTATTGGGTGAAGTTTGGTTGACTTCTGCGCAGCGGTTTGGGAGTTAACATCAAAATTACATTTCTCGGCCATATCGCATAGATCTCACTGTGAAAAGGCTTAAATGGCTTTTTTGACCTAAGTTTGAGGATTGCGCTCAAATCAAATGTCCTAGAACCAAATTTCCACATGTAACTACTAGATTGTGATACAATACACTATTGGGTGAAGTTTGGTTTACTTCTGCGCAGCGGTTTGGGAGTTAACATCAAAATTACATTTCTCGGCCATATCGCATAGATCTCACTGTGAAAAGGCTTAAATGGCTTTTTTGACCTAAGTTTAATAATTGCGCTCAAACCAAATGTCCTTGAACGAAATTTTAAAATGTAACTACTAGAATGTGATACAATACACTATTGGGTGAAGTTTGGTTGACTTCTGCGCAGCGGTTTGGGAGTTAACATCAAAATTACATTTTCTCGGCCATATCGCATAGATCTCACTGTGAAAAGGCTTAAATGGCTTTTTTGACCTAAGTTTGAGGATTGCGCTCAAATCAAATGTCCTATAACCAAATTTCCACATGTAACTACTAGATTGTGATACAATACACTAATGGGTGAAGTTTGGTTGACTTCTGCGCAGCGGTTTGGGAGTTAACATCAAAATTACATTTCTCGGCCATATCGCATAGATCTCACTGTGAAAAGGCTTAAATGGCTTTTTTGACCTAAGTTTGAGGATTGCGCTCAAACAAAATGTCCTAGAACAAAATTTTCAAATGTAACTACTAGATTGTGATACAATACACTATTGGGTGAAGTTTGGTTGACTTCTGCGCAGCGGTTTGGGAGTTAACATCAAAATTACATTTCTCGGCCATATCGCATAGATCTCACTGTGAAAAGGCTTAAATGACTTTTTTAATTAAGTTTGATGATTGCGTTCAAACAAAATGTCCTAGAACAAAATTTTCAAATGTAACTACTAGATTGTGATACAATACACTATTGTGTGAAGTTTGGTTGACTTCTGCGCAGCGGTTTGGGAGTTAACATCAAAATTACATTTCTCGGCCATATCGCATAGATCTCACTGTGAAAAGGCTTAAATGGCTTTTTTGACCTAAGTTTGAGGATTGCGCTCAAACCAAATGTCCTAGAACGAAATTTTCAAATGTAACTACTAGAATGTGATACAATACACTATTGGGTGAAGTTTGGTTGACTTCTGCGCAGCGGTTTGGGAGTTAACATCAAAATTACATTTCTCGGCCATATCGCATAGATCTCACTGTGAAAAGGCTTAAATGGCTTTTTTTACCTAAGTTTGAGGATTGCGCTCAAATCAAATGTCCTAGAACCAAATTTTCAAATGTAACTACTAGATTGTGATACAATACACTATTGGGTGAAGTTTGGTTGACTTCTGCGCAGCGGTTTGGGAGTGAACATCAAAATTACATTTCTCGGCCATATCGCATAGATCTCACTGTGAAAAGGCTTAAATGGCTTTTTTGACCTAAGTTTGAGGATTTCGCTCAAATCAAATGTCCTAGAACCAAATTTCCACATGTAACTACTAGATTGTGATAAAATACACTAATGGGTGAAGTTTGGTTTACTTCTGCGCAGCGGTTTGGGAGTTAACATCAAAATTACATTTCTCGGCCATATCGCATAGATCTCACTGTGAAAAGGCTTAAATGACTTTTTTAATTAAGTTTGATGATTGCGCTCAAACAAAATTTCCTAGAACAAAATTTTCAAATGTAACTACTAGATTGTGATACAATACACTATTGGGTGAAGTTTGGTTGACTTCTGCGCAGCGGTTTGGGAGTTAACATCAATATTACATTTCTCGGCCATATCGCATAGATCTCACTGTGAAAAGGCTCAAATGGCTTTTTTGACCTAAGTTTGAGAATTGCGCTCAAATCAAATGTCCTATAACCAAATTTCCACATGTAACTACTAGATTGTGATACAATACACTAATGGGTGAAGTTTGGTTGACTTCTGCGCAGCGGTTTGGGAGTTAACATCAAAATTACATTTCTCGGCCATATCGCATAGATCTCACTGTGAAAAGGCTTAAATGACTTTTTTAATTAAGTTTGATGATTGCGTTCAAACAAAATGTCCTAGAACAAAATTTTCAAATGTAACTACTAGATTGTGATACAATACACTATTGGGTGAAGTTTGGTTGACTTCTGCGCAGCGGTTTGGGAGTTAACATCAAAATTACATTTCTCGGCCATATCGCATAGATCTCACTGTGAAAAGGCTTAAATGACTTTTTTAATTAAGTTTGATGATTGCGTTCAAACAAAATGTCCTAGAACAAAATTTTCAAATGTAACTACTAGATTGTGATACAATACACTATTGGGTGAAGTTTGGTTGACTTCTGCGCAGCGGTTTGGGAGTTAACATCAAAATTACATTTCTCGGCCATATCGCATAGATCTCACTGTGAAAAGGCTTAAATGGCTTTTTTGACCTAAGTTTGAGGATTGCGCTCAAACAAAATGTCCTAGAACAAAATTTTCAAATGTAACTACTAGATTGTGATACAATACACTATTGGGTGAAGTTTGGTTGACTTCTGCGCAGCGGTTTGGGAGTTAACATCAAAATTACATTTCTCGGCCATATCGCATAGATCTCACTGTGAAAAGGCTTAAATGACTTTTTTAATTAAGTTTGATGATTGCGTTCAAACAAAATGTCCTAGAACAAAATTTTCAAATGTAACTACTAGATTGTGATACAATACACTATTGGGTGAAGTTTGGTTGACTTCTGCGCAGCGGTTTGGGAGTTAACATCAAAATTACATTTCTCGGCCATATCGCATAGATCTCACTGTGAAAAGGCTTAAATGGCTTTTTTGAACTAAGTTTGAGGATTGCGCTCAAACCAAATGTCCTAGAACGAAATTTTCAAATGTAACTACTAGAATGTGATACAATACACTATTGGGTGAAGTTTGGTTGACTTCTGCGCAGCGGTTTGGGAGTTAACATCAAAATTACATTTCTCGGCCATATCGCATAGATCTCACTGTGAAAAGGCTTAAATGGCTTTTTTGACCTAAGTTTGAGGATTGCGCTCAAATCAAATGTCCTATAACCAAATTTCCACATGTAACTACTAGATTGTGATACAATACACTAATGGGTGAAGTTTGGTTGACTTCTGCGCAGCGGTTTGGGAGTTAACATCAAAATTACATTTCTCGGCCATATCGCATAGATCTCACTGTGAAAAGGCTTAAATGACTTTTTTAATTAAGTTTGATGATTGCGTTCAAACAAAATGTCCTAGAACAAAATTTTTAAATGTAACTACTAGATTGTGATACAATACACTATTGGGTGAAGTTTGGTTGACTTCTGCGCAGCGGTTTGGGAGTTAACATCAAAATTACATTTCTCGGCCATATCGCATAGATCTCACTGTGAAAAGGCTTAAATGGCTTTTTTGACCTAAGTTTGATGATTGCGCTCAAACAAAATTTCCTAGAACAAAATTTTCAAATGTAACTACTAGATTGTGATACAATACACTATTGGGTGAAGTTTGGTTGACTTCTGCGCAGCGGTTTGGGAGTTAACATCAAAATTACATTTCTCGGCCATATCGCATAGATCTCACTGTGAAAAGGCTTAAATGGCTTTTTTGACCTAAGTTTGAGGATTGCGCTCAAACCAAATGTCCTAGAACGAAATTTTCAAATGTAACTACTAGAATGTGATACAATACACTATTGGGTGAAGTTTGGTTGACTTCTGCGCAGCGGTTTGGGAGTTAACATCAAAATTACATTTCTCGGCCATATCGCATAGATCTCACTGTGAAAAGGCTTAAATGGCTTTTTTGACCTAAGTTTGAGGATTGCGCTCAAATCAAATGTCCTAGAACGAAATTTTAAAATGTAACTACTAGAATGTGATACAATACACTATTGGGTGAAGTTTGGTTGACTTCTGCGCAGCGGTTTGGGAGTTAACATCAAAATTACATTTCTCGGCCATATCGCATAGATCTCACTTTGAAAAGGCTTAAATGACTTTTTTAATTAAGTTTGATGATTGCATTCAAACAAAATGTCCTAGAACAAAATTTTCAAATGTAACTACTAGAATGTGATACAATACACTATTGGGTGAAGTTTGGTTGACTTCTGCGCAGCGGTTTGGGAGTTAACATCAAAATTACATTTCTCGGCCATATCGCATAGATCTCACTGTGAAAAGGCTTAAATGGCTTTTTTGACCTAAGTTTGAGGATTGCGCTCAAATCAAATGTCCTAGAACCAAATTTCCACATGTAACTACTAGATTGTGATACAATACACTAATGGGTGAAGTTTGGTTGACTTTTGCGCAGCGGTTTGGGAGTTAACATCAAAATTACATTTCTCGGCCATATCGCATAGATCTCACTGTGAAAAAGGCTTAAATGACTTTTTTAATTAAGTTTGATGATTGCGCTCAAACAAAATTTCCTAGAACAAAATTTTCAAATGTAACTACTAGATTGTGATACAATACACTATTGGGTGAAGTTTGGTTGACTTCTGCGCAGCGGTTTGGGAGTTAACATCAAAATTACATTTCTCGGCCATATCGCATAGATCTCACTGTGAAAAGGCTTAAATGGCTTTTTTGACCTAAGTTTAATAATTGCGCTCAAACCAAATGTCCTTGAACGAAATTTTAAAATGTAACTACTAGAATGTGATACAATACACTATTGGGTGAAGTTTGGTTGACTTCTGCGCAGCGGTTTGGGAGTTAACATCAAAATTACATTTTCTCGGCCATATCGCATAGATCTCACTGTGAAAAGGCTTAAATGGCTTTTTTGACCTAAGTTTGAGGATTGCGCTCAAATCAAATGTCCTATAACCAAATTTCCACATGTAACTACTAGATTGTGATACAATACACTAATGGGTGAAGTTTGGTTGACTTCTGCGCAGCGGTTTGGGAGTTAACATCAAAATTACATTTCTCGGCCATATCGCATAGATCTCACTGTGAAAAGGCTTAAATGGCTTTTTTGACCTAAGTTTGAGGATTGCGCTCAAACAAAATGTCCTAGAACAAAATTTTCAAATGTAACTACTAGATTGTGATACAATACACTATTGGGTGAAGTTTGGTTGACTTCTGCGCAGCGGTTTGGGAGTTAACATCAAAATTACATTTCTCGGCCATATCGCATAGATCTCACTGTGAAAAGGCTTAAATGACTTTTTTAATTAAGTTTGATGATTGCGTTCAAACAAAATGTCCTAGAACAAAATTTTCAAATGTAACTACTAGATTGTGATACAATACACTATTGTGTGAAGTTTGGTTGACTTCTGCGCAGCGGTTTGGGAGTTAACATCAAAATTACATTTCTCGGCCATATCGCATAGATCTCACTGTGAAAAGGCTTAAATGGCTTTTTTGACCTAAGTTTGAGGATTGCGCTCAAACCAAATGTCCTAGAACGAAATTTTCAAATGTAACTACTAGAATGTGATACAATACACTATTGGGTGAAGTTTGGTTGACTTCTGCGCAGCGGTTTGGGAGTTAACATCAAAATTACATTTCTCGGCCATATCGCATAGATCTCACTGTGAAAAGGCTTAAATGGCTTTTTTTACCTAAGTTTGAGGATTGCGCTCAAATCAAATGTCCTAGAACCAAATTTCCACATGTAACTACTAGATTGTGATAAAATACACTAATGGGTGAAGTTTGGTTGACTTCTGCGCAGCGGTTTTGGAGTTAACATCAAAATTACATTTCTCGGCCATATCGCATAGATCTCACTGTGAAAAGGCTTAAATGACTTTTTTAATTAAGTTTGATGATTGCGCTCAAACAAAATTTCCTAGAACAAAATTTTCAAATGTAACTACTAGATTGTGATACAATACACTATTGGGTGAAGTTTGGTTGACTTCTGCGCAGCGGTTTGGGAGTGAACATCAAAATTACATTTCTCGGCCATATCGCATAGATCTCACTGTGAAAAGGCTTAAATGGCTTTTTTGACCTAAGTTTGAGGATTTCGCTCAAATCAAATGTCCTAGAACCAAATTTCCACATGTAACTACTAGATTGTGATAAAATACACTAATGGGTGAAGTTTGGTTTACTTCTGCGCAGCGGTTTGGGAGTTAACATCAAAATTACATTTCTCGGCCATATCGCATAGATCTCACTGTGAAAAGGCTTAAATGACTTTTTTAATTGTTTGATGATTGCGCTCAAACAAAATTTCCTAGAAAAAAATTTTCAAATGTAACTACTAGATTGTGATACAATACACTATTGGGTGAAGTTTGGTTGACTTCTGCGCAGCGGTTTGGGAGTTAACATCAATATTACATTTCTCGGCCATATCGCATAGATCTCACTGTGAAAAGGCTTAAATGGCTTTTTTGACCTAAGTTTGAGAATTGCGCTCAAATCAAATGTCCTATAACCAAATTTCCACATGTAACTACTAGATTGTGATACAATACACTAATGGGTGAAGTTTGGTTGACTTCTGCGCAGCGGTTTGGGAGTTAACATCAAAATTACATTTCTCGGCCATATCGCATAGATCTCACTGTGAAAAGGCTTAAATGACTTTTTTAATTAAGTTTGATGATTGCGTTCAAACAAAATGTCCTAGAACAAAATTTTCAAATGTAACTACTAGAATGTGATACAATACACTATTGGGTGAAGTTTGGTTGACTTCTGCGCAGCGGTTTGGGAGTTAACATCAAAATTACATTTCTCGGCCATATCGCATAGATCTCACTGTGAAAAGGCTTAAATGACTTTTTTAATTAAGTTTGATGATTGCGTTCAAACAAAATGTCCTAGAACAAAATTTTCAAATGTAACTACTAGATTGTGATACAATACACTATTGGGTGAAGTTTGGTTGACTTCTGCGCAGCGGTTTGGGAGTTAACATCAAAATTACATTTCTCGGCCATATCGCATAGATCTCACTGTGAAAAGGCTTAAATGGCTTTTTTGACCTAAGTTTGAGGATTGCGCTCAAACAAAATGTCCTAGAACAAAATTTTCAAATGTAACTACTAGATTGTGATACAATACACTATTGGGTGAAGTTTGGTTGACTTCTGCGCAGCGGTTTGGGAGTTAACATCAAAATTACATTTCTCGGCCATATCGCATAGATCTCACTGTGAAAAGGCTTAAATGACTTTTTTAATTAAGTTTGATGATTGCGTTCAAACAAAATGTCCTAGAACAAAATTTTCAAATGTAACTACTAGATTGTGATACAATACACTATTGGGTGAAGTTTGGTTGACTTCTGCGCAGCGGTTTGGGAGTTAACATCAAAATTACATTTCTCGGCCATATCGCATAGATCTCACTGTGAAAAGGCTTAAATGGCTTTTTTGACCTAAGTTTGAGGATTGCGCTCAAACAAAATGTCCTAGAACAAAATTTTCAAATGTAACTACTAGATTGTGATACAATACACTATTGGGTGAAGTTTGGTTGACTTCTGCGCAGCGGTTTGGGAGTTAACATCAAAATTACATTTCTCGGCCATATCGCATAGATCTCACTGTGAAAAGGCTTAAATGACTTTTTTAATTAAGTTTGATGATTGCGTTCAAACAAAATGTCCTAGAACAAAATTTTCAAATGTAACTACTAGATTGTGATACAATACACTATTGGGTGAAGTTTGGTTGACTTCTGCGCAGCGGTTTGGGAGTTAACATCAAAATTACATTTCTCGGCCATATCGCATAGATCTCACTGTGAAAAGGCTTAAATGGCTTTTTTGAACTAAGTTTGAGGATTGCGCTCAAACCAAATGTCCTAGAACGAAATTTTCAAATGTAACTACTAGAATGTGATACAATACACTATTGGGTGAAGTTTGGTTGACTTCTGCGCAGCGGTTTGGGAGTTAACATCAAAATTACATTTCTCGGCCATATCGCATAGATCTCACTGTGAAAAGGCTTAAATGGCTTTTTTGACCTAAGTTTGAGGATTGCGCTCAAATCAAATGTCCTAGAACCAAATTTCCACATGTAACTACTAGATTGTGATAAAATACACTAATGGGTGAAGTTTGGTTGACTTCTGCGCAGCAGTTTGGGAGTTAACATCAAAATTACATTTCTCGGCCATATCGCATAGATCTCACTGTGAAAAGGCTTAAATGACTTTTTTAATTAAGTTTGATGATTGCGCTCAAACAAAATTTCCTAGAACAAAATTTTCAAATGTAACTACTAGATTGTGATACAATACACTATTGGGTGAAGTTTGGTTGACTTCTGCGCAGCGGTTTGGGAGTTAACATCAAAATTACATTTCTCGGCCATATCGCATAGATCTCACTGTGAAAAGGCTTAAATGGCTTTTTTGACCTAAGTTTGAGGATTGCGCTCAAATCAAATGTCCTATAACCAAATTTCCACATGTAACTACTAGATTGTGATACAATACACTAATGGGTGAAGTTTGGTTGACTTCTGCGCAGCGGTTTGGGAGTTAACATCAAAATTACATTTCTCGGCCATATCGCATAGATCTCACTGTGAAAAGGCTTAAATGACTTTTTTAATTAAGTTTGATGATTGCGTTCAAACAAAATGTCCTAGAACAAAATTTTTAAATGTAACTACTAGATTGTGATACAATACACTATTGGGTGAAGTTTGTTTGACTTCTGCGCAGCGGTTTGGGAGTTAACATCAAAATTACATTTCTCGGCCATATCGCATAGATCTCACTGTGAAAAGGCTTAAATGGCTTTTTTGACCTAAGTTTGATGATTGCGCTCAAACAAAATTTCCTAGAACAAAATTTTCAAATGTAACTACTAGATTGTGATACAATACACTATTGGGTGAAGTTTGGTTGACTTCTGCGCAGCGGTTTGGGAGTTAACATCAAAATTACATTTCTCGGCCATATCGCATAGATCTCACTGTGAAAAGGCTTAAATGGCTTTTTTGACCTAAGTTTGAGGATTGCGCTCAAACCAAATGTCCTAGAACGAAATTTTCAAATGTAACTACTAGAATGTGATACAATACACTATTGGGTGAAGTTTGGTTGACTTCTGCGCAGCGGTTTGGGAGTTAACATCAAAATTACATTTCTCGGCCATATCGCATAGATCTCACTGTGAAAAGGCTTAAATGGCTTTTTTGACCTAAGTTTGAGGATTGCGCTCAAATCAAATGTCCTAGAACGAAATTTTAAAATGTAACTACTAGAATGTGATACAATACACTATTGGGTGAAGTTTGGTTGACTTCTGCGCAGCGGTTTGGGAGTTAACATCAAAATTACATTTCTCGGCCATATCGCATAGATCTCACTTTGAAAAGGCTTAAATGACTTTTTTAATTAAGTTTGATGATTGCATTCAAACAAAATGTCCTAGAACAAAATTTTCAAATGTAACTACTAGAATGTGATACAATACACTATTGGGTGAAGTTTGGTTGACTTCTGCGCAGCGGTTTGGGAGTTAACATCAAAATTACATTTCTCGGCCATATCGCATAGATCTCACTGTGAAAAGGCTTAAATGGCTTTTTTGACCTAAGTTTGAGGATTGCGCTCAAATCAAATGTCCTAGAACCAAATTTCCACATGTAACTACTAGATTGTGATACAATACACTAATGGGTGAAGTTTGGTTGACTTTTGCGCAGCGGTTTGGGAGTTAACATCAAAATTACATTTCTCGGCCATATCGCATAGATCTCACTGTGAAAAAGGCTTAAATGACTTTTTTAATTAAGTTTGATGATTGCGCTCAAACAAAATTTCCTAGAACAAAATTTTCAAATGTAACTACTAGATTGTGATACAATACACTATTGGGTGAAGTTTGGTTGACTTCTGCGCAGCGGTTTGGGAGTTAACATCAAAATTACATTTCTCGGCCATATCGCATAGATCTCACTGTGAAAAGGCTTAAATGGCTTTTTTGACCTAAGTTTGAGGATTGCGCTAAAATCAAATGTCCTAGAACCAAATTTCCACATGTAACTACTAGATTGTGATACAATACACTAATGGGTGAAGGTTGGTTTACTTCTGCGCAGCGGTTTGGGAGTTAACATCAAAATTACATTTCTCGGCCATATCGCATAGATCTCACTGTGAAAAGGCTTAAATGGCTTTTTTGACCTAAGTTTGAGGATTGCGCTCAAATCAAATGTCCTAGAACCAAATTTCCACATGTAACTACTAGATTGTGATACAATACACTATTGGGTGAAGTTTGGTTTACTTCTGCGCAGCGGTTTGGGAGTTAACATCAAAATTACATTTCTCGGACATATCGCATAGATCTCACTGTGAAAAGGCTTAAATGGCTTTTTTGACCTAAGTTTAATAATTGCGCTCAAACCAAATGTCCTTGAACGAAATTTTAAAATGTAACTACTAGAATGTGATACAATACACTATTGGGTGAAGTTTGGTTGACTTCTGCGCAGCGGTTTGGGAGTTAACATCAAAATTACATTTTCTCGGCCATATCGCATAGATCTCACTGTGAAAAGGCTTAAATGGCTTTTTTGACCTAAGTTTGAGGATTGCGCTCAAATCAAATGTCCTATAACCAAATTTCCACATGTAACTACTAGATTGTGATACAATACACTAATGGGTGAAGTTTGGTTGACTTCTGCGCAGCGGTTTGGGAGTTAACATCAAAATTACATTTCTCGGCCATATCGCATAGATCTCACTGTGAAAAGGCTTAAATGGCTTTTTTGACCTAAGTTTAATAATTGCGCTCAAACCAAATGTCCTTGAACGAAATTTTAAAATGTAACTACTAGAATGTGATACAATACACTATTGGGTGAAGTTTGGTTGACTTCTGCGCAGCGGTTTGGGAGTTAACATCAAAATTACATTTCTCGGCCATATCGCATAGATCTCACTGTGAAAAGGCTTAAATGGCTTTTTTAATTAAGTTTGATGATTGCGCTCAAACAAAATTTCCTAGAACAAAATTTTCAAATGTAACTACTAGATTGTGATACAATACACTATTGGGTGAAGTTTGGTTGACTTCTGCGCAGCGGTTTGGGAGTGAACATCAAAATTACATTTCTCGGCCATATCGCATAGATCTCACTGTGAAAAGGCTTAAATGGCTTTTTTGACCTAAGTTTGAGGATTTCGCTCAAATCAAATGTCCTAGAACCAAATTTCCACATGTAACTACTAGATTGTGATAAAATACACTAATGGGTGAAGTTTGGTTTACTTCTGCGCAGCGGTTTGGGAGTTAACATCAAAATTACATTTCTCGGCCATATCGCATAGATCTCACTGTGAAAAGGCTTAAATGACTTTTTTAATTGTTTGATGATTGCGCTCAAACAAAATTTCCTAGAACAAAATTTTCAAATGTAACTACTAGATTGTGATACAATACACTATTGGGTGAAGTTTGGTTGACTTCTGCGCAGCGGTTTGGGAGTTAACATCAATATTACATTTCTCGGCCATATCGCATAGATCTCACTGTGAAAAGGCTTAAATGGCTTTTTTGACCTAAGTTTGAGAATTGCGCTCAAATCAAATGTCCTATAACCAAATTTCCACATGTAACTACTAGATTGTGATACAATACACTAATGGGTGAAGTTTGGTTGACTTCTGCGCAGCGGTTTGGGAGTTAACATCAAAATTACATTTCTCGGCCATATCGCATAGATCTCACTGTGAAAAGGCTTAAATGACTTTTTTAATTAAGTTTGATGATTGCGTTCAAACAAAATGTCCTAGAACAAAATTTTCAAATGTAACTACTAGATTGTGATACAATACACTATTGGGTGAAGTTTGGTTGACTTCTGCGCAGCGGTTTGGGAGTTAACATCAAAATTACATTTCTCGGCCATATCGCATAGATCTCACTGTGAAAAGGCTTAAATGACTTTTTTAATTAAGTTTGATGATTGCGTTCAAACAAAATGTCCTAGAACAAAATTTTCAAATGTAACTACTAGATTGTGATACAATACACTATTGGGTGAAGTTTGGTTGACTTCTGCGCAGCGGTTTGGGAGTTAACATCAAAATTACATTTCTCGGCCATATCGCATAGATCTCACTGTGAAAAGGCTTAAATGGCTTTTTTGACCTAAGTTTGAGGATTGCGCTCAAACAAAATGTCCTAGAACAAAATTTTCAAATGTAACTACTAGATTGTGATACAATACACTATTGGGTGAAGTTTGGTTGACTTCTGCGCAGCGGTTTGGGAGTTAACATCAAAATTACATTTCTCGGCCATATCGCATAGATCTCACTGTGAAAAGGCTTAAATGACTTTTTTAATTAAGTTTGATGATTGCGTTCAAACAAAATGTCCTAGAACAAAATTTTCAAATGTAACTACTAGATTGTGATACAATACACTATTGGGTGAAGTTTGGTTGACTTCTGCGCAGCGGTTTGGGAGTTAACATCAAAATTACATTTCTCGGCCATATCGCATAGATCTCACTGTGAAAAGGCTTAAATGGCTTTTTTGAACTAAGTTTGAGGATTGCGCTCAAACCAAATGTCCTAGAACGAAATTTTCAAATGTAACTACTAGAATGTGATACAATACACTATTGGGTGAAGTTTGGTTGACTTCTGCGCAGCGGTTTGGGAGTTAACATCAAAATTACATTTCTCGGCCATATCGCATAGATCTCACTGTGAAAAGGCTTAAATGGCTTTTTTGACCTAAGTTTGAGGATTGCGCTCAAATCAAATGTCCTAGAACCAAATTTCCACATGTAACTACTAGATTGTGATAAAATACACTAATGGGTGAAGTTTGGTTGACTTCTGCGCAGCAGTTTGGGAGTTAACATCAAAATTACATTTCTCGGCCATATCGCATAGATCTCACTGTGAAAAGGCTTAAATGACTTTTTTAATTAAGTTTGATGATTGCGCTCAAACAAAATTTCCTAGAACAAAATTTTCAAATGTAACTACTAGATTGTGATACAATACACTATTGGGTGAAGTTTGGTTGACTTCTGCGCAGCGGTTTGGGAGTTAACATCAAAATTACATTTCTCGGCCATATCGCATAGATCTCACTGTGAAAAGGCTTAAATGGCTTTTTGACCTAAGTTTGAGGATTGCGCTCAAATCAAATGTCCTATAACCAAATTTCCACATGTAACTACTAGATTGTGATACAATACACTAATGGGTGAAGTTTGGTTGACTTCTGCGCAGCGGTTTGGGAGTTAACATCAAAATTACATTTCTCGGCCATATCGCATAGATCTCACTGTGAAAAGGCTTAAATGACTTTTTTAATTAAGTTTGATGATTGCGTTCAAACAAAATGTCCTAGAACAAAATTTTTAAATGTAACTACTAGATTGTGATACAATACACTATTGGGTGAAGTTTGGTTGACTTCTGCGCAGCGGTTTGGGAGTTAACATCAAAATTACATTTCTCGGCCATATCGCATAGATCTCACTGTGAAAAGGCTTAAATGGCTTTTTTGACCTAAGTTTGATGATTGCGCTCAAACAAAATTTCCTAGAACAAAATTTTCAAATGTAACTACTAGATTGTGATACAATACACTATTGGGTGAAGTTTGGTTGACTTCTGCGCAGCGGTTTGGGAGTTAACATCAAAATTACATTTCTCGGCCATATCGCATAGATCTCACTGTGAAAAGGCTTAAATGGCTTTTTTGACCTAAGTTTGAGGATTGCGCTCAAACCAAATGTCCTAGAACGAAATTTTCAAATGTAACTACTAGAATGTGATACAATACACTATTGGGTGAAGTTTGGTTGACTTCTGCGCAGCGGTTTGGGAGTTAACATCAAAATTACATTTCTCGGCCATATCGCATAGATCTCACTGTGAAAAGGCTTAAATGGCTTTTTTGACCTAAGTTTGAGGATTGCGCTCAAATCAAATGTCCTAGAACGAAATTTTAAAATGTAACTACTAGAATGTGATACAATACACTATTGGGTGAAGTTTGGTTGACTTCTGCGCAGCGGTTTGGGAGTTAACATCAAAATTACATTTCTCGGCCATATCGCATAGATCTCACTTTGAAAAGGCTTAAATGACTTTTTTAATTAAGTTTGATGATTGCATTCAAACAAAATGTCCTAGAACAAAATTTTCAAATGTAACTACTAGAATGTGATACAATACACTATTGGGTGAAGTTTGGTTGACTTCTGCGCAGCGGTTTGGGAGTTAACATCAAAATTACATTTCTCGGCCATATCGCATAGATCTCACTGTGAAAAGGCTTAAATGGCTTTTTTGACCTAAGTTTGAGGATTGCGCTCAAATCAAATGTCCTAGAACCAAATT
Organism: Corythoichthys intestinalis; assembly: GCF_030265065.1. Taxonomy (NCBI): domain Eukaryota; kingdom Metazoa; phylum Chordata; class Actinopteri; order Syngnathiformes; family Syngnathidae; genus Corythoichthys; species Corythoichthys intestinalis. The sequence goes on from NC_080402.1 coordinate 59,588,270, forward strand.
TCCACATGTAACTACTAGATTGTGATACAATACACTAATGGGTGAAGTTTGGTTGACTTTTGCGCAGCGGTTTGGGAGTTAACATCAAAATTACATTTCTCGGCCATATCGCATAGATCTCACTGTGAAAAAGGCTTAAATGACTTTTTTAATTAAGTTTGATGATTGCGCTCAAACAAAATTTCCTAGAACAAAATTTTCAAATGTAACTACTAGATTGTGATACAATACACTATTGGGTGAAGTTTGGTTGACTTCTGCGCAGCGGTTTGGGAGTTAACATCAAAATTACATTTCTCGGCCATATCGCATAGATCTCACTGTGAAAAGGCTTAAATGGCTTTTTTGACCTAAGTTTGAGGATTGCGCTAAAATCAAATGTCCTAGAACCAAATTTCCACATGTAACTACTAGATTGTGATACAATACACTAATGGGTGAAGGTTGGTTTACTTCTGCGCAGCGGTTTGGGAGTTAACATCAAAATTACATTTCTCGGCCATATCGCATAGATCTCACTGTGAAAAGGCTTAAATGGCTTTTTTGACCTAAGTTTAATAATTGCGCTCAAACCAAATGTCCTAGAACGAAATTTTCAAATGTAACTACTAGAATGTGATACAATACACTATTGGGTGAAGTTTGGTTGACTTCTGCGCAGCGGTTTGGGAGTTAACATCAAAATTACATTTCTCGGCCATATCGCATAGATCTCACTGTGAAAAGGCTTAAATGGCTTTTTTGACCTAAGTTTGAGGATTGCGCTCAAATCAAATGTCCTAGAACCAAATTTCCACATGTAACTACTAGATTGTGATACAATACACTATTGGGTGAAGTTTGGTTTACTTCTGCGCAGCGGTTTGGGAGTTAACATCAAAATTACATTTCTCGGCCATATCGCATAGATCTCACTGTGAAAAGGCTTAAATGGCTTTTTTGACCTGTTTAATAATTGCGCTCAAACCAAATGTCCTTGAACGAAATTTTAAAATGTAACTACTAGAATGTGATACAATACACTATTGGGTGAAGTTTGGTTGACTTCTGCGCAGCGGTTTGGGAGTTAACATCAAAATTACATTTTCTCGGCCATATCGCATAGATCTCACTGTGAAAAGGCTTAAATGGCTTTTTTGACCTAAGTTTGAGGATTGCGCTCAAATCAAATGTCCTATAACCAAATTTCCACATGTAACTACTAGATTGTGATACAATACACTAATGGGTGAAGTTTGGTTGACTTCTGCGCAGCGGTTTGGGAGTTAACATCAAAATTACATTTCTCGGCCATATCGCATAGATCTCACTGTGAAAAGGCTTAAATGGCTTTTTTGACCTAAGTTTGAGGATTGCGCTCAAACAAAATGTCCTAGAACAAAATTTTCAAATGTAACTACTAGATTGTGATACAATACACTATTGGGTGAAGTTTGGTTGACTTCTGCGCAGCGGTTTGGGAGTTAACATCAAAATTACATTTCTCGGCCATATCGCATAGATCTCACTGTGAAAAGGCTTAAATGACTTTTTTAATTAAGTTTGATGATTGCGTTCAAACAAAATGTCCTAGAACAAAATTTTCAAATGTAACTACTAGATTGTGATACAATACACTATTGTGTGAAGTTTGGTTGACTTCTGCGCAGCGGTTTGGGAGTTAACATCAAAATTACATTTCTCGGCCATATCGCATAGATCTCACTGTGAAAAGGCTTAAATGGCTTTTTTGACCTAAGTTTGAGGATTGCGCTCAAACCAAATGTCCTAGAACGAAATTTTCAAATGTAACTACTAGAATGTGATACAATACACTATTGGGTGAAGTTTGGTTGACTTCTGCGCAGCGGTTTGGGAGTTAACATCAAAATTACATTTCTCGGCCATATCGCATAGATCTCACTGTGAAAAGGCTTAAATGGCTTTTTTTACCTAAGTTTGAGGATTGCGCTCAAATCAAATGTCCTAGAACCAAATTTCCACATGTAACTACTAGATTGTGATAAAATACACTAATGGGTGAAGTTTGGTTGACTTCTGCGCAGCGGTTTTGGAGTTAACATCAAAATTACATTTCTCGGCCATATCGCATAGATCTCACTGTGAAAAGGCTTAAATGACTTTTTTAATTAAGTTTGATGATTGCGCTCAAACAAAATTTCCTAGAACAAAATTTTCAAATGTAACTACTAGATTGTGATACAATACACTATTGGGTGAAGTTTGGTTGACTTCTGCGCAGCGGTTTGGGAGTGAACATCAAAATTACATTTCTCGGCCATATCGCATAGATCTCACTGTGAAAAGGCTTAAATGGCTTTTTTGACCTAAGTTTGAGGATTTCGCTCAAATCAAATGTCCTAGAACCAAATTTCCACATGTAACTACTAGATTGTGATAAAATACACTAATGGGTGAAGTTTGGTTTACTTCTGCGCAGCGGTTTGGGAGTTAACATCAAAATTACATTTCTCGGCCATATCGCATAGATCTCACTGTGAAAAGGCTTAAATGACTTTTTTAATTAAGTTTGATGATTGCGCTCAAACAAAATTTCCTAGAACAAAATTTTCAAATGTAACTACTAGATTGTGATACAATACACTATTGGGTGAAGTTTGGTTGACTTCTGCGCAGCGGTTTGGGAGTTAACATCAATATTACATTTCTCGGCCATATCGCATAGATCTCACTGTGAAAAGGCTTAAATGGCTTTTTTGACCTAAGTTTGAGGATTTCGCTCAAATCAAATGTCCTAGAACCAAATTTCCACATGTAACTACTAGATTGTGATAAAATACACTAATGGGTGAAGTTTGGTTTACTTCTGCGCAGCGGTTTGGGAGTTAACATCAAAATTACATTTCTCGGCCATATCGCATAGATCTCACTGTGAAAAGGCTTAAATGACTTTTTTAATTAAGTTTGATGATTGCGCTCAAACAAAATTTCCTAGAACAAAATTTTCAAATGTAACTACTAGATTGTGATACAATACACTATTGGGTGAAGTTTGGTTGACTTCTGCGCAGCGGTTTGGGAGTTAACATCAATATTACATTTCTCGGCCATATCGCATAGATCTCACTGTGAAAAGGCTTAAATGGCTTTTTTGACCTAAGTTTGAGAATTGCGCTCAAATCAAATGTCCTATAACCAAATTTCCACATGTAACTACTAGATTGTGATACAATACACTAATGGGTGAAGTTTGGTTGACTTCTGCGCAGCGGTTTGGGAGTTAACATCAAAATTACATTTCTCGGCCATATCGCATAGATCTCACTGTGAAAAGGCTTAAATGACTTTTTTAATTAAGTTTGATGATTGCGTTCAAACAAAATGTCCTAGAACAAAATTTTCAAATGTAACTACTAGATTGTGATACAATACACTATTGGGTGAAGTTTGGTTGACTTCTGCGCAGCGGTTTGGGAGTTAACATCAAAATTACATTTCTCGGCCATATCGCATAGATCTCACTGTGAAAAGGCTTAAATGACTTTTTTAATTAAGTTTGATGATTGCGTTCAAACAAAATGTCCTAGAACAAAATTTTCAAATGTAACTACTAGATTGTGATACAATACACTATTGGGTGAAGTTTGGTTGACTTCTGCGCAGCGGTTTGGGAGTTAACATCAAAATTACATTTCTCGGCCATATCGCATAGATCTCACTGTGAAAAGGCTTAAATGGCTTTTTTGACCTAAGTTTGAGGATTGCGCTCAAACAAAATGTCCTAGAACAAAATTTTCAAATGTAACTACTAGATTGCGATACAATACACTATTGGGTGAAGTTTGGTTGACTTCTGCGCAGCGGTTTGGGAGTTAACATCAAAATTACATTTCTCGGCCATATCGCATAGATCTCACTGTGAAAAGGCTTAAATGACTTTTTTAATTAAGTTTGATGATTGCGTTCAAACAAAATGTCCTAGAACAAAATTTTCAAATGTAACTACTAGATTGTGATACAATACACTATTGGGTGAAGTTTGGTTGACTTCTGCGCAGCGGTTTGGGAGTTAACATCAAAATTACATTTCTCGGCCATATCGCATAGATCTCACTGTGAAAAGGCTTAAATGGCTTTTTTGACCTAAGTTTGAGGATTGCGCTCAAACCAAATGTCCTAGAACGAAATTTTAAAATGTAACTACTAGAATGTGATACAATACACTATTGGGTGAAGTTTGGTTGACTTCTGCGCAGCGGTTTGGGAGTTAACATCAAAATTACATTTCTCGGCCATATCGCATAGATCTCACTGTGAAAAGGCTTAAATGGCTTTTTTGACCTAAGTTTGAGGATTGCGCTCAAATCAAATGTCCTAGAACCAAATTTCCACATGTAACTACTAGATTGTGATAAAATACACTAATGGGTGAAGTTTGGTTAACTTCTGCGCAGCGGTTTGGGAGTTAACATCAAAATTACATTTCTCGGCCATATCGCATAGATCTCACTGTGAAAAGGCTTAAATGACTTTTTTAATTAAGTTTGATGATTGCGCTCAAACAAAATTTCCTAGAACAAAATTTTCAAATGTAACTACTAGATTGTGATACAATACACTATTGGGTGAAGTTTGGTTGACTTCTGCGCAGCGGTTTGGGAGTTAACATCAAAATTACATTTCTCGGCCATATCGCATAGATCTCACTGTGAAAAGGCTTAAATGGCTTTTTTGACCTAAGTTTGAGGATTGCGCTCAAATCAAATGTCCTATAACCAAATTTCCACATGTAACTACTAGATTGTGATACAATACACTAATGGGTGAAGTTTGGTTGACTTCTGCGCAGCGGTTTGGGAGTTAACATCAAAATTACATTTCTCGGCCATATCGCATAGATCTCACTGTGAAAAGGCTTAAATGACTTTTTTAATTAAGTTTGATGATTGCGTTCAAACAAAATGTCCTAGAACAAAATTTTTAAATGTAACTACTAGATTGTGATACAATACACTATTGGGTGAAGTTTGGTTGACTTCTGCGCAACGGTTTGGGAGTTAACATCAAAATTACATTTCTCGGCCATATCGCATAGATCTCACTGTGAAAAGGCTTAAATGGCTTTTTTGACCTAAATTTGATGATTGCGCTCAAACAAAATTTCCTAGAACAAAATTTTCAAATGTAACTACTAGATTGTGATACAATACACTATTGGGTGAAGTTTGGTTGACTTCTGCGCAGCGGTTTGGGAGTTAACATCAAAATTACATTTCTCGGCCATATCGCATAGATCTCACTGTGAAAAGGCTTAAATGGCTTTTTTGACCTAAGTTTGAGGATTGCGCTCAAACCAAATGTCCTAGAACGAAATTTTCAAATGTAACTACTAGAATGTGATACAATACACTATTGGGTGAAGTTTGGTTGACTTCTGCGCAGCGGTTTGGGAGTTAACATCAAAATTACATTTCTCGGCCATATCGCATAGATCTCACTGTGAAAAGGCTTAAATGGCTTTTTTGACCTAAGTTTGAGGATTGCGCTCAAATCAAATGTCCTAGAACCAAATTTCCACATGTAACTACTAGATTGTGATAAAATACACTAATGGGTGAAGTTTGGTTAACTTCTGCGCAGCGGTTTGGGAGTTAACATCAAAATTACATTTCTCGGCCATATCGCATAGATCTCACTGTGAAAAGGCTTAAATGACTTTTTTAATTAAGTTTCATGATTGCGCTCAAACAAAATTTCCTAGAACAAAATTTTCAAATGTAACTACTAGATTGTGATACAATACACTATTGGGTGAAGTTTGGTTGACTTCTGCGCAGCGGTTTGGGAGTTAACATCAAAATTACATTTCTCGGCCATATCGCATAGATCTCACTGTGAAAAGGCTTAAATGGCTTTTTTGACCTAAGTTTGAGGATTGCGCTCAAACCAAATGTCCTAGAACGAAATTTTCAAATGTAACTACTAGAATGTGATACAATACACTATTGGGTGAAGTTTGGTTGACTTCTGCGCAGCGGTTTGGGAGTTAACATCAAAATTACATTTCTCGGCCATATCGCATAGATCTCACTGTGAAAAGGCTTAAATGGCTTTTTTGACCTAAGTTTGAGGATTGCGCTCAAATCAAATGTCCTAGAACCAAATTTCCATTGGTAACTACTAGATTGTGATAAAATACACTAATGGGTGAAGTTTGGTTGACTTCTGCGCAGCGGTTTGGGAGTTAACATCAAAATTACATTTCTCGGCCATATCGCATAGATCTCACTGTGAAAAGGCTTAAATGACTTTTTTAATTAAGTTTGATGATTGCGCTCAAACAAAATTTCCTAGAACAAAATTTTCAAATGTAACTACTAGATTGTGATACAATACACTATTGGGTGAAGTTTGGTTGACTTCTGCGCAGCGGTTTGGGAGTGAACATCAAAATTACATTTCTCGGCCATATCGCATAGATCTCACTGTGAAAAGGCTTAAATGGCTTTTTTGACCTAAGTTTGAGGATTGCGCTCAAACCAAATGTCCTAGGACGAAATTTTTAAATGTAACTACTAGAATGTGATACAATACACTATTGGGTGAAGTTTGGTTGACTTCTGCGCAGCGGTTTGGGAGTTAACATCAAAATTACATTTCTCGGCCATATCGCATAGATCTCACTGTGAAAAGGCTTAAATGGCTTTTTTGACCTAAGTTTGAGGATTGCGCTCAAATCAAATGTCCTAGAACGAAATTTCCACATGTAACTACTAGATTGTGATAAAATACACTAATGGGTGAAGTTTGGTTGACTTCTGCGCAGCGGTTTGGGAGTTAACATCAAAATTACATTTCTCGGCCATATCGCATAGATCTCACTGTGAAAAGGCTTAAATGACTTTTTTAATTAAGTTTGATGATTGCGTTCAAACAAAATGTCCTAGAACAAAATTTTTAAATGTAACTACTAGATTGTGATACAATACACTATTGGGTGAAGTTTGGTTGACTTCTGCGCAGCGGTTTGGGAGTTAACATCAAAATTACATTTCTCGGCCATATCGCATAGATCTCACTGTGAAAAGGCTTAAATGGCTTTTTTGACCTAAGTTTGAGGATTGCGCTCAAATCAAATGTCCTAGAACCAAATTTCCACATGTAACTACTAGATTGTGATAAAATACACTAATGGGTGAAGTTTGGTTGACTTCTGCGCAGCGGTTTGGGAGTTAACATCAAAATTACATTTCTCGGCCATATCGCATAGATCTCACTGTGAAAAGGCTTAAATGGCTTTTTTGACCTAAGTTTGATGATTGCGCTCAAACAAAATTTCCTAGAACAAAATTTTCAAATGTAACTACTAGATTGTGATACAATACACTATTGGGTGAAGTTTGGTTGACTTCTGCGCAGCGGTTTGGGAGTTAACATCAAAATTACATTTCTCGGCCATATCGCATAGATCTCACTGTGAAAAGGCTTAAATGGCTTTTTTGACCTAAGTTTGAGGATTGCGCTCAAACCAAATGTCCTAGAACGAAATTTTCAAATGTAACTACTAGAATGTGATACAATACACTATTGGGTGAAGTTTGGTTGACTTCTGCGCAGCGGTTTGGGAGTTAACATCAAAATTACATTTCTCGGCCATATCGCATAGATCTCACTGTGAAAAGGCTTAAATGGCTTTTTTGACCTAAGTTTGAGGATTGCGCTCAAATCAAATGTCCTAGAACGAAATTTTAAAATGTAACTACTAGAATGTGATACAATACACTATTGGGTGAAGTTTGGTTGACTTCTGCGCAGCGGTTTGGGAGTTAACATCAAAATTACATTTCTCGGCCATATCGCATAGATCTCACTTTGAAAAGGCTTAAATGACTTTTTTAATTAAGTTTGATGATTGCATTCAAACAAAATGTCCTAGAACAAAATTTTCAAATGTAACTACTAGAATGTGATACAATACACTATTGGGTGAAGTTTGGTTGACTTCTGCGCAGCGGTTTGGGAGTTAACATCAAAATTACATTTCTCGGCCATATCGCATAGATCTCACTGTGAAAAGGCTTAAATGGCTTTTTTGACCTAAGTTTGAGGATTGCGCTCAAATCAAATGTCCTAGAACCAAATTTCCACATGTAACTACTAGATTGTGATACAATACACTAATGGGTGAAGTTTGGTTGACTTTTGCGCAGCGGTTTGGGAGTTAACATCAAAATTACATTTCTCGGCCATATCGCATAGATCTCACTGTGAAAAAGGCTTAAATGACTTTTTTAATTAAGTTTGATGATTGCGCTCAAACAAAATTTCCTAGAACAAAATTTTCAAATGTAACTACTAGATTGTGATACAATACACTATTGGGTGAAGTTTGGTTGACTTCTGCGCAGCGGTTTGGGAGTTAACATCAAAATTACATTTCTCGGCCATATCGCATAGATCTCACTGTGAAAAGGCTTAAATGGCTTTTTTGACCTAAGTTTGAGGATTGCGCTAAAATCAAATGTCCTAGAACCAAATTTCCACATGTAACTACTAGATTGTGATACAATACACTAATGGGTGAAGGTTGGTTTACTTCTGCGCAGCGGTTTGGGAGTTAACATCAAAATTACATTTCTCGGCCATATCGCATAGATCTCACTGTGAAAAGGCTTAAATGGCTTTTTTGACCTAAGTTTAATAATTGCGCTCAAACCAAATGTCCTAGAACGAAATTTTCAAATGTAACTACTAGAATGTGATACAATACACTATTGGGTGAAGTTTGGTTGACTTCTGCGCAGCGGTTTGGGAGTTAACATCAAAATTACATTTCTCGGCCATATCGCATAGATCTCACTGTGAAAAGGCTTAAATGGCTTTTTTGACCTAAGTTTGAGGATTGCGCTCAAATCAAATGTCCTAGAACCAAATTTCCACATGTAACTACTAGATTGTGATACAATACACTATTGGGTGAAGTTTGGTTTACTTCTGCGCAGCGGTTTGGGAGTTAACATCAAAATTACATTTCTCGGCCATATCGCATAGATCTCACTGTGAAAAGGCTTAAATGGCTTTTTTGACCTAAGTTTAATAATTGCGCTCAAACCAAATGTCCTTGAACGAAATTTTAAAATGTAACTACTAGAATGTGATACAATACACTATTGGGTGAAGTTTGGTTGACTTCTGCGCAGCGGTTTGGGAGTTAACATCAAAATTACATTTTCTCGGCCATATCGCATAGATCTCACTGTGAAAAGGCTTAAATGGCTTTTTTGACCTAAGTTTGAGGATTGCGCTCAAATCAAATGTCCTATAACCAAATTTCCACATGTAACTACTAGATTGTGATACAATACACTAATGGGTGAAGTTTGGTTGACTTCTGCGCAGCGGTTTGGGAGTTAACATCAAAATTACATTTCTCGGCCATATCGCATAGATCTCACTGTGAAAAGGCTTAAATGGCTTTTTTGACCTAAGTTTGAGGATTGCGCTCAAACAAAATGTCCTAGAACAAAATTTTCAAATGTAACTACTAGATTGTGATACAATACACTATTGGGTGAAGTTTGGTTGACTTCTGCGCAGCGGTTTGGGAGTTAACATCAAAATTACATTTCTCGGCCATATCGCATAGATCTCACTGTGAAAAGGCTTAAATGACTTTTTTAATTAAGTTTGATGATTGCGTTCAAACAAAATGTCCTAGAACAAAATTTTCAAATGTAACTACTAGATTGTGATACAATACACTATTGTGTGAAGTTTGGTTGACTTCTGCGCAGCGGTTTGGGAGTTAACATCAAAATTACATTTCTCGGCCATATCGCATAGATCTCACTGTGAAAAGGCTTAAATGGCTTTTTTGACCTAAGTTTGAGGATTGCGCTCAAACCAAATGTCCTAGAACGAAATTTTCAAATGTAACTACTAGAATGTGATACAATACACTATTGGGTGAAGTTTGGTTGACTTCTGCGCAGCGGTTTGGGAGTTAACATCAAAATTACATTTCTCGGCCATATCGCATAGATCTCACTGTGAAAAGGCTTAAATGGCTTTTTTTACCTAAGTTTGAGGATTGCGCTCAAATCAAATGTCCTAGAACCAAATTTCCACATGTAACTACTAGATTGTGATAAAATACACTAATGGGTGAAGTTTGGTTGACTTCTGCGCAGCGGTTTTGGAGTTAACATCAAAATTACATTTCTCGGCCATATCGCATAGATCTCACTGTGAAAAGGCTTAAATGACTTTTTTAATTAAGTTTGATGATTGCGCTCAAACAAAATTTCCTAGAACAAAATTTTCAAATGTAACTACTAGATTGTGATACAATACACTATTGGGTGAAGTTTGGTTGACTTCTGCGCAGCGGTTTGGGAGTGAACATCAAAATTACATTTCTCGGCCATATCGCATAGATCTCACTGTGAAAAGGCTTAAATGGCTTTTTTGACCTAAGTTTGAGGATTTCGCTCAAATCAAATGTCCTAGAACCAAATTTCCACATGTAACTACTAGATTGTGATAAAATACACTAATGGGTGAAGTTTGGTTTACTTCTGCGCAGCGGTTTGGGAGTTAACATCAAAATTACATTTCTCGGCCATATCGCATAGATCTCACTGTGAAAAGGCTTAAATGACTTTTTTAATTAAGTTTGATGATTGCGCTCAAACAAAATTTCCTAGAACAAAATTTTCAAATGTAACTACTAGATTGTGATACAATACACTATTGGGTGAAGTTTGGTTGACTTCTGCGCAGCGGTTTGGGAGTTAACATCAATATTACATTTCTCGGCCATATCGCATAGATCTCACTGTGAAAAGGCTTAAATGGCTTTTTTGACCTAAGTTTGAGGATTTCGCTCAAATCAAATGTCCTAGAACCAAATTTCCACATGTAACTACTAGATTGTGATAAAATACACTAATGGGTGAAGTTTGGTTTACTTCTGCGCAGCGGTTTGGGAGTTAACATCAAAATTACATTTCTCGGCCATATCGCATAGATCTCACTGTGAAAAGGCTTAAATGACTTTTTTAATTAAGTTTGATGATTGCGCTCAAACAAAATTTCCTAGAACAAAATTTTCAAATGTAACTACTAGATTGTGATACAATACACTATTGGGTGAAGTTTGGTTGACTTCTGCGCAGCGGTTTGGGAGTTAACATCAATATTACATTTCTCGGCCATATCGCATAGATCTCACTGTGAAAAGGCTTAAATGGCTTTTTTGACCTAAGTTTGAGAATTGCGCTCAAATCAAATGTCCTATAACCAAATTTCCACATGTAACTACTAGATTGTGATACAATACACTAATGGGTGAAGTTTGGTTGACTTCTGCGCAGCGGTTTGGGAGTTAACATCAAAATTACATTTCTCGGCCATATCGCATAGATCTCACTGTGAAAAGGCTTCAATGACTTTTTTAATTAAGTTTGATGATTGCGTTCAAACAAAATGTCCTAGAACAAAATTTTCAAATGTAACTACTAGATTGTGATACAATACACTATTGGGTGAAGTTTGGTTGACTTCTGCGCAGCGGTTTGGGAGTTAACATCAAAATTACATTTCTCGGCCATATCGCATAGATCTCACTGTGAAAAGGCTTAAATGACTTTTTTAATTAAGTTTGATGATTGCGTTCAAACAAAATGTCCTAGAACAAAATTTTCAAATGTAACTACTAGATTGTGATACAATACACTATTGGGTGAAGTTTGGTTGACTTCTGCGCAGCGGTTTGGGAGTTAACATCAAAATTACATTTCTCGGCCATATCGCATAGATCTCACTGTGAAAAGGCTTAAATGGCTTTTTTGACCTAAGTTTGAGGATTGCGCTCAAACAAAATGTCCTAGAACAAAATTTTCAAATGTAACTACTAGATTGCGATACAATACACTATTGGGTGAAGTTTGGTTGACTTCTGCGCAGCGGTTTGGGAGTTAACATCAAAATTACATTTCTCGGCCATATCGCATAGATCTCACTGTGAAAAGGCTTAAATGACTTTTTTAATTAAGTTTGATGATTGCGTTCAAACAAAATGTCCTAGAACAAAATTTTCAAATGTAACTACTAGATTGTGATACAATACACTATTGGGTGAAGTTTGGTTGACTTCTGCGCAGCGGTTTGGGAGTTAACATCAAAATTACATTTCTCGGCCATATCGCATAGATCTCACTGTGAAAAGGCTTAAATGGCTTTTTTGACCTAAGTTTGAGGATTGCGCTCAAACCAAATGTCCTAGAACGAAATTTTAAAATGTAACTACTAGAATGTGATACAATACACTATTGGGTGAAGTTTGGTTGACTTCTGCGCAGCGGTTTGGGAGTTAACATCAAAATTACATTTCTCGGCCATATCGCATAGATCTCACTGTGAAAAGGCTTAAATGGCTTTTTTGACCTAAGTTTGAGGATTGCGCTCAAATCAAATGTCCTAGAACCAAATTTCCACATGTAACTACTAGATTGTGATAAAATACACTAATGGGTGAAGTTTGGTTAACTTCTGCGCAGCGGTTTGGGAGTTAACATCAAAATTACATTTCTCGGCCATATCGCATAGATCTCACTGTGAAAAGGCTTAAATGACTTTTTTAATTAAGTTTGATGATTGCGCTCAAACAAAATTTCCTAGAACAAAATTTTCAAATGTAACTACTAGATTGTGATACAATACACTATTGGGTGAAGTTTGGTTGACTTCTGCGCAGCGGTTTGGGAGTTAACATCAAAATTACATTTCTCGGCCATATCGCATAGATCTCACTGTGAAAAGGCTTAAATGGCTTTTTTGACCTAAGTTTGAGGATTGCGCTCAAATCAAATGTCCTATAACCAAATTTCCACATGTAACTACTAGATTGTGATACAATACACTAATGGGTGAAGTTTGGTTGACTTCTGCGCAGCGGTTTGGGAGTTAACATCAAAATTACATTTCTCGGCCATATCGCATAGATCTCACTGTGAAAAGGCTTAAATGACTTTTTTAATTAAGTTTGATGATTGCGTTCAAACAAAATGTCCTAGAACAAAATTTTTAAATGTAACTACTAGATTGTGATACAATACACTATTGGGTGAAGTTTGGTTGACTTCTGCGCAACGGTTTGGGAGTTAACATCAAAATTACATTTCTCGGCCATATCGCATAGATCTCACTGTGAAAAGGCTTAAATGGCTTTTTTGACCTAAATTTGATGATTGCGCTCAAACAAAATTTCCTAGAACAAAATTTTCAAATGTAACTACTAGATTGTGATACAATACACTATTGGGTGAAGTTTGGTTGACTTCTGCGCAGCGGTTTGGGAGTTAACATCAAAATTACATTTCTCGGCCATATCGCATAGATCTCACTGTGAAAAGGCTTAAATGGCTTTTTTGACCTAAGTTTGAGGATTGCGCTCAAACCAAATGTCCTAGAACGAAATTTTCAAATGTAACTACTAGAATGTGATACAATACACTATTGGGTGAAGTTTGGTTGACTTCTGCGCAGCGGTTTGGGAGTTAACATCAAAATTACATTTCTCGGCCATATCGCATAGATCTCACTGTGAAAAGGCTTAAATGGCTTTTTTGACCTAAGTTTGAGGATTGCGCTCAAATCAAATGTCCTAGAACCAAATTTCCACATGTAACTACTAGATTGTGATAAAATACACTAATGGGTGAAGTTTGGTTAACTTCTGCGCAGCGGTTTGGGAGTTAACATCAAAATTACATTTCTCGGCCATATCGCATAGATCTCACTGTGAAAAGGCTTAAATGACTTTTTTAATTAAGTTTCATGATTGCGCTCAAACAAAATTTCCTAGAACAAAATTTTCAAATGTAACTACTAGATTGTGATACAATACACTATTGGGTGAAGTTTGGTTGACTTCTGCGCAGCGGTTTGGGAGTTAACATCAAAATTACATTTCTCGGCCATATCGCATAGATCTCACTGTGAAAAGGCTTAAATGGCTTTTTTGACCTAAGTTTGAGGATTGCGCTCAAACCAAATGTCCTAGAACGAAATTTTCAAATGTAACTACTAGAATGTGATACAATACACTATTGGGTGAAGTTTGGTTGACTTCTGCGCAGCGGTTTGGGAGTTAACATCAAAATTACATTTCTCGGCCATATCGCATAGATCTCACTGTGAAAAGGCTTAAATGGCTTTTTTGACCTAAGTTTGAGGATTGCGCTCAAATCAAATGTCCTAGAACCAAATTTCCATTGGTAACTACTAGATTGTGATAAAATACACTAATGGGTGAAGTTTGGTTGACTTCTGCGCAGCGGTTTGGGAGTTAACATCAAAATTACATTTCTCGGCCATATCGCATAGATCTCACTGTGAAAAGGCTTAAATGACTTTTTTAATTAAGTTTGATGATTGCGCTCAAACAAAATTTCCTAGAACAAAATTTTCAAATGTAACTACTAGATTGTGATACAATACACTATTGGGTGAAGTTTGGTTGACTTCTGCGCAGCGGTTTGGGAGTGAACATCAAAATTACATTTCTCGGCCATATCGCATAGATCTCACTGTGAAAAGGCTTAAATGGCTTTTTTGACCTAAGTTTGAGGATTGCGCTCAAACCAAATGTCCTAGGACGAAATTTTTAAATGTAACTACTAGAATGTGATACAATACACTATTGGGTGAAGTTTGGTTGACTTCTGCGCAGCGGTTTGGGAGTTAACATCAAAATTACATTTCTCGGCCATATCGCATAGATCTCACTGTGAAAAGGCTTAAATGGCTTTTTTGACCTAAGTTTGAGGATTGCGCTCAAATCAAATGTCCTAGAACGAAATTTCCACATGTAACTACTAGATTGTGATAAAATACACTAATGGGTGAAGTTTGGTTGACTTCTGCGCAGCGGTTTGGGAGTTAACATCAAAATTACATTTCTCGGCCATATCGCATAGATCTCACTGTGAAAAGGCTTAAATGACTTTTTTAATTAAGTTTGATGATTGCGTTCAAACAAAATGTCCTAGAACAAAATTTTTAAATGTAACTACTAGATTGTGATACAATACACTATTGGGTGAAGTTTGGTTGACTTCTGCGCAGCGGTTTGGGAGTTAACATCAAAATTACATTTCTCGGCCATATCGCATAGATCTCACTGTGAAAAGGCTTAAATGGCTTTTTTGACCTAAGTTTGAGGATTGCGCTCAAATCAAATGTCCTAGAACCAAATTTCCACATGTAACTACTAGATTGTGATAAAATACACTAATGGGTGAAGTTTGGTTGACTTCTGCGCAGCGGTTTGGGAGTTAACATCAAAATTACATTTCTCGGCCATATCGCATAGATCTCACTGTGAAAAGGCTTAAATGACTTTTTTAATTAAGTTTGATGATTGCGCTCAAACAAAATTTCCTAGAACAAAATTTTCAAATGTAACTACTAGATTGTGATACAATACACTATTGGGTGAAGTTTGGTTGACTTCTGCGCAGCGGTTTGGGAGTTAACATCAAAATTACATTTCTCGGCCATATCGCATAGATCTCACTGTGAAAAGGCTTAAATGACTTTTTTAATTAAGTTTGATGATTGCGTTCAAACAAAATGTCCTAGAACAAAATTTTCAAATGTAACTACTAGATTGTGATACAATACACTATTGGGTGAAGTTTGGTTGACTTCTGCGCAGCGGTTTGGGAGTTAACATCAAAATTACATTTCTCGGCCATATCGCATAGATCTCACTGTGAAAAGGCTTAAATGGCTTTTTTGACCTAAGTTTGAGGATTGCGTTCAAACAAAATGTCCTAGAACAAAATTTTCAAATGTAACTACTAGATTGTGATACAATACACTATTGGGTGAAGTTTGGTTGACTTCTGCGCAGCGGTTTGGGAGTTAACATCAAAATTACATTTCTCGGCCATATCGCATAGATCTCACTGTGAAAAGGCTTAAATGACTTTTTTAATTAAGTTTGATGATTGCGTTCAAACAAAATGTCCTAGAACAAAATTTTCAAATATAACTACTAGATTGTGATACAATACACTATTGGGTGAAGTTTGGTTGACTTCTGCGCAGCGGTTTGGGAGTTAACATCAAAATTACATTTCTCGGCCATATCGCTTAGATCTCACTGTGAAAAGGCTTAAATGGCTTTTTTGACCTAAGTTTGAGGATTGCGCTCAAACCAAATGTTCTAGAACGAAATTTTCAAATGTAACTACTAGAATGTGATACAATACACTATTGGGTGAAGTTTGGTTGACTTCTGCGCAGCGGTTTGGGAGTTAACATCAAAATTACATTTCTCGGCCATATCGCATAGATCTCACTGTGAAAAGGCTTAAATGGCTTTTTTGACCTAAGTTTGAGGATTGCGCTCAAATCAAATGTCCTAGAACCAAATTTCCACATGTAACTACTAGATTGTGATAAAATACACTAATGGGTGAAGTTTGGTTGACTTCTGCGCAGCGGTTTGGGAGTGAACATCAAAATTACATTTCTCGGCCATATCGCATAGATCTCACTGTGAAAAGGCTTAAATGGCTTTTTTGACCTAAGTTTGAGGATTGCGCTCAAACAAAATTTCCTAGAACCAAATTGCCACATGTAACTACTAGATTGTGATACAATACACTATTGGGTGAAGTTTGGTTGACTTCTGCGCAGCGGTTTGGGAGTTAACATCAAAATTACATTTCTCGGCCATATCGCATAGATCTCACTGTGAAAAGGCTTAAATGGCTTTTTTGACCTAAGTTTGAGGATTGCGCTCAAATCAAATGTCCTAGAACCAAATTGCCACATGTAACTACTAGATTGTGATACAATACACTATTGGGTGAAGTTTGGTTGACTTCTGCGCAGCGGTTTGGGAGTTAACATCAAAATTACATTTCTCGGCCATATCGCATAGATCTCACTGTGAAAAGGCTTAAATGACTTTTTTAATTAAGTTTGATGATTGCGTTCAAACAAAATGTCCTAGAACAAAATTTTTAAATGTAACTACTAGATTGTGATACAATACACTATTGGGTGAAGTTTGGTTGACTTCTGCGCAACGGTTTGGGAGTTAACATCAAAATTACATTTCTCGGCCATATCGCATAGATCTCACTGTGAAAAGGCTTAAATGGCTTTTTTGACCTAAGTTTGATGATTGCGCTCAAACAAAATTTCCTAGAACAAAATTTTCAAATGTAACTACTAGATTGTGATACAATACACTATTGGGTGAAGTTTGGTTGACTTCTGCGCAGCGGTTTGGGAGTTAACATCAAAATTACATTTCTCGGCCATATCGCATAGATCTCACTGTGAAAAGGCTTAAATGACTTTTTTAATTAAGTTTGATGATTGCGTTCAAACAAAATGTCCTAGAACAAAATTTTCAAATATAACTACTAGATTGTGATACAATACACTATTGGGTGAAGTTTGGTTGACTTCTGCGCAGCGGTTTGGGAGTTAACATCAAAATTACATTTCTCGGCCATATCGCTTAGATCTCACTGTGAAAAGGCTTAAATGGCTTTTTTGACCTAAGTTTGAGGATTGCGCTCAAACCAAATGTTCTAGAACGAAATTTTCAAATGTAACTACTAGAATGTGATACAATACACTATTGGGTGAAGTTTGGTTGACTTCTGCGCAGCGGTTTGGGAGTTAACATCAAAATTACATTTCTCGGCCATATCGCATAGATCTCACTGTGAAAAGGCTTAAATGGCTTTTTTGACCTAAGTTTGAGGATTGCGCTCAAATCAAATGTCCTAGAACCAAATTTCCACATGTAACTACTAGATTGTGATAAAATACACTAATGGGTGAAGTTTGGTTGACTTCTGCGCAGCGGTTTGGGAGTGAACATCAAAATTACATTTCTCGGCCATATCGCATAGATCTCACTGTGAAAAGGCTTAAATGGCTTTTTTGACCTAAGTTTGAGGATTGCGCTCAAACAAAATTTCCTAGAACCAAATTGCCACATGTAACTACTAGATTGTGATACAATACACTATTGGGTGAAGTTTGGTTGACTTCTGCGCAGCGGTTTGGGAGTTAACATCAAAATTACATTTCTCGGCCATATCGCATAGATCTCACTGTGAAAAGGCTTAAATGGCTTTTTTGACCTAAGTTTGAGGATTGCGCTCAAATCAAATGTCCTAGAACCAAATTGCCACATGTAACTACTAGATTGTGATACAATACACTATTGGGTGAAGTTTGGTTGACTTCTGCGCAGCGGTTTGGGAGTTAACATCAAAATTACATTTCTCGGCCATATCGCATAGATCTCACTGTGAAAAGGCTTAAATGACTTTTTTAATTAAGTTTGATGATTGCGTTCAAACAAAATGTCCTAGAACAAAATTTTTAAATGTAACTACTAGATTGTGATACAATACACTATTGGGTGAAGTTTGGTTGACTTCTGCGCAACGGTTTGGGAGTTAACATCAAAATTACATTTCTCGGCCATATCGCATAGATCTCACTGTGAAAAGGCTTAAATGGCTTTTTTGACCTAAGTTTGATGATTGCGCTCAAACAAAATTTCCTAGAACAAAATTTTCAAATGTAACTACTAGATTGTGATACAATACACTATTGGGTGAAGTTTGGTTGACTTCTGCGCAGCGGTTTGGGAGTTAACATCAAAATTACATTTCTCGGCCATATCGCATAGATCTCACTGTGAAAAGGCTTAAATGGCTTTTTTGACCTAAGTTTGAGGATTGCGCTCAAACCAAATGTCCTAGAACGAAATTTTCAAATGTAACTACTAGAATGTGATACAATACACTATTGGGTGAAGTTTGGTTGACTTCTGCGCAGCGGTTTGGGAGTTAACATCAAAATTACATTTCTCGGCCATATCGCATAGATCTCACTGTGAAAAGGCTTAAATGGCTTTTTTGACCTAAGTTTGAGGATTGCGCTCAAATCAAATGTCCTAGAACCAAATTTCCACATGTAACTACTAGATTGTGATAAAATACACTAATGGGTGAAGTTTGGTTAACTTCTGCGCAGCGGTTTGGGAGTTAACATCAAAATTACATTTCTCGGCCATATCGCATAGATCTCACTGTGAAAAGGCTTAAATGACTTTTTTAATTAAGTTTCATGATTGCGCTCAAACAAAATTTCCTAGAACAAAATTTTCAAATGTAACTACTAGATTGTGATACAATACACTATTGGGTGAAGTTTGGTTGACTTCTGCGCAGCGGTTTGGGAGTTAACATCAAAATTACATTTCTCGGCCATATCGCATAGATCTCACTGTGAAAAGGCTTAAATGGCTTTTTTGACCTAAGTTTGAGGATTGCGCTCAAACCAAATGTCCTAGAACGAAATTTTCAAATGTAACTACTAGAATGTGATACAATACACTATTGGGTGAAGTTTGGTTGACTTCTGCGCAGCGGTTTGGGAGTTAACATCAAAATTACATTTCTCGGCCATATCGCATAGATCTCACTGTGAAAAGGCTTAAATGGCTTTTTTGACCTAAGTTTGAGGATTGCGCTCAAATCAAATGTCCTAGAACCAAATTTCCATTGGTAACTACTAGATTGTGATAAAATACACTAATGGGTGAAGTTTGGTTGACTTCTGCGCAGCGGTTTGGGAGTTAACATCAAAATTACATTTCTCGGCCATATCGCATAGATCTCACTGTGAAAAGGCTTAAATGACTTTTTTAATTAAGTTTGATGATTGCGCTCAAACAAAATTTCCTAGAACAAAATTTTCAAATGTAACTACTAGATTGTGATACAATACACTATTGGGTGAAGTTTGGTTGACTTCTGCGCAGCGGTTTGGGAGTGAACATCAAAATTACATTTCTCGGCCATATCGCATAGATCTCACTGTGAAAAGGCTTAAATGGCTTTTTTGACCTAAGTTTGAGGATTGCGCTCAAATCAAATGTCCTATAACCAAATTTCCACATGTAACTACTAGATTGTGATACAATACACTAATGGGTGAAGTTTGGTTGACTTCTGCGCAGCGGTTTGGGAGTTAACATCAAAATTACATTTCTCGGCCATATCGCATAGATCTCACTGTGAAAAGGCTTAAATGGCTTTTTTGACCTAAGTTTGAGGATTGCGCTCAAACAAAATGTCCTAGAACAAAATTTTCAAATGTAACTACTAGATTGTGATACAATACACTATTGGGTGAAGTTTGGTTGACTTCTGCGCAGCGGTTTGGGAGTTAACATCAAAATTACATTTCTCGGCCATATCGCATAGATCTCACTGTGAAAAGGCTTAAATGACTTTTTAAATTAAGTTTGATGATTGCGTTCAAACAAAATGTCCTAGAACAAAATTTTCAAATGTAACTACTAGATTGTGATACAATACACTATTGGGTGAAGTTTGGTTGACTTCTGCGCAGCGGTTTGGGAGTTAACATCAAAATTACATTTCTCGGCCATATCGCATAGATCTCACTGTGAAAAGGCTTAAATGGCTTTTTTGACCTAAGTTTGAGGATTGCGCTCAAACCAAATGTCCTAGAACGAAATTTTCAAATGTAACTACTAGAATGTGATACAATACACTATTGGGTGAAGTTTGGTTGACTTCTGCGCAGCGGTTTGGGAGTTAACATCAAAATTACATTTCTCGGCCATATCGCATAGATCTCACTGTGAAAAGGCTTAAATGGCTTTTTTGACCTAAGTTTGAGGATTGCGCTCAAATCAAATGTCCTAGAACGAAATTTCCACATGTAACTACTAGATTGTGATAAAATACACTAATGGGTGAAGTTTGGTTGACTTCTGCGCAGCGCTTTGGGAGTTAACATCAAAATTACATTTCTCGGCCATATCGCATAGATCTCACTGTGAAAAGGCTTAAATGACTTTTTTAATTAAGTTTGATGATTGCGTTCAAACAAAATGTCCTAGAACAAAATTTTTAAATGTAACTACTAGATTGTGATACAATACACTATTGGGTGAAGTTTGGTTGACTTCTGCGCAGCGGTTTGGGAGTTAACATCAAAATTACATTTCTCGGCCATATCGCATAGATCTCACTGTGAAAAGGCTTAAATGGCTTTTTTGACCTAAGTTTGAGGATTGCGCTCAAATCAAATGTCCTAGAACCAAATTTCCACATGTAACTACTAGATTGTGATAAAATACACTAATGGGTGAAGTTTGGTTGACTTCTGCGCAGCGGTTTGGGAGTTAACATCAAAATTACATTTCTCGGCCATATCGCATAGATCTCACTGTGAAAAGGCTTAAATGACTTTTTTAATTAAGTTTGATGATTGCGCTCAAACAAAATTTCCTAGAAAAAAATTTTCAAATGTAACTACTAGATTGTGATACAATACACTATTGGGTGAAGTTTGGTTGACTTCTGCGCAGCGGTTTGGGAGTTAACATCAAAATTACATTTCTCGGCCATATCGCATAGATCTCACTGTGAAAAGGCTTAAATGACTTTTTTAATTAAGTTTGATGATTGCGTTCAAACAAAATGTCATAGAACAAAATTTTCAAATGTAACTACTAGATTGTGATACAATACACTATTGGGTGAAGTTTGGTTGACTTCTGCGCAGCGGTTTGGGAGTTAACATCAAAATTACATTTCTCGGCCATATCGCATAGATCTCACTGTGAAAAGGCTTAAATGGCTTTTTTGACCTAAGTTTGAGGATTGCGTTCAAACAAAATGTCCTAGAACAAAATTTTCAAATGTAACTACTAGATTGTGATACAATACACTATTGGGTGAAGTTTGGTTGACTTTTGCGCAGCGGTTTGGGAGTTAACATCAAAATTACATTTCTCGGCCATATCGCATAGATCTCACTGTGAAAAGGCTTAAATGACTTTTTTAATTAAGTTTGATGATTGCGTTCAAACAAAATGTCCTAGAACAAAATTTTCAAATATAACTACTAGATTGTGATACAATACACTATTGGGTGAAGTTTGGTTGACTTCTGCGCAGCGGTTTGGGAGTTAACATCAAAATTACATTTCTCGGCCATATCGCTTAGATCTCACTGTGAAAAGGCTTAAATGGCTTTTTTGACCTAAGTTTGAGGATTGCGCTCAAACCAAATGTTCTAGAACGAAATTTTCAAATGTAACTACTAGAATGTGATACAATACACTATTGGGTGAAGTTTGGTTGACTTCTGCGCAGCGGTTTGGGAGTTAACATCAAAATTACATTTCTCGGCCATATCGCATAGATCTCACTGTGAAAAGGCTTAAATGGCTTTTTTGACCTAAGTTTGAGGATTGCGCTCAAATCAAATGTCCTAGAACCAAATTTCCACATGTAACTACTAGATTGTGATAAAATACACTAATGGGTGAAGTTTGGTTGACTTCTGCGCAGCGGTTTGGGAGTTAACATCAAAATTACATTTCTCGGCCATATCGCATAGATCTCACTGTGAAAAGGCTTAAATGGCTTTTTTGACCTAAGTTTGAGGATTGCGCTCAAATCAAATGTCCTAGAACCAAATTTCCACATGTAACTACTAGATTGTGATACAATACACTAATGGGTGAAGTTTGGTTGACTTCTGCGCAGCGGTTTGGGAGTTAACATCAAAATTACATTTCTCGGCCATATCGCATAGATCTCACTGTGAAAAGGCTTAAATGACTTTTTTAATTAAGTTTGATGATTGCGTTCAAACAAAATGTCCTAGAACAAAATTTTTAAATGTAACTACTAGATTGTGATACAATACACTATTGGGTGAAGTTTGGTTGACTTCTGCGCAGCGGTTTGGGAGTTAACATCAAAATTACATTTCTCGGCCATATCGCATAGATCTCACTGTGAAAAGGCTTAAATGGCTTTTTTGACCTAAGTTTGATGATTGCGCTCAAACAAAATTTCCTAGAACAAAATTTTCAAATGTAACTACTAGATTGTGATACAATACACTATTGGGTGAAGTTTGGTTGACTTCTGCGCAGCGGTTTGGGAGTTAACATCAAAATTACATTTCTCGGCCATATCGCATAGATCTCACTGTGAAAAGGCTTAAATGGCTTTTTTGACCTAAGTTTGAGGATTGCGCTCAAACCAAATGTCCTAGAACGAAATTTTCAAATGTAACTACTAGAATGTGATACAATACACTATTGGGTGAAGTTTGGTTGACTTCTGCGCAGCGGTTTGGGAGTTAACATCAAAATTACATTTCTCGGCCATATCGCATAGATCTCACTGTGAAAAGGCTTAAATGGCTTTTTTGACCTAAGTTTGAGGATTGCGCTCAAATCAAATGTCCTAGAACGAAATTTTAAAATGTAACTACTAGAATGTGATACAATACACTATTGGGTGAAGTTTGGTTGACTTCTGCGCAGCGGTTTGGGAGTTAACATCAAAATTACATTTCTCGGCCATATCGCATAGATCTCACTTTGAAAAGGCTTAAATGACTTTTTTAATTAAGTTTGATGATTGCATTCAAACAAAATGTCCTAGAACAAAATTTTCAAATGTAACTACTAGAATGTGATACAATACACTATTGGGTGAAGTTTGGTTGACTTCTGCGCAGCGGTTTGGGAGTTAACATCAAAATTACATTTCTCGGCCATATCGCATAGATCTCACTGTGAAAAGGCTTAAATGGCTTTTTTGACCTAAGTTTGAGGATTGCGCTCAAATCAAATGTCCTAGAACCAAATTTCCACATGTAACTACTAGATTGTGATACAATACACTAATGGGTGAAGTTTGGTTGACTTTTGCGCAGCGGTTTGGGAGTTAACATCAAAATTACATTTCTCGGCCATATCGCATAGATCTCACTGTGAAAAAGGCTTAAATGACTTTTTTAATTAAGTTTGATGATTGCGCTCAAACAAAATTTCCTAGAACAAAATTTTCAAATGTAACTACTAGATTGTGATACAATACACTATTGGGTGAAGTTTGGTTGACTTCTGCGCAGCGGTTTGGGAGTTAACATCAAAATTACATTTCTCGGCCATATCGCATAGATCTCACTGTGAAAAGGCTTAAATGGCTTTTTTGACCTAAGTTTGAGGATTGCGCTCAAATCAAATGTCCTAGAACCAAATTTCCACATGTAACTACTAGATTGTGATACAATACACTATTGGGTGAAGTTTGGTTTACTTCTGCGCAGCGGTTTGGGAGTTAACATCAAAATTACATTTCTCGGCCATATCGCATAGATCTCACTGTGAAAAGGCTTAAATGGCTTTTTTGACCTAAGTTTAATAATTGCGCTCAAACCAAATGTCCTTGAACGAAATTTTAAAATGTAACTACTAGAATGTGATACAATACACTATTGGGTGAAGTTTGGTTGACTTCTGCGCAGCGGTTTGGGAGTTAACATCAAAATTACATTTTCTCGGCCATATCGCATAGATCTCACTGTGAAAAGGCTTAAATGGCTTTTTTGACCTAAGTTTGAGGATTGCGCTCAAATCAAATGTCCTAGAACCAAATTTCCACATGTAACTACTAGATTGTGATACAATACACTAATGGGTGAAGTTTGGTTGACTTCTGCGCAGCGGTTTGGGAGTTAACATCAAAATTACATTTCTCGGCCATATCGCATAGATCTCACTGTGAAAAGGCTTAAATGGCTTTTTTGACCTAAGTTTGAGGATTGCGCTCAAACAAAATGTCCTAGAACAAAATTTTCAAATGTAACTACTAGATTGTGATACAATACACTATTGGGTGAAGTTTGGTTGACTTCTGCGCAGCGGTTTGGGAGTTAACATCAAAATTACATTTCTCGGCCATATCGCATAGATCTCACTGTGAAAAGGCTTAAATGACTTTTTTAATTAAGTTTGATGATTGCGTTCAAACAAAATGTCCTAGAACAAAATTTTCAAATGTAACTACTAGATTGTGATACAATACACTATTGTGTGAAGTTTGGTTGACTTCTGCGCAGCGGTTTTGGAGTTAACATCAAAATTACATTTCTCGGCCATATCGCATAGATCTCACTGTGAAAAGGCTTAAATGACTTTTTTAATTAAGTTTGATGATTGCGCTCAAACAAAATTTCCTAGAACAAAATTTTCAAATGTAACTACTAGATTGTGATACAATACACTATTGGGTGAAGTTTGGTTGACTTCTGCGCAGCGGTTTGGGAGTGAACATCAAAATTACATTTCTCGGCCATATCGCATAGATCTCACTGTGAAAAGGCTTAAATGGCTTTTTTGACCTAAGTTTGAGGATTTCGCTCAAATCAAATGTCCTAGAACCAAATTTCCACATGTAACTACTAGATTGTGATAAAATACACTAATGGGTGAAGTTTGGTTTACTTCTGCGCAGCGGTTTGGGAGTTAACATCAAAATTACATTTCTCGGCCATATCGCATAGATCTCACTGTGAAAAGGCTTAAATGACTTTTTTAATTAAGTTTGATGATTGCGCTCAAACAAAATTTCCTAGAACAAAATTTTCAAATGTAACTACTAGATTGTGATACAATACACTATTGGGTGAAGTTTGTTTGACTTCTGCTCAGCGGTTTGGGAGTTAACATCAATATTACATTTCTCGGCCATATCGCATAGATCTCACTGTGAAAAGGCTTAAATGGCTTTTTTGACCTAAGTTTGAGAATTGCGCTCAAATCAAATGTCCTATAACCAAATTTCCACATGTAACTACTAGATTGTGATACAATACACTAATGGGTGAAGTTTGGTTGACTTCTGCGCAGCGGTTTGGGAGTTAACATCAAAATTACATTTCTCGGCCATATCGCATAGATCTCACTGTGAAAAGGCTTAAATGACTTTTTTAATTAAGTTTGATGATTGCGTTCAAACAAAATGTCCTAGAACAAAATTTTCAAATGTAACTACTAGATTGTGATACAATACACTATTGGGTGAAGTTTGGTTGACTTCTGCGCAGCGGTTTGGGAGTTAACATCAAAATTACATTTCTCGGCCATATCGCATAGATCTCACTGTGAAAAGGCTTAAATGACTTTTTTAATTAAGTTTGATGATTGCGTTCAAACAAAATGTCCTAGAACGAAATTTTCAAATGTAACTACTAGAATGTGATACAATACACTATTGGGTGAAGTTTGGTTGACTTCTGCGCAGCGGTTTGGGAGTTAACATCAAAATTACATTTCTCGGCCATATCGCATAGATCTCACTGTGAAAAGGCTTAAATGGCTTTTTTGACCTAAGTTTGAGGATTGCGCTCAAATCAAATGTCCTAGAACCAAATTTCCACATGTAACTACTAGATTGTGATAAAATACACTAATGGGTGAAGTTTGGTTGACTTCTGCGCAGCGGTTTGGGAGTTAACATCAAAATTACATTTCTCGGCCATATCGCATAGATCTCACTGTGAAAAGGCTTAAATGGCTTTTTTGACCTAAGTTTGAGGATTGCGCTCAAATCAAATGTCCTATAACCAAATTTCCACATGTAACTACTAGATTGTGATACAATACACTAATGGGTGAAGTTTGGTTGACTTCTGCGCAGCGGTTTGGGAGTTAACATCAAAATTACATTTCTCGGCCATATCGCATAGATCTCACTGTGAAAAGGCTTAAATGACTTTTTTAATTAAGTTTGATGATTGCGTTCAAACAAAATGTCCTAGAACAAAATTTTTAAATGTAACTACTAGATTGTGATACAATACACTATTGGGTGAAGTTTGGTTGACTTCTGCGCAGCGGTTTGGGAGTTAACATCAAAATTACATTTCTCGGCCATATCGCATAGATCTCACTGTGAAAAGGCTTAAATGGCTTTTTTGACCTAAGTTTGATGATTGCGCTCAAACAAAATTTCCTAGAACAAAATTTTCAAATGTAACTACTAGATTGTGATACAATACACTATTGGGTGAAGTTTGGTTGACTTCTGCGCAGCGGTTTGGGAGTTAACATCAAAATTACATTTCTCGGCCATATCGCATAGATCTCACTGTGAAAAGGCTTAAATGGCTTTTTTGACCTAAGTTTGAGGATTGCGCTCAAATCAAATGTCCTAGAACGAAATTTTCAAATGTAACTACTAGAATGTGATACAATACACTATTGGGTGAAGTTTGGTTGACTTCTGCGCAGCGGTTTGGGAGTTAACATCAAAATTACATTTCTCGGCCATATCGCATAGATCTCACTGTGAAAAGGCTTAAATGGCTTTTTTGACCTAAGTTTGAGGATTGCGCTCAAATCAAATGTCCTAGAACGAAATTTTAAAATGTAACTACTAGAATGTGATACAATACACTATTGGGTGAAGTTTGGTTGACTTCTGCGCAGCGGTTTGGGAGTTAACATCAAAATTACATTTCTCGGCCATATCGCATAGATCTCACTTTGAAAAGGCTTAAATGACTTTTTTAATTAAGTTTGATGATTGCATTCAAACAAAATGTCCTAGAACAAAATTTTCAAATGTAACTACTAGAATGTGATACAATACACTATTGGGTGAAGTTTGGTTGACTTCTGCGCAGCGGTTTGGGAGTTAACATCAAAATTACATTTCTCGGCCATATCGCATAGATCTCACTGTGAAAAGGCTTAAATGGCTTTTTTGACCTAAGTTTGAGGATTGCGCTCAAATCAAATGTCCTAGAACCAAATTTCCACATGTAACTACTAGATTGTGATACAATACACTAATGGGTGAAGTTTGGTTGACTTTTGCGCAGCGGTTTGGGAGTTAACATCAAAATTACATTTCTCGGCCATATCGCATAGATCTCACTGTGAAAAAGGCTTAAATGACTTTTTTAATTAAGTTTGATGATTGCGCTCAAACAAAATTTCCTAGAACAAAATTTTCAAATGTAACTACTAGATTGTGATACAATACACTATTGGGTGAAGTTTGGTTGACTTCTGCGCAGCGGTTTGGGAGTTAACATCAAAATTACATTTCTCGGCCATATCGCATAGATCTCACTGTGAAAAGGCTTAAATGGCTTTTTTGACCTAAGTTTGAGGATTGCGCTCAAATCAAATGTCCTAGAACCAAATTTCCACATGTAACTACTAGATTGTGATACAATACACTATTGGGTGAAGTTTGGTTTACTTCTGCGCAGCGGTTTGGGAGTTAACATCAAAATTACATTTCTCGGCCATATCGCATAGATCTCACTGTGAAAAGGCTTAAATGGCTTTTTTGACCTAAGTTTAATAATTGCGCTCAAACCAAATGTCCTTGAACGAAATTTTAAAATGTAACTACTAGAATGTGATACAATACACTATTGGGTGAAGTTTGGTTGACTTCTGCGCAGCGGTTTGGGAGTTAACATCAAAATTACATTTTCTCGGCCATATCGCATAGATCTCACTGTGAAAAGGCTTAAATGGCTTTTTTGACCTAAGTTTGAGGATTGCGCTCAAATCAAATGTCCTAGAACCAAATTTCCACATGTAACTACTAGATTGTGATACAATACACTAATGGGTGAAGTTTGGTTGACTTCTGCGCAGCGGTTTGGGAGTTAACATCAAAATTACATTTCTCGGCCATATCGCATAGATCTCACTGTGAAAAGGCTTAAATGGCTTTTTTGACCTAAGTTTGAGGATTGCGCTCAAACAAAATGTCCTAGAACAAAATTTTCAAATGTAACTACTAGATTGTGATACAATACACTATTGGGTGAAGTTTGGTTGACTTCTGCGCAGCGGTTTGGGAGTTAACATCAAAATTACATTTCTCGGCCATATCGCATAGATCTCACTGTGAAAAGGCTTAAATGACTTTTTTAATTAAGTTTGATGATTGCGTTCAAACAAAATGTCCTAGAACAAAATTTTCAAATGTAACTACTAGATTGTGATACAATACACTATTGTGTGAAGTTTGGTTGACTTCTGCGCAGCGGTTTGGGAGTTAACATCAAAATTACATTTCTCGGCCATATCGCATAGATCTCACTGTGAAAAGGCTTAAATGGCTTTTTTGACCTAAGTTTGAGGATTGCGCTCAAACCAAATGTCCTAGAACGAAATTTTCAAATGTAACTACTAGAATGTGATACAATACACTATTGGGTGAAGTTTGGTTGACTTCTGCGCAGCGGTTTGGGAGTTAACATCAAAATTACATTTCTCGGCCATATCGCATAGATCTCACTGTGAAAAGGCTTAAATGGCTTTTTTTACCTAAGTTTGAGGATTTCGCTCAAATCAAATGTCCTAGAACCAAATTTCCACATGTAACTACTAGATTGTGATAAAATACACTAATGGGTGAAGTTTGGTTTACTTCTGCGCAGCGGTTTGGGAGTTAACATCAAAATTACATTTCTCGGCCATATCGCATAGATCTCACTGTGAAAAGGCTTAAATGACTTTTTTAATTAAGTTTGATGATTGCGCTCAAACAAAATTTCCTAGAACAAAATTTTCAAATGTAACTACTAGATTGTGATACAATACACTATTGGGTGAAGTTTGGTTGACTTCTGCGCAGCGGTTTGGGAGTTAACATCAATATTACATTTCTCGGCCATATCGCATAGATCTCACTGTGAAAAGGCTTAAATGGCTTTTTTGACCTAAGTTTGAGAATTGCGCTCAAATCAAATGTCCTATAACCAAATTTCCACATGTAACTACTAGATTGTGATACAATACACTAATGGGTGAAGTTTGGTTGACTTCTGCGCAGCGGTTTGGGAGTTAACATCAAAATTACATTTCTCGGCCATATCGCATAGATCTCACTGTGAAAAGGCTTAAATGACTTTTTTAATTAAGTTTGATGATTGCGTTCAAACAAAATGTCCTAGAACAAAATTTTCAAATGTAACTACTAGATTGTGATACAATACACTATTGGGTGAAGTTTGGTTGACTTCTGCGCAGCGGTTTGGGAGTTAACATCAAAATTACATTTCTCGGCCATATCGCATAGATCTCACTGTGAAAAGGCTTAAATGACTTTTTTAATTAAGTTTGATGATTGCGTTCAAACAAAATGTCCTAGAACGAAATTTTCAAATGTAACTACTAGAATGTGATACAATACACTATTGGGTGAAGTTTGGTTGACTTCTGCGCAGCGGTTTGGGAGTTAACATCAAAATTACATTTCTCGGCCATATCGCATAGATCTCACTGTGAAAAGGCTTAAATGGCTTTTTTGACCTAAGTTTGAGGATTGCGCTCAAATCAAATGTCCTAGAACCAAATTTCCACATGTAACTACTAGATTGTGATAAAATACACTAATGGGTGAAGTTTGGTTGACTTCTGCGCAGCGGTTTGGGAGTTAACATCAAAATTACATTTCTCGGCCATATCGCATAGATCTCACTGTGAAAAGGCTTAAATGGCTTTTTTGACCTAAGTTTGAGGATTGCGCTCAAATCAAATGTCCTATAACCAAATTTCCACATGTAACTACTAGATTGTGATACAATACACTAATGGGTGAAGTTTGGTTGACTTCTGCGCAGCGGTTTGGGAGTTAACATCAAAATTACATTT